>NC_092041.1:93769826-94430748 GCF_003086295.3 Arachis hypogaea
AGGATTGAAATTGCAGAGTTTGGGATTGATAGTGAAAGAGTTGGAATGGCTTTTTTGAAAATGGCACTTTGTGGTTTTATGAAAACATGGTTTTTGGGTCTTTTGGAACATACTTGGACTACAGATCTTGTTTGTGCCAAATCTATTTAGAAATGAAATGGATCCGGGAAGTCCATGCCGTCGAAGAACGGGTGAAAAACGATTTAAAATGGAAGTTATGTCCGTGGAGATTGGGTTCAAATTGGTAATTCTGCAGCTTTTAACTTAGAAAATTTTAGCGAATGACCTTGCGCGTGGGCGCACTTGGGCGTGCGCGCCGTTCTTCCCGAAAATTTCCATCCACGCGTGAGCGTGAGGTGCGCGGGCGCGCCGATGGTACTGGCACCCAATGCCCAGCCATTTTCCAGAGAGTATGCCAGAACTGTGCGGTGTTGTGCTGGGCACGAGAACACCGGCGTACGCGGGTTGAGCGTGCGCGTCGATGGCAGTTTGGAATCCACGCGTAGCGTACATGACGCTTACGCGTCGATGAGTTTTTGAGGCATCCACGCGTGAGCGTAGTGTGCGCGTACGCGCGGCCTTGTTTTCATCCCAAAGTTGATTTTTGAGTTTAAAAGCCAAATCTCATACTTCTAAGCCTCCGATCTCACCATTTATGTCTTAAATCATTATGGCATGCCTAGCTATTAAAAAGGGGCTAGTGAATGTGATAACTTGCGAGTGAAGCAAGGGAAATACGAATGATCAATGAGGATCAAGATGATTATGTGAGATGTGGAGGATGGTGGTGGAAGTGCTTGTTATGCCATGGGCCGAAAGGCTATAATTGTTAATGATATGGCTGGTTATGGATTTAACCGTGAGCCGGAATAGCTGTGTATGCTATGAATATTGGCTGGTTCTGGATTGAACCGTGAGCCGGAATGGCTGATATGGATGTTGATCCATGGATGAGAATTCATGCATGTTGATGCTGAATTATTGATAATTGTGAAATTGCACTTCCACTATCTGAGTACGAGTTTCCTTGGGTAGTAGCAGTGGCTAGCCACCACGTGCTCCAGGTTGAGACTCGAAGCTCTGTTAACCCTATGTTGTAAGTGTGGCCGGGCACTGTGAAAGGCCCGGATGAGCTCGAACCCCCGTAAATATTCACCAGTGAGGGTGATTGATATGGATCATGTTTATGATCAAGTTTAAAACGAGTATAACTCGAGTTTGGGGATGCACGACAGAGGGACAGTCCAATGGTTAGCGACCAGGACTTGTCGGGTTGGCTATATAACCGACAAGATGATATCATCGGCCACTAGGGACAGGCATTCATCATATGCATACTATGTGAATTGTTTGAGATTGCCTATTTGACTGCATATTACTTGCTAATTGTCTAAATGTCTTAACTGCTCCTACTTGTATATTCTTTGTCTGATATAACTGTGTTTGCTATAATATACTCCTGCTGGTGGTTGGGAGGTTTGAAGGAATTGGAAAGGGAAGTATTAGTTAGACTGAAGAATCTTTAGTCAGATGCCCTTATATGGTTTAGCTTGTTTATAAGCTTTGATATTTCTTGGAGGGAGTTCTAGGATTGCCTTCGGCTTTCCTCCATTATTATGTATTATATATGTGGAAGCTGTTACCTGCTGGGAACCTCTGGTTCTCACCCATGCGGATTTTGTGGTTTTCAGATGCAGGACGTGAGGTTTCCCGCTGAGGCATGCTGGAGACTTCTTGATTGCGAAGATTCCTTGTTCTTGGGGACCATGTTTTTGGTTTATATGTTTTGTTTAGATACTTATATCTCCATTAAATAATACAAACTGTGATGACTCCTCTTATGGGAGATTTTGGAGAATAGGTTTTCTGTGTTTGTGTCCCTTTGGGTTTCCTTGGGGTTTTCCTTATTTATCATATGTATATATATTGTTATGCTCGGACCGGTTATCTTCGCATCCGGATCTTGAGTCTTGATATTCCTGTTTTTGACACTCCTTTGTATATATATATCTCGCGTTGGTTTATCCTTGTTCGTTATGTTATCGATCGGAGTGTTGCGCTTTAAGGTTGCGGTTTTTGTTTACCCCTTTTTCTACAAAGGCTCCTAGTTATAATTAATTATTCATATTACTATACGTACTAATTTTTGTTTTAGAGGTCGTAATACCTTGCCATTTCTGAATTATGACTTAAGCATAAGACTTTGTATGGTAGGGTGTTACATTATGGTATCAGAGCAGTTCGTTCCTGTAGAGCCTGAGGGATGGACTGATTATGCTTCTGTGCATTCTCTGTGTGTGTGTTATGTGCTGTTAGTATATCTGCTTGATATAATTGGCATAAACGTTCATGAGCATGCATTTGGGACTTTGAAGTACTAGACTTCCGATATTGAGACTGATCAACTTAATATCGATTGTTTGGTATGTATAGGGACCAGATGGCGCCTCGTGGACGCGGTAGAGGTAGTGCGAGAGGTCGTACGAATGCTCGCGCGCCGGAGAATGACCCGGTGAACTTTATGACTGCGTTGGAGAACATGGCTGCTGCTATGCAAGCCACTGCTGAGGCTCTTGGTCAACAGATGAACAACCATGGTAATGATGGAGGTGGAGTTCAGGGCCCGATGACCTTGGCAAACTTTTTGAAGGTTAATCCACCTAATTTCAAGGGAACTACTAGTCCGACTGAGGCTGATACCTGGTTTCAGGCTATAGAGCGAGCGCTGCAAGCGCAAGTGGTGCCTGAAGGACAGCGTGTTGAGTTTTCTACCTATATGCTTGTCGGTGAAGCGTCGCATTGGTGGCAAGGTATCCGACGTCTTCTGCAGCAAGGCGATGACTATATCACTTGGAATGTTTTCCAAGAGGAGTTCTATAAGAAGTACTTTCCGACTTCTGCTAGGACGGCTAAGGAACTAGAATTGTTACAGCTGAAGCAGGGTACTATGTCTATAACAGAGTATACTGACAAGTTTGAGGAGTTGTTCAGGTTCTCTCGCATGTGCCAAGGGACCCCAGTGGACTATGAGGAATGGAAGTGTGTTAAGTATGAAGGAGGACTCCGGAGTGATATTTTCAGTTCGGTGGGACCAATGGAGATTAGGACCTTCTCCGAGTTGGTAAACAAGTGTAGGGTTGCTGAAGAGTGTGTGAAGAGGGCAACCGCTGAGAAAGGGAGTCAAAGGGGATCATTCCCACAGAACCGAGGGAAGAGCTTTGCACCTAGAGGTTCGTCTTTCAAGAGAGGAAGCTCTTTCAGGAGGCCCAACAACAACAACTCCCAAGGAAAGAAGTTTGGGAAGCAGCCTCAGAATGATCAAGCTTGCACTAGGTGTGGGAGTCACCATCCGGGAGCACCATGCAAGGCCGGATGGGGTTTGTGCTACAATTGTGGAAAAGCGGGGCATAAAGCCGCCAATTGTCTGGAGAGGCAGAAACAAGGTGCTGGGAAGGCACAACAGACTGGTCGGGTGTTCACCACTTCAGCTGTAGGAGCTGAGGGATCTGAGACACTCATTCGAGGTAACTGTGAAATGGCTGGTCAAACTTTAAATGCTTTATTTGATTCGGGAGCATCACATTCATTCATTGCATTTGAGAAAGCCCATGAGTTAGGGTTGAAGATTGCAGCTTTAGGTTATGACCTAAAGGTATATAATGCTACCCATGAAGCCATGGTAACTAGGCTAGAATGTCCAGAAGTTTCTTTTAGGTTCAAGCAGCGCGATTTTGTTCATAATTTAATCTGCTTGCCGATGATTGGTCTTGATCTTATCTTGGGATTGGACTGGTTATCTAAGAACCATGTTCTGCTTGATTGTTCTACAAAGTCGGTGTACTTTATGCCGGAAGATACAGAAGGGCCGGTAGTGGTAAATAATTATTACTTGAATTCGATGATGGTGAATTGTTCCGGAACCGAATGTCAGGGTATCATGTTGTTAACCGCGGGCGTTTCAGGTGATGATCAAAGGTTGGAGTAGATTCCAGTTGTGTGTGAGTTTCCGGAAGTGTTTCCTGATGATATTGATGAGTTTCCACCTAACCGAGAGGTTGAGTTTGCTATTGAATTGGTGCCCGGGGCGGGACCAATCTCAAGTGCTCCTTATAGGATGTCACCGTTAGAGATGAACGAGTTAAAGTCTCAGTTAGAGGATTTGTTGGGAAAGAATTTTATACGACCAAGTGTCTCTCCGTGGGGTGCTCCAGTGTTACTGGTGAAGAAGAAGGATGGGAGTATGCGGCTCTGTGTGGATTACAGGCAGCTGAACAAGGTTACAATAAAGAATAAGTACCCATTGCCGAGGATTGATGATCTTATGGATCAGTTACAAGGAGCTGGAGTTTTCTCCAAGATCGATTTGCGATCCGGTTATCACCAGATAAGGGTGAGGGGTGAGGATATCCCTAAGACCGCTTTTAGGACTCGTTATGGTCATTACGAGTACACTGTAATGTCTTTTGGGTTGACGAACGCTCCTGCAGTGTTTATGGATTACATGAATAGAGTTTTCCGTCCGTTTCTGGATAAATTCGTTGTTGTCTTCATTGATGACATATTGATTTATCCAAGACTGAAGAAGAGCATGCGGAACACTTGAGGACCGTGTTGCAGATTCTAAAGGAGAAGAAACTCTATGCAAAACTGTCTAAGTGTGAGTTTTGGAAGAATGAGGTGAATTTTTTGGGCCATGTGGTGAGTAAGAAGGGAATAGCCGTAGATCCAACTAAGGTGGAGGCTGTGATGGATTGGAAGCAACCAACCACCATAACAGAGATAAGGAGTTTTCTGGGTTTAGCTGGCTATTACCGAAGGTTTATCAAAGGCTTTTCACAGATAGCCTTGCCAATGACAAAGTTAACCCGCAAAAACACTCCGTTTGTTTGGACTACTGAGTGCGAGGAGAGCTTTCAGACACTGAAGAAAAAGTTGACCACTGCACCTGTGTTAGTGTTACCCGAGCCGAATGAGCCATTTGAGGTGTATTGTGATGCCTCACTGAAGGGTCTAGGATGCGTGCTAATGCAGCATCGTAATGTGGTGGCGTATGCCTCACGACAGTTAAGACCTCATGAAGTTAGTTACCCTACGCACGATTTGGAACTCGCTGCGGTTGTGTTTGCCTTGAAGGTGTGGAGGCATTATCTCTATGGGGTTAAGTTCCAAGTTTTCTCCGATCATAAGAGCTTGAAGTATCTCTTTGATCAGAAGGAGCTTAATATGAGGCAGAGGAGGTGGATGGAATTTTTGAAAGACTACGACTTTGAGTTACATTACCATCCGGGAAAGGCGAATGTAGTGGCAGACGCGTTAAGTCGGAAGTCGTTATATGCGGCTTGGATGATGCTTCAAGAGGAGAAGTTGCTCAAGGGATTTGAGAGTCTGAAAATTGGCGCTCGAGAAGTATCCGGAACCTTGTGTTTGAGCCGATTAGAGATCTCAAGTGATTTTAAGTCCGAACGCCTAAAGGCTCATCAAAATGATGAAGCGTTATGGAAGGTGTTACCGACTATTGAGCAAGGAAAACGGTGGAGAGTGTCGGAAGAAAAAGATGGGTTATGGAGATTCAAGGGTAGGATCATTGTGCCGGATGTTGGCACTTTGAGGCAAGATATTTTAAAGGAGGCACACAAAAGCGGATTCTCCATTCACCCGGGAAGTACTAAGATGTACCATGATTTAAAGGCGATGTTTTGGTGGCCGGGTATGAAAAATGATGTGGCGGAATATGTGTCAAAGTGCTTAACTTGTCAAAAGGTAAAGATTGAACATCAAAGACCTTCCGGGATGTTGCAACCTTTAGAGATTCCACAATGGAAGTGGGAAAGTATTGCAATGGACTTTGTGTCGGGATTGCCAAGGACTAGGACTGGTTTTGATGCTATTTGGGTGATTGTGGACCGACTGACGAAGTCAGCTCACTTTTTGCCCATTCGTATGACTTACACCCTTGAGGAGCTAGCACGGTTATACATAAAGGAGATTGTGAGACTTCATGGTGTACCTGCTACTATAATCTCTGATAGAGATCCTCGTTTCACTTCAAGGTTTTGGGGTGCATTTCAGAAAGCTTTTGGAACCCGATTAAGTTTGAGCACGGCCTACCATCCTCAAACAGATGGTCAATCCGAGAGGACGATCCAAACACTAGAGGATATGTTGAGAGCTTGTGTTTTGGACCAACCGGCGAGTTGGGATCGGTATATGCCATTAGTGGAGTTTGCATACAATAATAGTTATCATGCGAGCATCGGAATGGCTCCGTATGAGGCCTTGTATGGGAGGAAATGTCAATCTCCGCTATGTTGGTATGAAGCTGGAGAGAAAGGCTTGTTAGGGCCGGAAATGATAGCTGAGACTACTGAACAAGTCAAGAAAATCCGAGATAGGATGCTTACGGCGCAGAGTCGTCAAAAGAGTTACGCCGATCAAAGGCGAAAGCCCTTAGAATTTGAGGAAGGAGACCATGTTTTCCTTAAGGTTACTCCGACTACGGGAGTAGGTAGGGCAATTAAGGCAAAGAAGTTGAATCCTCGATACATTGGTCCATTTCAAATCCTAGAGAGGATTGGGCCGGTGGCGTATCGGATGGCTCTACCACCTCATCTTTCGAACCTGCACGACGTGTTTCACGTGTCGCAGCTTCGGAAGTACACCCCTGATGCTAGCCATGTGTTGGAACCTGAATCGATTCAGTTAAAGGAAGATTTGACGCTTCCAGTGGCTCCGGTCAGAATTGATGATACTAGTATCAAACGGTTGCGTGGAAAAGAGGTTTCTTTAGTGAAAGTGGCTTGGAGTCGAGGCGGTGTTGAGGAACACACTTGGGAACTTGAGTCGGAGATGCGAACGGATTACCCGCATTTATTCTCAGGTAATTGCATTTGAATTTTGTGGGCAAAATTCCCAATTAGGTGGGTAGGATGTAAAACCCGGTTAATTAACGGCTAATTAACCCATAAATGAGAATTTATTCTAGAAAGCCTAAAATGTGATTTTTATGGCTAAATGTGATAAAGGAGACTGAGACGAGAATTTTGGTACCAATTTTATAGAATTCGGACCAAGATTGGACTGAACGGGCCAAACCGGGCCAATTGGACCCAAAGTGGGCCCTTGGCCCAACATAACTTAACCAAAACCCTAGTTTTCAGCACTCTCTCTCCTCATTTGTTACACACACAAGCTGAAATGGTGGAGAGGAAGGGAAGAACATTCTCTCAACTTCTCTCTCTCACTTGATCTTCAAATCACCATAACTTTTGATCTAGAGCTCCGATTGCCGCCCCGTTTGCGGCCACGCGTTCACCGCGGAGAGCTCTACAAAACCCATATAATCAATCTTGAGGTAAGCCACACCTTGCTGTTCGAAATCTCAGCCCCTATTTTCGAGTTTTATGGGTGAAATGTTGAGATTTTGGGTTCTTTGATGTTATAGGGCCCAACTCTCTTGAAGGAGAAGGTTGATCTTGTCTCCTTGGATCTTGGGTGTGGTAAGATTCTCAACCCTAGTGTATTTTGTTGTTTTATGATGCTTGGGTTTTGAGATGTTGTGTATGGGTATGATGGTTGTGGCTTAGGTTGTGTATGTGTGGATATTGGAGCTTGATTGGTGATTTTGAAAAGCTTGGAAAGGGTTTGGTGGTGCAAAATCTGTTCTTGGAAGTGTTGAGGCCTTGAGAGCTTGTGGATAAGTGGTTTAGAAGTGCTCCGGTGGAGCTTGGGAAATTCGGCTAAGGTATGGTTTCGGTTTCCCGTATCTAATATGTAATGTGGTAGGAAATACTTAGGCTAGAGGCCCTAAGATAGGCATTGAATGGTTGATGTTGTTGAATGATTGAGATATATGATGTGGTCATATAGGTGATGATGATTATTGATGCCTTAATGGTATGATGTATGAGAAGTATGCATGTTGTGATATATGCTTGATAATTGGTTATGGTTGAATTGTGGGTTGAACCATGTTGATGGTGTGTATGATGTTGATTGTGTACCATAATGATTTATTGGAATTGGTGTTGTTGATAATTGGCATGAGGAATAGTATATGATATGTCAATATGTTTGAATTTGAGCCACTTGGGAGAAGTGGGGTAAAATGATGAGGTAGTGATTTTGTATATTGTGGTAATGTGTCCATGTGTGAGTTGAGGAGGCTTGATGTTGAATTTGATACATTTTGAATTGATTTCAAAGAAAAGGGATGAAATTGATATGTTTTGATTGATTTTGAAAAGAGTTGGAAATGGCTTGTTTTGAAAATGGCACTTTGTGGTTTTTATGAAAAACATGGTTTTTGGGCATACTTTGGTGGAACATAACTTGGACTACGGATCTCTGTTTTGTGCCAAATCTATTTAGAAATGAAATTGGATCCGGGAAGTCCATGCCGTTCGAAGAACGGGTGAAAAACGATTTGAAATGATGAAGTTATGTCCGTTGGAAGATTGGGGTGTAAATCTGTGAAATTCTGCAGCTTTTAACTTAGAAAATTTTTAGCAGAATGACCCCTTGCGCGTGGGCGCACTTGGCGCGTGCGCGCCGTTCTTCCCGAAAATTGCCATCCACGCGTGAGCGTGATGTGCGCGGGCGCGCCGATGGTGCTGCACCCAATGCCCAGCCATTTTCCAGAGAGTTATGCCAGAACTGTGCCGGTGTTGTGCCTGGGGCACGAGAACACCCGCGCGTACGCGAGGTTGACGCGTGCGCGTCGATGGGCAAGTTTGGAATCCACGCGCTAGCGTACATGACGCTTACGCGTCGATGAGTTTTTGAGGCCATCCACGCGTGAGCGTAGTGTGCGCGTACGCGCGGCCCTGTTTTCATCCCAAAGTTGATTTTTGAGTTTTAAAAGCCAAATCTCATACTTCTAAGCCTCCGATCTCACCATTTATGTCTTAAATCATTATGGCATGCCTAGCTATTAAAAAGGGGCTAGTGAATGTGATAACTTGCGAGTGAAGCAAGGGAAATACGAATGATCAATGAGGATCAAGATGATTATGTGAGATGTGGAGGATGGTGGTGGAAGTGCTTGTTATGCCATGGGCCGAAAGGCTATAATTGTTAATGATATGGCTGGTTATGGATTTAACCGTGAGCCGGAATAGCTGTGTATGCTATGAATATTGGCTGGTTCTGGATTGAACCGTGAGCCGGAATGGCTGATATGGATGTTGATCCATGGATGAGAATTCATGCATGTTGATGCTAAATTATTGATAATTGTGAAATTGCACTTCCACTATCTGAGTACGAGTTTCCTTGGGTAGTAGCAGTGGCTAGCCACCACGTGCTCCAGGTTGAGACTCGAAGCTCTGTTAACCCTATGTTGTAAGTGTGGCCGGGCACTGTGAAAGGCCCGGATGAGCTCGAACCCCCGTAAATATTCACCAGTGAGGGTGATTGATATGGATCATGTTTATGATCAAGTTTAAAACGAGTATAACTCGAGTTTGGGGATGCACGACAGAGGGACAGTCCAATGGTTAGCGACCAGGACTTGTCGGGTTGGCTATATAACCGACAAGATGATATCATCGGCCACTAGGGACAGGCATTCATCATATGCATACTATGTGAATTGTTTGAGATTGCCTATTTGACTGCATATTACTTGCTAATTGTCTAAATGTCTTAACTGCTCCTACTTGTATATTCTTTGTCTGATATAACTGTGTTTGCTATAATATACTCCTGCTGGTGGTTGGGAGGTTTGAAGGAATTGGAAAGGGAAGTATTAGTTAGACTGAAGAATCTTTAGTCAGATGCCCTTATATGGTTTAGCTTGTTTATAAGCTTTGATATTTCTTGGAGGGAGTTCTAGGATTGCCTTCGGCTTTCCTCCATTATTATGTATTATATATGTGGAAGCTGTTACCTGCTGGGAACCTCTGGTTCTCACCCATGCGGATTTTGTGGTTTTCAGATGCAGGACGTGAGGTTTCCCGCTGAGGCATGCTGGAGACTTCTTGATTGCGAAGATTCCTTGTTCTTGGGGACCATGTTTTTGGTTTATATGTTTTGTTTAGATACTTATATCTCCATTAAATAATACAAACTGTGATGACTCCTCTTATGGGAGATTTTGGAGAATAGGTTTTCTGTGTTTGTGTCCCTTTGGGTTTCCTTTGGGGTTTTCCTTATTTTATCATATGTATATATATTGTTATGCTCGGACCGGTTATCTTCGCATCCGGATCTTGAGTCTTGATATTCCTGTTTTTGACACTCTTTTGTATATATATATAATCACGCATTGGTTATCCTTGTTCGTTACGTTATCGATCGGAGTGTTGCGCTTTCGAGTTGCGGTTTTTGTTTACCCCCTTTTCTACAAAGGCTCCTAGTTATAATCAATCATTTATACTACTATACGTACTAAATTTTTATTTTAGAGGTCGTAATACCTTGCCATCTCTGAATTATGACTTAAGCATAAGACTTTGTATGGTAGGGTGTTACATTATGGTATCAGAGCAGTTCGTTCCTGTAGAGCCTGAGGGATGGACTGATTATGCTTCTGTGCATTCTCTGTGTGTGTGTGCTATGTGCTATTAGTATATCTGCTTGATATAATTGGCATAAACGTTCATGAGCATGCATTTGGGACTTTGAAGTACTAGACTTCCGATATTGAGACTGATCAACTTAATATCGATTGTTTGGTATGTATAGGAACCAGATGGCGCCTCGTGGACGCGGTAGAGGTAGTGCGAGAGGTCGTACGAACGCTCGTGCGCCGGAGAATAACCCTAATGACCCGGTGAACTTTATGGCTGCGTTGGAGAACATGGCTGCTGCTATGCAGGCCACTGCTGAGGCTCTTGGTCAACAGATGAACAACCATGGTAATGATGGAGGTGGAGTTCAGGGCCCGATGACACTGGCAAACTTTTGGAAGGTTAATCCGCCTAAGTTCAAGGGAACTACTAGTCCGACTGAGGCTGATACATGGTTTCAAGCTATGGAGCGAGCGTTGCAAGCGCAAGTGGTGCCTGAAGGACAGTGTGTTGAGTTTGCTACCTATATGCTTGTCGGTGAAGCGTCGCATTGGTGGCAAGGTATCCGACGCCTTCTGCAGCAGGGTGATGACTATATCACTTGGAATGTTTTCCAAGAGGAGTTTTATAAGAAGTACTTTCCGACTTCTGCTAGGACGGCTAAGGAACTTGAATTGTTACAGCTGAAGCAGGGTACTATGTCCATATCAGAGTATACTGACAAGTTTGAGGAGTTGTTCAGGTTCTCTCGCATGTGCCAAGGGACCCCAGTGGACTATGAGGAATGGAAGTGTGTTAAGTATGAAGGAGGACTCCGGAGTGATATCTTCAGTTCAGTGGGGCCAATGGAGATTAGGACCTTCTCCGAGTTGGTAAACAAGTGTAGGGTTGCTGAAGAGTGTGTGAAGAGGGCAACCGCTGAGAAAGGGAGTCAAAGGGGATCATTCCCACATAACCGAGGGAAGAGCTTTGCACCTAGAGGTTCGTCCTTCAAGAGAGGAAGCTCTTTCAGGAGGCCCAACAACAACAACTCCCAAGGAAAGAAGTTTGGGAAGCAGCCTCAGAATGATCAAGCTTGCACTAGGTGTGGGAGTCACCATCCGGGAGCACCATGCAAGGCCGGATGGGGTTTGTGCTACAATTGTGGAAAAGCGGGGCATAAAGCCGCCAATTGTCTGGAGAGACAGAAACAAGGTGCTGGGAAGGCACAACAGACTGGCCGGGTGTTCACCACTTCAGCTGTAGGAGCTGAGGGATCTGAGACGCTCATTCGAGGTAACTGTGAAATAGCTGGTCAAACTTTAAATACTTTATTTGATTCGGGAGCGTCACATTCATTCATTGCATTTGAGAAAGCCCATGAGTTAGGGTTGAAGATTGCAGCTTTAGGTTATGACCTAAAGGTATATAATGCTACCCATGAAGCCATGGTAACTAGGCTAGGATGTCCGGAAGTTTCTTTTAGGTTCAAGCAGCGCGATTTTGTTCATAATTTAATCTGCTTGCCGATGGGTGGACTTGATCTTATCTTGGGATTGGACTGGTTATCTAAGAACCATGTTCTGCTTGATTGTTCTACAAAGTCGGTGTACTTTATGCCGGAAGATACAGAAGGGCCGGTAGTGGTAAATAATTATTACTTGAATTCGATGATAGTGAACTGTTCCGGAACCGAATGTCAGGGTATCATGTTGTTAACCGCGGGCGTTTCGGGTGATGATCAAAGGTTGGAGCAGATTCCGGTTGTGTGTGAGTTTTCGGAAGTGTTTCCTGATGATATTGATGAGTTTCCACCTAACCGAGAGGTTGAGTTTGCTATTGAATTGGTGCCCGGGGCGGGACCAATCTCAAGTGCTCCTTATAGGATGTCACCGTTAGAGATGAACGAGTTAAAGTCTCAGTTAGAGGATTTGTTGGGAAAGAATTTTATACGACCAAGTGTCTCTCCGTGGGGTGCTCCAGTGTTACTGGTGAAGAAGAAGGATGGGAGTATGCGGCTTTGTGTGGATTACAGGCAGCTGAACAAGGTTACAATAAAGAATAAGTACCCATTGCCGAGAATTGATGATCTTATGGATCAGTTAGAAGGAGCTGGAGTTTTCTCCAAGATCGATTTGCGATCCGGTTATCACCCGATAAGGGTGAGGGGTGAGGATATCCCTAAGACCGCTTTCAGGACTCGTTATGGTCATTACGAGTACACTGTAATGTCATTTGGGTTGACAAACGCTCCTGCGGTATTCATGGATTACATGAATAGAGTTTTCCGTCCGTTTTTGGATAAATTCGTTGTTGTCTTCATTGATGACATACTGATTTATTCCAAGACTGAAGAAGAGCATGCGGAACACTTGAGGACCGTGTTGCAGATTCTAAAGGAGAAGAAACTCTATGCAAAACTGTCTAAGTGTGAGTTTTGGAAGAGTGAGGTGAAGTTTTTGGGTCATGTGGTGAGTAAGAAGGGAATAGCCGTAGATCCAACTAAGGTGGAGGCTGTGATGGATTAGAAGCAACCAACCACCGTAACAGAGATAAGGAGTTTTCTGGGTTTAGCTGGCTATTACCGAAGGTTTATCAAAGGCTTTTCACAGATAGCCTTGCCAATGACAAAGTTAACCCGCAAAGATACTCCGTTTGTTTGGACTCCTGAGTGCGAGGAGAGCTTTCAGACATTGAAGAAAAAGTTGACCACTGCACCTGTGTTAGTGTTGCCTGAGCCGAACGAGCCATTTGAGGTGTATTGTGATGCCTCATTGAAGGGTCTAGGGTGCGTGCTGATGCAGCATAGTAATGTGGTGGCGTATGCCTCACGACAGTTAAGACCTCATGAAGTTAGTTACCCTACGCACGATTTGGAACTCGCTGCGGTTGTGTTTGCCTTGAAGGTGTGGAGGCATTATCTCTATGGGGTTAAGTTCCAAGTTTTCTCCGATCATAAGAGCTTGAAGTATCTCTTTGATCAGAAGGAGCTTAATATGAGGCAGAGGAGGTGGATGGAATTGTTGAAAGACTACGACTTTGAGTTACATTACCATCCGGGAAAGGCGAATGTAGTGGCAGACGCGTTAAGTCGGAAGTCGTTATATGCGGCTTGGATGATGCTTCAAGAGGAGAAGTTGCTCAAGGGATTTGAGAGTCTAAAAATCGGTGCTCGAGAAGTATCCGGAACTTTGTGTTTGAGCCGATTAGAAATCTCAAGTGATTTTAAGTCCGAACTCCTAAAGGCTCATCAAAATGATGAAGCGTTATGGAAGGTGTTACCGGCTATTGAGCAAGGAAAACGGTGGAGAGTGTCGGAAGAAAAAGATGGGTTATGGAGATTCAAGGGTAGGATCATTGTGCCGGATGTTGGCACTTTGAGGCAAGATATTGTAAAGGAGGCACACAAAAGCGGATTCTCCATTCACCCGGGAAGTACTAAGATGTACCATGATTTAAAGGCGATGTTTTGGTGGCCGGGTATGAAGAATGATGTGGCGGAATATGTTTCAAAGTGCTTAACTTGTCAAAAGGTAAAGATTGAACATCAAAGACCTTCCGGGATGTTGCAACCTTTAGAGATTCCACAATGGAAGTGGGAAAGTATTGCAATGGACTTTGTGTCGGGATTGCCAAGGACTAGGGCTGGTTTTGATGCTATCTGGGTGATTGTGGACCGACTGACGAAGTCAGCTCACTTTTTGCCCATTCGTATGACTTACACCCTTGAGGAGCTAGCACGGTTATACATAAAGGAGATTGTGAGACTTCATGGTGTACCTGCTACTATAATCTCTGATAGAGATCCTCGTTTCACTTCAAGGTTTTGGGGTGCATTTCAGAAAGCTTTTGGAACCCGATTAAGCTTGAGCACGGCCTACCATCCTCAAACAGATGGTCAATCTGAGAGGACGATCCAAACACTAGAAGATATGTTGAGAGCTTGTGTTTTGGACCAACCGGCGAGTTGGGATCGGTATATGCCATTGGTGGAGTTTGCATACAATAATAGCTATCATGCGAGCATTGGAATGGCTCCGTATGAGGCCTTGTATGGGAGGAAATGTCAATCTCCGCTATGTTGGTATGAAGCTGGAGAGAAAAGCTTGTTGGGGCCGGAAATAATAGCTGAGACTACTGAACAAGTCAAGAAAATCCGAGATAGGATGCTTACGGCGCAGAGTCGTCAAAAGAGTTACGCCGATCAAAGGCGAAAGCCCTTAGAATTTGAGGAAGGAGACCATGTTTTCCTTAAGGTTACTCCGACTACGGGAGTAGGTAGGGCAATTAAGGCAAAAAAGTTGAATCCTCGATACATTGGTCCATTTCAGATCCTGGAGAGGATTGGACCGGTGGCGTATCGGATGGCTCTACCACCTCATCTTTCGAACCTGCACGACGTGTTTCACGTGTCGCAGCTTCGGAAGTACACTCCTGATGCTAGCCATGTGTTGGAACCTGAATCGGTTCAGTTGAGGGAAGATTTGACGCTTCCAGTGGCTCCGGTCAGAATTGATGATACTAGTATCAAACGGTTGCGTGGAAAAGAGGTTTCTTTAGTGAAAGTGGCTTGGAGTCGAGGCGGTGTTGAGGAACACACTTGGGAACTTGAGTCGGAGATGCGAACGGATTATCCGCATTTATTCTCAGGTAATTGCATTTGAATTTTGTGGGCAAAATTCCCAATTAGGTGGGTAGAATGTAAAACCCGGTTAATTAACGGCTAATTAACCCATAAATGAGAATTTATTCTAAAAAGCCTAAAATGTGATTTTTATGGCTAAATGTGATAGAGGAGACTGAGACGAGAATTTTGGTACCAATTTTATAGAATTCGGACCAAGATTGGACCGAACGGGCCAAACCGGGCCAATAGGACCTAAAGTGGGCCCTTGGCCCAACATAACTTAACCAAAACCCTAGTTTTCAGCACTCTCTCTCCTCATTACACACTAAAACACGCTGAACTTAGAGAGAAGGGGAGGAAGAACACTCTCCCAACTTCCTTCTCTCACTTGATCTTCAAACCACCATAACTTTTGATCTAGAGCTCCGATTGCCGCCCCGTTTGCGGCCACGCGTTCACCGCGGAGAGCTCTACAAAACCCATACCATCAATATTGAGGTAAGCCACAAGTTTCTGTTCGAAATCTCAGCCCTTATTTTCGAGTTTCATGGGTGAAATGTTGAGATTTTGGGTTCTTTGATGTTATAGGACCCAACTCTCTTGAAGGAGAAGGTTAATCTTGTCTCCTTGGACCTTGGGTGAGGTAAGGTTCTTAACCCTAGTGTAATTTTATGATTTTATGATGTTGGGTTTTGAGATGTTGTGTATGGGTATGATGGTTGTGGCTTAGGTTGTGTATGTGTGGATATTGGAGCTTGATTGGTGATTTTGAAAAGCTTGGAAAGGGTTTGGTGGTGAAAAATCTGTTCTTGGAGGTGTTGAGGCCTTGAGAGCTTGTGGATAAGTGGTTTGGAAGTGCTCCGGTGGAGCTTGGGAAATTCGGCTAAGGTATGGTTTCGGTTTCCCGTATCTAATATGTAATGTGGTAGGAAATACTTAGGCTAGAGGCCCTAAGATAGGCATTGAATGGTTGATGTTGTTGAATGATTGAGATATATGATGTGGTCATATAGGTGATGATGATTATTGATGCCTTAATGGTATGATGTATGAGAAGTATGCATGTTGTGATATATGCTTGATAATTGGTTATGGTTGAATTGTGGGTTGAACCATGTTGATGGTGTGTATGATGTTGATTGTGTACCATAATGATTTATTGGAATTGGTGTTGTTGATAATTGGCATGAGGAATAGTATATGATATGTCAATATGTTTGAATTTGAGCCACTTGGGAGAAGTGGGGTAAAATGATGAGGTAGTGATTTTGTATATTGTGGTAATGTGTCCATGTGTGAGTTGAGGAGGCTTGATGTTGAATTTGATACATTTTGATTGATTTCAAAGAAAAGGGATGAAATTGACATGTTTTGATTGGTTTTGAAAAGAGTTAAAAATGGTTTGTTTTGAAAATGGCATATTGTGGTTTTGTATAAAAATATGGTTTTTGGGCATACTTTGACGGGACATAACTTGGACTACGGATCTCCGTTTTGTACCAAATCTGTTTAAAAATGAAATTGGATCCGGGATGTCCATGCCGTTCGAAGAACGGGTGAAAAACGATTTGAAATGATGAAGTTATGTCCGTTGGAAGATTGGGGCGTAAATCTGTGAAATTCTGCAGCTTTTAACTTAGAAAATTTTTAGCAGAATGACCCCTTGCGCGTGGGCGCACCTGGCGCGTGCGCGCCGATCTTCCGAAAAGTGCCATCCACGCGTACGCGTGATGTGCGCGGGCGCGCCGATTGTGCTGCACCCAATGCCCAGCCATTTTCCAGAGAGTTATGCCAGAACTGTGCCGGTGTTGTGCCTGGGGCACGAGAACACCCGCGCGTACGCGAGGTTGACGCGTGCGCGTCGATGGGCAAGTTTGGAATCCACGCGCTAGCGTGCATGACGCTTACGCGTCGATGAGTTTTTGAGGCCATCCACGCGTGAGCGTAGTGTGCGCGTACGCGCGGCCCTGTTTTCATCCCAAAGTTGATTTTTGAGTTTTAAAAGCCAAATCTCATACTTCTAAGCCTCCGATCTCACCATTTATGTCTTAAATCATTATGGCATGCCTAGCTATTAAAAAGGGGCTAGTGAATGTGATAACTTGCAAGTGAAGCAAGGGAAATACGAATGATCAATGAGGATCAAGATGATTACGTGAGATGTGGAGGATGGTGGTGGAAGTGCTTGTTATGTCATGGGCCGAAAGGCTATAATTGTTAATGATATGGCTGGTTATGGATTTAACCGTGAGCCGGAATAGCTGTGTATGCTATGAATATTGGCTGGTTCTGGATTGAACCGTGAGCCGGAATGGCTGATATGGATGTTGATCCATGGATGAGAATTCATGCATGTTGATGCTGAATTATTGATAATTGTGAAATTGCACTTCCACTATCTGAGTACGAGTTTCCTTGGGTAGTAGCAGTGGCTAGCCACCACGTGCTCCAGGTTGAGACTCGAAGCTCTATTAACCCTATGTTGTAAGTGTGGCCGGGCACTGTGAAAGGCCCGGATGAGCTCGAACCCCCGTAAATATTCACCAGTGAGGGTGATTGATATGGATCATGTTTATGATCAAGTTTAAAACGAGTATAACTCGAGTTTGGGGATGCACGACAGAGGGACAGTCCAATGGTTAGCGACCAGGACTTGTCGGGTTGGCTATATAACCGACAAGATGATATCATCAGCCACTAGGGACAGGCATTCATCATATGCATACTATATGAATTGTTTGAGATTGCCTATTTGACTGCATATAACTTGCTAATTGTCTAAATGTCTTACTTACTCCTATTTGTATATTTCTTGTTTGATATAACTGTGTTTGCTACATTATATCCTGCTGGTGGTTGGGAGGTTTGAAGGAATTGGAAAGGGAAGTATTAGTTAGACTGAAGAATCTCTAGTCAGATGCCCTTTTATGGTTTAGCTTGTTTATAAGCTTGGATATTATCTGGAGGAAGTTCCAGGATTGCCTTTGGCTTTCCTCCATTATTATGTATTATATATGTGGAAGCTGTTACCATGCTGGGGACCTTTGGTTCTCACCCATGCGGATTTTGTGGTTTTCAGATGCAGGACGTGAGGTGTCCCGTTGAGGCATGCTGGAGACTTCTCTTATTGCGAAGATCCTTTGTTCTCGGGGCTATGTTTTGGTTTATATGTTCTGCTTAGATACTTTTATCTCCATTAAATAATACAAACTGTGATGACTCCTCTTAAGGGAGATTTTGGAGAATAGGTTTTTGTATTTGTGTCCCTTTGGGTTTCCTTTGGGGTTTTCCTTATTTTATCATATGTATATATATTGTTATGCTTGGACCGGTTATCTTCGCATCCGGATCTTGAGTATTGATATTTCTGTTTTTGACACTCTTTTGTATATATATAATCACGCGTTGGTTATCCTTGTTCGTTACGTTATCGATCGGAGTGTTGCGCTTTCGAGTTGCGATTTTTGTTTACCCCTTTTTCTACAAAGGCTCCTAGTTATAATCAATCATTCATACTACTATACGTACTAAATTTTTATTTTAGAGGTCGTAATACCTTGTCATCTCTGACTTATGACTTAAGCATAAGACTTTGTATGGTAAGGTGTTACACAAGCCCAAAGCAACTCAGTTTCAGGTAACCCCCAAAATATTTATTATATCATTTACTAAAAAAAATGATGAAAATTAATTGATAAAAACTACAATATAGTGCAATATAATTAAGAATGGAAAAACTCCCCGAAACATGGGGATCCCCATGGAGACCGCCCCAAATAAAGACTCGAAGACAAAGAATTTTCTCCGTGAGGATGGGATAGGGGGTAAAATTCTCCTGAAGCAAGCGCGATGATTCGAGCGAGGATCTTCACCCCGTCCCTACTAATCTCTAAATTATTAAATTTATTTAAATATCCTTAATAATTTATTTTTACTGTAAATTTTTTAGTCATTTCACATAATATATATATATATATATATATATATATATATATATATATATATATATATATATATATATATATATTTTTTGAAAAACCTAATCCTAATTTAAAAATTATCTTCCCTTCTCTCCATAACACTAACTAACATTGTTCCATCCCACATTTTCAGTATCTTCTTTCCATGACTATGGTGTGTTATTTTATATTTTTTGACTTATAATCTTGAACAATACTCTATTTATATGTTGTAATAATATTTGGTTATTTTTTAATCTTTTATTAGAATTTTTATATAAATTATTAATATAAAGATATGGAGAATGGAGTCCTTGCACAGAATAGGACCCTGCAAAAAAATGGGAATGAGGACAGAGAGCAAATTTAGGGATAGGGATGGAAAACAGGGAAGCATCCTCCGTCCCCGCCCTATCCCATTACCATCCGTAAATATAATCATTACCACATCTAGATAATAAACTCTTAAAAATCATATCATTTGAAGATAAATGATATTATTAGTGAAACTAAAAAAGTAACATAACTTCTAGAAAAAATCAACAAAAAATTCTAATATACTAAAACTTGCACAAAAAGTATTTTAATAATTACAAATAAAAACTATAACCTATGATGCCTATCAACCTTCAATTTCAAACATCACTGTAGATACTATACCAAAAACGCAAACATCTTTAGCCTTAGAAACATTTTTGTTCCTTCTGGACTACCATCAAATCAAATGGTGCTCAAAGTTGAGTCATGTCTCATAACTATGGGTTCCATCTATCTTAAGTCCATTTCTTCCAACTACGCTTGCATTAAATCCCTGAATGAAATCTTTTGAGTAGTTACAAACCATTAATAGATGCACCAAACTAGCCTATGTTTGGACTTGGAGATAATTTATTTAGAATAGCACTCTTGATCTCAACCATTTTACCATTCAACTCTTCCCAAGATTGTATAGAATTTTCTCAATTGCTTCCTTCGAATCATAGGTGATGAATTCAAACCCTCTACGCCTTTAGCTGTTATGATGATACATCACAACCACATTTGTAATTATTGCGAATTATATTGATCAAAGTACTTCTTGAAGTCGCTCTTAGTAACCATGGATGCTAGACCTCCACCATATATTTTCTTTGTCTGGGATGGAGTAGTACAAAGTGAACTCATGCTAATGCTTTTGTTAAGAACATTCTAGCCATTTCCGGGAACCTTTTTTAATTTTTTTGCTTCAACCTACATGTTGAATATGTTGAATACGTGATTAAAAAATTTAATTTAAAAGCAGGTTACTAAATAATAAAAAAGTGGAATATTATCGAGATAACAAAGATCATGGACCACAAATTAAATTTAAGAAAAATGTGTAGTAAGAATGCATATTATGTAACAAAAATTTCACTAAAAATTTGATTTACTCTAAAATAAAGACTCAAATGATATGATCATTTGAGCAATTTTTTACATGATTTCTACCATTAACTTATCAACATTAATTAAGCCTTTGATAAAATGTATAAAAGCAAAATATATTCAATTAAGTAAACTACAAAATAATGTGACTGCTCATGCATCTAATGATCTCAGTTTAGCAAACAAAGAGTGTAAACATGCAACAGATCTGTATTTTTACAATATGATTATGAACATCTAAATTTCATCACCATGAACACAAAATGCAAATGCAAATTCTCATTCAAATATTTAACAAAAAAGCAAAATCAAACTTCTAATACTTATCAAATATCCATCTATCGGACTCAAAATTCTAAAATCTTGTAAAATTAAAGGTGCATCATATAATGCATCAACAATCACAATAATCCAATTTAATAAATTTGATGTTTTGAATTCTTTATCATTGTGAGGAAAAGCATCTTGATTCATGTTGTCAAAATAGAGCGCAATGCAACAGTGTGAATTTGAGCACCAACATATTAAAAAAGTATTCAAATATAAATATTAAATAAAGACAAGTAAACTTACAGTTCTGCCATCAATGACATGTTTCTCCAATGTTGTCAAAACAAAGATACTAAGACATTGATTTCCAACAGGTTTCAGAAATGAATTTTTTTATTAGACATTAGTAAGTTGAAAATGATAGTAGTTAAAAAATAGTGGAACCTTGTAGTAAGTTGCCATAACAACAACAACAACAATAATAATAATAATAAAATGCACACACTAAAATTAGGAATAAAACATAAACATGATGCAATGTGAAACATTTCTTAATCAATATTTAACAGTAAAATCTTTTTTTTATTCTTAGAGGTTTTATAGGTCCTGTTCTTCTTTTGAGTGCTATTGTAGACTGGCTTAGTGAAACAAAAATAAGTGAATGATACTTATATAAGTTCATAAATACTTGGCCATTAGGTATGAAGTTGTAATTTACATGTACTTATTATACAAAAGAGAACCTACAAATCAAACTAAAGTGATAAAAAATCTGTTGTTGAGATTTTACTTCTATAGCATACCTTAACTTAAAGCCTGAATTCTGACTGAAAATCTAGTGATGTTCCTCTTACTCATTTTGTAGTATGAGATTGCAAACTTTTTGATTAGAAAATTCTACTTGACCACTACGGATATTTATATTAAGCATTGAGAAATTAAAGAAACAAACCTAAGTTTTTCTTTAGGCAACTTATCAGCATCATACTTTGCTGTAAGAAGCTCAGCCATATCACCAAATGCAACTTGGATTTAAGTAAAAAAGCTCATACTTCATGAAGAAGTATATAATAATGATATATTGCATAAAAAAATCAGCAATGGTATTTACAAACCTGAGCTCCAAAATCAAATATAGAACATCTTTTGGAGAATAGTGAATAAGTAAATGATAGTGACATTTGACAATTCAGATACTTAAATATTGACAATAGAGAAGTTGAAGCAACAAATCTAAGTTTTCTTTTACCATAAGAAGTTCATCTATACCACTAAGTGCAATTTAGAGTGCAGTAAAAAAACTCATACTCTATGAAGAAAAATGTAGTAATGAAATAGTGAACAAAAATCAGCAATGATACAATAGATATAAGTATATTAATTAATAACATGAAAATCAATAGTATATTAACAAAAAACTACCTTATTGGTAAACTGAAACGTAGATAGATGCTAAACATTCACTTTTAGAATGGTATTTATCATTAAATAATAATTAAAAAAAACACACACCTTGGGTAAATCACAAACATAGTCCATGTGCAACACTTCTTAATTAACGGTTCAACCGAAAAATTTTCACTGAGTTGTTCTTTGAGGTTTTTCAGGTTTTGGTCTGCTTCTGAGAGACTGTCATAGTCATAAAACATTAATTCAACAACACATAATTACATAGATGATAGTTTTACTTGATAGTCAAATGAGGAGAGAATAAAAAAAGAGTACATGGTAAATAATTGTTTGTTTTTGGGTATTAGATTATTGGTTTCAAACTATGTAATTCATCAAGTAAAGGTACGTATTGTTGGATTTGGTTAGGATCAAGCTTAGCCCATAAGTACAGACATAATAGACATAATACAATCATAATTAAGCTCTTAATTAATTAATTTATCATCCAAATGAGAGAAAAAAGAAATGATAAATGAAGAGAGAAAAGCGGAGAAAGAAAAACAGAAAATGTATCTTCACAAAAGTTTGAATAACATTCAAACTAACTTTCTCGGCCTTCTCAATAAGATCTGACCACATCTCAATCAATATCATATTCTTCCAAAATTATAACAAAAATGAAAATCATCTATGAAAGTATTGAACAAGATAAGAAGGAAACAAATTAGAACAGAACTATGAATAGTATAAATGCATGCATAACAAAGTCAAACATTGAGATTATGAAGCTAGAGTTGAAAAAATCTTTAAAGAACAAAGCTGAAATCTTGTTGGTAATAATAATAATAATAATAATAATAATAATAATAATAATAATAATAATAATAATAATAAATTTAAGCAATTGAAAAAAAACTAATAGAAACACAATAGAGTAGATCTAAACCCCCACAATAGCTGCAACAAAAATTTCTTTTGTCTTAGTTCCTTAAGTTATTCTAAAATTACAAAAAGCAAGACATCAAAAACAAAAAAAAATGAACAGTTCATGCTACATTTTTTAGAAATCTCATTTGCTTTTATATATTGGATGCAAATTGAATATAAGAAAGTAAAAGATTAAGACCTTTTGGTGAATTGCAAATAAAATTCCGGCAACAACAATGAGATTTTAGATTTTCTGCCTCAGTAGCTCCACACCAGAAAAATACGCCTGTGCACAACAACAATAATAATTACAACAATATTTCAAATTTTACCAAAATTAGAACATATACACCAGATCAAATAATAAGGAATACACATAACGCATCATCAAAACCATTATGAATATGTGATTGAAAAGAAGAAGAAGAAGAACACCTCTACACAAACTCAGAACTTTCCTGCGATATGCTTTCTTTCGTCGCTTAGTATTTTCCAGCGATATGCTTTCTTTCGTCGCTTCCTTCTCCGTATCTATCACCACAACATTGATAAGCACTAGGAACTCTACTACACCCACTGTGACCACCACCGCCATACCATCATCCACAACCAAAGCAATCTCCACCTCATCCACCGCTAACACTACCACCACCATTGGTGTTGCCTCCACCGTAAAAACATGTAAAACCCGGTTAATTTATGGCTAATTAACCCATAAATTAAAATATATTCTAGAAAGTGAAAAATGATATTCTTATAGTTTTATGTGGTAGAGAAATTTAAAACGAGAATTTTGACACCAATTTTAAAGAAATCGGCCCAAGATTGGGCCAAACGGGCCAAACCGGGCCAACTAAACCCAAGTTGGGCCCAAGGGCCCAGCCAAGCTTCATTAAATGAATGAAGCTCAACTCCCTCTCTCCTCCATGAACAAACACACGCTGAGCACACAAGGGGAAGGGAAAAAATAAAACCCTTGCTCCTCTTCACTTACAATCTTCCATTGATCATAACTTTTGATTCTTAAGGTAAGCTAAGTTTTATCCTTTGATTTCCAGCCCTTATTTTCGGGTTTCATGGGCAAAAATGTTGAGATTTTGAGCTCCTTTGTATTATAGGATCAAATTAACTTGAAGGGAAGGTTTGTCCTAGCTCCTTTGGTCCTTGGGTAAGGTGAGATTCTCAACCCTAAACTAAAAACTTGAGATTTTGTAATTTAGTGATTAAGTTATTGTGTTTGGATGTGATATTATGGCTTAGGCATTATATATGTGTGTTTCGGAGCTTGATTGGTAATTTTGGAAAGTTTGGAAAAGAGCCTTGTGTGGGAAATCTGTTGGTGAGGCTTTGGAAATCTTGGAAGTTGAATTTGAGAGAGTTCTGGGTGGAATGGGAATCGGCCAAGGTATGATTTCGATTTTTTGTATCTAAAATGTAATGTGATTGTGAAAACGTAGGCTAGTGGCCTTAGGATAAGATTTGGAAATATTGATGTGATTAATGGATGATATGAATTGTATTATTATGTATGTATTTTGGTGGAATGTGAAATATTAATGTAATTGTTTGGATGATTTGAATTGAGTGAAAAATATGAGTAATGGTGATCATGGGTGGTAAAGTATGTGATGTTGTATTGAAATATGGATTGATGTGTTTAATTGATGAAAAAGTTGAAGCTCTTGTTGATGAGCATGTTTTTGGAGTATGATATTGATATGTGAAAATATAGGGTGATTGATGAAATTGATTGTTGTTTTGGAAATTGAGAGAGGAAAGAATGAATATTGAATTGAGTTATGGGATGTTGATTATGATATGAGATTTGGCTAAATATGATGGAATTGGTGGGTTGATGATTTAAAAAGGGGTTTGGAAATGATTGATGTTGGAATAGTTGAGTTTTGGGTTGATTTTGTATGGATTGGTACATGTATGTGTTGAAAATGGGGAGTTTATGAGTTTTGGTAAAAATGGAATTTTGATGAACTTCAACGGATCATATCTTGAGCAATTGTTTTTGAAATTTGATGATTTTTATATCAATGAAAAGATAATTTTATAAGCTTTAAAATGGTTTAAGTTTGGGTGAAATCTAAATTTTGTGGAAGGAGATATGATTGTTGAAAGTTCGGGTCAAGATTCTAAATTCTTCAAATTCTGCAGAATTTGTGAGGTCTGGGTTGTGTGCGCATAACCCGTGGAATCTTGAGGCCTGTGTGCACGCACAGCCCCGTGCGTACGCACAAGTGGAAATGGGGCTGCTGTTGGGAGCGTCGGCACGCTCTGTGCGCGTGCATGGCCAAGGGAGTTTTGCGAGCTATGCGTACGCACACGTTGGGAATGGTGCTCTGGTGGTGGCACTAGCACACGTTGTGCGCGCGCTCCACCATGGAGATTTTGCTTTCTGTGTGTACGCACAGACCTGTGCGTACGCGCACATTTCAAAATATTTCTGGGCGTGCGCACGCACACCCCTGTGCGTACGCACGCGACCTAGTTCTTTTCTAAACCTTTTGTTTTCAAGCTCTTCATATTCCCAACAAGATCGTAACCTTCTGAGATGTTATTTCATGCTTATAAACCCCCAATTTCATCCCTTAAATGTTAAATTGATATAGAATGCCTAGCAAATGAGAGTAAGCTAGGGGAGAGGGTAACTTGTGGGTGAAGAAAGGGGATGTTATGAAGAGATGTGATGAAAGATGGTGATATGATTTGTTAAGGAGGATGGTAGAGTGATGTATATGATATGAGCCAAATGGCTGAGTGTGATATGAGCTAAATGGCTGTAGGTGATAATAGTTTATGGCTGTTAATGAATTATGAATTTTAGCCGGATGGTTGAGATGAATGATGATTTATGGCTGAGGATAAATGTATATGTGATTCATGATTGAATATAGTAAATGAATAACGAATGGAAAGGTTGGGTGTGAGTATGTGTGCAATGCTTTCTCTCTGGTTGTAAGGGCGATAGGGCGCATATACCCTCTAATGGTAAAATGGCGACAGCGCGCAGATACCCTCTAATGGTGACAGGGTGCATATACCCTCTAATGGTAAAATGGCAACAGGGCGCAGATACCCTCTAATGGTGACAGGGCGCATATACCCTCTAATGATATTGATGCACAACAGAGAGACAGTGTCTGGATTAGCTACCAGGACACGTCAGGTTGGCTAGTTAACTGACAGATGAGACTCATCAGCCACTAGGACAGGCATGCATCACATGCATCATATGTGATTTGTTTGGAATGTCTAATTGTCTGCATATTTACTTGCTAATTGCTTAACTATTCTATTTGCTTCCTACTTGTGCATTTCCTGGGATGAACTAATTGTGTTTGCATATTGAAAGACTATGAATTCGAGCTGAATTACCATTTGGGCAAAGCGAATGTTGTAACGGATGCGTTAAGTCAGAAATCGTTGTATGCTTCTTGGATGATACTTTGAGAAGAGGAGTTGCTTAGGGCATTCGGGAGTCTGAAGGTTGGTGTTAAAGAAGTGTCTGAAACTCTGTGTTTAAGTCGATTACAAATTTCAAGTGATTTTAGATCCGAACTCTTAATGGCTCATCAACACAATGATGTGTTGCCAAAGGTATTACCTGCTATTGAGCAGGGGAAGCAATGGAGAGTGTCAGGAGGTCAAGAGGGATTGTGGAGATTCAAGGGTAGGATCATTGTGCCAGAGGTTAGGACTTGGGAGCAAGACATATTAAAGGAAGCACACAAAAGCGGATTTTCTATTCACCTTAGGAGAACTAAGAGGTACAATGATCTAAAGGCTATGTTCTGGTGGCTTGGTATGAAGAATGATGTGGCGGAATACAACTCAAAGTGTTTAAATTGTCAAAAGGTGAAGATTGAACATCAGAGACCTTCCAAAACGTTGCAGCCCTTGGAGATTCCACAATGGAAATGGGAGAGCATTGTGATAGATTTTGTATCGGGATTATCGAGGACCAGAGCCGGTTTTGATGCTGTCTGGGTAATTATGGACCGACTGACGAAGTCGGCTCACTCTCTACCCATTCAGACGAACTACACTCTTGAAGAGTTAGCGAGGTTGTATATCAAGGAGATTGTGAGACTTCATAGCGTGCCCACTAGTATAATTTCCGACAGAGATTCCCATTTCACAAGGTTCTGGGGTGCGTTTCAGAAAGCTTTTGGAACCCGTTTGAGCTTAAGTACAGCTTACCATCCTCAAACAGATGATCAATCTGAGAGGACGATCCAAACCCTGGAAGATATGTTGAGGGCTTGTGTTTGGACCAGCCGGCGAGTTGGGATCGCTATATGCCACTAGTGGAGTTTGCGTATAATAATAGCTACCATGCGAGCATCGAAATAGCTCCGCATGAGGCTTTGTATGGGAGAAAATGCCAATCTCTGCTATGCTGGTATGAGGCTGGGGAAAGAGCTTGTTAGGGCCGAAATTGATAGTTGAGACTACCAAGCAAGTTAAGAAAATCAGGGATAGGATGCTTACTGCTTAGAGCCATCAGAAGAGTTACGTCGATCAGAGGCAAAAGTCCTTGGAGTTTGAGGAAGGAGACCATGTTTTTCTTAAAGTTACTCCAATAACAGGAGTAGGTAGAGTGATTAAGACGAAGAAACTGAATCCTCGATACATCAGTCCGTTTCAGATTCTTGAGAGGGTTGGACTGGCGGCATGTCGGATGGCTCTACCGCCTCATCTTTTGAACTTGCACGACGTGTTTCACGTGTCGCAGCTTCGGAAATACACTCCTGATGCTAGCCATGTGTTAGAACCCGAATCGGTTCAGATAGGAGAAGATTTGACTCTGCCGGTGACTCTGGTCAGGATCAATGACACAAGTATTAAAAAGTTACGCGGGAAAGAGGTTTCATTAGTGAAAGTGGCATGGAGTCGAGCCGGTATTGAGGAGCACACTTGGGAGCTTGAGTCAGAGATGTGAGCGAACTACCCACACCTGTTCTCAGGTAACTAACTCTGAATTTTGTGGGCAAAATTCTCATTTATGTGGGTAGAATGTAAAATCCGGTTAATATATGGCTAATTAACTCATAAATTAAAATATATTCTAGAAAGTGAGAAATGAGATTGTTTGGATGATTTAAATTGAGTGGAAAATATGAGTAATGGTGATCATGGGTGGTAAAGTCTGTGATGTTGTATGAATATATGAATTGATGTGTTTAATTGATGAAAAGGTTGAAGCTCTTGTTGATGAGCATATTTTTGGAGTATGATATTGATATGTGAAAATATAGGGTGATTGATGAAATTGATTGTTATTTTGGAAATTGAGAGATGAAAGAATGAATATTGAATTGAGTTATGGGATGTTGATTATGATATGAGATTTGGCTAAATATGGTGGAATTGGTGGGTTGATGATTAAAAAGGGGTTTGGAAATGATTGAAGTTGGAATAGTTGAGTTTTGGGTTGATTTTGTATGGATTGGTACATGTATGTGTTGAAAATGGGGAGTTTATGAGTTTTGGTAAAAAAGGAATTTTGATGAACTTCAACGGATCATATCTTGAGCAATTGTTTTTGAAATTTGATGATTTTTATATCAATGGAAATATAATTTTATAAGCTTTAAAATGGTTTAAATTTAGGTAAAATCTGAATTTTGTGGAAAGAGATATGATCGTTGAAAGTTTGGGTCAAGATTCTGAATTCTGCAAATTCTGCAGAATTTTGAGTTCTGGGTTGTGTGCGCACGCACAACCTTGTGCGTGCGCACAAGCCGTGGAATCTTGAGGCATGTGCACAGCATAGCCCCGTGCGTACGCACAAGTGGAAATGGGGCTGCTGTTGGGAGCGTTGGCACGCTCTGTGCGCGTGCATGGCCAAGGGAGTTTTGCGAGCTATGCGTACGCACAGCCTTGTGCATACGCACACGTTGGGAATGGCGCTCTGGTGGTGGCGCTAGCACACGTTATGTGCACGCTCCACCATGGAGATTTTGCTTTATGTGCGTACGCACAGATTTGTGCGTACGCGCACGTTTCAAAATATTTCTGGGCGTGCGCACACACACCCATGTGCATACGCACACGACCCAGTTCTTTTCTAAACCTTTTGTTTTCGAGCTCTTCATATTCCCAACAAGCTCGTAACCTTCCGAGATGTTATTTCACACTTATAAACCTCCAATTTCATCCCTTAAATACTAAATTGATATAGAATGCATAGCGAATGAGAGTAAGCTTGGGGATAGGGTAACTTGTAGGTGAAAAAAAGGGATGCTATGAAGTGATGTGATGAAAGATGGTGATATGAGTTGTTGAGGAGGATGGTGGAGTGCTATATATGATATGAGCTGAATGGCCGAATGTGATATGAGCCAAATGGCTGTAGGTGATAATGGTTTATGGCTGTTAATGAATTATAAATTTTAGCCGAATGGCTGAGATGAATGATAATTTATGGCTGAGGATAAATGTATATGTGATTCATGATTGAATATAGTAAATGAATAACGAATGGAAAGGTTGGGTGTGAGTATGTGTGCAATGCTTTCTCTCTGGTTGTAAGGGCGATAGTGCGCATATACCCTCTAATGGTAAAATGGCGACAAGGCGCAGATACCCTCTAATGGCGACAGGGCGCATATACCCACTAGGACAGGCATGCATCATATGCGATTTGTTTGGAATGCCTAATTGTCTGTATATATACTTGCTAATTGCTTAACTGTTCTATTTGCTTCCTACTTGTGCATTTCCTTGGATGAACTAATTGTGTTTGCATATTAAGTTACTGTGGCGGTTGGGAGGTTTGCGGGATTTAGAATGGGGATATATATAGTTAGACTGAAGATCCTTAAGTTAGTCGCCTGTTTTCATTTTCATGGTTTAGTATGTTTATACGCTTTGATTAAAATCTGGAAGTTCTTGGATTGCCTTTGACTTTTTCAGGACATTACATGTTAGATATTTGGGCAATGTTACCATGCTGAGAACCTCCAGTTCTCACCCATGCGGATTTTGTGATTTTCAGATGCAGGACGTGAGGCTCCTCGCTGAGGCATGCTGGAGACTTCCTTTTTGACGGAGATCCTTAGCTTCTGGGTTTTTATTTTGATCTTATAAACTTGATAGATAGTTATATTCTCCACTGTATATATATTTTGTATCGACTCCTCTTAGAGGTTATTTTGGAGAAACAGGATTTGTATGTTGTCTTTTGGGCTGTATTTTGGGAAATTCCTTTATATATGTATGTATACTGTTATGCTCTAACCGGTTATCTTCGTAAATCGAGTCCTAGGCCTTGATATATGTATTGTTGGCACTCTTCTGTGTATCTTCTCATGATAGCTTGTCCCATATCTGTTTCGTTTACGTCATTGATCGGAGTGTTGCGATTCTCGACTTATCGGTTTTGTTTTACCCACTTTTCTTCAAAGGCTCCTAGTTAAAAATATTTTTGCAATACTATACGTACTAAATTTTATTTTTTAGAGATCGTAATACCTCTCCACCTCTGTTTTATAACTTAAGCATAAGACTCTGTGTGGTAGGGTGTTACGCGACGTCCCCTGAAGGTTGGAGCCATGAGTCAAAGTGACATCCTCTATTTTGGTGCGTACACGAACTCTATAATCTCCGCCTTCAACTCTGATTAGAAACAATAAGAATTAGAAGAAGATACAAAAATAGAATCAGTGAACGGATGAGTAAAAAGGAAGAGGAACTAAAGATGAAGAAGAAGAATAGAAAAAAATGGAAACATAGAATGAAGAGAGAACATAAATCATGAGAATGAATTTTTTTTTTACATTTGATCTTGAATTCAAAATTTAAAATTTGAAATTTTAGGGGACTATGTACATGTAATGTGGGTCTGTCTTTAGTATGTTCAAGTCTTTTGAGCTTTTTTAATATGCATAATATATAAATTATAAATATATCTCATATGGGAGTTTAATAACAATAATTATTTTTTAAAATTTACCACAAATATTTTTTAAATTCAATAAATGAAACCTTAAACTCACCATGCTCCAAATTCATCCCCCAAATTCACTACCACAGTAAACAAACTCTAAACTCACCATAATTCTTAATTCTTTTTCCTATTAACTCACCACTAGCTACTCCACTCTCCTCTGGTCTCAGCCATCGCCGTCTAGCCGAGCCATCGCCGTCTCCGTACAATCCATCTCTCGGCGTCGTTCCTAGGCTCTCCCTCCCCGTCTCCTCTTCTCCTCTTCTCTCTTCTCTCTTCTCTCTTCTCTCGTCGAGTTATCCTCAGCAACGTGGTGCTCCATCTCTCCCTTCATCCCCCGCTTCTAGAGTAATAATGGAGCCTCAGCCTCAGGTATGAATTTACTTTATTGATTTCTTTTTTTTTGTTCCTTTTATGTTCTTGTTGTGTAAATCTGTTTGAACTCATTCAGTTATTTTTTTCTACTTATTTTTTAGGGTTTTTGTATTCCTTCCTTTCATTGATTTCATTCAATTATTCTTTTGTTCTCTTTATTTATTCTGATTCGAGAGTTGTATGCTATATTCATGTCGTAAGGGCAAAGTGACATGAAATAGAGTTATAGAGAAAATCCTAACCTTCGATTTCACAGAGAATATGCCGTGTGCAATGCTAACATAGTTATTTATGATCTGAAAGTAGTTTCCTATAGCTACTTACTATGGTGATTCATGACATAAGAATGAAGTGTTGTGCTACAAGCATGTTGATGTAGCTAAGATTCATGCCAATTTGCTAATTATATGTAGCAATTGCAATTTTTCATTATTTTTCTGTTGGTATTTAACATAGTGAGGCATGAGGCTTCATGAATTTTACAAAAAAAAATGTTATGAGAATTGTGTAGTTCATTTGTATTTTACATTGCAGCCATGTCTACTGCTATTTTCCATCACGGCCAGTTGCAGAAATAGTGGCAAAGACCATTCTTTGAGAAAAAAGGCGGCCAGGTTTACAATTTTAATTTCTATTTATGAAAAATCAACTATTTTCTATTTTGCCCATAAAATATGCCTAGTTGCCTACTCTGCCACTCAAAATACTGCCATTTCCTATTCCCTCTTTTGCTCTTCACATGTGTTTTGCATTTGCCTTCTCTGCCTTTATGCGATCTACAATCTTTAGTTCTGGCTCTGGAGCTAGGCTACATTTGTATATCTAGTAGTGATATTATGAATTTAAGAAGTGGCAGCAGCTATCTCTAATAATCATTCTAATTCTACATATACTTCTTCCTTTTACTTTCTTCTAGTAATGGTTAGTTTTGCTTATTTGATTATAAATTGTACCTAATTTGTGCTATATTGTTAGGTAATTAACGTTAGTCACCATAAATTACAGGAAGCATCAAATATTCAAAGACACACAATGGATGAAAATGCACATAATGTTAGGGATCATGTGGATGAAGACACAACTTCTGATGCGGTGGATACGGATCAATATCGTATAAACTATTGGGAAGATATTGGTAAGATCGATTTCTCAGATCTATCTATGAAAAATATTTATCAATTGCACTTTTCTAATCTTGGCTTGGCATTCGAATTTTATAATTCATATGCCAAGACGAGGGGCTTCAGTGTGCGAAAGAGTAAGAGTAGAAGAGTTTATGGAAAAGTTAGAGAAAAAGCATATGTTTGTTATTATGAAGGGTATAGATTAGAAAAATAGAACCATCTAAAAAATTGAGTTAGGGAACCAAAACCAGAGACAAGATGTGGTTGTATGAGTAAACTTTATATTTTCTTCGATGCGGTATCTGAGAATTGGGTAGTGAGAGATTTTTGTGATGAACACAACCATGAGCTTACTGTTCCAAAGTTAGCAAAAATGTTAACATCTCACGAGAAAATAACTGAGCTTGACATTAGTCAAATAAATCATATGAAAGAGGTGGGGATTAGCATACCAAACATATTTGGGTCATTAGCTAGCTAGTGTGGCAGGTATAAGAACGTTAATTTTTCAATTAAGGATATTGACAATTAAGTTGTGAAGCAAAGAAGACAATTACCTGATGATTTAACCTCTGCAATGACTTACCTTAAAATGCTAGCAGTAAGGGATCAAAACTTGTTCTATAGTGTTGAGAAGGGCAAAGAAGGGTGTTTCAACAAATTTTTTGGTGTGATGGCTGGTGTCAGTTGGACTACGATCTGTTCGGGGATGTGCTAGCATTTGACGCCACATATAAGAAGAATAGATACAAATTTCCGGTGGTAATATTCTCGAGAGTTAACCACTATAATCAAAACGTTTTATTCGGCTCTGCAATAGTTTCGAATCAGAGGAAAAGCACATATATGTGGTTACTAAAATAGCTTCTCATAGCGATGAAGGAAAAGACACCGACTTCAAAGGAAATGGTTGGATGCTTTGGAGTGGAAGATCACGAATAGATGGTAGATATGTATGGAAAAAGAAATATGTGGGCTACCGCTCATATTCGAGAAAAATTCTTTGTTGGGTTTAGAATAACTTCAAGGTGTGATAGTTAACATGTTGTCCTCAAAAGATATGTTAAATCACACCATAATTTGACAGAATTTATTCAACACTTCCATTGTTGTTTGAGCTACATACAACACAGAGAGGATTTGGCAGACTTTAAATCATCAACTGGACAACCTGTGATGCAAACACACTTTCAACAATTAGAAAGGTCAGCAGCTTCCATTTATACCCGGAAATTTTTATGTTGTTCCGTTTAATGATCCACAAGGCTAGCACATTAAAGGTAATATATGAAAAGGAAGCGAGTTCTTGCAAGATATATCAGGTGTTAAAATTTTACAAGCCTAACATATATGGCATGTATCTTTTCATGGAGAGCAAGATGAATTTAAATGCTCATGCATGAGAATGGACTCTATAGGTATTCCATGTAGTCATATACTTGGTGTTTTAGATCTTTTAGACATTGCAGAGCTGCCAAAATCATTAGTGCTGCAAAGATGGACTAGAAAAGCTAAGGAAGGCATTAGTGGATATGATGACATAGGCGGCTTGATGGAGGATTCCTTGGCTATGAGTCAGCGTGCATGTTTGACACATTGGTGTAAACAAGTTATGAACGAAGGGTGCCTAAAAAGTGATCTATTTAATGAATCACGAGATGCATTGGTAAATATACTTTCATGGATTATGGCTCATAATGGGGACGATAACATGATGGAGAGGCATGTGGAATACATATATAAAGGCCTTGAAAATAATGGAAGTATTGAGACAGAGACCATAAGGAAGCTTAAGCATTGCAGCTATTGTCGCAAGGGAGGTCATAACATTGCTACGTGTTCCATGAGGAAAATGGATGAAAAGACTCCCCAATTTGATGGTGATGCTAAGAAGAATGTTGAGGGTGAAGAATAATCCTTTGTAGATGCTGAAAGTGATGAGTATGTTCACACTGAATGGTTTGATGATGAAGATGTAAGTATAATATATTTGTTGAGTTACCAAACAATATTACATGTAACAAAATATACTCAACAAATGTATTATACTTAGATCTTCATCATCAAACCATTCAGTGTGAACATACTCATCACTTTCAACATCTACGAAGGAGTACTCTTCACCCGCAACATTCTCCTCAGCGTCACCATCAAATTGGGGACTTTCATCCATTTTCTCATGGAACATGTAGCAATGATATTACCTCCCTTGCGACAGTAGCTGCAACACTTAGGCTTCCTTGTGGTCTCTTTCTCAATACTTCCATTCTTTTCGAGGCATTCATATATGTATTCTGCATGCCCCTCCATCATGTTATCGTCCCAACTATGAGCCCTAATTCATGAAAGAATATTTACCAACGCATCTCGTGATTCATTAAATATATCCCTTTTTAGGCACCCTTCGTTCATAACTTGTTTACACCAATGTGTCAAACATGCATATCGACTGATAGCCAACGAATTCTCCATCAAACTGCTTATGTCATCATATCCACTAATATCTTCCTTAGCTTTTCTAGTTCATCTTCCAGCACTAATGATTTTGGCAGCTCTGCAATGTCTAGAAAACCCAAAACAGCAAGTATATGACTACATAGAATATCTATGGAGTCCATTTTCATGCATCAGCATCTAAATTCGTCTTGCTCTCCATGAAAAGACACATGACATATCATGTTAGTCTTGTAAAACTTTTGACACCTGATATATCTTGCAAGAACTCGCCTCCTTTTTATATATTACCTTCAATATGCTGGTCTTGTGGAGCATTGTATGGAATAACATAAAAATTTGCTGGGTATAAATGGTAGCTGCTGACCTTTCTAATTGTTGAAAGTGTATCTGCATCACACGTTGTCCAGTTGATAATTTAAAATTTGCCAAATTCTCTCTATACTGCATGTAGCTCAAACAATGCTGAAAGTGTTGAACAAATTCTGTCAAATCATGGCATGATTTAACATATCTTTTGAGGATAGCATGTAGACTTTCACACGTCGAAGTTGTTCTAAACCTAGGAAAGAATTTCTCTCGAATATGAGCAGTAGCCTATATGTTTCTTTTTCCATAAGTATCTACTATCTATTCGCGATCTTCCACTCCAAAGCATCCAACCATTTCCTCTCACTTTTGTTCAAACACACCAACTTTATACTCACCTAGCATTAACTTAGTAAACATTTTTGTAAACTGAGGTTTGTGAATATTGCTTGTTGCATCACGCATCAAGTGCCATGCACATAACCTATGATGTGCATTGGGAAACACTTTTTGAATAGCGATAGCCATCGATGGATGACCATCCATAATTACTGAAGTCGGTGTCATTTCCTTCATTACTATGAGAAGCTATTTTAGTAACCGCACATATGTTCTTTTCCTCTCATTCGAAACTATCGCAAAACCAAATACAACGGCTTGATTATGGTGGTTAACTCCCAAGAATATTACCACCGGCGATCTGTATCTATTCTTTTTATATGTGGCGTCAAATGCTAGCACATTCCCGAACAGATCATAGTCCAACTAACACTGGCCATCACACCAAAAAATTTGCCGAAACACCCCTTTTCTATCCTTTTCAACAGTATAGAACAAGTTTTGATTCCTTGCTACTAGCTTTTCAGGTAAGCCATTGCAGAGGTTAAATCATCAGATAATTGTCTTCTTTATTTTGCAACTTGATTGTGCATATCCTTAATTGAAAAATTAACGTTCTCATGCCCACCACACTGGCTAGCTAATATGTTTGGTATGCTAATCCCCACCTCTTTCATATGGTTCATTTGATTAATGTTAGGCTTAGTCATTTTCTTTTGAGACTTAACATTCTTGTTAACTTTGGAACAACAAGCTCATGGTTGTGTTCATAAAAAAATCTCTCACTATCCAACTCTCAGTTACTGCATAGAAGAAAACATGAAGCTTACTCATACAACCACATCTTGTCTCTGGTTTTGGATCCCTAACTCGATTTTTCAGATGGTTCCATTTTTCTAATTTATACCCTTAACAAGAACAAATATATGCTTTTTCTCTAACTTTCCCATAACTCTTCTACTCCTACTCATTCGCACACTGAAGCCCCTTGTCTTGGCATATGAATTATAAAATTCGAATGCTAAGCCAAGATCAACAAAGTGCAATTGATAAATATTTTCTGTACATAGATCTGAGAAATCGATCTTACCAATATCTTCCCAAGAATTTATATGATATTGATCTATATCTACCACATCAGAAGTTGCGTCTTCATCCATATGATCACTAACATTATGCGCATTTTCATCCATTGTGTGTCTTTGACTATTTGATGCTTCCTGTAATTTATGGAGACTAACGTTAATTACCCATCAAAATAGCACAAATTAGGTACAATTTATAATCAAATAAGCAAAACTAACCATTAGTAGAAGAAATTAAAAAGAGAAGGTTTACGCAGAAATGGAATGATAATCAGAGATAGCTGCTGCCACTTCTTAAATTCATAATGCCACTACTAGATATAAAAATGTAGCCTAGCTCCAGAGCCAAAACTAAAGATTGTAGATCGCATAAATGCAAAAAAGGCAAATACAAAACACATGTGAAGAGCGAAAGAGGGAATAAGAAGTGGAAGTATTTTGAGTGGCAGAGTGGGAAATAGAGCATATTTTACAGACAAAATAGAAAATGTTGATTTTTTCAAAAACATTGATTAAAATTGTAAACCTGCCCGCCTCTTTTTTCAAAGAATGGTCTTTGCCACTATTTCTGCAACTAGTCGTGATGGAAAATAGCAGTTGACATGGCTGCAATGCAAAATACAAATGAACTACACAATTCTCATAGCATTTTTTGTAAAATCCATGAAGCCTCATGCCTTACTATGTTAGATACCAACAGAAGAATAATTGAGAATTGTAATTACTACATATAATTAGCAAATTGGCATGAATCTTAGCTACACCAACATGCTTGTAGCATAACACTTCATTCTTATGTCATGGATCACCACAATAAGTAACTATAAAAAACTACTTTCAGGTCATAAATAACTATGTTAGCGTTACACATGGCATATTGCTCTGTGAAATCGAAAGTTAGAGCTTCCTTTATAACTCTATTTCATGTCACTTTTCCCCTCCGACATGAATATAGCATACAACTCCCAAATCAAAACAAATAAACAGAACAAAAAAAAAATAATTGAATGAAATCAATGAAAGGAAGGAATACAAAAACCCTAAAGAAAAAATAAGTTAAAAAAAATAACTGAATGGGTTCAAACAAATTCATACAACAAGAACATAAAAGGAACAAAAAAAAAAGAAATCAATGAAGCAAATTCATACCTAAGGCTGAGGCTCAATTGTTACTCTAGAAGTGGAGGATGAAGGGGAAGACAGAGCACCACGGTACTGACGACGACTCGACGAGAGAAGAGAGAAGAGGATATGGGGAGGGAGAGGCTAGGAACGACGCCAGGAGATGGATTGGACGGCGACGACGATGGCTGGGCTGGACGGCGACGGCTGAGACCAGAGAAAAGTGGAGTAGGCGGTGGTGAGTTAATAGGAAAAGGAATTAGGAATTAGGAATTAGGGTGAGTTTAGAGTTTGTTTATAGTGTGGTGAGTTTGGAGAGTGAATTTGGAGTGTGGTAAGTTTAAGGTTTCATTAGTTGAATTTAAAAATATTTATGATAAATATAAAAAAATAATAATTATTATTATTAAATTTTCATATGAACTATATTTATAATTTATATTTTGTGCATATTAAAAAAATTTAAAAGACTTGAGCTTATTAAAGATAAATCCCATAGGTTATGATGACGGAAGGCATTTAAATTTTAGTAAATAAAAACATGTGACAGAAATTGATAATGAACCTAATAAATTATACGTAAGTAATGGGAATAACTTTCTTTTTAATGTTATAGGATAGGATAGGATGTTATAGGATATATTTCCATTTTCGACAATAAAAAAGGTGATTGCTTCGGTATGATTAATATTTTATATGTATCGGTACGATATAAAAAGTGGACAAATAAAAATTTGCCACATGGGTTATATTTATCTGTATCGGCATTTCTTTTTTATTTAAATTTTAAAAAATATTATGCTATTACATATATAAAAATACCCTCATAAATAATTATATAAAGACAAATATATCTTTATAATTATTTATGTTAAATAATTAAATAATTCTTTTTATTTGTGTAAAAAAAAAGGGTCAAAAACACCCTTTTTACAATCAAAATTAAATTAAAATCACACCAATATAATAATTTCATAAAAGAAAACAAAATTAAAATTAGTTAACTAGAAAAAATAATGTGTGCTTGCATTTCTTTTTCTCTCAACATCAAAATTGCACCAAACAAACCTTAGCCAGGCAAAAAGTCACAAAACCAGTCCTCATCTCCCTCTCCGCACAGCGTGCTTTTCTACCTCGCGCCACTATGCTCTCACCGCCGTGCCTCCTGCCGTCACGTCTCTGTAGGTGTTGCCATGTGGGTGTTGTATCGCATGATGCTCCCTGCTGCAGCCTATGGGTGTTGCCGTGTGCAAGTTACTAATGTCGCCATCGCTGCTGCTCTCTTTTCCACCGAGCTGACTCCGTCGTGGCACCGCCGATTCAGATAAGTCGCAAACCTCCTCTTCCCCTATGATAGTTCCCTCCTACCTCTATTCAATACTTCAGTTCAATGTTCAAACTTCAATCTGTTATACTCTTCTATTTTGTTCTGAATATGATTATGAAGTTATAATTTTGTTAGTTATTGGATTGATTTTTGAATCTTTTCTGCTAAACTGAACTCAATTTTGAATCTGTTGTTGTTCAATTTTTAATGATTGGTTCCTTTCAACATATAACAAATATTCATAAAAATGCTTATTCATAAAATAATGTAGATTGTTCCATTAGAAACCAACAATAGAGTGAAAGGTTCTGAATTAGTTTTTGTCTAAGTAGATGAACATAACACTTATTTGGATAATCTTGTGCTTTCTCTTTACCCTCCTATTGGGTTCTGCTTAATGCAATGACATAGCTTGATTGTTGTTTTCTATATTATTACTAAGTTTGATAACTTCTATAAATATTTTTCCCTTAAGCCATTGAAATAGAGATGTTGGTAAGGAGTATAGCCGAAAATTAGATGTTTACGAATTGTTATTATTTGCAATCAGGCATTAAGTTGATGAAGTTGACTTTCACTTTCATTGTTTTAGGTAGAGTATATTCAATTCTAAACAAACTTAGAAGAACTTGTGATGATAGTCTTTCACAAGGAGTCCAAGAACATGCTAGTACCCTTTTGTTGTTATCAAAATGATTTGTTTGGTGTTCATGTGAAGTAGTCCAAATTTCAATTGATATACATGAGTATGATTTGCAGTTAGAATGGCACCAAAGATATCTAAAAGTCTTAACGGAAAGTTGAGCTTAGGGGCTAAAATTCTTCAATTTGGTGGAGACGACAAAGTGTTTTAGTTGTAAGACCCCTATTTTAAAAAGTTATTAATTAAATATTTATGGTCTATTATATTTATTTAAGATTATATTTTTAGAGATTTTTATCTTTATTTTTTAGAGTTCTTATAAAAGAAAATAAATAAATAAATAAATAAATAGTGAATATTCTTTATGTCTTACTTTTAAATATTTAGATTTTTAACTTTATTTTATAAATGAAGGAGAATTAATTTACTTATCTCTAATTTTTATTTAATTAATATTTAATTGAAACTAATTTACAAATTTGTAATTGGAAGGAATTTTAAAGATGAATATTTTATATTTAATTTAATTTTTAATTATTATTCTATCTTTTTATTTATTTTATAAAATTACACTACTATACCTAAAATTTTAATAAAAATACCTAAATTAACCCGCCCTAATTACACTCTCACTCGGTCAGACCCACACACAACACACACTAAACACAAACCTAACCTAGCAAACCTAACCTAGCAGCTGAAAGGAAGAAAGAAGAAAAGGAAAAGAAAAAAAAAAAGAAAGGGGATCGGGGAAGGGGGCCCGAGGGAGAAGAAAGGGATGAGAGGAGAGGGCAATTCGAGAGAGAGGAAGGGAGCCCCAGGGGAGGAGAAGCTCACCACTGTCAACCTCGCCGCCGTCGTTATCCAGGGAGCTGCCACTCCTGGTCATCGTTGCTGAGCCAATCAACCCCGTCACCACCGTTTGTCCTTGCCGCTGCCAGTTGCGCCGTCGCAAAGAAGAAACACGCGAGAGAAGAGGGGTCACGAGTGAAGGACGAGCGAGGGAGGAAACAGAACCGCGTTGGATCTGTTGCCGCCGGTCTGCCCAGCTGACTCGTCGCCAAACCATGTCACCGTCCGTGAAGTTGTCTCCGTCGCCGCTGCCAGAGGTTGCCATCGGAGCTGCCGCTCCACTTCTGTCATTCTTTTTTTACAATGAGTTGCCCGCGCCTTGAAGCTCTTTCTGTAATCATTCTAGCTATCTGTGGTTAAGGGCTCTGATGTATAGATATTGTAGGGTTAATTTTATGGGTTTGCATGTCAAAAATTAAGGTTGTTGCTGAGCCACTGAAGCTCTTGGCCGCTATCGAAGCTACTGTGGGTTAAGTTTGGGGTGGCCGACGCGTCGTTCTTTTATTCCAGTAAGTGTCTCTATCTCGGAATTCTCGCCTTTGGTTTTCTATTATGTGTTTTGAGGTTTCCACGATATTGATGTTTTAGGAGTTAATAACTGGGATTGCATGTTGGGACATAAAGATGTTTATGCTGTGGCGAAAGTGTGCCGGCTATGAATTAAAGCTGTCGTTGACTTCGGGTCGAGAGGAAAGGAATTTCTTGAGTCTTTTGGATTGTGATTTGAACGTGTCAAGGTAGGGGCATTTTCTTAAAATTCATTTTACTTTTAAGAGTTGTTATAAGTCGATAATAGTATGAAAAATATATTTTTATAATTACATGAGTTTTATGAATTGAATTGAACTATTTGAATGGCTGTGATCATTTATTTTATTAGTTTATTGAATTATTGAGGAAGCTAGTTATTTTGATTTGCTGTTTTGTTTTGTTCAGTTGGTCGTTATTGAATTGATTTTCCTTGAATCACTGGAAGAAGTTTAAATGTTGGAATTTAGTTTGATTTTGGAGAGGATTTGATATTTGAAACTAGTTGAGGCTGGGTTGGAAATTGTGGTTTTGATGGGATCTGCGAAGGTGGCATAGTTCGAATTTTAAAGGAGATGCTGCCCAAATTTTTATAAAAATTGGAGACTCTGTTTAAAAATGGTTATTTAGAAAGATTCAAATTTTCAAAGATTTTATAATTTGATTTCTAAGAAGAAAAAGTTTATGTTTGGTGCTTGGTTTATTTAGAAAAGAATGAATTATATTTTGAATTTGAATTATTAAAGAAAGTAACAAGTGGTATGATGAGAATGAGTATGAGAGTGAAGACTGAATTTTTTGAGTATGATTTTTGAATAATTGAATAACAACGAGGATGAATGAGAAAGTGAGATATGAATTAGTATCGAAAATAGAAATGATAATTATGAGAATATTGAATATATTGAGCTTGGAGCGTTGCCCCCATGTCAGCCGGGATTTTTTCGTAGTTATTTTTGAGCTTGGGGTGTTATTTCTCCCATGTCAGCTTGGGGTATTATTTTTCCCATGTCAGCTTGGGGTATTGAATCTTCTCCCCGTGTCAGCTTGGGATTCGTCCCATGGATATATTTGAGCTTGGGGGCGTTCTCTTCCCCATGTCAGCTTGGGGTTTTTCCCATGGTATATTTTTTAGCTTGAGAACATGTCGGGATGGCTACGTAACCGACAAAGGATATCATCAGTCATAGGATAGGCATTCATCATATGCACTTGTATGCTTTGCTCGAGTTTGAATTTGTTTGGGTCTGCCTAAATGCTTAACTGTTATTAACTGCTATTTGAGCTATTTGCTGTGACTGCAATCCATACTGTGTTTTCCTTGTATGTTTTGCCTGTATTTGTTTCTGTTGTGGTGCCTTCGAGTTTGGATATTGATGATGAGATGATGATTTGGTTGTGGAATTGTTTGAGTCGCTGAGTTGAAGGCTGTGATTGAACATTCATACTGTTAGAAAACTTTTAATTTTCTTTTATAGGAAAGACTGAGTTTAGGATTTTTGGATACTTAATCATTGAGTTTGAAAAACAATTTACTTACTATATATCTTCTTATAACACATTCTGAAAATCTGTGGTGAGACCATGTGGTTAGGTTCTCACCCCCTACAGACTTCTCTTTTCAGGAAATGGATGAAGAAGCTTATGAAGAGTAGTTCGGTTTAGCTTATGTGATAGAAGATGTTTTAGTTTAGTTATTATTATTCTTCCCTCGCCATTAATATTATAACTTTTGCAAGAGGAATATGAATTTTGATATGGAAAGTTTATATATTGGTATGATGTATATATATATATATATATATATATATATATATATATTGTAAATTATATTGAAAGGTATGGATGTATGTTTGAAAATTTGGTTTAAGATTTAAACAGGTTCATATTTTAGTATTAAATATTTTAAAAGTCGTCGTAATACCCGAATTATCAGAGTAGCGCAGTCGGAAGCATAACATTTGAAAGTTAGGGTGTTACATAAGCAATTCTTCAATGTCAGAGAACGTGAAACACTTCTAAAAGCTTCGCCATTCTATCTTTCGACAATATCGGGGCCTCTAGCAGATTTGCTATTCATCTCAAGCGACAGGATAGTATTATGTAATGAGAGATCAATCAGAATATGTATAAGGAAAGGCCAAATGATGAGGATCCATTACAAAGTTTTCATTCCACTAAAAAAGATCAATGTGTGAACCAAAGAAAAAATGTTGAAAAGCCAAAACACAAGTATATAGAGAAATTTACAATGGATAACTTTAATTTTTGGCTAATGAGAGTCATAAAGTATCAAAAAAACTTTGACATGTCTTGAGCATGCAATTTCTCAAGCTTATGAACAATGTATAGCAGAAGCAGCTACCTTTTAGTTAGTTAGATAAAGAAACATGTATATATAATTATGAGCGTGTAAATTTTGAAATGATTTGTTGATTTGCAAATCAAATATTTTGTTTAGATTAATTTGATAATGTACGAAGAAAATTGAAATGATGTAATATGTATTCATTTGAATTGAATTTTTTATGGTTGGAACTCAATATCAATAATATATAAATATTTTTTTTATCTTTCTCAATAATTAATTAGCTGATCAATGTATATCGAGAAAGAGAAAAAATTAATTGATAAAATTAAATCAATTTTATTTTATTTTTTATATTAATTTTAAATCATGTTCAATTGTTTATCGATTCTACTTGTAATATTTTATATATATTCATATGTATATTTTAACAATTCCTGTCATTTTTGGACGTGGATTTTATGTAGAGTACACTAGGATTTTAAACAATTTAGCAAAACTTTTCAATCGGTTGCTTAAGATTTTTTGGGAGGAAATTTAAATGGCCATATTGGGAGAGAAGTGACTGAATATGGAAGTATTCACGGAGGGCATGGTTTCGGGGTGATCAATACCAAGGGTAAAACTATTTTGGACTTTTTCTCAACCTTTGATCTTCTCATCGCAAATACATGTTTTAAAAAAAGAGATGAACATCTTATAACCTATAAGAGTGGCATGACAAGCTCTCAAATTGACTTCTTCTTGTTGAGGAGAGTCGACCAAAAATTTTGCATTAATTGTAAAATTTTTCCGAGAGAGAGTTTGACAACACAACATATGGTGCTCGTCATGGATTTTTGCGGTGAGTAAAAGTTGAGGAAAAGACATCATACGAAGAACCCAAGGACGAGGTGGTGGCAGATGAAAGGTGAGGAACAAAGAAGCTTCCTAAGACAGGCAGGAGAAGAGGCAAAATGGGATGAGAATGGAAGCGCGAAAGAGATGTGGAGGGAGATGGCAGAAGTTATTAGAAGAACAGCGAAAGAAAGCTTTGGTGAATCTAAAGAAATAAGACCAAGAGACAAGGAGTCCTGGTGGTGGAATGCAAGTGTACAAGAAAAGATAAAGATAAAAAGGGAGTGTTTTAAAGAGTGGTCCTTATGCCGTAACAGAGATAACTAGGAAAAATATAAGGCGGCTAAGAAAGAGACAAAAGTGGCTGTAAGTGAAGCATGAACAAGAGCATATGAGGATCTCTACCAGTCTTTGGACACGAAAGAAGGAGAAAAAAGTATATATAAAATCGCAAAGAGCCGCGAAAGAAGAACGAGAGATTTGGATCAGGTTAATTACATAAAGGATAAGGATGGAGAGGTGTTGGCTCAAGAGGAGAAGATTAATGAAAGGTAGAAGAGCTACTCTTACGAGTTATTTAATAAGGGACAGAAGACTCTTCCAAGCCTTGGTCGGTTATGCACAAGGGAAGAAGATCAAAACTTTGACTACTATCAAAGGATTCAAGACTTCGAGGTAAAAGAGGCTCTAAAGCAGATGAAAAATGGCAGGGCAGTAGGACTTGATAATATCCCAATTGAGGTTTGGAAGGGTCTTGGAGAAAAAAGGCATCAACTGGTTAACCAAGCTTTTTAATGAGATTTTAAGGTCAAAGAAGATGCCTTATGAGTGGAGGAAGAGCACCTTGGTACCTATCTACAAGAATAAGGGGGTGATGAGCGGATAATTTATACGCTTTTTGGCATTGTTTTTAGTATGTTTTTAGTATGTTTTAGTTATTTTTTAGTATATTTTTATTAGTTTTTAATTAAAATTCACTTTTCTAGACTTTACTATGAGTTTGTGTGTTTTTCTGTGATTTCAGGTATTTTCTGGCTGAAATTGAGGGACCTGAGCAAAAATCTGATTCAGAGGCTGAAAAAGGACTGCAGATGCTGTTGGATTCTGACCTCCCTGCACTCGAAGTGGATTTTCTGGAGCTACAGAAGCCCATTGGCGCGCTCTCAACGGCGTTGGAAAGTAGACATCCTGGCTTTCCAGCAATATATGATAGTCCATACTTTGCCCAAGATTTGATGGCCCAAACCGGCGTACAAAATCACCCTCAGAAATCCCAGCGTTAAACGCTGGAACTGGCACCAAAATGGGAGTTAAACGCCCAAACTGGCACAAAAGCTGGCGTTTAACTCCAAGAAGAGTCTCTACACGAAAATGCTTCAATGCTCAGTCCAAGCACACACCAAGTGGGCCCGTAAGTGGATTTTTATGTCTTTTACTCATCTCTGTACACCCTAGGCTACTAGTTCTTTATAAATAAGACCTTTTGCTATTGTATTTTCATCTTGGTAGCTATCTTTATTCTTATGCTATCTTAGATCATTGGGAGGCTAGCCTCACGGCCATGCCTAGACCATGTTCTTATATATTTTCAACGGTGGAGTTTCTACACCCCATAGATTAAGGTGTGGAGCTCTGCTGTACCTCGAGTATTAATGCAATTACTATTGTTCTTCTATTCAATTCAGCTTATTCTTGTTCTAAGATATTCATTTGCACCCAAGAACATGATGAATGTGATGATTATGTGACACTCATCATCATTCTCACTTATGAACGAGTGCCTGACAACCACTTCTGTTCTACAAGCAAACAAGGCTTGAATGTTTATCTCTTGGATCCCTTGATCGGAATCTTCGTGGTATAAGCTAGAATTGATGGCGGCATTCAAGAGAATCCGGAAGGTCTAAACCTTGTCTGTGGTATTCTGAGTAGGATTCAGTGATTGAATGACTGTGATGAGCTTCAAACTCCTGAAGGCTGGGCGTTAGTGACAGACGCAAAAGAATCAATGGATTCTATTCCAACCTGATTGAGAACCGACAGATGATTAGCTGTGCCGTGACAGGGTGCGTTGAACATTTTCACTGAGAGGATGGGAGGTAGCCACTGACAACGGTGAAACCCTACATACAGCTTGCCATGGAAAGGAGTAAGAAGGATTGGATGAAGACCGTAGGAAAGCAGAGAGACGGAAGGGACAAAGCATTTCCATACGCTTATCTGAAATTCTCACCAATGAATTACATAAGTATCTCTATCTTTATCTTTATATTTTATTCATCATCCATAACCATTTGAGTTTGCCTGACTAAGAGTTACAAGATGACCATAGCTTGCTTCATACCAACAATCTCTGTGGGATCGACCCTTACTCGCGTAAGGTTTATTACTTGGACGACCCAGTACACTTGCTGGTTAGTAGTGTGAAGTTGTGATAAAGAGTTGAGATTGCAATTGAGCGTACCATGTTGATGGCGCCATTGATGATCACAATTTTGTGCACCAGGGGGATATACAAAGTTGCAGAAACTATAGAGGGGTTAAGCTTATGAGTCATACCATGAAGTTGTGGGAAAGGGTGATAGAAGGGAGGTTGAGAAAAGAGACACAAGTAATAGAGAACCAATTTGGTTTTATGCCAGGCAGATCTCTACCACTGAAGCGATATACCTATTAAGAAGGATGATGGAGAGGTATCGTAGTAATAAAAGGGATCTACATATAGTGTTTATTGATTTGGAAAAAACGTATGATAGAGTACCAAGGGAGGCCTTATGGAAGATTTTAGAAAAGAGGAGAGTAAGGATCGCATATATTCATGCAATTAAAGACATGTATGATGGGCCACAACTAGTGTGAAGACTCAAGGTGGTGTGACAGAAGAATTTTTTATTGGTGTAGGATTACACCAGGGATCATCCTTAAGTCCATACATTTTCACATTAGTCTTGGAAGTACTCACAAAGCACATCCAAGAGCCTGTGCCATAGTGCATGCTTTTTGCGGATGATATCGTCCTTATGGAAGAGTCAAGGGAAGACCTAAATAAGAAGTTGGATTTATGGAGAGAAGCTCTAGAAGTGTATGGTCTGCGCATAAGCCGTAACAAGACGGAATATATGGAATATAAGTTCAGTCTGAGAAGGGAAAACCCTAATATAGAGGTGAAGATTGGAGAAAACATCCTACGAAAAGTTAAAAGTTTTAAGTATCTTGGGTGCATCATACAGAATAATGGAGAGATTGAACAGGATGTAAATCGTAGGATCCAAGCAGGTTGGTCAAAATGGCGGAGTGTATCTAGCTTTATATACGACAAAAAAGTGTCTTTAAAACTTAAAGGTAAATTTTATCGCACCGCTATAAGACCGGCTATGCTTTATGATACAGAGTGTTGGGCGGCTAAAGGGGAGCATGAACATAAGCTGAGTGTGGCAGAAATGAAGATGTTGAGATGGATGAGTGGTCATATGCGATTGGATAAAATAAGGAACGAATATATAAGGGAGAGAGTTAGAGTAGCACCAATTGTGGAAAAGATGGTTAAATCGCGTCTCAGGTGGTTTAGACATGTGAGAAAAAGACCGATAGAACATCTAGTCAGGAGGGTAGATGAGATGGAAGATGGACAAGGGGCGAAAGGTAGAGGAAGACCTAAGAAGACCATCCATGAGGTAGTCAAACGAGATCTATATGTAACCAGTCTCTCTGTAGACATGATACATGACAGAACATAATGACATCATATGATTCATGTAGCCGACCCCACTTAGTGGGACAATGCATTGTTGTTGTTGTTGTTGTTTCAATTGGTTTCTTGCACTCAGTAAACTTTACTATTTGGTGTTCACATTAACTATCAATACGTCCATCTGAACCATTAAAATAGTTTAATTTATATCTCAATGGATAAGAATCAGAAATTAAAAAATGTGCAAGCATCTGCTTCAAATTTATCCAAATATTTTCCAAGCTTTAACCGGTAAAAATTCATTAGTGAAATAGAGCTTTATCCGAATAGTAAAGACCTTAGGAATTAAAAGTAGGTTAGAGGATTGAACTAGAATAAATCCATGTTTTTCTTTTATTCTGCTTTTGTTTTTACTGCAAAGAAGGAAAGAGAAGAAATCTCAACCATAAATTGATCTCTAACAAGAAGAATTGGTTATATTTTAGCAAATCCATGCTGCATTTAGATTGGCTTCTAAAGCAACCCATATCAAAAGCTTATAAAACACTTATTTATTTGAAATAATTTATTGCCAGACATGCTCCAGAACAGATTACAGATGAAAAGGTATACATGGTCAATGGAGTGTTATATCCTAAATTCCCACATAATAACCATCTGAATTGAGAAATAAATCATAGGATTGCAGAAAATATCAACAAATATGATCCTTATAACATAACAAATGGTACGAAAACATGTTTCAAATGGGGTTCAGCATTCAACTTTGCCTAAACTTCGGCCATACAGTGATTACTCCTTGTCTCAACTCCTCAAATCACTATCTGCAGAACATAAAACATAAGCAAATAAAGTACTAACTAGTAAGAACCATGGTACTACAGAACCCTTTACTCTGTTGTTGGTTTCTAATCGAACAATCTACACTATTCTATGAATAAGTATTTTTATAAAGAGTTAAGTACTGTTTTCGTCCCTAAGAGTTTGGGGTGAAAATCAAATTCGTCCCCGACCTTTTTTATTATTAAAATCATCCTTAACGTTATAAAATCTTATAAAATCGTCCTTTTGTCCATGAATAATATTTTTTGGACAATTTTGCTCTTAAACAAAAATAAAATAAAAAACAAAAATAAAAAACTAAAACATATAACCAACACAGATCCCTGTTCTCTCACAACAGCAACCCCTTCATCTTCTTCTTCTTCCACACTAAACCAAAAGGACATTGCATCCTCCGTTAAGGACTGGTTCAACACATGCGACCCACTCTCCAAATTCTCTCCTCGACAGACTTCTCCTCCTGTAATGATGCCACCGTGGACACCTCTCTCTCCGCCCTAACACTTCCCTGTCTCAACGAGTCCTTCGTCCTCACTGTACTCCACCATGGCACCACCGCCCACGTCCACCACTGCCTCCACTTCTTCCATTGGGCCGGCCGCCAGCCTACTTCCACCTCCTTTTCTGCCATTTTTCGAATCCTCGCTCGCGCCTGATTAATGCCAGACATCCACAAATTAATCAAATTACTCAAATCCTTCGTTGGATATCCTATTGCGGGTAAGCCTGAAATTGCACTCCATCCTGTTTGGTAAAATGCAGTTTCATGGTTTGGATTTGGATACCTTTGATTACCATGGACTTTTGAATGTCCTTGTTGAGAATAGTTATTTCGATGCTGTTGATGTCATTGTTAGACAGATTAGAATGAGAGATTTTAAGAATCAGTATACTGCTTGTTATAAAGAATATATGCAAGCAGAGAAGGTTGGATGAGGCTGAAGGGTTCTTGTTTAGCTTGGTAGATGGTGGCAAGGAGCTTCATGGCTCCGAGGTGAGTGTCCTTGTCAGTGTATTGTGCGGGAGTAATAGGTTTCATCATGCTGTTAGGTTGGTTAGGGAGATTAGAAATAAGGGACCTTGGATAGGTAGCCAGTTGGATGAAGCCTTGGAGTTCTTCATACATAAGAAGGAAGATAAAGGGAACATTCCTGGTTTGGTGTTTTATATTAAGGGGGATTTTTTATTTTTTGTTTAAGGGTAAAATTGTCTAAAAAATATTGTTTATGAATAAAAGGATGATTTTATAACGTTTTATAATGTTGAGGATGATTTTAATAATAAAAAAAAGGTCAAGGACGAATTTAATTTGCACCCCAGACCTTAGGGACGAAAACAAATTCAAAACAAAATTGAACAAGAAAAATTAAATAATTCATTTTAGATAGTTCAAAATAAAATAGAATAGAAGAAAATTCAACTAAAATCCAATAACTAGCAAAATTATAAATTCATAATCATACTCAGAACAAAATAGAGGAATAAAACAGATTGAAGTTTGAACATTAAACTAAAGTATTGAATAGAGATAGGAGGGAACTATCGCAGGGGAAAGAGGAGGTTTGCGACTTACCTGAACTGCAGCGCCACGACGGAGTCAACCACGGTAGAAAAGAGAGCAGCAGCGATAGCGACACTAGCAACGGCAACACCCACAGACCGCAGTAGGGAGCATCATGCGATACAACACTCACATGGCAACACTCGCAGTCACAGATGAGGACTGGTTTTGTGACTTTTTGTCTGGTCAGAGTTTGTTCATCATTTTTTGTGCAATTTTAATGTTGAGAGAAAAAGAAGTGCAAGCACCGATTATTTTTTCTAGACTTTTGGTTAATTAGTTTTGATTTTTTTTAATTATTAGATTGATGTGATTTTAATTTAATTTTGATTGTAAAAAGGGTGGTTTTGACTTTTTTTAATAAAAAATTATTTAATTATTTAACACAAATAATTATAAAAATATATTTATCTTTTTATAATTATTTGTAAAGATATTTTTGTATATATAATGACATAATATTTTTAAAATTTAAATAAAAAATAAATGTCAATGTACTTAAATATGATGAAAACTCACTACAATTTTAGATGGCTGACAGGTATCATCATTTGGTCTGAAAAAAATTTTAATTCTTTCTGTATGTTATTCTTAAATGATGAATTTAGTACGTTTTTTTTTATCTTTTTTTGACCAATCTTTTTTAAATTTATCTGTTACTTTTATTTATTTAATTTTCGTCAAACATATATATACAAATTATTTGAAAAACTAAAATTTAATATTCTAAAAAAGAAATAAAATTCGTTTTTTATCTATATAGGAACAACAAAAAAGAAAAAATTAGGAATCGAACATGAAAGACCAAAAAGTTAAAATTCACATAGAAGGATGAAACTGAGTTTGTAATGCCAATAAAAGGTCATAAATGGTATTGTCTGTCTCTGTTTTTTTTTTTTTTCAACCACTTAAATTTTTAGTTACTAAATTCTTTCTCTAACACATATTTTAAATTAAGCTGTAAAAATATATTCAATTACAAATTTAACGTTAAATTAAATTGCATGATAATTAACTAATTAGCATTTATTTTACTAATAAACTATTTTCATAAAAATTATTATTAATTTTTCTAGATTATTTTATAAATAAATTATTTCTTTTAAAATAATAAGATGAAAATTTACTTGTCAAAAAATTATGATTTCACTATAATACACAATTTTATGTTTTGACTGAAAAAATTAGAATTTATTTAAATAGAACTAAATATCTGATCAACATTCTTATATTTATGTAACTATTTAAAAGTTATTTAATGGTCCTAAGATGGCATGATTTTTTTTTACCTAAATTACTATGGGTAACACGCTTTACGTTCTACACTCTCTAATACGATTAAAAGAATATACTTATTTAAAATAATATGAGTGCGTTTATTTAAATTTAAAAAAATTTAAAATAATAAGAGTATGTTTATTTAAAATATTAAAATTTTAAATTTTAAATAAACTTACTTATATTAATTTTAAATTTTATTTAAAATAATATAAATATATTTATTTAAATTAAAAAACTAAAATAATAAGAGTACATTTATTTAAAAAATTTTAATTTAAAAATAATATAAGTGTATTTATTTGTTATTTAAAAATTAACAACTGTTACTTTTTTTTTTAAATCGAAAAAATATAATTAATCATACGAGTACAATAATAAGAATACATACAATTTTATAAATTATTAATTTAAATTATATATATTTAAATTTTAAATTATAAACTAATACAAATTTTATAATTTAAAATTCTAATTATTTAAATAAAATAAAATTAATTAAAAAATAAAAATATACTAATACAATTCAAATCGTATTAAAACGTAAACAAATTTACTGAGTCCATAAACAAATTTTAGGTAAATAAAAAATTAAATCCTAAAAAATAATGTGATTTTCTTTAGAGTTAAATTTTTTTATATTTTATAATAAAATAATCTTATTTAACATTAAACTGGTCTAATATACTAGATAATTTTATTTTTTTACTAATTTTTAATTATAATTTTGATTAAAAAATTATATAGTAAACAATTAATTATAATTTTTTAATTTAAATTAGTTAATTTATTTTTAAAATAAAATACAATAAAAAATTTAACATCATAATTATATCAAATAATTTTTTAATTAAACTATTTATATAAAATAAACCGATTTTTTTAAACTAAATAATAATACATCTCATCTATTTTGCTGAAACAATTACCTAAAAAACATTTCAAATTCAAATTTTTTCGCTACACCGTGGACGCTGGTATTATTAGAAAGAGAGTGAGTCAGATGAACACATTGTTACCTCACTATTGCAAAACCGAAAGCTGCGCCCACAGTTTGGGTAATAACCTCAACTTAAATTTTAAGTAAATAAATAAAACGAAAAATAGCGAGGCATCTGCGCGAACTCTGCGAGCCTTATATATATATTGCAGATTTGCAATAACAGCTAGCTACGCATAACAAACACTAACACGATGCAGAGTCTGCAACAGAAAGCGACGGAATGGAGCGGAGTGGCAACGGACGACGCTTTCGCCATCGACGAAACCAATCTGTTTCAGAAACTTGGCCTTCAAACATTCATCAGGCTCTCCACCAATTTCTACACCAGGTACTTACTTACTTAATGCTCACTACTTCTTTCATTCATTTCAAATGTAATGTTGGTTTGACTTGGGAGATAGGGTTTATGATGATGAGGAAGAATGGTTTCGTTCAATCTTCGCTAATTCTAAGAAGGAAGACGCTATTCAAAACCAATACGAATTTTTCATCCAAAGAATGGGAGGCCCTGCTCTCTATTCTCAGAGAAGAGGTACTCTTCTTCCACAATAGGGGAAAGTGCTCTAGGAGAACATGTGTGATTATGTAATAGTTTTAAGTAATCTTGTACCAGCAATTTTATTTTTATTTAGAGCAGAGTGACATCTTCGAAGATATTGATTTTGAAGACAAAAATAATAATTAAGTTTTCTAAGATAGTAATTGATGGATATGCACGACTTTCTGTCAATAAATAATGCGAAATAAAATAAAATTGTTTATGTATTTTATTATTTATAGTAGTACATGCTTTATTACTGTCATATGAATATGAAAACGATTTAGGTTTTGGACAGTGAAGCATTTATTATCTTTTAAATTTTCATATACTGTTACTATTCTTTATTTATCATAAATCTTATCAAAACAAATGAAACTTTGCTTAAAAAGTTGTTACTATTTTTTATAGATAGACATAAATTGATAAAATGACATAATGAGTCTACTATTTGCTATATTTGAACACTAAATTAGTACTTTTTGTACTAATTAGTCCAAAATCAAAATCTTCATACAACCTAATTAAGACTTTACTCTTCTATTTATATTGGCCAGTGATTTAACAGTATATGCACTCTACTGGTACATTTGGGTCTTTTTCCTAACATCATCTTAAGATTATAAAAATATTTGTAGTTTAATCAACAAAAGTTTTCTCTCTCGAGTGGAACTAGCTACCATATAAGCTTCCTTGTTGATGTATTGGCAGGGCATCCTGCTCTAATTGGTCGACATCGACCGTTTCCAGTCACGCACCAAGCTGCAGAGAGGTGGTTGCATCACATGCAACAAGCGTTGGACACAACTGCAGAAATAGATGATGACTCAAAGATAAAAATGATGAACTTTTTCAGGTTTATTTTCTGTCACACAGTGCAACTTCATATATATAGATGCTTGTTCAGATCCTATTTTGCTTTCCTTGTTATTTTTTTAGGCACACTGCATATTTTCTGGTTGCTGGAGATGAACTGAAGAATCAAAACCAGCAAGTGCCATGCAAGCATGCAGCAGGAAGATAACAATAACATTCACCATAATCTTATTTTCATTGCATATTTGGAGATCAGCTAAGGAATCAAATCATACCAATACCAAGGCCATGCAAGCATGAACCTGGATCAGAAGGTAGAGCATCCATGTGTAAAGATTTAACATTTTTATCAGAATAGGATATTCAAAAGAATGAAATGGTCATCCTCTTTGGAATATTAAAAATGCTCTTAATATTATGTATATTTTTAAGCACCATTTATAAATGTTATCCATGAATAAGGCACTTCTCAGTTCAAACACTTAGATGTGGTTTAACTTTAGGGTTTTCCTGCTTGTTTGTTTGCAATTTACAGCAACTAGATCGATGTCAGATTCATTCTTATAAATCTATAAATTTATAAATTTTGATTTATCAGTGTTAATTTTTAAGTCTTCACACACGGTTTAGATAAATTTAAGCATATAGCACACACATAAGATCTTGAACATTTTGTGGCCAAAGTTGGAAAAGTTGCTATGATTGTAATGAATTGCAGGGGAAGGGATGTAATGCAAGAATGAAAATTGATACATTTGTGGTGGCAATTAAAGTGGGAAATGACGGTATATGATGCTATTTGCCTTTTATCTTCAACACGCATACCAAATTTGATGTAACCTAACTTTGATTTATGCCCTATACTAGTAAAAAAGAAAAATGGATTGATGATGCCCTAAATGGCAATTAGAAAGACTAGTTTCTTTTATATAAAAAAAAAAATCAACAAAACAAGGTGAACATAGAAAGAAATAGAAAATTAGACTGCAGAAAATATACAACAAAAAGCATATGATTACTATTCCTACATTATCTTTAATATGGTGATCAATAACTATTGGAATCAAGCATCATACTACTATTATTTACTATTATTTTTTAACTGACTTGTCAATAATTTCGGTCACTTACGGTGTTGTATTGTGAAAGATGCTTCCATTCTTTGCTAGCAAATATTTCAAACAGGGTCGCTAGCAAATATTTCAAACAGGGGAAAAAAAATAATTCGCATGAATAAATAGTTTAGAATATAAAATTATATAGATGTTTTAAAAATTATATAGATGTTTTAAATTAATTTTTGTTGTACATTTGTCCTAAATATCTGTATAAATTGAATTAATTTACATGTAAATCGAATCAAATGAAATTGATTTAGCATATTGAATAGTAAATCGAAATCGAATTACTATAATTTGATTTACCATTATATAACATATACTTAGTAATGAATTAGTTTTATAATTTATCATTTAATTAGTATAATATTTTAATTATTTATAAAAAATTTAATTAGCATAATATTTCACAAATTACATATTATATAAATATAGTTGATCATTTTATATTGTATAATTATCTGTTACTTCTAACTTAAAAAAATTTAAGTTTCAATAATCAAGCTAATTCAATTTATTATGTATATATTGTATAATAGTAAATCGAATTAAATTAATTCGATTTATATAAAAATGTTTAAGACAGACATATAATAAAAATTAACTTAGGATATCTACATAATTTTAAACTCTAAACTATTTATTCACGTGAATTATCTGAAAAAAAAAATCATCTCTTTCTCACATGCTTTCTTTTTCTTTATTATTCTTGGCAAGGTTGGGACCACCAAAATAAAAATTCCAAACACGCCACATTTATAAAGTAAATTCACAAACAATAAATAAATACTTATTACTTATTAGTTTCAATATCCTTCCTAAGAAGCACACGCACATTATCACTTTGTTAAATAATACCCAATCTACTTACATGGTTTTTAATGTTAACTCGATTAACTAAATTAAATCAAGTTAAACATTTCAACTCATGGAAGAACCAATCTTCTGCAGATGGCTTTATAGCTTATTATATCTTCCGACGGAATTTCTACATACAAAACCTGCACAAATAAATTAATAAAAAATACGAAATTTTTTATTCAATTTTTACACAATTTTGTCTTTGCTTCATCTTATAGTGATTATAAAACTCTGAAAGTTGATTTAATAGCTTCAGTTATATTGACAAAATTCTCGCCTCCATTGAAAACTTCAAATTCATAGTTTAGATGTGAACCACCGAATCAAACAATAACTCCATTTTCTTGAGAAATTGTTAAATAGGTTATCTTCATGAATCATGATGACAATCTTGTAGTTGTGGTACACATTTGACGGTTCCATGGCTCATCAAATTAAACATAACACAAAGACTACTTTTTAGTAAAATTATAGTAAATTCTTCGTTATAATTAATGGAAATTTGCTTGTGCTTCGCTTCTATTAGCTCGTTTCCATTGAAGAAGATATGCATTACCCCCCAAAATTTGTTTCTCTGGTCAAGCTTTCCCAATCTTTGTACCAATGAACTAAACAACTAATAATTTAAAAAAAAAATTGATTAGTGTTAACTCAAATAGTACACAAACATAAAAAAATGTTAGTCATTTAACATTTCTCATTGAGTAATACACTAGTTCTAATATTCTTATTGAAACGGCGAACAAATTCCTGCAATAAAATTCCTCATACCAAAATCCCCATTCCCAAACACAGACCCTGATACAAAATGAAAAAAAAAAAATTAATTCCACATTTCGTATCAAGGAGGATTCAGCTCTAAATAACCTAACAAAGTCAATGGTGCTCAAAGAAAGGATGTGAAACTCATCCTTCACATAAACCATTGGATCCAAATTACAACACTTTTTCCACATCACAAGCTCCCAGCTAAAAGGAGAAGAGGAGACCACACACTCATTGCCAAGAACTGTTTTGATCTCTGCATGAAACAATGCTGGTGCGGAGTGAATTTTGAGCATACAAGAAAGGGCTCAAAATCTTGCGACGACTGCTGATTACAACACTTGAGGCCCAAAGGTAACTGTCCAGATTGCATGTAGGAACAATTGCGATACGATTCATATGATAAGTACTTGGGGCACATGAGAAGAGGATCAACAACCTGTGGATATAGTTGTTGAGCAAATATCAGGCTCATAGGTTCCTTGATAAATAAACATGTTTCTCTACTTGCAAACACAACCAATATTTATATCAGCAACTAAATCAACAAATATGAACCAGGCCCAAACTTGAGCACTACAGTAAAAATTCCAATGGCTCCACCAGTCAAGTTGATAAAAGCCTGAACCCAGAATATTAGGAGTGCTAATTTCTTACTTCTAGTTCGAGGCATAAGATAACAATGAACATTAGTAGTAAGTTTATATTGAATATTATTACTAAACCCCACCCTAGTGTCTTGTACTAACTAGCATAGACGGATGAGCTAGCAAAATTGTTGGCTAAAATCTAAGGGTGCAGAATCAAAAAGCAAGGACAGAATAGGAAAATGTCGGTGTTGTCAAGTCCAAAGGCATACTTAATCTCAAAAGTATTCTCTTGTGTATCAACTGATATATAAACGTGCCTCTCAGCAACTAAGCTGTAATACCATGGCTTCTCTACTAAGGCTCCTTATCAATTACCTAGACTGTCATTCACAACTTTACTATGGATAATCTTATTAAGTGAAATCCTGAATATAATTGCAAAAGGATGAACCAAACTACTAAGTGTGTGTTTGGCAGAAGAAAGAGATTTACCTTGATTGTTGAAGATGAGGGAAATGAGTGTGTGAAAAGAGTGAGAAGGATAGTTTGAGAAATAAAATGAAGATGATCTTGCATGTAGAAAAGATGAGGCAGGAAGGTGAAGAAGGGTAATTAAAAAATAAAATAAAGATGACAGTATATGTAGAAAAGGAAGAAGGGTAATTGAGAGAATAAATTTTGCAATCAATTCTCAACAGTAAGAATTGAAAGCAAAAGCTACAAAATATTGCTTCAATTAAACGGACGTTTGAGGGTAAAAATCATGTTGAAAAAAAATCATCCAAACAAGTTTGGTCCAACGTTCAAGATGTTTAAACGTGTGTTCATGCTTCTGAACGCTAAACCAAACATACACTAAGAAACCATCAAAAGAAACCAACACCATTGCCAGCAAGACTATTCCAGAATCTTCTCCAAATCTCCTTGTATCTTTCCGTTAGTTCCATTCAGATTTTGTGAATACTAATAGCAAGTTTTATATATAGCTATTGTACCAATCATTTGTTTTATGAAGAAAGCAACAATACGATACGTTTTTCCTATTCTCTGCTACTTCCTCTGTTTCAAATTTTAATTTACTTGTTTCATTAACTACCATAACGAACACCACTTAACAAAGAGATAGATATACACAAGCATAGATAGAGAGAGACAGAGCAAGATTACTTAACCTTGAACTTGGCAACCTCATTGCTAACCTCCTTCATATCCCCTTTCGTGAAAATCAAAGCCACATTTCCCTGATCCAATTCACAGAATAAGCACTACATAATGAAAAATTCTATTCGACAATCTAAGATTCAATTTTGAATTGATAATCCAGAATTAAAAGAGTTTCTAGTTTATACCCTAAGAAGAGGGATAAGGTTGAGAAAAGACTTGTTTCCAGTCCTCTGAGCTTGGAGCGTGAAAGAGCGTCTCATCATGGAGTTCTTACCCATCACGACCACAGAATCGCCCTTCAAACCCCTCCGAATGCCGTTTATCTGGTTGGAACCGACGTTATCGGAGGTAACCACCAGGACCTGGCTGTAGTCCCTCAGTAGTTTCCACATTTTAGCGTCGAACGCCGCCTTCGACACCTTCCCCGCCATCGCCAACCACCACCGCTACCTCCGAAGTTCGCAACTCCGAACTTGCACTAACCACTACTCTCTACTCCGCAAGAAACAAAGAAACAAAACCTAGATCTGACGATTCTCTCACTGCTTCAATCCACCGGCTGGTATAAAATGACAACAAAACTCAAAAATACTTTACAATATTTAAAATAAAAACGTAAACTCACTCTCTTAGTTATTGAAACATAAAATACTTGTTTTCTTAATTATATCTAATTTACTATTATTATAAACATTTAGTTATTAAAAAAATAAATTAAGTATATTAGTATTTATTAATACACTAATTATAATAAACTTGTTATATAAGAATAAGAGGAGTAGTCTTTATTTATTTGGTGACTAGTAATTTATATACAAGCATTTATACTTATTTTAAATGATTACAATAAGATAACAAATTATAGAATTATATAAAATTTTAAAATCATAATACATTCGGTGGAATACTTTAGGAAAAAATTATTTTTGGAATTATTTTTAATAATAAAAAAAATTAATAATGAAATGTTTAAACAAAAATGTTTTTCTTGGGACAAAAAAACCATAATGACAATATAATATAATCAGGACTTAGTACGAATTTTTCATTAAACGCAATTTATACTAAATTGTATGAAATGTGGAATGACTTACAAGTAATAATAACATACGTTTAGTTTTTTCTTAAAAAAAATCTAGAAATATTTATAAGAGTAAAATCTTAAATTAGTCTTCATAAATTCTTTTAGTTATAATTTTTAATATATTTTAATTATTAAATCAATTCTCAAACTTTTATTTGGTTAAAAAAACGTACCCAAAACAGATTAATTATTTGTTTATATGGACTATGGAGGGACTAATTTAAAAATTTTAAACAATTTTAGAGAATGTTATATTTTTATTAAATAATGATAGAGATTTATTTACTTAATTTTTTATCAAAATTTAACGCGATAATTGATATGTGTAACAAAAAAAAAATAAAAAACTAATGTTGTGATTAAAAATTTATTGAAAATTATAGTCTAATTAAAAATTTTTTGAAAATTATAAATTGGATAGTACTTTATTTATAGAGAAATACTAAATAACTATTAAAATTTGTTACTTTTTATTATCAGTTAGTCATTAATATTTAGAAATATGAAGTTAAAATATATTATTAAACTGTTAGACTAAAAAAATTAAACTAAAAAAATTAAATTAATAACTAAAAATAATAAATTTTAATGATTTTTGACATTTTTTATTTATAAATACCTACCGTGTATGAACTAGATAAAAATTTCGGAAATTTGTTTTTAAAAAAACATCACATAGTTTTACACATTATAATATTCTTCTTTATCTATTTTATCAATTTACTAAAAATAATTGCACCCAACATTTTTATTTTTCCTAACACAAAATAAAAACATAGAATCATAAAGTTTCAACTCTCAAATATAAGGAGTCATAGAATAAGAACAATGCTACATACTTTCTATAAAAGGATATCGAAAATGCAAAAATTAATTTTGAGGTGGAATTAATATTGATATATCTCAAATGCATGACATAAAGGGTGTTTTGCCATCGTATAGAATATGCGAGAAGCTTACATTATATTTCACTAGTATAACATCTGGACTACCTCCGGAATAAATATTATTCTATTATAAAAATTTATTAATATTTATTTATTAACAATAATAGTTGTTATTTTTAATTTAAAAAAAATGTTCATATATAAAAAACTAAAAATTTATTGTATAATATATAAGATTATTCCATTTTTTATTTTTAGAGACCAAAATAATCTTATTATTTTTTTAGTCCATATATATTAATAGATTTTACCTAAATATAAAAAGTATTGTGTTTGTATATTTAAATAAATATTGTTACACTCTCTTACTATTATACAATTCAAAAAAAATTAAAAATTTAATAAAAATTATTTATATTGTAATCATACAATGTACGAACACCAATTAAGTGACATTTAGTTATATCATTAGACTCTTAATATATGGTTCGTGTTACACATAAATCTTGTACTTAATTTACTTTATTATATTTATGTATAGTCTGTATACAAAAATATTAATACATATATTTATTAAAAAAAATAATTTATTTAGTAAACAAAAAAATTTTTATTTCAACTTTTTTTAGTATATTAATATTTAATCTGATAAATATTTATTAACTTATATCTTTCCCACTCCTAATAACAATTAAACAAAAAAAAGTTAATGAATAAATTATTTATAATTTTTATTCAATAACAAAAAATATAAATAAGAGAATTTACAACATTTATGATTAATGTTTCACAAACATAATTGTTACGTTGGGTAACTAAAGATTAATGGGTTGGATTCGTTAGGTTGGCCCAATCGTCTGAGGGGGGAAGCCTTCGAATGGGATCGCACCTCGAGGGCCTCCGTCCGATTTGTGAGTGAACGGGGGGTGGTACCTGCAAATACACTCCGATGCCTAAGTCAGCAAGGGTGTGAGCAGGTCTAGAGAGTATTGGGACTTAGAGATACATGAGGGGTGTCAGTATATTTATAGTGGTGAACCACCGTTGGAGTAGTTCCACCTTTTAAGGTGGATAACCGTCCCTTTATCTTAGGAAAGTTGCGATATGACTCCTGGAAGTGGGTTGAGAGATTTTAGGGGAAGTTATTATCTGCAAGCTAATCCTCGTTTCCGACTTCCTTAGAGCAAGTCGTGGTGAGGGTATCAACACTGTGGGTTGGGTCTGTCGTTTGGACCTGGGCCTTAGCGTTGGGTCAGGGTATGAACAGTGCCCCTACTCGAGCCCAATTTCTTTTAAGAGTTGGGGTCGAGTATTATAACTCAAGACCGTAGCCGACCTGATAAGGAACCGACGTGATTTTTCGGAACCGACGTGTTTTAAAAATTCTCAACAGTTGCGTCTAATCAAACGTTGCGTCTCTTAGAGGTTTGAGCATTCAAACATGGGGCGGTTACATTGGTAACGGTGCAACTCTTAAATGGCTTGCGTCGTTTTACCTTTATGCCCCTAACGTGTTTATAAATACTTTTCCCTTTCCTCGCTTGTTTCGTTTCTGAAAACTTTTCTACATGCACCCTTTACTGTTCGAAAGAAGAAAGCTCCTTCCTTTTCGAGTGCTATTGCTTCCACCTTTCTGTGCGAGAAAAAACGTCAGTTTCTTTTCTTACTCTTTCTTTATAGAGTTTTTTATTTGGATGTTTTGTTCTGTAGAGTGTGGATGATAGTCTCGGTGTTTCTCTGCTTAGTTTGAGAGACTTGCCTCGAACCCTTAGAGACCTTATTTTTGATCCTTTTTCTTTTTCCTTTGTAGGTTTCGCTATCCCTCTCTAGAAAAATAAAATGTCTTCTGTAGAAACCCTTGCTCAATGGGTGGATGTCACGATTCTGGGGGAAAAACCTCTTGTTGATACTGACTTCATCACCAACCTTCGCACTCATCATAGGCTTTGTACTTCTGATGAGGATGAGCCGAAATATGAACTGATTGCCCCGAGTCCGAAAGACCAGGTTTGTTTTGGGAGGGCTTCTGAGGCAGCCCCTCATTTTTTCTATATGTATGAGAGCATGATCACCCACTTAGGCATTTTTCTCTCTTTTTTCGACTTCGAGATAGCTGTTTTATGCCACTGTTGTGTTGCTCCTACCCAGCTTCACCCCAACCCTTGGAGTTTTTTAAAAATTTATCAATTTATCAGCCATGCTTTAGACTTTCTGACTTCTTTGAAGATTTTCTTTTATCTCTTTCACATGACTAAGCCCTTCAGTGGGCAAAATAATAAACAGTAGTGAGTGTCTTTCCGGGCCATACAAGGCCGGAGAGTTTTTACCCTTTTTTATGAATCCTTCCATGACTTCAAAAATTTCTTTTTCAAAGTTCAAGCCGTAGAGGGTCACCACCCCTTTTTCCTGGATGAAACTTCTTCTCCTTGTTTCCCCCTGTACTGGATAGAGGCCCCTCCTTGTGAAAAATACGGTTTGGATGATTTGAATGAGGTGGAGGCAGCCATTATGGGGTTTCTCCGAGAAGTATGGGGGAGAGCCCCCTACCTAGATACAAAAAAGTTTCTCCAGGGGTCTCCGACCTTTGTCTAGGCTCAATTAGGTAGCTTTTTGTTTGTTTATCATATTTTCCGACTTGATGTTTGCACGACTTGTTTCTTCCGACTTGTTTTTCTGACTTTAGCTTCCTAATTGTTTTTATAGAAATGGCAAAGAAGAATTCCAGGGAGTTTTACCAGAAGGTTCAGGAGGCCAAAGCGAAATCCCGTACCAGAGTCGGCGGCGCCAGGGCAGCTGGTCCTTCTCTTCCTTCCCTTCGCCTTTCTTCTCACAATTTGGGGACCCTCACTCATCCTATTGTTATTTCTTCCTCGGCCTCTTCTCTGCCATCCCCTCCTCCCCGATCTTCCCCTGAGCCAGAAAAGAAAAAGCGCAAGACTCTAGAGTATAGCTCTTCTTTTGAAGGTGAGGCCAAGGTGGATGTGCCTCAGTTTGTTCAGAAGCATATCTATCCTCATACTCACATAAGTATGGATGATGCTTCTATTCGAAATCACCTTACTATTCTGGCTCAGGAGAGTATCAGGGCGTCAGGGGTGTGCACAAAGTTCCTTGATATTTTTGAGAAGACTCCCCTCAGCTCTTTGGGTTCATCCCTGAGGGTTGAAGAGCTAGAGGGGAGGATTCTTTTGTATCAGGAGGCTGAGAAGAGTCTGAAGGAGGAGGTCACCAAGTTGAAGGAGGAGAGGGATAATCTCCGAAAGGAGGAGGAGAAGTTGATGGGCCGGTGCACTATGGCAGAGGGTCTGCGGGAGAAGGCAGGGCAGAGCTATTCGAGATTGTTCCAGGACCTTGTGGAGGTTAAAAAAGATTTGGTAAGAGCTCGGGATGCTTATGCGGATTTGGAGGACTCCATTGCTGAGGGGTCCGAGGAGGCGTGGAGGGTCTTTAAGGAGCAGGTCGGGGTTATTGCTCCTGACCTGGATCTCTCCCCTTTGAATCCTGATAAGGTCGTAATTGATGGAGCTATTGTCTCTCCTCCCCGGCCTGTGTCTGAGTCCGAGTTGAAAACTCGGGGCCAGAGGATAATAGAATCCCCTCCCCGACCAGAAGATGTCCCGAGTTCTTCGAAGGCTCCTAAAACTTCCATTCCATCTTCTATGGACATTTTTCTTCCTGACTCTGGTGGTGTTCCGACTACTCTCCCTGGCTCTGGTGGAGACATCCTTCCTAACTGAAAAGAAAGAATGGCTATATGGGGGCCCGGCCTGTGGATCCCCCCTTTTTAAAACTATTTTATTTTTATTCTGTGGTGGTATTCTGATGACATTTTCTTGGCCTTTTATGGCCGTAAACAAAATATTAAAAATACCTTTTTTTTTGACAAGGGTTTAGGTTATCTTTGTTGGTTGTGTGCATGCCTTTTTGTTTAGGTTTCGAAAAAACCCTTTTGATCCTTGTTTTGAAAACCCCTTTTTCTTGGCTGGCTGTCCCTTCTTCTAAGTTTTTTCTCAATTTTTTCTTGAAGGCTTGGGCCAGTCTTTTCCTTAGTGCCTTCTATAGGTTTTTTGATCTCTTTTTAGTATTTCTTCTCAATTTTTTAATTTATTGAGTTTTTGTAACTTAGGTTATTTTTGCTATGCATTTCTTTGTTTCTCGGTATTATCCGACTTGTTAGTCAGATAATTTCCGAGTTTATCATGATCAACTTTTATAACCTCTTTACACTAACTTGTACCTCGTCGTTTTATCCTGACGACCATCTAGGTCGGTTCATGGAATTTTCACGCTTTGTCGAGCTTAAGTCGGTGCGTTTTGTAGAAAGAAAGAAAGCGAGAAGGAATTTATAAGAGATATTGTAATAGATCTTTATTTATTTGCGAAGGTACTTTACTGCTACTAAGGGTGTTTGGCTATCTATGACCCCTTAGTCTCTATTATGATGCCTCGTTAAAACCTCCCCCCTTTTGAAAAAACCCTTTTCTTTTGGGAAAAAACCATGAAGTTGGAGAAAAGAGTACATCAGGGAGTAGAGTTCGCTTTTAACTGTGGTACCGTTTAAGTCGGTCACTTTGTAATAACCTTTTCCTAAGACCTCACTAATCTTGTATGGTCCCTTCCAATTAGCAGCGAGCTTTCCCTCTCCAGATTTATTGACTCCAATGTCGTTTCTGATTAAGATCAAGTCATCTGGGGCGAAGCTCCTTCGAATGACTTTTTTGTTGTATCTGTTCGTCATCCTTTGTTTCAATGCTGCTTCTCTAATGTGGGCTCATTCTCGGACTTCTGGGAGTAGATCAAGTTCTTCTTTGTGTCCCTGTATGTTTCCAACCTCGTCGTAGAAGCTCACCCTTGGGCTTTGCTCGTTGATTTCGACTGGTATCATGGCTTCTATGCCATAAGCAAGTCGGAAGGGTGTTTCTCCTGTGGCAGACTAAGGTGTGGTCTGATAAATCCAAAGTACTTGTAGGAGCTATTCAGCCCAGGCTCCCTTTGCGTCCTGCAACCTTTTCTTCAACCCTGCCAGTATGACCTTATTTGCTGCCTCGGCTTGTCCATTTGCTTGTGGATGTTCCACCGATGTAAACTGATGTTTGATTTTCATGCTGGCCACCAGGTTTTTGAAGGTTGAGTCGGTGAATTAAGTGCCATTATCAGTAGTGATGGAGTTAGGTACTCCATATCTGGTGATAATGTTCTTGTAGAAGAACTTCCGACTTCTCTGAGTGGTGATGGTGGCCAATGGTTCTACTTCTATCCACTTTGTGAAATAATCCACTCCCACTATTAGATAGTTTACTTGCCCCAGCGCTTGGGGGAATGGTCCTAGCAAGTCCAATCCCCATTTTGCGAAAGGCTATGGGGAAGTTATACTGATGAGCTCCTCGGGAGGAGCTACATGGAAGTTTGCATGCATTTGGCATAGTTGGCACTTTTTCACAAATTCTGTGGAATCTTTTTGTAAGGTTGGCCAATAGAAACCAGCTCGGATTATCTTTCTGGCTAGCGACCTTGCTCCAAGATGGTTCCCGCAGATTCCATTGTGCACCTCTTCTAGCACCTCGATTGTCTTTGAGGTCGGGATGCACTTTAATAGTGGTGTTGATATTTCCCTTTTATAGAGGATATTTTTCACCAGCGTGTAGTTTTGTGCTTCCCTCCGGATTCTTTTGGCCTCTTTTTTCTCTTTGGGGAGGATGTCGAATTTCAGGTATTCGACTAAGGGCTTCATCCACCCGAGGTCTAACCCGACGACCTCAAAGACATCTTGAACAACCTCCGTTTTGACCACAGAGGGTTCGAGGAGAGTTTCTTGGATTAGGCTTCTGTTGTTCCCTCCTGGTTTGGTACTTGCGAGCTTGGAGAGGGCGTCTGCCCTGCTGTTGAGGTCCCGAGTTATATGCTTTACCTCGGTCTCCTCAAAGGGCCTAAGGTGCTCCAAGATTTTGTCCAAGTACCTTTTAATGTTAGGATCTTTGGCCTGATACTCTCTGTTTATTTGGGAGGTCACCACCTGAGAGTCGCTGAATATCATTACTTTGGTTGCACCAACTTCTTCTGCCAGCTTTAACCCTGCAATCAAGGCTTCATACTCTGCCTGATTGTTGGAAGCTGGGAACTCGAACTTGAGGGAGACTTCTATTTGCGTTCCCCCTTCCTGACTAGTATTATGCTTGCATCGCTTCCAACCTTGTTAGAGGACCCATCTAAATATAACTCCCATGTAGTGGATTTTTTCTCTTGATCTCCAGCATATTCTGCTAGGAAGTCGGTGAGGCATTGAGCTTTTATTGCCGTCCAGAATTCGTATTTCAGGTCAAATTCGGAGAGCTATATTGCCCATTGAACCATTCTGCCCGCAATGTCCTTCTTCTGGAGGATATGCTTCATGGGCTGGTTCGTTCGGACTTTTATCGTGTTCGCTTGGAAATATGGCCGTAATCGGCGTGAGGATGTTACTAAGGAGTATGCAAACTTTTCAAATTTTTGATACTTTAGTTCTGGACCTTGTAAAACTTTGCTGGTGAAGTACACAGGATGCTGCCCGACCTCATCTTCCTGTATTAGAGCTGATGCTACAGCTCTGTCTGCTACTGACAGGTACAGGACAAGCTCTTCCCCGACTATGGGTCAGGTCAGTATTGGAGGCTGGCTCAAAAACTTTTTGAACTCCTGGAATGCTTCTTCGCATTCCAGAGTCCATTCGAACTGGCATCCTTTTCTTAGTAGAGAGAATAGTGGAAGGGATCTTAGTGCCGATCCCGCCAGGAATTTGGAAAGGGCGGCAAGTCGGCCGTTCAATTGTTGGACCTACCTTAGACAAGTCGGGCTTTTTATTTCTAGAATAGCTTTACACTTGTCGGGGTTTACTTCGATCCCCGTTTGTGTTAGCATGAACCCTAGAAACTTTTTCGCCTCCACCACAAAGGTACATTTTATGGGATTTAGTCTCATCCCATGTAACCTTACGGTGTTGAAAACTTGCGAGAAATCTGTCAAGAGGTCGGTTTCCTCCTTGGTTTTCACCAGCATGTCATCTACGTAGACATCCATTAAGTTCCCGAGGTGGGGAGCAAACACTTTATTCATCAACCTTTGATATGTGGCCCCAGCATTTTTTAATACAAAAGGCATTACCACATAGCAGTAGTTTGCTCTAGGTGTGATTAATGAAGTTTTTTCCTCATCCAGCTTATACATCGGGATTTGGTTGTATCCCGAGTAAGCATCCATGAACGACAAGTACTGATACCCTGAGCTCACATCTACTAGGGTGTCAATACTGGGAAGTGGATATGAGTCTTTGGGGCATGCCTTGTTCAGGTCAGTGTAGTCGACGCACATCCTCCACTTGCCGTTTTGCTTTTTGACTAGCACTACATTTGCTAGCCATGCCGGATACTTGACCTCTCGGATGAAGTCGGCCTCCAAGAGGGCTTGTACTTGCTCCACCACCACCTGAGCTCGTTCTTTTCCGAGCTTGCGCATGCGTTGCTATACGGGTCGTGATCCGGGGTGTACTGAAAGCTTGTGGGACATGAGCTGAGGGTCTATCCCAGGCATGTCGGAAGCTTTTCAAGCGAAGATGTCAGAATTATCTCGCAGGAGCTTTATCAGCCTCTATTTCAAATCTCTGTCTAGATTGGCTCCTATGTTGGTATTTTTTCCTTCCTCTTTTTCGATTTGAACCTCTTCAGTTCTTCCCTCCGGCTGTGGCCGCAGCTCTTCTTTAGCTTTTATTCCCCCGAGCTCTATGGTGTGAACTTTCTTGCTCTTTCCTCAGAGGTTCAAGCTTTCGTTGTAGCATTTTCTTGCCAATTTCTGGTCTCCCTGTACCGTCGCTATTCCCTTAGGTGTTGGGAATTTCATGCAAAGGTGAGGGGTTGCACCACCACTCCGAGCCGATTTAGCATAGTCTGCCGATCAAGGCGTTATACGCCGATCCGACATCGATGACGATAAAGTCGATGCTCAGAGTTTTGGAATTTTTCCCCTTTCCGAAGGTCGTGTAGAGGGGGATGTATCCCAGTGGCTTTATTAGTATGTCTCTTAGCCTATACAGGGTGTCCGGATAAGCTTTTAGCTCCTTTTCATCCAACCCTAACTTGTCGAATGCGGGCTTAAAGAGTATATCAGCTGAACTCCCTTGGTCCACCAAGGTCTTGTGGAGGTTGGCATTCGCCAAGATCATGGTTATCACCACCGGGTCGTCATGCCCGGGCATGATCCCTTGCCCATCCTCTTTGGTGAACGAAATGGTTGGGAGATCGGGGGACTCGTTCCCGACTTGATAAACTCGCTTTAGATGTCGTTTGCGAGATGACTTAGTAAGTCCCCCTCCTGCGAATCCTCCAGAGATCATATGTATGTGTCTCTTGGGGGTTTGTGGTGGTGGGTCCCTTCTGTTCTCATCATCTCGCTTTCTTTTTCCATGATTGTCCGACCTTTCCATGAGATATCTATCAAGTCGGCCTTCCCTGGCCAACTATTCTATCACATTTTTAAGGTCGTAGCAATCATTTTTTGAGTGGCCATACATCTTATGGTACTCTCAGTAGTCGCCGCGGCTTCCTCCCTTTTTGTTTTTGATGGGTCTAGGGGACGGCAATCTTTCAGTATTACAGATTTCTTTGTATACGTCTACTATGGAAACTTTTAGAGGAGTATATGAGTGATATCTCCTCGGCCTGTCAGGACCGACCTCCTCTTTTTTCTTGGGCTCCCTTTTTTTCTCTTTTGCTGAATGAGAGGGGCCCTATCGCCAGCTTGGCTCCCGTAATCTGGCATTTTCCTCCATGTTGATATACTTTTCTGCTCTCTCTTGTACATCGCTCAAAGAGGTGGGGTGCCTTTTTGATATGGACTGAGAGAAGGGGTCTTCTCTAAGTCCATTTACTAACCCTATGATAACTGCCTCGGTGGGCAGGTCTTGAATCTCCAAGCACGCTTTGTTGAACCTTTCCATGTACTCTCGTAGAGGTTCTCCGACCTCCTGTTTAACTCCCAGGAGGCTCAGTGCATGCTTTACTTTATCCTTCTGGATGGAGAACCTCATTAAGAACTTTCTCGAGAGGTTCTCAAAGCTGGTAACTGACCTTTGAGGGAGGCTATCTGGTGCATGAAAATTACACTCACACTATGTAATTCCGCACAACTAACCAGCAAGTGTACTGGGTCGTCCAAGTAATACCTTATGTGAGTAAGGGTCGAATCCCACGGAGATTGTTGGCTTGAAGCAAGCTATGGTTATCTTAATGGATACCAATAGGGTTCTTTAGTTTCAATTGTAAAAATTGAAAGAGCATGAACTAAGTAATTGTTACGCAGTAAGGGAGAATATGTTGGAGTTTTGGAGATGCTTTGTCTTCTGAATCTTTGCTTTCCCCCTGTCTTCTTCTTCATGCACGCAAGGTTCCTCCTATGACAAGCTGTATGTAGGGCGTCACCATTGTCAATGGCTACTTCCCATCCTCTCAGTGAAAAATGGTCCAAATGCTCTATCACAGCACGGCTAATTATCTGTCGGTTCTCGATCATGTCGGAATAGAATCCATTGATTCTTTTGCATCTGTCACTACACCCAATACTCGCGAGTTTGAAGCTCATCACAGTCATTCAATCCCTGAATCCTACTTGGAATACCACAGACAAGGTTTAGACTTTCCGGATTCTCAAGAATGCTGCCAATGGATTCTAGCTTATACCACGAAGATTCTGATTAAAGAATCTAAGAGATACTCATTCAATCTAATGTAGAATGGAGGTGGTTGTCAGGCACACGTTCGTGGGTTGAGAATGGTAATGAGTGTCACGGATCATCACATTCATCACAGTTAAGTACGAATCAGTATCTTAGATAGAAACAAGCGTGTTTGAATGGAAAACAGAAATAATTGCATTAACTCATCGAGACACAACAGAGCTCCTCACCCCCAACAATGGAGTTTAGAGACTCATGCCGTCAAAGAGTACAAAATTCAGATCTAAAATGTCATGAGGTATAGAATAAATCTCTAAAAGTTGTTTAAATACTAAACTAGTAACCTAGGTTTATAGAAAATGAGTAAACTAAGATATATAGTATAGAAATCCACTTCTGGGGCCCACTTGGTATGTGCTGGGGGCTGAGACTTGAGCTTTTCACGTGCCTAGGTAGTTTCTGGAGTTAAACGTCAGGTTGTAACCTGTTTTGGGCGTTTAACTCCAATTTGCAACCTGTTTCTGGCGTTTAACGCCAGAATGCAACATGGAACTGGCGTTAAACGCCAATTTACATCGTTTATCTTCGAGAAAAGTATAGACTATTATATATTGATGGAAAGCCCTGGATGTCTACTTTCCAACCCAATTAAGAGCACGCCAATTGAACTTCTGTAGCTCCAAAAAAATCTATTCCGAGTGCAGGGAGGTCAGAATCCAATAGCATCCGCAGTCCTTTTTCTGCCTGAATCAGATTTTTGCTCAGCTCCCTCAATTTCAGCCAGAAAATACCTGAAATCACAGAAAGACACACAAACTCATAGTAAATTCCAGAAATATAAATTATTCCTAAAAACTAATAAAAACATACTAAAAAGTAGCTAGAACCTACTAAAAACTACCTAGAAATAATGCCAAAAAGCGTATAAATTATCCGCTCATCACAACACCAAACTTAAATTGTTGCTTGTCCCCAAGCAACTGAAAATTAAATAGGATAAAAAGAAGAGAATATACTATAAATTCCAAAATATCAATGAAGCTTAGTTCTAATTAGATGAACGGGACTATTAGCTTTTTGCTTCTGAACAGTTTTGGCATCTCACTTTATCCTTTGAAGTTTAGAATGATTGGCATCTATAGGAACTCAGAATTCAGATAGTGTTATTGATTCTCCTAGTTTAGTATGTTGATTCTTGAACACAGCTAATTTATGAGTCTTGGCCGTGGCCCTAAGCACTTTGTTTTCCAGTATTACCACCGGATACATAAATGCCACGGACACATAACTGGGTAAACCTTTTCAGATTGTGACTCAGCTTTACTAAAGTCCCCAACTAGAGGTGTCCAGAGTTCTTAAGCACACTCTTTTGCTTTGGATCACGACTTTAACCACTCAGTCTCAAGCTTTTCACTTGGACCTGCACGCCACAAGCACATGGTTAGGGACAGCTTGATTTAGCCGCTTAGGCCTGGATTTATTTCCTTGGGCTCTCCTATCCATTGATGTTCAAAGCCTTGGATCCTTTTTACCCTTGCCTTTTGGTTTTAAGGGCTATTGGCTTTTTCTGCTTGCTTTTTCTCTCTCTTTTTTCGCCATTTTTTTCACTGCTTTTTCTTGCTTCAAGAATCAATTTCATGATTTTTCAGATTATCAATAACATTTCTCTTTGTTCCTCATTCTTTCAAGAGCCAACAATTTTAACATTCATAAACAACAAGATCAAAAATATGCACTATTCAAGCATTCATTCAGAAAACAAAAAGTATTGCCACCACATCAATATAATTAAACTAATTTCAAGGATGAATTCAAAACTCATGTACTTCTTGTTCTTTTGTATTAAAAACATTTTTCATTTAAGAAATGTGAAGGATTCATGGAATTATTCATAGCCTTAAGACATAGTTACTAAATACTAATGATCATGTAGTAAAGACTCAAAACATAGACAAACATATAGCATAAAATCGAAAAACAGAAAAATAAAAGCAAGGAGATTAAGGAATGAGTCCACCTTAGTGAGGGTAGCGTCTTCCTCTTGAAGAACCAAAGGTGCTCTTGAGCTCCTCTATGTCCCTTCCTTGCCTCTGTTGCTTGATCCCTAGTGATTTTGATGCTCCTATCCTTAGTTGCTCCCAATAATCGTGTGAAGGAAAATGTATCCCCTGAGGTATCTCAGGGATTTCTTGATGAGGGAATTCCTCATGCTCTTGTTGAGGTCCATGAGTGGGCTCTCTTGATGTGCAGTCAAATACTATACTACTAAGCTATGGACCCTTGAGATGAATCTCTCCATCTCTCATGACTCAGAGGTAGAAGCAATTGCCTTCCCTTTCCTCTTTTTTGAGGTTTCTCTGGCCTTAGGTGCCATCAATGGTTATGGAAAAACAAAAAAGCTATGCTTTTACCACACCAAACTTAGAATATTGCTCGCCCTCGAGCAAAAGAAGAAAGAAGGGAGTAGAAGGAGAAGTGGAGGAGATGGAGGTGTGTGAATGGGTGGGTTTGGGAAGGGAATGGTTTGAATTTGAATGGTGAGGTAGGTGAGGATCCTGTGGGGTCCACAGATCCTGAGGTGTCAAGGATTTCTCATCCCTGCACCATTTAGGCATGTAGAACGCCCTCTTAGTGCAATCCTGGCATTTAACGCCAGACTGCTGCTTGTTTCTGGCGTTAAACACCCAAATGTAGCTTGTTTCTGGCGTTTAACGCCAGCCTTATGCTTGTTTCTGGCGTTAAACGCCAGCTTGGTGCTTGTTTCTGGCATTAAACGCCAGACAACTCTTTCTCCAGGGTGTGCTTTTTCTTCTGCTATTTTTTATTCTGTTTTTAATTTTTGAAATTGTTTTGTGACTCCACATGATCATAAAGCTAATAAAAACATAAGAGAACAATAGAAATATAGACAAATAAAAATTAGGTTGCCTCCCAATAAGCACTTCTTTATTGTCTTTAGCTGGACTATTACTGAGCTTTAATCTAGTCTCAATCTTAAGCATTCTTGCTCAACATTACCTTCAAGATAATGCTTGACTCTTTGTCCATTAACAATGAACTTTTTGTCAGAGTCACTATCATGAAGCTCTGCAAACCATGGTGATTCCTGAATGGCAAAAATTTGCTCATCCGGAAAGGTTTCAGAGATCTCAGTAAGAGGGAGGGACGTCCCTTCTACTGGTTCTATTCGGGACAGGTGATCTGCTACTTGATTCTCTGTCCCTTTTCTGTCTCTTATTTCTATATCAAACTCTTGCAGAAGCAACACCCATCTTATGAGCCTGGGTTTTGAATCCTGCTTTGTGAGTAGATATTTAAGAGCAGCATGGTCAGTGTACACAATCACTTTTGATCCTACTAAATAGGATCTGAACTTGTCAATGGCGTAAACCACTGCAAGCAATTCCTTTTCTGTGGTTGTGTAGTTCTTCTACGCATCATTTAAAACACGGCTGGCATAATAAATGATGTGTAGAAGCTTGTCATGCCTCTGTCCCAACACTGCACCAATGGCATGATCACTGGTATCACACATTAATTCAAATGGTAATGTCCAGTCTAGTGCAGAGATGACTGGTGCTGTGACCAGCTTAGCTTTCAGAGTCTCAAACGCCTGCAGACACTCCTTATCGAAGATAAATGGCGTGTCAGCAACTAGCAGATTACTCAGAGGTTTTGCAATTTTTGAAAAATCCTTTATAAACCTTCTGTAGAATCCTGCATGCCCCAAAAAGCTTCTGATTGCCTTAACATTGGCTGGTGGTAGTAATTTTTCAATTACCTCTACCTTAGTCAGGATATCAATAGGGTTCTTTAGTTTCAATTGTAAAAAGTGAAAGAGCATGAAATAAGTAATTGTTACGCAGTAATGGAGAATATGTTGGAGTTTGGAGATGCTTTGTCTTCTGAATCTCTGCTTTCCCCCGGTCTTCTTCTTCATGCACGCAAGGTTCCTCCTATGGCAAGCTATATGTAGGGCGTCACCGTTGTCAATGGCTACTTCCCATCCTCTCGGTGAAAATGGTCCAAATGCTCTGTCACAGTACGGCTAATCATATGTCGATTCTTGATCATGTCGGAATAGAATCCAATGATTCTTTTGCGTCTGTCACTATGCCCAACACTCGCGAGTTTGAAGCTCGTCACAGTCATTCAATCCCTGAATCCTACTCGAAATACCACAGACAAGGTTTAGACTTTCCGAATTCTCAAGAATGCTGCCAATGGATTCTAGCTTATACCACGAATATTTTGATTAAGGAATCTAAGAGATACTCATTCAATATAATGTAGAACGGAGGTGATTGTCAGGCACACGTTCAAGGGTTGAGAATGGTAATGAGTGTCACGGATCATCACATTCATCACGGTTAAGTGCGAATCAGTATCTTAGATAGAAACAAGCGTGTTTGAATAGAAAACAGAAATAATTGCATTAACTCATCGAGACACAACAGAGCTCCTCACCCTCAACAATGGAGTTTAGAGACTCATGCAATCAAAGAGTACAAAGTTCAGATCTAAAATGTCATGAGGTATAGAATAAATCTCTAAAAGTTATTTAAATACTAAACTAGTAACCTAGGTTTACAGAAAATGAGTAAACTAAGATAGATAGTGTAGAAATTCACTTCTGGGGCCCACTTGGTATGTGCTGGGGCTGAGACTTGAGCTTTTCACATGCCTGGGCTGTTTCTGGAGTTAAACATCAGGTTGTAACTTGTTTTGGGCGTTTAACTCCAATTTGCAACCTGTTTCTGGCATTTAACGCCAGAATGCAACATGGAACTGGCGTTAAACGCCAGTTTACGTCGTTTATCTTCGAGCAAAGTATGAATTATTATATATTGTTGGAAAGCTCTGGATGTCTACTTTCCAACCCAATTGAGAGCGCACCAATTGGACTTCTGTAGCTCCAAAAAATCTATTCCGAGTGCAGGGAGGTCAGAATCCAACAACATCCGCACTCCTTTTTCAGCCTGAATCAGATTTTTCCTCAGCTCCCTCAATTTCAGCCAGAAAATACCTGAAATCATAGAAAAACACACAAACTCATAGTAAAGTCCAGAAATATAAATTTTGCTTAAAAACTAATAAAAACATACTAAAAAGTAGCTAGAACCTACTAAAAACTACCTAGAAACAATGCCAAAAAGCGTATGAATTATCCGCTCATCACTATCGAACCACTTCATCGCCGCTTTTGACAGGGTGATCGGGAAAGCTTTGCAGTGAGTTGCATCAGAAGTATCAGCCAGATACATCCGACTTTTGAAATTGCTTAAATGATGCTTCGAGTCTGTGGTTCCGTCACAGAGGTTCATATCAGGACTTTTGAAGTTTCTTGGAAATTTTGCCCTCATTATGTCCTCACTGAACAGATCCTCTCCTCCCAGGGGCGACTCTTCTCGGTCGCCACGAGAGTTCTGACTTCTAAGGGAAGATTCGAGCTTCAAGAGTTTTTCTTCCAACTCTTTTCGTCGCTCTATCTCTTCCCTGAGATTTCGCTCTACCTCTCATTGTCGTTCTAATTCCTGTTCCAGTTGTTCCAAACGACCTTGGTAACCATGGACCAACCCCATTAGCTTGGCTGCATGGGGTGGCCCTTCCTTTCCTGATTCTCGTCCTTCCGAGGAGTTTACCTTTGGATTTTTAAGCCCAGAGGTGCCTTCTCTATGCTGGTCGTTGGTTCCTTGGTGAAGGGTCAAGTCCGCGTCGTTGTTTCCGGTATCTAAATTTTTTTGTTCGGAATCAGATGCTGAATGACCATCCTCTGGTGAGTTGTCCGCCATTACTGGTTGATCTCTCGGTTCCCCGGCAATGGCGCCAATGTTACATTGGGTAACCGGAGATTAATGGGCTGGATTCGTTAGGTTGGCCCAATCGTTTGAGGGGGGAAGCCTTCGAATGGGATTGCACCTCGGGGGCCTCCGTCCTACTTGTGAGTGAATGGGGGGTGGTACCTGCAAAGACACTCCGATGCCTAAGTCAGCAAGGGTGTGAGCAGGTCTAGAGAGTATTGGGACTTAGAGATACCTGAGGGGTGTCAGTGTATTTATAGTGGTAAACCAATAACCACCGTTGGAGTAGTTTCACCTTTTAAGGTGGATAACCATCCCTTTATCTTAGGGAAGTTGCGATATGACTCCTGGAAGTGGGTTGAGAGATTTTAGGGGTAGTTATTATCTGCCAGCTAATCCTCGTTTCTGACTTCCTTAGCGAAAGTTGTGGTGAGAACCGATTTCTCAGGGGAAGGTCAGTGTACTGTGAGGCTCAACCCTGTGGGTTGGGCCTGTCGTTTGGACTTGGACCTTAGCGTTGGGCCAGGGTATGAACAATAATTATGCATGATACCAATCATTGTTGTCAAACTCTTAAGTTAACTCGGACATAAATTCGTTTTTGAGTAGATTTGGGTAGACTCAGGTGGATTCGTGTAAACTCGGTCAAAATCGCGAGTTTGAGAGCGAAGTTGCGAGTTTGCTTTGGGTGCCGATTTTGGCCAAAAATGACATCATTTGGGCAAAAAATAAAGAATAACGTTATATGTTATGCTAACCCAGTAACACATAACCCTAAATGACTAAATCCCTAACCACTCTTCTCTCAGTTCTCTCCCTCCCTGTCGTTTTCTCACACTTCAATCTTCGTCGCCATTCACCGACGGTTGCTTATGTTCTAGAACAGTTGTACGTCGCACTCTACTCTGTCCTAGAACAGTCGTACGTCACTCTCTACTCTCTCCTCTCAGTGCTCTGCTTCTTACCATAGCTAGGTTTTGCTTCGATGCACGAGGAGCTTTTGCTATCCACCACGCTGGCTCGTTCGTCTCATTGCCACTGTTATCGTGTCCTCTGCGACTCTGAAGTTTGTCGCACTACCGTGGTTTGTTCGTGCACCGTTTGTTCATTCATCCACCGTTCGTGCATAACTCTGTTGCGCTATCGTTGTTGGCCCGTGCCTCTTACCTCTATTATGTTTTGCTGTTGTTCACCATTTCTCACTCTTTGCGTATGCATCGTGACTCCATCTCTGCAGTACACGAGCACAATTGTGCTACATCTCCACTCGATTTCGTGCTAGTTCTTTGTCGGCCATCCTAGGATCGCAGCTAGCTGTTGTGCTTTTGTTCCATTCAAGTATTTTTTTTTCTAAATTTTATTGCTTGCCTTTTATGTAGTTTGAAAATTTAGGCAGTTAGTAAATTACAGTGCTTTGATTACGGTTCAACTTCAATATTCATGGTTGTTATTTAGGGATAACATAGAAAATTAATAGTTAAGAATAACTTATAGTTTGTAACTAAATTAGGGACATAGTGTTTATTTAGGGACAACCTTGGTTATTTGATTATTTGATATTCTTGATTTAGGTACCAATTGTTTGAGAATGTTGTTTAAAGAAAATGATAAATGAAGATTTTGATGAAGACGATAAAGATGTTATTGATGTCATGGAAGATAAAGATATTGGAGGATTTCAATTTAATTTTATTAGCAGTTTAGAACTTTTAGTTGTGTGCATTGTATGTTGTACTAAGTGTTAGAATTTTTATTCTAATTGTGGTCCAATTTGTTAATGTAGAAATTAATTTGGGTGGTGTTGTAATTATTCATTATTATATTGACAGTTGGTTAATTCTTTGATGGAAAGAACACGATTGTTTATCATAAACTTTATAAAGTTTGGGTCCCCAATTCTGATCATAAGAACAAAATATACACCTTGATTCTATCTGGCTCTCTATGATTCAAGAATTGGAAGTTCCAAATTAAATCAAAGAATTTATTAGCAATGGTTAGAGGTACGTAAAATACTGGTTTCATAAAATATCTAACACTAAATGCAAAAATATAATTGTAAAGAATTTGAACTTGTGTTCTAAAATACTTGTTATAATATATGCTACTACTTTAGTTTATTATGTGCTTTAAATTTGATATTGTTAATTTTAAATGGTTACATATATATTTTGAAAAAAAATTGTAATAGGTAAACTCGTAGTTTATGAGCTAACTCACAAGTCAAGTCTAAGTTAACTCCACGAGTTTACTTAGACTCGCGAGTTTGACAATCTAGATATCAACTTTAACCAATTTTCACACACAAACTCTTAAAATATATAATTTTATGAACCAACTATTTTATAGAATTTAAATTATGACGGAGTATTATTAATGAATATTTTTAGCATAGCTAAATGATAATTTTTTATTGATAATGATATGAAAGTGAACAAAAGAAAATATATACTTTGTTCAAAATTTTCACTTTTTTGTATTCCTTTGTTAGTTTCTTTATTTTTCCTTTCTCTTTTACTTTCTTTTTTATTTGATGTGCCGGTATTCTTTATTTTTCTTTCTTCTTTTTTTTGTATATGCATATTTCTAAAAGCAAAAAATCTCTTATGTTGAGATTTCGCTTCTTCTTAAATTCTTAAAACGTGTAATTAAATGAGTTTGTTTGATCCAAACTTGCCAGTATACTATTGCAAGAAAACTTATACATTTAAAAATCTATACTTGAAAAAATAGTACAGTCAAATGTTCTAAAATCAACTATTGACCAATTGTCCTTGCGATTACTATAGGCTATAATACAATATAGTTTTTTTCATAATCTTTAGCAAACGACTACCAAAACTCGCTAATTATATTGTTATTTATAAATAAAGGTAAGAAAGCATATATAGATCTTATAAAATTAACGAATTAGTTTTCTCACTATTTCAATATCTTAGAGATATTTAATAAATATTATTTTTATTATCTTTCATCCAAATATAAAAAATAAAAATATATAAATATTTAAAATAAAACTCAATAATTTAAAGACTTTTATCATCTTTTATAGCAAAAGATCTGCCCCTAATAGAATGAAAAACTTAAATCCTTCACTTGCTATTTATATGTTCAATGGTTTTCTTAATAGATAATTATGATTTTGCTCCCAACAAAAATAGCGCATGTTTGAAGCCTGGCTATCCCTCAAAAAGTAAATAAACAAAATAAAATCAAAGACAAAACCCACTAATACAGAGCTTAATAAATATCATATTTGTAAAATATGATTAAATATACTAAATTTGGTCAATAATAAAAATATGTCAAAAATAAAATAAAAAGTGGATTATGATCTTAGATACTAACTTAATTTGAACGAGGTTCAGTTTGATACTATACTAAAGAATTATAGAAGTTGATTTCAATATACTTACTGCAAATTTTTTTTGTTATAGACACTTCCAATCTGATATGATATGGAAGTACTGTAAAAGACATATCAAAATGACCTCCTTCCGTTGGCCTACACAATTCTTAAACATTAATCTTTAATTAAAAAGATTTTGGGAACCAATTTACAATGTACTCATGATAAAAAATTGATAACTTATAACTGATAAATATTTGGTTGATTACCTTAAAATCCTCCATTTGTGAAGTTCCTTTTACTTTTTTCACTTTATTGTTTATCAGTATCAATAATCTCGAATCTCAAATTTTTCAAAAGTTGAAGCATGATATAATCCTTATCAGGCTATTAGCTGCCACAAAAAACTGTGAAACAGAAAGAAAGAGAAGGAGATGATTATTCCTAAGATATAAGTGGACACAATAAACAAAATAATAATGAAGTACAGATACCACATCTAAACACCCTCAATTCCTCCTCCAGTTAATTGTTATACTTCAGTTGGCAGATCAAAAAGAAAGAAACAATGACAAAACCAATGCACTTACCAAGATATTCAAGGAATGAAAAAAAAATTCAAGTAGCTTTTACATATATCTGACAAAAAAAATTGAAACTTATAGTAAACCAAGTGTCATGTTTACAAATTAAGTTTCAATTCTAGTTTATAAAGTAATAATTTTTATCCTTACTAAGTGTAATCTAAAGAATTAAGCAAAAAAAAATGATGATGTTACCGTCACTAAAATATTTTTACAACATCACTTACATGACTATAGTAAGTCAACGAATCGAATCTGTTTCTTCGTTGAAGTTCTGAATTTAAAAAGAGGTAACAAAGGTGTTCCACCGATTTTTCAGTTCTCCTTCGTCTAAATCAAAATGACACATCGATGTGAAGAACATTTAAGAAATCATAATTCAAACCAATAAATGATTATACATGATAAACGAATAATAATAAGAATATATATAACATACAACATGACATACGTATATTTAGCGACTTTTGTTTTTTATGTTTTAAGAGATGTCTAAGCCTTTTTAACTTTCTAATAATAGAAGATTATTGTTTATTTAAGACAATTTCAATTATTACTTTTTCAATCTAAGTTACACAATTTTAAATGTACTGAAAAATAACAACAATAAAAATTTACCGTACATTAGTCCTATATGGACATATAAGTGTGCTAAGAATGTTATCTTAGTTATTTTTTTATTTTCAAAACTATGTAAAAAATAATTAAATGGATAAGTAGAATTATTTATATAGGAATATTTGTTTTAAGGTGCTAAATCTACCTACCATGAATATTGAACACTTGCATGTACAAAAATGTTCCTTATAGATTTTTTCAGCATTACTTGCTTCAATCGCCAATGCTTCAAGATTAGGAAAACTACAAAAAACAGGAGATGGTTGTATGCCTCTTGGCATTTGAAAATTTTTGTCTCGCAAAATTACTCAATACTCCCTTCCATACTTCAATCACAACTAATTAAAAAAATTAATATTTATATCTCATTAGAGTTTCGAGAGAGTTAAACATGCTTACCTCTTTGTAGTGTGATAACTTCGCCTCTTTCTCATCAAAAAGTTCTTGAAGCTCTGCCAATTTAATATTAAAATTCAGGATATCTCTTTTGAATAGGTTGATGGCTTTTGTCTTTAAACTGATCTTTAGCAATGCAGATAGCTGTGATTTTTCTCATATATGTGTATTCTCCCATTTGCTGCCGTATCATCGCATATCACTAACTTTACAGTTATACAAAAATTGTTTATGTAATTTAATTAGATTTTTAAAAATTTTAACTTCCAATTTAATAAAAAATACTTGTATTAGTAAAAAGTTAATTAAAATTGAATTTTTGAAAAGCTTCGTTAATATATACATGATCTCTTTAGACATCATTTTGAATATTAACCATTTTTATTTTTTCTATTGTTTGAAAATTTTGAATAAATTGTTATAAATTAATGTAACTATCTATAAACTTGCATTGATATCACTTTGTAGAATCAAACAGATATCTAAATTAGTACAAAAAAGAGAACAAGAAAGAAAAGGAGCGAAGCAAATCAGTCTTAATGTAAGATATATATAATTAAAAGGCTAGTTAATACCATGTTTGATAGTCTTTAACATTTCTTCATACAAATCACATATAAAATCATATTCTCTCTATATATAAATTCATTTCTTTAAAAATGCTAAATAGTATAATCACATCATGCATCATCTCAAAAGCCAAAAAGAAAAAGTCTAGAATAAATAGAAAAAAAACGCTCAAAATATTCACAAAATTTGGTGGTAAATTCTAACGTTCAACTTAGTGGTCCATGTACTTTTGTAATTACAATGGTCCATGTATTTTCATATTTATTTTAATTTTATATTTTAAAGTTTTATCCTCCATGCTTGTAAATTAGTCACATAGTTAATGTATCTGACAGAAAATGATGTACTCTGTGTGCTAGACTCCATCATATAATTTATGTTTCATAAATTCATAATCCAAGATTTATGGAAAGATTGTTGTATTCCTACTTGAATTGATAATTCTTGTTTCTCTCCCAGGGCGCGCATCTTTGTTACGTTAGCCTGATAATTTGACCGTCTCTTCTGACATAAATGTGCATTCTTGCAGCTTTGACCTTTATTTACTGAAAAGTCATGGATAAACCAACTTATAACTATAAAATAACATCTTGAAGCACATTACAGTAAGAATACACATAGCTTAAATACATATTTATGTGAATTACTAAATTAAAAGAAAGTTGTTTGCTAAATTCAATTAGCTGGTAATTATCTACAACTAAACATACAAGTTAGTAAAATTATTCTTTCTCATATTTGTCTCAAGATCAATTAGATTTTTTCTCTTTTCAAATATCATTTGTCTAAGAAAAGTAATGATTCCACTAACCACTAAATTATTGTCAGTCTAATGCAATGCACAATGTTACTCATTAATTAGATATGAAAAAATATATTTAATTTCTTGATACTAATAATCCAACTGCAATTATAAAAAACACAGCTCATTAATTAGATATGAGAATATATATATAATTTTGAAAACACGTAGAAATAATCATAATAGACTCTACAATTTTTTAAACGAATTTGATGAAACCTGTGGCACCATTCAAAAACAGGGGAGCACGAAGGAGATTATAGGTCATGAGATACGTACTAAATGATTCACACCAATCATAATATATATCAAATAGAACTCGTTCATAAATTAATTTGCTCTTTCATCTTTAGGACTAATAAACCTAAACTCAAGTTCTATACTATAACAAACCAAATAAAAAAAACTATTGCATCGGACATTGGAAACAAATTACGGTAACTATAAAGGAGGACAAATCCTTGATTTGGAATCTTTAGCCTTATTCTCCTATTTGCTATCCCTTGGCATTAGCAGTCTTTTGGTAGCAATTGTGTCGTTGTTAGATCCACCCGTGAGAGTGTTGATTCATCTCACATGATAATAGCATTCTTTAGGATCTCCGCATAAAATCCTCTTCATCTACCTACATGTTACCACAACTCCATAATCTCAGTCAATTCTATCATACTTTCCAACTACAGATCACAGCTTATCAATAATCAGCTTATGTTTTTTTATTATATTTAAATTTTGTCTAATTTATACCTTTAGAATCACATACCACAACATATCAAATGAAAGCTAGCACTTGTCAAGCATTGGACGTGCCACTTGTTGAGTAAAGAACCTACTACTACTCTCTTATTATATATTAATAGATAAAATGCGAGAAGATGTATTATGAGTTGTGTCTTATCATACAAACGTGTTCAAATCCATTCCCTTGTCTAATCTCATATCTTTCTTTCAATTTTATATGTAAAAATCTCACACTTTATCTCATTATATATATTCATTAATTATTTTTATTTCTTTTTCTCTATCTAAGATCTGAATCCTCTTTTTTTTCTCTCTATTCTTTTATTTTCATAGCTCATAGATAAAAAAAATTCTAACATTATCACTTTTAATTGTTATATCGTGACGGAATAAAATTTAAAATAAAAAAAATTTAGAGCATTTGAAAAGTGATTTGAAAGATTTATAGCATTTGAAAGTTTCTTTGGGTTCTTTATCCTCTTTATTAATGCTTCATCTCTTTTTAAAAAGTTACAAGAGAATTGCATATATTTTTTTTCAAAACAATTGTGAATAAGATTTATGAATTTTTTTTATATATTTTTTTAGTTGAATTTTTGTATTTTGTTTTCTATTTTATGATGTTGATAGTAATTAATAACTAGACTTTTTTACTCTTATTTGTTAATAAGATTTTTTAAATAATTTTGTGTAAAAGGTTAAAAATCTTATTTTATGACCATGTTATGAATTTTTTTATTTAATAAATATATTTAATTTTTTAGATTTTTGTTGTTGTTTGTTTGTTTAGGAGAGAATTATCAAACCATTTTAATGAAAACTCGAAGGAGAAACGAAAAGATTGATGGTTGCTTGAGAATTGAGAATAAATAGGATGATGAAGGACACAATAATAATATATGGTAGTTGTGATTATTGTGAAGGGAGAGAATGTCAAAGAAAGTGTTGAGTTTGTTGTTGATGGAAGTGTTATAGGTGAGATAGAAAAAATAAGGTTGTGAATGGAAATGTTATAAAAAAAATCAAAAATAAAATCAAAATATTTTTCTCGCCATTAACAAGATGCATTGTCAGGAAATTTAAAAAAAATTATGATTTTTAGCATGTAGCGAGATGGTAATGGTTTCTCTTTTCTTCTTCTCTTCTATTGTTGCTGCTAGTTGAAATGAATTGTGTTTTGATTCTTTGATATTTGTTAGTTGAAATTTTAGTTGAAATTCTGTTGAAATTCTAGTTAAAAAAGAAGAAGAGATGTTGCTGTGATGGAGAAGAAGAAAAAGAAGAATAGTAACGGTGTATTTTGGTGAAAAAAGAGAAGGGCATTTTGGTTCGAAGGACGATTTTAAAATCTAAATTAAATCTTAGGGACGATTTTATATGTAAAAAAAAAAGTTGGGGACGAAAAAAAATTTTGGCCTATACTTTAGGGATCAAAATCGTACTTAACAATAATAATAATAATAATAATAATAATAATAATAATAATAATAATAATAATAATAATAAATCAAGTTGTATTTATCCCTTTATATTAAAAAATCATGAATTGAAAGTTTTAAGTTGATGGATAAATTTGAAGAGTTTAAAAATTTACCATGTTTCAAAATCAAAAGAGAAATTCAAAATGAATTCAAATTCCACAATACAATATTCATGAAGAATGGAACATATGAATTGAAAATTTGACCTAAACTTGAAGTATCTGAAGCAAATTTGAATAAGAAATTTGACTAGTCAAGTTTTTATTGCTTTCTTGAAATATTACAACTAGTACTTAGTTGTTATGAGAATTATTACTATATTAAACTTTGCTTATACAAAGGTATACATGTTTCAGTTTGAGTAAACAATTTAAATAAGCTCTTTTGAAAAAAGAGGTTAAAATATAAGGATTTTTATTAATAATAGCCTATAAAAATAAGTCATTTTGTATTTGAATTTTTAGTTATAGAAGTACTTGTTTTAAAGTTGTAGCATTTGGATAAATGACTTAAAAAATACAATTTTTTTATACAAGAGAATAGATATTAAAATAGCAATGGTAACGAATACATTCCAATAAAATTCTAATTCACAATAATCTTGATGGCAATGCTAAAGAAATTATTGTGTAGTTAGTGTTTGGGGTTTTATTGATGGTGGTTTAATATCTAATGGTCTGGGAGCGAAACCTACTCATCTTTTACGGGTACCAATTTTATTTGCATCAAAATCTACGCCTTTGACAATGACGAAGAAGAAAGAACCAAGCTTTGCAAAAATTCGAAATGAACAATAAAACTTAAATGGCTTGAATAAAAGGGAAATCAAATTATAGAAAGGAAAAGTGTTTGGAAAAATAAATGGCAAATTAAAGGGTAAAGCCTGAAAAGGGTAAAAGTTGCTGAATTTAAAGGAAAGAAAAGGACATTGCAAGGAAGATAAATTGCATGAAAAGAAAGTTGTAGGAAATTTAAATGAAAAATAAAGACATGGAAAGAACCCTTCAAAGAAAAAGACTCTTGACTGACTCAGAAAGTTGTTGGGGATGTGAGTGAGTGTGAGTGTTTTCTCTTAAAAGATTCCAACATTTGTTCCTTCGATCTTTCACGTATTTATGGAAGTCTTCAACCAATCAAATTCAGATATAACTTCCACATGTTTCAATACTTGAGTAACCGTTCTCACTCTCTTTGAGTGCCGTCTGTAACTGCCACTAACCATCTTCACTTATTAACTTTTTCACTTCTTCGACTGCTTCACTCTTTCTTGATGAGTCCTATTCGATAAAAATTCTCTCCTTCATGAATTGACTATCCTTGATGAATCCTATGTAGTTAATCTTCACTTCTTTTCTTAACTAACAAATACTTTAGAGATTGAAACTTTTGCATTCGATTCGGTTTTTTGTCTACCATCTTCGACACCACTAACCTCTTTTTTGATACAGCTGACCTCCGTCAAGTCTGCGTCTTTGATTTCCACATTTGCTTCAATCAATTAATAGAGAGTATCTATCGGAGTACCTAATTGGCTCCAATCCAAAGTTGATTCTAACATGTATTTGGAGGTTAATCGAAATATTTTTTGGTACTTGGCAATGATCGAAGTCTATTCTTGTCGAACATTGACTTGTCAAAGAATTCAATAATATCTTTATCGAAAATATTATTTTCGATATAACAAATGCCCCCTAAATATTTATTTTTTTACTAGAAGGAAGAAAGTATAAATACTTACTATTGTTCCATATTTTCGACGACAGTACCAGTCATTTCTTCATCTTCTTCCTCAAAATTTTTCTCGACATAGTTAATCCATTTTTAGGAATAGAGTTTCAACTACTTTACCTCAATCGGTCAAAGTAGAAGGAATACGATGCAACTGTCAACCATTTTAGTTATCACCAATTCGATCTCGAAAAGTGGTATTTCTGGCACGGTCTCGACCAGAATAACTACATCAAGCCTGTTGTTATTGCTATTATCTCATTTTTGGATCACCAAACTCTTGCCAATTCTTGATCCATCCAACCTCAATAGTTAGGGATCGACAAAACTAAGATGAATAATTGTCATGTGGACTTTGAGAGGATGGAGCCTCTGGACGTCTTCCTCTTTGTCTAGCTTGCTCTTCTTTGTCAAAATTGGTTTTCGATGGCTTGATCAATTTAAAACTGGCTCCAAATAATTATTTGATCAATTTCATATATTGTACAAATTTTCACAAATATTTTCACATAGTGCATGACAAAATATTAGTAAAATATCATGCCATTCTTGAAGAGCCAAGGATAATTTTTTTTTTCAATTTATCGAAAAAAACTATCTTCGATATAAGAAATACCCCCAAGTATTTGTTTTCGACATCTTGAGGCAAAGTGGCTATTTGTCAAACTATTGGATCTTCAACATTTTGTTGAATATTTTCAGCCGTGTTCATTTCGATACCTCATCGAATTTTTTTATGACAACATATCACCCAAATCATGGTAATTCTTCTTTTTCTTCTCGGATCACTGTGGTCAGAGAGTTGTCATATTTGATGATTCAAAAATATTATGATCAAGATCCATTTTTTTTAATTTCCAACTACATAATTTCAAAATTGAACAAAGAAGCTTTTTCTTTTTTGAAATTCGATCAGCTTTGTAGAGTTTCAAAGTTGATAAAAGATTTTTTCTCATTTTCACAGTTATATCTAACAACTGCCAATAACCCTTATCAAGAACTTCTTTTTACAGACATATTTGTACATACCTTTATAGAATACGCAACTTCTTGCAAAGTGTTCCAATATACACCTGTAACTTGACAAAGTTCAAATTTGTCGAACATTGGCTTGTCGAAGAATTCAGCAATAACTTGTCGAAAATATTATTTTTGATGATGAATTTTTTTTGCTAGAAGGAGAAAAGCAAAAATACTTATCATCGTTAAATATTATTTTCGACAAACTCATATTCAACCATTTCTCTTTATTTCTTCTTTTCTTCTTTTGTTTTTTCAACTTGTCGAACTCTCTCAGCCAAATAGGCTAAATTAGGAATATGCATATTGAGTAATTTTCGACGCATATACAAACCAAGACCTTTGATGGCTATTTTGACGATCTCTCTTTCAGGAACCGATACTTAACATCGATTGTGAGCATTTTTTAATTGAATTATATAGTCATCTATCAATTCTCCATCATCTCGTTACATTGCAAGTAAATCTGTCAACGAGACATTCAATTCTGCTCTAAAAAATTGAGCATGAAAAGTATTTTCCAATTGTGCCCACGTTAAAATCGAACTGGGTCTCAGATTTGAAAACCAAGTGAAAGCACTTTTTGTTAATGAAGTAGAAAAAAACTTCATTCTCAGGTTTTCATTATTTGACAAATTTCCTAATTCGACCATATAACGAGCTATATGCTCGACAGTTGACTCTCCAACCTCTCCTGTAAATTTTGTAATTATTTTGAAATTTTTTACACCCATTGACACTTCTGTCATTTGCATTGCAGAAGGAAAAGCAGAAACAAAATATGATCGATGCATGAGACCCACGTTGATACCCATACTATTGAGGAAATCCTCGACAATCCTTGTCACCTGATAATGATATCCACGCTGTGTGTAAAGTCCATTCAAAACTTCATCAGCATTTTGATCTCGTCGAACGAGATAATGGATATTTTCTTTCCTTTCAGGATTGTTAAATACATTCTCCTCATTATATCCTAAATCTCCTGGTCTGCTACCAAATCTTGGAAGATAGGCTGCTCCTCATCATAATCGACAATTCGAGCAATTCTCTCGACTTGTTTAACCAATCGATCATATTTTGACTCATTGTCAGCCATGATAGGATTCATAATAGTAGTCATCTGGTGAGTCAATAGGTTGACTAAATCATGATGGCTTTTGTCAATATATTGTCAAAACTCAGCCATCGATCCTAAATTATTCGACGAGGATCCCACTTGGTAATCTCGATTAACGTCGGGATATGAGAAAGAAGGTTGGTTAGAAACCGTACCTGGCACATTTCCAAATCTGACTCGAAATGTGTAACTGCCCATAGGAGGCGTATAGCCAGGAGGAAGGCCAAATGGAAGCCAACCTGCGGTTACTTGCGGTTGATTCAGCACTGGGGTGATCCTAGGGCGTGAATTTCGCCCACTACCACCAACACTTGCATCAATAACTACAATATTCTTCCCAAAATTATACTCTGCATGTGGAATCAAATTTACAGAAATTTGTGTATCAATTATTGGGGCATTATTACTTGTTTCTGCATTGCCATTTGAAACTTCGTCAGACATGGTAACAATTCTACCACCTCTTAATCGCATGCACCAAATATCAACACTGCATGCTCAATGCAACAATTGAAAGCAGCAAATTTTGACACAATTAAATTTTAAAACTATCCCACCAGGCGTGCCAATTTTTTTGTCAATTTTTAGCAAATCGATGGTGGTTCAATATCTAATGGTTTTGGAGCAAAACCTACTCCTCTCTTGCGGGTACCAGTTTTATTTGCATCAAAATCGATGCCTTTGACAATGATAAAGAAGAAAGAACCAAGCTTTGTAGAAATTCGAAATGAACAATAAAATTTAAATGGCTTGAATAAAAGGAAAATCAAATTATAAAAAGGAAAAGTATTTGAAAAAATAAATGGCAAATTAAAAGGTAAAGACTCAAAAGGGCAAAAGTTGCCAAATTTAAAGGAAAGGAAAGGACATTGCAAAGAAGATAAATTGAATGAAAAGAAAGTTGTAGGGAATTTAAATGAAAAGTAAAGACATGGAAGGAACCTTTCAAAGAAAAAGACTCTTGATTGACTCAGAAAGTCGCTGGGGATGTGAGTGAGTGTGAGTGTTTTCTCTGAAAAGATTTCAACCTTTGTTCCTTTGATCTTTCACGTATTTATGAAAGTCTTCGACCAATCAAATTCAAATATAACTTCCACGTGCGTCAATTTTTGAATAACCATTCCTGCTCTCTTTGAGTGCTGTCTGTAACTGCCATTAACTATCTTTACTTATTAACTTTTTCACTTCTTCGATTGCTTCACTCTTTCTTGATGAGTCCTAGTCGATCAAAATCCTCTCCTTCATAGATTGACCATCCTCGATGAATCATATGTAGTTAATCTTCACTTCTTTTCTCAAGTAACAAATTTCTTTAGAGATTGAAACTTTTGCCTTCGATTCAGTTTTTTGTCTACCATCTTCGATACCACTAACCTCTTCTTCGATATAGCTGACCTCCGTCGAGTCTGCCTCTTCGATTTTCACATTTGCGTCAATCGATTAATAGAGAGTACCTATCGGAGTACCTAATTGGCTCCAATCCAAAGTTAATTCTAACATGTATTTAGAGGTTGATCGAAATATTTTTTGGTACTTGGCAATTATCGAAGTCTATTTTTGTCGAACATTGGCTTGTCAAAGAGTTCAATAATATCTTTATCGAAAATATTATTTTCGATATAACACAATGAAATCAGAATTGAATTAGAGTCAATAACAACAATGTGATTAACAAAATCAACAAATTAACAATGTAATTAACAAAAGAAACAGAAGCAGAATAATCAACAATGCAATTAATAAAATCAACCAATCAGAAATAGAATTGAAATCCTAGGAAGGAGTAGCAGCGACATGCGAGGAGCAGCGGCAACTGGCGAGCTAGCGAGGAGGAAGAACAGAACGGCAACGCGACGGACGTCCTCCCCGCCGATCTATTGGTGCCGATATCAGTCCTCTCTCACCGGCATCGTCACCACCTTCCCTTCCCCCTTCTTCTTCCCTCCTCCCCTTGATTCTCTTACTCCCTCTCGTCCGTTCTTTTTAGTTTTTTTATTTTATAATTTATTTGGTTAGTGGTAATTTAGTCATAAATTTTAAAATTTAAATAAAAATAACTATTTTAAAATAAAGTTAAATTTTAGAAATTATTTTGTATGTAAAAAAAAATTAAAAACAAAAATTTTTTTTTGTCTTATACCTTAAAAATCAAAATTGCAATTAAATCTTGTTATTACTAACAAATGGAGTTTTAATATTAAAGGAATGTCACATTAGCATTTTTGTTTATTCTTTTAACCTATTTTGTTAACAAAATATTTTTTGTTAACAAAAATAAAATCATTTTTATTAGCATTTTTAAAATTTTGGAGAGTTAAGTAGCTTCCTTCAAATTTTTTATTTAAATAAAAGAAGTACATTTTTGTCTTTATTTGCTAATATTTCTATCCACACGAAAGTAAAGGTAGGCCAAGTGAATTAGTTGCCTCGTGGCTACATCAATAGTAACTGAACTTCACCAAAGTTAGCTTGGTTTTTAAGATTTTGAGTTAGTAATCACATGGAGGATCGCAGGACTCCAATTCATCATCGCAACGACAGTGTTTTGGAGATGTACAAATGCAATTACCACAGGACACGTGGCACGCATCCACAACATCCTTACATTGGCATGTGCCACTCGTCATGGTTGAGCAGACACAATTATCACAGCACGGATAGTAATCATCATCATTTAGATTTGCAGCTTTCTTCAACACACTTGGAATTCTATCAAACCCAGCGAAAATAGTGGTAGTCATTCCTAAAACTAAAAGGAACAGATTCACAAACACCACCTGTTTCTTCAACTCCATGCCTCTCTCTAAATTGTATTATATGGTAACTAGTATTTCTTTCTTAATTTCTCTTTTGGTTATGTGAAGGCTTGCAATCACAGAAGTCTATTTATAAGTAAATATGATTGATCATAACTAGTTTTCTTTTTACTCACAGTCTCTCTAAATTCAGTTTGAATAAACGTGGCTTTATAGAATTGAGGTTGTATTAATATAATTTATATTTGACAATTTTATATTAAAATTAATTTTAATAAAATAAATATTATTTAAATAATATTAATTAAAAATATAAATAATTATTAAAAAATATGATATTAAATTATAATATTTTTAAATATATTTAATTTTTTTGATATTGTTTTAGTATACTTTTTATATAGTATTTATTTAATATTTTTAATATTCTTTTTTAATATGCTATTATTTTTCTTCTCCTTTATTATTATTATTATTATTATTATTATTATTATTATTATTATTATTATTATTATTATTATTATTAATTTTTTTATTTAATTTATTTTATCTAATAAAATCAATAAATTATATTATAAAAAAATAATAATAAATATAATACACAATAAGGAACCAAAATCTTTTTTGAGCACTATTCCCATAACATAAATAATATAACTATTTTAAATTGGCTTTCAGGTCTCGAGTAGCCGTTGGCTATTAAACAAACTGATAGGTTAACAAGAAATACATAATTAGTAACTTAAATAATCCATCATAGCTTTTTAATAACATGAGATGTTCTCTTTCTCTACATCTATATATATCAAGATAGCGGTAAGCCGTTTTGTTTATAAAGAAAGTTAAAATAATATTCTTTTTTGTTCTAGAAAAGTTAGTTGAGACTATTGGGAAAATAACGTTAAGAGAGTAGATACGTTTGAATCCAAACAAATCTAAATAAAAAAATGATTAAGATCATAGAACTTTATATTGAATATTACAAATTATAGTGGGTCAATAACAATTTATTTCAATTTGAACTAACAAATTTTTAGTGTATGTAATACTTATAATTAAAATTCTAATTTGCCTCTCTAAGTTTTGTTGGAGGGCTATAAGTTAGAAGGAATGGTAAAAAAAAAAAACTCAATGAGACTAATATTTTTAAGTATCTATGAGTGGATGCGGTTAACATCGATTGATATATTATGAATAGTGTTATTAGAGCTATTCTTAAAAATAAATAAATAAATAAAATAAAACTCCATATAATTTGTTCAAGAGAAGAATGCTAAATATATTTTTTTTAATAATAGAAAAGATAATTTTAAAATATTTGCTGCAAAAGTTGATGAAGGAATATTTTTAAAATATTCATTGTACAGTAAAATATTTAGAGTTTATAACAAAAGAACCATGACTATAGAAGAATTTATACGTATTTTTTATGAGACTAATCCTCACCACCCGAATTCGAAGATTCTGAATATCTGGATCACATGCGTTTTCAAAATTAATGAATCTCTATTTATCTTGAACAAAAAGAAAAATATCTTTTTGGTTGAAGCTTATGTCGATAACATTATTTTTGGTATTATTAATGAAAGTTTATAAAAGCATTTATCCAATATTTTGCAAAATAAATTTAAGATGTTTGCGATGTGAAAACTCTTTTTTTTTTTTTTTTTTGATTCCAAATTAAGCATGCAAAGGAAGGAATTTTATTGATGAAGCTGATACAGTAAGAAATTTCTCAAGAGATTTGGACAATCAAAGGCAATGGACACACCATGAACATAACTTACTATGTCGTTAAGGATAAGGATAAAGACAAGAGTAAACATTCAATCTAGTTTCTGTCTATTTTTTTAAAGTACAAAGTGATTTTTGTTTGAAGAAAAAGTACGTTTCGACCCCTATTTTTATATTTTGTGAGATATGGTGGCTCTTCTGTATTTTTTGGCGTTAAAAATAAATGGAATAAGTATACGTGTCACTTAACGATGATAACTGACTGTCAGATGTCCATTAAATGTCAAGCTGTCAATTTAAAAATGGACAGACAGGAGTCGATCTGTCTCTACCTCCCAAACATAAATATAATTAAGCTGTTTTTGTTTTTATATGTTTGTTTATTCAATTTTAAAAAATACAGTAGTATACATGATTTTATAATAAAATAAGACATTATGAATTTGTTGAACAAAGTAAGAAGCCATGTGTTGAAAGTTAAAACTTAACACATGATAGCATAATAATAGAATAAGGAAATCACTAATATAGTTACCCAAAAAAGTATTCAACCAACTATATCACTGGTTGTATATCTTAGCATTTAATTATATAATAACAAAAGCAAGAACAACACAAGGTCCCTAATCAACATAGTTGTCGTAGCAAGTAATTTGATAACTGAAATAAACACAGTGTTAACAAGCTATTATCCAAATTATCTATTATTCCTAGTTCCAAACTTTTAAAACTAAATCAACTACTCAATTCTTGTTGGGAGGCCTAATCCCTGGAGTGAGGATGAACTTAAAAAGTCTTGCTGCAGTCCTTGAAGTTGCTGCAGCCATGGTCTCAATTGATACTTCTGTTGATACACCTTAATTCGTTGAAGTAGATTGACCTGAACCAACAGATAGGGTTGGCCGTAGGTTCATTCGACTTGAGCCTTGTGCTATTGGAGCAGTGGGTCTCACAATTGGTTGCTTCTCTCTAAAGCATGGTGCAGAGTTGGTGTTGAATTTTGTTGCAGGCTATCCTTAGAAAAGATCATAGCAAAGGTCATAATTAAATTAAATAGAGATTACAAATTTAACTTAGGACCATTTTTTACCTCATCTGCTTGGGGTGCAGACTAGAAGACTATTAATTTCCTCCCCTTGACTAAGGTTCATTGATTGTCCTCTTGCAGATGTTTTGGAAATTTTTTTTTTTATTCTTCTTTGCCTTAGCCTATTATAAATGGTAACTGTTAGGGTAACAAATAAATTAGTATTATGCCAAATAAAGACCCTAAATTAGCATAAACTCACAGCAGCACCTAATATAGTTTCGTTAGCATTGCCAGTTGAGTTGTTCTGTCTTGCTTGCTGAACCTGTTTAATCATCAAATCACAAGATTGGAATACAACAAGGCTCAACCAATTAGGACACTTAATTCCTTAACTATATATTTATAGGACAGTTAGCATATTAAATATATTTTGAAAATGAATCATCACTTGTTGAATTATACTTGCTCAGTGTTAGTTTGGCTTGACTCTACAAATTGCAAAAACCCTTTCTTTGCCCTTCTCTCCTTCTTTGTCATCGGTTTTCAATTCGGGTCTTGAGGTGCACTGGTACAAGTCCTAGCTGACCATACTTTGACTTGAAAGGTTTTTCTACATTTGTTTAGATTAATCTCTTTCTCAACCGGGTTCGATCTTCTCTTCATCTTTGGCCTATGAACAGCTCTTTTGATTGGAGAGGGAAGAGTCTTAGGAGCATCCGATTGTACCCAGTACTTTTCACTATTAACCAGTTTGATGCAATGTGAGTATATAGCTCTTACTACTTTCATTATCAGCCACTTATGCATAAAATCTTCAGGCCTAAGGCCCATCTTCGACATGGCTGCCACTGCATGTCTACAAAGCATACCTATAAACATGAATTCAATTTATCACATGCAACCAATCCTATGTAACAAATATACAGTTTTACAAATACAAAATAATATTCAAAACAAGTTTACCAGTTAGCTGCCACAGGTTGCATGTGCATGTTCTTTCTTCAAGATTAACCCCAACCTTGTGATTTCGACAGTGCACTTCAAAAAGAACCCTCTTACTATTTCCAGCTCAAATAGCTTTCCATTTATGGCTTTTTGGCTTAATGAAGTCGTCCAATCTTTTTTGCTGCACTGGAGCTAAAGCGCCAACATGTTTCTCTAGTTTCTTTTTGTGTGCTGCCATCTTCTACATTAGATAACATCTTAAGTTCTCGCACATCGTCAGTATTGGCTTATCCTTGTATGCCACTATCTTAGTGTTCCAAACTTTGTACATATTATTGGTGATATTGTCAACTTTGAGTCCGGGACTGAAAAACGCCTTTGACCAAGTGGCTGGTCAAACCTATCAAGATATTCCTAAGCTGGAACACTAATCTGTTTCAGCTTTTCCATAACTGCCTTAAACTCAATTTGTGTGGTGCAACGTGTACAATCAAGTTGCTTGGTCTGTTGGTCCTTAAATTGCTTAATGAAATTTTTCTAAATGTGTAGTACACAGTTCCTATGAAAAGTTCTTGGAATAACAAAGAACCATTTTCAAGTGTCCTTACACTCATTTGGCATAACTGCATATGCAATAACAAAGAAATGGTTATTGCCATCTTAACCCACTGCAGACAGTAGTTGACCACCATAATAGCTCTTAAGAAAACTGTCTAATCCAATCAAAGGCTTACATCCTTCTATAAAGCTCTTCTTGCAAGCATCCAAGCTTATATATAGTCTATCAAACAAAGGGACAGACTCTGGATGAGGTATCACATCTAATCTTGCAGTTGAACCAGGGTTTGTCCTATGCAGTTCCATCAGGTAATCCCTAATTTTATCATATTGTGCTCCTTCGTCGCCAATTACCTCCTCTCTAGCTGCCTTAAGTGTCCTGCTTATCATTTTACCACTCAGTTGGATGTTGTAGTCTTCGATCATGTATTTCATTGCCTGTTTTGGTTTCATGTCTGGCTGAGTAAGAAGCCTCTTAACTAACTTCGATGTTACCCACTGCCTCTTAACTAGTGTATGCTGCCCTGACCCTCTGCTTCTCATTCTTTAGATACATAACATCATTACCCTCCTATACGAAATAATCCTTCAGCGCACTCTTGAATGCTTCCATTGTAGTGAAAGTTTGTCCAACTTTAAATTCAACCTCCTCGTACTCAATTTCTTCATTAAAGGCATCGTATGCAATCCTCCCTTCGTCTTCAGATTTCACTGGGCTGTTGAATGCCTCACTTTCATAATCATATGGCTTGTCATAATCCGAATCCAATTCCTCAATAGTTGGTCCAACACTCCCGGATGTGCCACCCAAACTAGTTCAAATGCCACTTAAACCACCACCTATAGTCTCAGTCTTACTTCCATTATACCTTCCATCTCTCAGAATATGTTTTCTTCTAGTGTCTTTATACTTCTTAGAAGGCCTTTTTTGGACAGACTTTTACTGCTCGGTAAAATTTGTTGTTATATATAGAGTTTGTGATTTTAATACAAACAAATTGATGCATTTTGAACCCACTTGCAAGCTATATATGAATTCTATTGAATCCTATTTTTTATACATGAATTCCATTGCAAGAAGAGAAAACATCTTTATCTCTTGAAGGAAAAATGCCCCAAAATTAGCAACATTGAGCCCTAACCAAACTTTATCTTTGTTATGCGACACTAAGCCAGAAAAAAAATGCAAACACTCACAAACCCAAAACTAATTAAACAATACACAATATCACTAATATTTTAGTTGAATAATCTATTACTTACCTCGAAGACTTGTACAAGAAAATTCTGTTAACGTCGTCAGGGAATCCATTAGTGGTGCCATCTGAAACTTCACTTAGAGTGTTGTCAGCAATACTGTCAGCGTCTTACTCAGCTCCACAGCCAGTTAGAGCATTATCGTTTTGTCATCTTCAGAGAGAACATAGAAAGATTTTGGGTATTCTGTAATTAGGAGAAAGGGAAGAAGGGTTAAATGAAAATCCAAAGCATGTACTATACGCACCATTTCAATCCCCCACTTAAAACGACAGTATTTTTGTTTGGGAGGCAGGGACAGATCGACCCCTATCCATTTTTAAATTGACAGCTTGACACTTAATGGATACTTGACAGCCAGCTCATTACCGTTAAGTGATACGTATATTTATTCCGTATGTTTGTAATGCCGAAAGGCACAGAAGGGCTGCCATATCACACTGAATACAAAGACTGGATCGGGACGTACCTTTTTTTTGGACAAAAATTACTTTGTCTTTCACAAAAATAGACAGAGATCAAATTGAATATTTACTCTACAAATAAGGACGAGAAAAATGAAAAATTAGATATAAAGAAATATCAAAGTATGATACGATCTTTACTCTATGTTATAGCAAGTAAGTAAGTAACTCTAATATTATGCTATATATATGCTAAATACCAAGCTAATTCCAAAGAATCACGCCTTAATGTGGTTAAAAATATTATGAATTATCTAGTTGGAATATTGAATTAGGGTTATGGTATCCTAAGTATTTACTTGTGATTTGGTTGGTTATTCTGACTTTATGAGATGTAAGTTCGATAGAAAAAGAATTAATAGTACATACTATCTAATTGAATTTTTTTTAATGTCTTAATACAAGAAAAAATAGGTGTTGTATTATTGTCTACGCCGAAGCGTAGTATGCAATTGCTGGTAGTTGTTGCGTTCAAATTCTTTGGATCAAATAACCAGTAGCCTATAAACTCAAACTTGATCATATTCCCATAAAATTTAATAATACAAGTGATATTAATTTAATCAAGAATCCTATTCTACATTCTGTCGAAACACGTTATGATTTGATATCACCTTATAAGTGATGATCTTCGAAAGCATAATGTCTTGAACTTGTTGGGACTAAAACTAGCAGACATTTTCATGAAATTTTTAAACGACATTTTTATATATGTATTAAAATTAGGCATATGTTACACATACAAATTTTTTTAGCATATACATTTATACAAGTTAACTTAATCCAACAAAATTCACTTTCATAATATACGCGTAAAATCACAACTTTTCTCCTCCAACATTTGTATCCCGCGTTCCTCCTCTTTCTCTTCTTTCTTCTCCTTCTACTTTGCGTTTTTTCTCATTTTTCTTCGCATTCCTTCTTCTTCTTCGCGTGTTTCATCCTTTTCGTCGTTCTTTTTATTGCTATTATTGTTGCTGCACTTTTTTTCTCCTCCTCTTTCTATTGATTTTGCAATACTATGTATTTTTCTTAGAAGGTAAAATAAGAAGGAAAAGATGAATAAGAAGTAACAGAAGATGAGGAGGAGAAAGAGGAAGAATTTTGAATTATGCAAAATTTATCAGTACAAATTCACCGAAAATTCTTAAACAATACACCTAAATGTCTTAGTTTTATCCCGAAATTTGCTACAAATACACAAAAATATTTTCTCTAATGCTGTATTTTTTTCTTCTTCTTCTTTTCCTTACTTTTTTTCTTTTTGTTGAATGAATGTAAGTTCATCATCTTCCAAGTAATTTTGCAGCATTATGTGTTTTTTTCTTCTTTGTTTGATTTTTTTGTTTTTATTCTTGTTAAGAAAGAGTAAAACAAGAAGAAACTTGAGAATGTAAAACAAGAAAGGAAAGATGAATAAGAAAAAAAGAAGATAGTGATGATGATAAAAAAAAAAGAAGAAGGAACAGCAAAAGATGAGGAGGAGGAAAAGGAATAGTTTTGAATTATACAGAATTTATCAGTACAAATCCACTGAAAATTCTTAAACAATACATCTAAATATCTTAGTTTTATCTAGAAATTTACTGCAGCTACACAATATTTTCTCTAAAGCTGTATTTTCTTCTTCTTCTTCTTTTCTTTGTTTCTTTCTTTTTTTTAATTGAATGAATATAAGTTTATCCTCTTCCAAGTAATTTTGCAGTATTATGTGTTTCTTCTTCTTCTTTGTTTTATTTTTTTATTTTTATTCTTGTTAAGAAATAGTAAAATAAGAAGAAACTTGAGAAAGTAAAACAAGAAAGAAAAGATGAATAAGAAAAAAAAAGAAGAAGATGGTGACGATGATAAAAAAAGAAGAAGCAACAGAAGATGAGGAGGAAGAAGATGGAGAATTTTGAATTATGTAGAATTTATCAGTACAAATCCACTGAAAATTTTTAAACAATACACCTAAATGTCTTAGTTTTATCCTAAAATTTGCTTCAACTAAACAAATTGAGAAAATTTTATGGCAAAAATTTGGATTAGGCAACGTCATCAATATGGTAAAATTTCTACGATAACAATAATAATAATGACAATAACGATAATGATGATACGTATAAGAAGAAGGCGACGATGCTATAACGATGATGATCATGATGATGAAGATGATGCAGGAGAAGGAGGAAAATGGAGAAGGAGAAAAAATCCAACGAGAGGAGGAGGAGGATAGAAGATAGTGGTGATGGTGTCGGTGATGACAATAATGAAAGAAAAAATAACGAAAAAGAAAGAGAAGAAAAAGAAAAAGAAAAAGAAAAAGACGAAGTGTCAGGAAAAGAGTGTAGAGCATGTGAATATAAAATGACTTGTATAGACTTATATTTGTAAATAATTTGTATGTAGAGAATAATACATAAAATTAATATTTTAGATGCACCTCAATTGTACTATCATATAATTTTATTTTTAATTATCTTCTATCATGAATTATATAATGATTTGGACATCTATGACTCTCTCTTATTTGTTTTACAAAAATTTTCTTATTTTTCACTCAATAATCTTTCTTTAAAATGAAACAATGAGAGAATAAAAAAGATTATCTAAAACATGACAAGTTATTTAGAGCATTGGAAAGCTTAAAAATAAGGATAAAGTCAACTTGTAAAGTTCAAGAAGGAGATTTTTTCTTATTCTAAAATAAAATAAATTTATTTCTCTAAAAAAATCAATTAGAATTTAATTTTCGAAATACGTTTTTTGGCATTTAGGTTGAGTTCGTCGCACTTCGGCGAACCTCACTAATTTTGTAAGGTTAGTTGCACTCCCAGCGAACTTTACTTCGTCTCCCTCTATAAATACCAGACTGAGTGAAAAGAAAAATAAAAAAGTTGAATACTGGACAATATTTCAGCAGCAATATTAACTATTATCATCGTCTCCAAGAGTATACAAGAGTACATAGGAATGGTGTAGTAGGAATAGTGCTCCACAGTACCATAATTTTGAAAATACCTAATTTGGTTTAATAATGGTTGCCATTGCCGCTAGCAATATTAAAGAAACCATGCTTGTTGTTTGTCCAATATTCAACTCCCCAACTTTCCTTCTCATCCAAATAAAACTAAACTAGGTTTTTTTAACATTAAGAGTTTTGATCATAGTATATATTTCTTTCAAATTAAAAGCACATAAACGATTCAGGAGTATATATTTTTTTCAAAATAAAAGCACAGAAGAAGTTGTTGAGAAGCATAGAAATTTGAAATTCGCGAGCAAACTTGTCCTCATAAAAAATAGATTCGGAAAATTAAAGTTTGAATAATTTCTTTTAGAAAAATAAAGTTTTTTTTTTATTTTAGAATAAAAAATCCTTTAGAAAGGAATTTGATCACAAGTGAAAAAAATGTCAAAATTTGATGATTTGAAAAAATAATTTGCAAACAATCGATTTCTAAAAGCTAGCATTAGTTGTTCATTATGCAGAAACCACACTTTTATAAAAGAAAAAATTACTATTTCTACCAATAGATATTTAAAAAGCTGACAAAATTATCCATAAAAAACATAGCTAATGTTGTATTCATAAAAAATAAATTATGTTTGACAAAAATACTAAAATATATTACTCGTATCCTCTCCATCATCTTCAACATTTGATTATTCATTAACTTTTCTTTTTCAAACTCATCCAAACCCTAGATCTCTGTAGCATTCATATTCACCACTATCACCATCTTAACAAATAAACAAACATCCACACACATATTACATATCATTCACACCTTTCACCAAAGTTATTGCTCCCATCGACGACGTCTTTCTCGATTTTAATGCGGGGCCCCCTACCACTGATGGATTCACTGCCCCCACATCATAAGGAGCGTGGCCTTCCAGGTCTCTAAACTACGACCTCACACCTCTCGATATGTCTGGAGGAATGATTGGCTTCAACGATGCCTTCATTGTTGCTCCAGCATCCTCCTTCCACCATCACCACCATCATGATCGTAACAATGTCGTTTTGTTCTCTTGTGATCTTTGCCATCTTAGCAACAATTACTCCAACAACTCTGTAACTTCACTTGGCATCAAAGTTGGCGTGTTATCATTCTTCTTTTCATCGCAGTGCTTGTCTTGATCATAAAAATATTCTCACAAAAACAACAACCCCATAATCATTAGTAGCTGAATAAGCAGCGTCCTATAGACCACAATATAGTTGCCAATTTGGTTCTGGTAGAAGCAGCAGTGGTGGAACAACTACGTGTCAATATTTTAGGAACCAAGCGAAGAACGATTGTGCACATAGAAAGTGCAGGACTTACTACAAGAGTAGAAGGTTTGATTTCCATACTCATGTGAAGAGAACATGGGTTTCAGTTACACGGAGGAGTAGGGAGCGGCAGCTCATAACGGGGTCAACGCTAATGATAATTAGGGGTGGCAAAACGGGTCGAGTTCGTCGGGCCGATCCGCTAAACCCGCTAAAAAAGGCGGGTCGGGTTAGGATTTGGAGCCCGCCAAATTAAAAAAACCCGCCAAACCCACACCACCAAATTGGCGGGTTTTGGCGGACCGGTCCGCCGAGTCGAAGATTTTTATTTTTCTTTTTTTTATTAAATAAAAGAGTTATTACTATTATAAAATTAATAATTATAGAATTTTTAAACACGTTTTTTCATTCTTTGTTTTTATTCTTCTTTTAGTTATTAATTTTATTTATTTTATTTTACAATTTTGTATATATGCTCAAATTATGGGACTTATTTTTTAAAATAAAGATGATTCTATTGACAAATATTATTTTGAACAATTTTATTGAAGTTAAAAATTAAAAAAATTATATTATAATTTGACTATTTTTATTTGTATTGATTTTTTAATTATTATTTTTTAGTTAATTTTAATAAATTTTATTTAAAAAAAAAAGAGTCAAGCGGGCTAGCCCGTCAACTTGCCAATCTGCCATAAAGTGGGGCAGGCTAGCATTTTGAACCCATTTTAGTTGGCGGAGCAGGCCTAGGCGGGGCGAAGCGGGTTGGGGTGGACCGGCCCACTTTGCCACCCCTAATGATAACTGATGCGGTTGTAGGTTTCAGGTATTTAACTTCTGGCACTAAGAAACCTCGGTTGATGTCTTCACAGACAACAACTATTTCTCACACTTCTACTTCCAACACCACCCCTCCTCGAAGCAACGAAGACAAGAACAAAAGTGGTTATAATGACTTGGGCGAATTTCATTGGAATGAATTTGGAAAAAAGCTAGGAAGATGAAGAAGAAAAAGTGGGAGACGGAGAATGGTAACGGTGGTGGAAAGTATATTTAGCATCCTAATTGGAGCTTGATTAGTAGCATCCTCTCAATTGTTAATGGTGATGTTGGTGGTGGTGGTGGTAAGAAAATAGTATGGTTGTTGTTATGAGTGTAAGATGGTGAATGTGAAGGTTAATAGAAGTTTAGAGTTTGAAAAGGGAAAAGTTATGATGGAGAAATAAGAGGTAAAAGATGATGGAGATGATAAGGATAATTTTGGAATCTATACATTTTTTAATAGAATTAATAAAAAATTTAACATTCAGGTACTTTTATGAAGCATAACTCATCTTTTATGAAATAATATTGATTTTGTTCTTTTATGGATAATTTTATCAACATTCTAAATATTTATGGATATAAATGATAATTTTTTTTTGTAAAATTATGTAGAAGAGACAAAATAATTAATTGTCTGGGCACGAAATTAATTTAGTTATCCTTTACTAAGAATTTTATTGTTGAGCTTTTTATTTTTTTTCAATTCTGTTTTTATAAAAAGAAAATTAAATTGTGTTGTTTACTTTTAAAGTAACAGAAAATAAGCAACACTATTGTTGTTTTTTAGTTTTTTTTTTTTTTTAATACAAGTGAACTTGTTTCTACAGAAAGTAAAAACTAAGAATGACATGAAGATTTAAATTTCTAAAATTTAATGTGTCATAAATAAATCATGATGGTTTAAAAAAAATTGAAAATATTTATAGCATATTTAACCTTTTATTGTTAACTCGACTTAATCAATTTGAACCATTGAAGGGAGGGAAAATCCATTCACAAGTCATCATACTTCAAACTCTTACAAATTTCTTTTTAAAAATCACCTATAGAAATACCTCCTCAATCAATAATTCTTTTTTTTTCCTAAGTTAATATTAAAAAGCCCTGTTTTTCTGACTGACATTCTAGCTAATTAGTACGGAACTATTTTGCATGCAGAAGTAATTTGATATTAGAAGTCTGCAAATTCGTACTTGGGCTGAAACTTAGCTTGGTTTCAAAGTATATTTTGCGATCTTCGAGTTTGTCATTCTTACTTGATATTATTTTCAAGTCGTGTTTAGGTTATGCTTTCGGTTGACTCAATCCCAATACAAAGTCATGTTATATAACTAAATACGTATTATATATTAAAATTAATAATAAATATTTTTATATTATGTAATGTCATTTTTCTTTAAAATAATTTATTTTGATATAAATGTATATAATGTTTATTAAATTTAACCTTCAAGAGTCATATTATATTAATTTGTTGTATCAAAATTTACTAAAAAATATATTAATTATATGTCGAATCAACCCGATTTAACTCCAATTTATTTCGGATTAGTTTAAAGTTGGATTCGAATATTTAAAATAAATCAAATAAAATATCAAGGTCAGATCTAAATCTAACAAAATTCAATTCGGTTCGATTTATGCTCTCCTATTTGACACTATTCTTTTTCTATAGAAATAAAAATGTTTGTTTGGTACAATAATTTTAGGAAAATCATGTTTTATCAATTTTTTTTTTACGAAGAATCAATTTCTTTTTTATTTACAAGTGAACAATAAATTTTTGTTGACTGAACTCATTCGAAATATCTTTTTTATTCACTATATTATCATGATTAGCATTATAACTTTTTTCTTTGGTTTTTTCTCTTGTTAAATTTTGAAAGTGTTAACAATACTTTCAAATTGACTATCATCACTACAAAGTGACAAATGATATTTGTTAATATAGCCAAATTACTAAACCTTATCACGATGAATTACTTGCTCTTTAGTTTGCTGGCACGTGCACACACACATGGTGAGTTAACTCTTCAATTTTTGACACACAGTACATGTTCACATAACGTACACACACGCGGACGCACACAAATTAATCCAAATTTACTTTGCTTACCCACTCTAATAAACAAAAAATATAAATGATTATAAATTTAGACTAATCTCTACATACAAATAATTCTGCTATACAAGTCTTACAAGTTCTCTAATTGATATTACGTTCAAACGTATCTCTAACAGATTTTTAATTTTTAAAAAGATTCCGTTTTTTTTTAATTTCTTGTCTTCTCTTTTTCCTTTTTCATTTACGTGCTTTTCTCTCTATTTTTTTCTTCGTTATTCTCGATTTCCATTATTTTTTAACATCAAACTCTGAAATCGTTTTTGAAGTGTTTCATCTTCGTCGTCGTGTTTCTCCTCGTTCTTCTTTTGATTTTGCAACATTATATATTTTTTTCTTCTTTGTTTGATTTTTTTCTCCCAAAAAGAATTATGAGAATATGAAATAAGAAAATGAAGAAGAAGAAGCAATAGAAGATGAAGAGGAGAAAGAGAAAGAGTTCTGAATTATGCATAAGGTGTACTTCAACGAATTTTGGGTATATTTCTTAAATCCTTTGGGTATATTTCTGTAATCTTTTGGGTGTATTTCTATAATCGTTTGGGTGAATTCCTGTAACCGTTTGGGTGTATTTCTGTAATCGTTTGGGTGTATTTCTGAAGTTTGTAACACCCTACCATACAGAGTCTTATGCTTAAGTCATAATTCAGAGATGGCAAGGTATTACGACCTCTAAAATAAAAATTTAATACGTATAGTAGTATGAATAATTGATTATAACTAGGAGCCTTTGTAGAAAAAGGGGTAAACAAAAACCGCAACTCAAAAGCGCAACACTCCGATCGAAAACGTAACGAACAAGAAAATAACCAACGCGAGATTATATATATACAAAGGAGTGTCAAAACAAGAATATCAAGACTCAAGATCCGGCTGCGAAGATAACCGGTCCGAGCATAACAATATATACATATGATAAAATAAGGAAAACCCCAAAGGAAACCCAAAGGGACACAAATACGTAAAACCTATTCTCCAAAATCTCCCATAAGAGGAGTCATCACAGTTTGTATTATTTAATGGAGATAAAAGTATCTAAGCAAAACATATAAACCAAAACATAGCCCCAAGAACAAAGGATCTCCGCAATAACAGAAGTCTCCAGCATGCATCAGCGGGACACCTCACGTCCTGCATCTGAAAACCACAAAATCCGCATGGGTGAGAACCAGAGGTTCCCAGCAGGTAACAGTTTCCACATATGTAATACATAATAATGGAGGAAAGCCGAAGGCAATCCTAGAACTTCCTCCAAATAATATCAAAGCTTATAAACAAGCTAAACCATAAAGGGCATCTGAATAAAGATTCTTCAGTCTAACTAATACTTCCCTTTCCAATTCCCTCAAACCTCCCAACCACCAGCAGGATATAATATAGCAAACACAGTTACATCAAACAAGGAATATACAAATAGGAGCAAGTAAGACATTTAGACAATTAGCAAGTTATATGCAGTCAAATAGGCAATCTCAAACAATTCACATAGTATGCATATGATGAATGCCTGTCCCTAGTGGCCAATGATATCATCTGTCGGTTATAGAGCCAACCCGACAAGTCCTGGTAGCTAACCATTGGACTGTCCCTCTGTCATGCATCCCCAACTCGAGTTATACTCGTCATAAACTTGATCATAATCATGATCTATATCCATCACCCTCACTGGTGAATATATACGGGGGCGAGCTCATCCGGGTCTTTCACAGTGCCCGGCCACACTTATGACATAGGGTCAGAAGAGTACCAAGTCTCAACCTGGAGCACGTGGTGGCTAGTCACTGCTACTACCCAGGGAAACTCGTAACTCCGAGAGTGGAAGTGCAAATCACAAATATCAATAATTCAGCATAAACATGCATGAATTCTCATCCATGGATCAACATCCATATCAGCCATCCGGCTCACGGTTAAATCCATAACCAGCCAATATCCATAGCATACACAGCTATTCCGGCTCACGGTTCAATCCAGAACCAGCCCATTCATAAACAATTACGGCCCTTCGGCCAATGGCATAACAAGCACTTCCACCACCATCCTCCACATCTCACCTATTCATCAATAATCCTCAATGATCATTCATTTTACCTTGCTTCACTCGCAAGTTACCACATCCACTAGCTCCTTCTCTCATAGCTAGGCATATCATAACGATTTAAGATGTAAGTGGTGAGATCGGAGGCTTAGAAGTATGAAATTTGGCTTTTAAAACTCAAAAATCAACTTTGGGATGAAAACAGGGCCGCGCGTACGCGCACTCTACGCTCACGCGTGGATGGCCTCAAAAACTCGTCGACGCGTAAGCGTCATGCACGCTAGCGCGTGGATTCCAAACTTCCCATCGACGCGCACGCGTCAACCTCGCGTACGCGCGGGTGTTCTCGTGCCCCAGGCACAACACCGGCACAGTTCTGGCATAACTCTCTGGAAAATGGCTGGGCATTGGGTGCAGCACAATAGGCGCGCCCGCGCACATCACGCGTACGCGTGGATGGCGCTTTTCGGAAGATCGGCGCGTACGCGCCAGGTGCGCCCACGCGCAAGGGGTCGTTCTGCTAAAAATTTTCTAAGTTAAAAGCTGCAGAATTTCACAGATTTACACCCCAATCTTCCAACGGACATAACTTCCTCATTTTAAATCGTTTTTCACCCGTTCTTCGAACGGCATGGACATCCCGGATCCAATTTCATTTCTAAACAGATTTGGTACAAAACGGGGATCCGTAGTCCAAGTTATGTCCCGTCAAAGTATGCCCAAAAACCATATTTTCATACAAAACCACAATATGCCATTTTCAAAACAAACCATTTTCAACTCTTTCCAAAATCAATCAAAACATGTCAATTTCATCCCTTTTCTTTGAAATCAATTCAAAATGTATCAAATTCAACATCAAGCCTCCTCAACTCACACATTGACACTTTATCACAATATACAAAATCACTATCTCATCATTCTAACCCACTTCACCCAAGTGGTTCAAACTCAAATACATTGACATATCATATACTCTTACTCATGCCAATTCCAACAACACCAATCCCAATAGATCATTATTGTACACAATCAACATCATACTCACCATAAACATGGTTCAACCCACAATTCAACCATAACCAATCATCAAGCATATATCACAACATGCATATTTCTCATACATCATACCACCAAGGCATCAATAATCATCATCACATATATGACCACATCATATATCTCAATCATTCAACAACATCAACCATTCAACGCCTATCTTAGGGCCTCTAGCCTAAGTATTTCCTACCACATTACATATTAGATACGGGAAACCGAAACCATACCTTAGCCGAATTTCCCAAGCTCCACCGGAGCACTTCTAAACCACTTATCCACCAGCTCTCAAGGCCTCAACACTTCCAAGAACAGATTTTGCACCACCAAACCCTTTCCAAGCTTTTCAAAGTCACCAATCAAGCTCCAATATCCACACATACACAACCTAAGCCACAACCATCATACCCATACACAACATCTCAAAACCCAAACATCATAAAACCACAAATCACACTAGGGTTGAGAATCTTACCACACCCAAAGTCCAAGGAGACAAGATTAACCTTCTCCTTCAAGAGAGTTGGGTCCTATAACATCAAAGAACCCAAAATCTCAACATTTCACCTATGAAACTCGAAAATAAGGGCTGAGATTTCGAACAGAAACTTGTGGCTTACCTCAAGATTGATGGTATGGGTTTTGTAGAGCTCTCCGCGGTGAACGCGTGGCCGCAAACGGGGCGGCAATCGGAGCTCTAAATCAAAAGTTATGTTGATTTGAAGATCAAGTGAGAGAAAGAACTTGAGAGAGTGTTCTTCTCCCCCCTTCCCTCTAATTCAGCGTGTGTTTGTGTGTGTAATGAGGAGAGAGAGTGCTGAAAACTAGGGTTTTGGTTAAGTTATGTTGGGCCAAGGGCCCACTTTGGGTCCAATTGGCCCGGTTTGGCCCGTTCGGTCCAATCTTGGTCCGAATTCTATAAAATTGGTACCGAAATTCTCGTCTCAATCTCCTCTATCACATTTAGCCATAAAAATCACATTTTAGGCTTTCTAGAATAAATTCTCATTTATGGGTTAATTAGCCGTTAATTAACCGGGTTTTACAAAGTTCCATTATCTTCAAAACGATTTCATAGCTTAATTTCAGAAACCATGAAAATTGAAAAAAAAAACGAAGCAAGAATACCAGTGATAAACGCAGGTAAAACAACGAATAAAAAGGCGAAAAGAGAACGATCGAACAAATTTGGCAAGAAACTTATTTTCGTGGAGGAAGAAGAAGACTCGTTCATAATGCATGGTAAGTAGCGCGCTTTGAAAACAGGAAGTGGTTGAATAACGTGCGTATATTTACTCTTGAATGTGGGAGTAATGCGCGTGTGTTTTGTTGGACTTGTGCCAACTTATAAGACTTATAAATCAAAAAGACTTGTATGTGTAGCAGGTCTTTATAAATTTATCATGGAGTATACATACAACTTTGATGTAGTTTCTTTATAGATCATAAAATTTAAATTTCTATGAATATTGTTAGGTAGCACTTTGCTTCTAAAAGTAGAAATTAAAAATGACACTTAAAATTTCACGTATCTATTGTATATCAATTATGTTGTATGTCAATCAGAACTGTAACACCCTACCATACAGAATCTTATACTTAAGTTATAATTTAGAGATGACAAGGTATTACGACCTTTAAAATAAAAATTTAGTACGAGTAGTATTGTGAAAAATGATTATAACTAGGAGCCTTTTTAAGAAAAAAGGGGTAAAACAAAATTTGTAACTTGAAAGTGCAATACTTCGATCGATAACATAACGGACAAGGATAAACGAACGCGACATTATATATATACAAAAGAGTGTCAAAAATGGGAATATCAAAACTCAAAATCCGGTTGCGAAGATAATTGGTCCGAGCATAGTAACATATATATACAAGTAAATAAAATAAGGAAATCCTAAGGAAACCCAAAGGGGCACAAAGACAAAGAACATATTCTCCAAAATCTCCTATAAGAGGACTCATCACAGTTTGTATTATTTAACGGAGATAAAAGTATCTAAGAGAAATCATAAAATCAAAACAGAGTCCCGAGAACAAAGGATCTTCGCTAATCCAGAAGTCTCCAGCATGCTTCAGCGAGAAACTTCACGTCCTGCATCTGAAAATCACAAAATCCGCATGGGTAAGAACCAGAGGTTCCCAGCATGGTAACAGTTCCCACATATAAAACATGTAACAATAGAGGAAAGTCGAAGGCAATCCTAGAACTTCCTCCAGATAAAATCAAAGCTTATAAACAAGCTAAACCATAAATGGCAACGGATTAAAGATTCTTCAATCTAACTAATACTTTCCTTTCCAATTTCTTCAGACCTCCCAACCACCAGCAGGAGTATAATATAGCAAACACAGTTATATCAGACAAGAGATATACAAATAGGAACAAATAAGGCATTTAGACAAATAGCAAGTAATATGCAGTCAAATAGGCAATCTCAATCAGTTCACAGTGTATGCATATGATGAATGCCTATCCCTAATGGCTGATGATATCATCTGTCGGTTATAAAGCCAACCCGACAAGTCCTGGTAGCTAACCATTGGACTGTCCATCTGTCGTGTCTCCCCATCTCGAGTTATACTCAATATAAATTTGATCATAATCATGATCCATATCCATCACCCTCACTGGTGAATATTTATGGGGGTGAGCTCATCCGGGGCTTTCACAGTGCCCGGCCACCCTGACGACATAGGGTCAAAAGAGCTTCGAGTCTCAACCTGGAGCACGTGGTGGCTAGCCACTGCTTCCTCCCAGGGAAACTCTCATCTCCGATAGTGGAAGTGCAAACATTCAGAATTCATTCAACAGCATATATGCATTTATACTTAGCCATAATCATGGCTCCGCTATAACACGGCAATAATCTAGCCATCCGGCTCACGGTTAAATCCATAACCAGCCAATTCATTAACAATTACGGCCCTTCGGCCCATGGCATAACAAGCACTTCTACCGCCATCCTTCGCATCTCACATAATCATCTTTGATCCTCATTGATCATTCGTTTTTCCCTTACTTCACTCGTAAGTTACCACATTCCGTAGCTCCTTCTCTCATTGCTAGGCATATCATAATGATTTAAGACACAAATGGTGAGATCGGAGGCTTAGAAGTGTGAAATTTGGCTCTTAAAACTCAAAAATTAACTTTGGAATGAAAACAGGATTACGCGTACGCGTACTCCACGCGCACGCGTGGATGGCCACAAAGCTCATCGACGCGTATGCGTCATACACGCGGACGCGTGGATTGAAAAATAGCCAAACGACGCGTACGCGTCAGCCACGCGTACGCGTGGGTACATTTGCGCCCCAGGCACAAAACTGGCACAACTCTCAGAAAAATGGCTGGGCATTTGGTGCAGCACATTGACGCGCCCGCGCATACCACACGCATGCGTGGATGGTGTCTTCTTGAAGAACGACGTGTACGCGCCAAGTGCGCCTACGCGCGGATGGTCATTCTGCTAAAAGTTTTCTAAGTTAAAAGCTGCTGAATTCATAGATTCAACCCCCAATCTTTCGACGGACATAACTTTCTCATTTTAAATCGTTTTCTACCCGTTCTTCTAACGGCATGGACATCCCGGATCCAATTTCATTTCTAAATAAGTTTGGTATGAAACGGAGATCTGTAGTCCAAGTTATGTCCCGTCAAAATATGCCAAAAACCATGTTTTCGTACAAAACCGCAAGGTGCCATTTTCAAAACAAGCCATTTTCAACTCTTTTAAAAATCGACCAAAACATGCCAATTTCAACCCTTTTTGAAATCAATCAAAATGTACCAAAATCAACATCAAGCCTCCTCAACTCACACTTTAACACTTTACCATAATTCACAAAACATCATCCCAACATTTTAACACTTCTCAATCAAATGGCTAAGAGACAAACAACTAAACATGTCATACATACTTTCTCATCCCAATTTTCAATAATACCATTTCTAATTAACCATCATTACACATACTCAATATCATACTCACCATCAATATGGTGTCACCCACAATTCAACCTCAATTACTCATCAAGCATATATCACAACATGCATATTCCTCATACATCATACCATCAAGGCATCAATAATCATCATCACATATATGACCACATCATATATCTCAACCATTCAACAATATTAACAATTCAATGCCTATCTTAGGGCCTCTAGCCTAAGTATTTTCCACCATATTACACATTAGATACGAGAAACCGAGACCATACCTTAGCCGATTTCCCAAGCTCAATCAGAGCACTTCCAAACCACTTTTTCTCAAGCTCTCAAGGTCTCAACACCTCCAAGAATAGATTTTTGCATACAAAATCCTCTTCAAGCTTTTCAAAGTCTCAATCAAGCTCAAATATTCACATATACACAACCTAAGACACAATCATCATACCCATACACAACATTTCAATACCCAAACATCATAGAACAAAAAATTACACTAGGATTGAGAATCTTACCATATCCAAGGTCTAAGGAGACAAGATTAATCTTCTCCTTCAAGAGAGTTGGGTCCTATAACTTCAAAGAGCCCAAAATCTCAACATTTTTGCTCATAAAACTCGAAAACAAGGCTGAAAATTCAAAGAACAAAATGTAGCTTACTTCAAGATTGATTGTATGAGTTTTGTAGAGCTCTCCGCGGTGAACGCGTGGCCGCAAACGGTGCGACAATCGGATCTCTAGATCAAAAGTTATGGTGGTTTAAAGATCAAGGGAGAGATAGAACTTGAGAGAGTGTTCTTCTCCCCTTCATTGTAATTTCAGCGTGTTCTTAGTGCTAGTGATGAGAGAGAGTGCTGAAATGAGTGTTTTAGGGCTTAGTTATATTGGGTCAAGGGCCCACTTTGGGTTCGGTTGACCCGATTTGGTCCGTTCGGTCTAATTTTGGTCTGATTTCTATAAAATTGGTATCGAAATTTTCATCTCAATCTCCTCTATCATATTAAGCCATAAAAATCACATTTTTGACTTTCTAGAATAAATTCTCATTTATAGGTTAATTAGCCGTTAATTAACTGGATTTTACAAGAACAATTTTATAAATATTTAAAAATAATAAATAAACAATAATATTGTTTACTTTTTATTTTTATTATTTCTTTGCAAGTATAAATAAAACAACTCAAAAAGTTAAAAATGATTAAATTTTTATTTTAGAAAAATCAATATATATGTAATCTCTTTAATATGGTTAATACAATCATTTATCTAGTAATATAAAATAAAATTTAATTATTTATATTTTATATGTTGTAATGAAAATAACATTTAATATGAATTTATTTTTAATAGAAAAAAATTTAATCCATGCTAATTTTAATAAACATAAAGATTTATAATTTTTCATGTATTGATGATATATTATGTATTCATTCATTTATTTAAAATATATTATATAGAAATAAAATATATTATTTATTTCATAATATATTTTATATTTATTAAATACTATCAATATTTTTTTATAATATCTTTTGTTTTTATTTAGTAAAACTCTAATTTATAAAAATGATGTATCCAATACATACAAAATTACTTGAATTTATTTTAAATACACCCACCAATTACTGTGCCATCAAAATAAAATAACCATAAGTAACATAACTATCTTTTGATAATGCACAAGTGAATGTTAATCGAATATTTAAAAATATTAAAATAATTAGAATTCAAGTGGTATTAAAATAAATTAAAAATAGACATTCATTATCCAGAGAAATAATTCACAAGATTACTAAAAATAAAAAGGCTAAAATATTTTTATAGGTAATACATATCTGTTTTTGTTTGTTTCTCTCCGTAATTAATATTTATCGTTTCTATAAAAAGAAGTGTACATAAGAGATATATACTTAAGAGCTACATAGATTATTATTATTATACGCAATTTAATAAAAAAAATTTACTATCTTGTCTCTTAAAGATGTTGCATATTATAACAAAAAAAATTTTTAGTATTATTTATTATAAAAATAAAATTTTTTACGTTTTTAATATATTGAATTTATCAAAATATTAAAATATTTTTTTTATGGTAGAAGATAACAAAATCCTTTAATTAATAAATAAATAAATAAATAAATAATAAAAGAAAGAAACCAAACCCGCTACTGGACCCCTCTCCCATCCTTCTATTAGAATAAATAAACAAACCAAACAAAACCAAACCAAACTGGCCATATTTTGCCACTTCCACAATCGCCAGCCACCATCTCTCACTACTCTTAAATCTTAACCCACCACATTCCACATCACACCCCCAACATTACCAGATTTAAGATTCCAGGGATACATATATTTATTTAAAGACTACATTGCACAGCACATTCTCTTTGTATATATAGTAGTTATCAAAAAGGAAAGGAAAAGAAAAATCTCACATTTATATATCTATTTCCTTTTCACCCCCCTTTTGGGTTTTGTCTTGTAATAATATATCAATAATAAATAAATTAACAATAAAATAATTGTTTTCATCTCTCCTTTTTCTTTTCTTTTTTTTTTTCTCCTTGGTGTTTGTTCATCGTTCATCACTGTTGCTCATATCATTTCCCTTTTCTAATGCATTCTTTTTCTCCTTCTTCTTCTTATTCTTCTTCTTCTTCTTCTTCTTCTTCCCCATACATGGCTTCTCTGCTTCTTCTCCTCTTCATCACGTCTTTCTCCTTCGCGCAATCCTCGTATGCACCATCTCCAGACGTTCCTCCTTTTCTTTATGCCCTTCAATCTCAATGCTCTGTTGACGTTTCGCCGACACCGCCTCGTCAGGTTCATCTCTTTATTCCTTTAGATTTCCATTTTTTATTTGATTTGCTGGCTTCTTACGACAATTTTTGTGATGGTTATTAATCCGATTTGGTGTTGGATTTTGACTTTTCGTTATTTCATATATATATATATATATTATTCCCATTTTTTTTTTTGCTAATTCGTTTTGATTTGATTTATTTGTGTTTTCATGGATTTCTGGTTGTTTGAAGCATTAGGTTCTTTTTTGATTATGAGAAAAATCGATGAATCACAATATTTGGTGCTGCCAGTAATCTAATCGCATATAGGGAAAGCAATATACGTGGAAATATTTAGGGAAAAATTCATGATTTTGGAAATTGGAAGAAAGATGAAAAGCATGCTGGGGATAATTTCAATATTTCATATTCTATTTGGCTGATACTTTTATTAGAGCTTCTTTTCTAATTCAAATCAAACGATGGATTTCATTTTGGCCTCTTCGTGCCTGAAAATTTTTGAATTACCATCATAGAGAATTAAAGTCATTGATAGTTTGATGCTTGATAAGCTTGGACACAATTAAATCTTGTGTACCTTTGCTATCTTGGTGTTGGTATCGGTGTTAATATCGATGCATCATGGAGCATTCAGTAGAGGTCGGTTAGTTAAGAATGGGGATCACATTGATATCTTCCTGACAACTGTTTTGTGGTCCTAACTCAAGCATCAAGTTGAGATGCTTATCATCATAGTGTCTTTTAGGAAAACCTAAATCCCCTTGAGATCTTTTGAATTATGATACTTTCCTCAAGAAAATAGATGTTTCTATCCATTCAATCAAATCGTTTACGCTGCAAGTTTACGCATGCTTGATAGTGTCTCAGATATAGTTTTCCTTTTTTGGATGCACATTTAATTAGGTTATCCCCTCAACAAAAGAGATGCTTTTTGAAGTTAGGAAAAAAATGGTATTTTACATTTCATCCTCCTATTTTTCGACTGGAAAAAACACACCCTGTTTGTTAAGCCAGTTGCACCAAAGATGTTCTCAAGTAAATTATTTGAATATTGTTTTTGTTTTGTAATTCCTTACATAAAATGTAAGTGTGTTCATGGAAAATTGATAACTGGTAAGCATGTAGCTATGCTAGATCTCGCATGGTCCATTTATTTTTTAGTTTCTTGATCATTGACCAATTTTCATGAAGTTAACAGATGAAGATCATACCAAAATGGTTCTTCAAAGTCTATATATCTACCCTAGTTCCCTAGACTATTCTGTTTACTAGAATGAATAAATTTTATTTAGTTACTTTTAATTGCTATGGACTTTTAAGTTTTCATTCTTTCCCTTTCTAACTAGACACTTATAGGATAGTTATAGTTGATCTGTCTCTCCCCTTGAAACTTTGAATTTGAGATCCTCAACCACAGTGCAACCATATGACCATGGCTGCTACTAGGTGATGCAACACTTATAGCCAGGCGGTGCAATGATCTGCATCTGCAGTGCAACTTTGAACTTTGGCTGAGCAAGTTCAGCTTGAGTTGTGGTAAATGCAATTTCAGGAGTTGTTGTGGAGTTTTGTGAAGATATTTTTTTGTGGTTTTCGTGGGTGTTGGATGTGGTGATAAAACCTATTTGGTTTTGTCCTTTTTTATTTGTACTTACTCGGAGTTGTATGCTTGTTTGAAATGTTCATCTGATGATCCTAGTGGTTTTGGTTTAGTAGTTCCTAACCTCAAGTTGTGACCTTATCTATAACTTAGAAGCCTTTGTTTTGATATAAGGCATTATTTATGGTAGATTACCTAGGTATTGTACTAAGGCATGTAAAGAATCATACAAATGATGTGACGCAGTTATTATGCATACTGATATAGAATATATTCAAATATTTAATGTTGTGATCTTGATGTTTATTGTTGCTATGCATTATTTGTGTTCTTGTCCTAATACATATATATAGCTGATTGTTGAATATAATTTTACATAATAAGTTAGATCTTTTGTCTCTCTTGTTTTGATCCAAATTTTGCGTTTCTACCGTCTAGGTTCAATCCAAAGTAGGATGAATTTGACAAGTATGTTCCATGTTATTAAGCACTGGCTGGAATATATCCTGGTTACATGAATGATATTTATGTAGTGCTTAAGGAGCACAAGTACTGTTTAGGAAAATCTAGTGTTGAGCTTCAAATAATGTATGACATGGATCATGTATGACAGATAAAATTTTGCTTCATGTTGTCTGATCCTATGCTTTCAAATCTTATTCCCTTGTCTCTGATTTCTCTCTGCCCCTACCTGTTTCCGAGTGCTGACATTGATGTTGAACTAAAGTGATGATGGGAACGACTTATATCCTGAGATTATAAAGTCAACAAGTTACTGTAAGGAGTTCAGTTTATTGTTCCTTAAAAGCCGAGAGTGGAAATTTTATGGATATGATTTATATGAAACGATGTCTTCAAAAAACTTGTGGCAAACTTCTCCTGCCCAAATTTTGAGGTTATACCAAATTACTTTTTACATTTTATATGGGTGGGGAATGCGGCTTTGTAAACTCCCTTGATTCTTCAATGGGGTATTATTATTAAGAAAATGATATTATGAACCCCTATGATTTATATGAAACGATGTCTTCAAAAAACTTGTGGAAAACTTCTGCCCAAATTTTGAGGTTATACCAAATTACTTTTTACATTTTATATGGGTGGGGAATGCGGCTTTATAAACTCCCTTGATTCCCCCCAGGACACACACAGGAATTTTGGGTCATGCAAAGAATCAAAGATTCTGTAGCAATACTTGATTTACGCAATGCTTCGGTTTATTTTGGTTGTAAAGGAATTCTAGGGGTTTTTTAACTATTCTTTTCTAATATTGATTTTATGTGGGATAGGATGACCTGTCTATCATCCCTTTGGTGCTTAGCTAATGGTTTATTTAATGGTATTCCTCTAGCTGATTTTCAGAGATATTAGCATCTATTGTTACATAGTCTATCCCTTTATGTCTTAGCTATCTGTCTGAGAATTTCTTATCTTCTTTTCTACATTCTCCCTCGTTAATCTAATTTCTTACTCTACCAAGAAAAAAGGATTTTAGACTACTGACTGGTAATCATTTTCCTATTTCAAACAAACTTTCTTTTCTTTTTCAAAAAAAAAAGGTTCAAGAAAATGGACTGTTTTCATGTAGTACTGTTCACATTGGTCCGATATTGACACATGCATTTTAATTATTTTGTATGACATAGGAAGTATGCCATTTCTTAATCTATATTGATTCAGAAAATAATAGGAAGGGTGATGATTTTATGAAGGGATGGTAAAACCTGGTTGTTTTAGCCCCCTGAATTATAGAAAGGGAAAGATGGTGTGTTACCGAATTATGGTTTTGGCCTTTTTATTTCATTACCCCTTGAATATCATGGACCAGTTGAGCAGTCAATCAATCCTATATCTGTAGAAGAGATTTCTTGCGTAATTTTTCTCTTGTAATTGTCTTGGTGTTATTAAAGCTAACTAGTTGAGCATCCTATACCCTTTGGCTTTTTTCCCCCAACATTCCATGACTTTTCTATCTATGTATTTTCTTCTAACCAATCCATATATTCTAGCGCAAATTATGTCTACCTCCCTCCCTTGAGGTCTTTTAATATGACATTTGCACCCTCCCTCACTAGTTTGCAGGTTGACACTTATCACCCTTCTCTTTAACAAACTTTAACTCTCAACTCTGTTAACATCATATATTAAATGTTAGCTTTACCCTCTAAAATTCCTGTCTGATTTCACATTACCTCAAATCCATAATTCCTTCTTTTCTCTTCTTGGTGTCCCCCTCCCTTTGTAACTCTCAACTTGTTCATCCTCACTGCCACTCATGTGGCATCTGGTCCTGAGATAGCAGTTGATGGGGAGGCTCAAAACTAGACTAGTAGTGGTGAAGTGACTAAACGAGCAATCGGACATGGGGTTTTGTTGTTGCCGATGCAACTGTCTCTGGCAATGGCACAGCATTGCAGAGCTGCATTGGCTGACGGCAGAGGGATCCTTTGTTTTGTTTGACTTCATTTCTGTGTGGGTGGCTTGAACATGGGGTTCAAGTTGTGGAATCAACCACTAATGCTTGTGTTAGAATAGGCTGCCTATATTACACTTCTGGGTGTGGCCTTTTTCCGAACCCTACGCAACATAGGATACTTTGCGGTGGCTGCCCTGTATACTATCTATGACATCATTAAGTCTACTATCTGTACAGGATATCTGACACTATTCTGTATTATCTATGTAGATATTTGGAAGTGATCTCTGTTGCCTTTTTTTTATTGTGATCTTGCATTTCCTGTTCTTATTTGACTTTTAACTTCATAATTGGAGCTAGTAATATTTGAAGATTTAATTATTTCTGATTATCTCTGTTATTGTGTTTACATTTGCATATTCTGGTGAAATATATTGAAGTTTCCATTTTATTTGTTCAGGCTGATGGGGATTTCATAGATGCAATTTTGTCCGGCAGAAAGAGCGTTGGACAAATTTCTATACTCTTCTATGCTTCCTGGTGCCCTTTTTCACAAAGATTGCTTCCCGACTATGAAGTTCTTAGTTCCATGTTTCCTCACGTAGAATATTTGGCACTTGAGCAGTCATCAGCTTTGCCAAGGTTTTGTAGCTCTCCCTGCTACTCTTTTAAAATATCTTGATATTTACAGAATTTTTTTCTTGTATTTTGGTTATATGTATATGCAATCATCATTCATCAGCAGTTAGGTTCGTCCTTTCTGTTCTGTGCTACCTCTGCTTCCTTTTGGTCAAGGGCAATGCCATGAATATGAAACTGAAATTCAGCAGTAAAAAAAATAAAAATAAAAACATAAGTTGCTTTCCATTTGTGTCCTCATGTATTTTTGTCCCCTGCAGCTTATATTCAAAATATGGAATCCATAGCCTGCCTGCTATCTTACTGGTGAACCAGTCTTGTAGGGTGAGATATCGTGGTCCGCGCAATCTTAAAACCCTTGTAGAATTTTATGAGAGAAACACAGGTAATCATCTTCTGAATCTTGCTCATAAATTTGTGAAGTTCTAATGAAATTTTAAAAAATCACCATTTTTTATAGCTTGGACATTAGTGTATATATACCCGGGAATTGATTCTTTTCCGGAGACAAATTACAATGACTGATAATAAACTTATGATCTGTTTGCCTACCCTCAGGATTTGAAGCAAATCTTAACATTGTTGTGCATAAACTAAGCAGCTTAATGAGAGATGAGCATTCGACAATGAAGTCTTTAGTTGGTGTGTCGCTTAAAGAAATATCGAGCAGGGAACCTTACTTAGTGTTCTCGGTATTGTTTCTATGCTTGAGGATGCTCCTCTTTGTGTTTCCCAAGATCATGTCACGCCTCCGAGCATTCTGGAATTCGTATGCTCCTCATCTCAACTTGCAAATATTCAGTGAGACAAGCCAAGTGATGATGGGACGTGTTCGCAACGCGGTTGATGTCAGGAGGATATGGAACAAGTTACGATTATGCAAGACCAGGAACTTTCATGAGAGGGCGAGGAGCGCCAAGGCCTGGGCTTCTTCTCTGGCTTCTGTTTCATTGGGAGAGTCGGCATCCTCCGCCAGGTGATAATCTCAGAATCTAACCAAATCTTGTTCTAGTTGAAAAAGTAGTGTAGAGTTTGTCAGATAATAGCCTCAAGCTGCTGTTGGAGCTTGGGAGCACATAGATCATCTTCTCTCTTAATTTGTATTATTAGGTAAAAAATTTGTGTTAATTTTTAAGTCGAATTTTGGGAGGAAGCAAACAGGATGTAAATTGGAGAACAAGTTTCCTTTTTTGTAAATTGGTTGTGTTAAATGGAACTATCTATACACACATTCCCTAAGCCTTTTAGACATAGCATAACATTTTGGTATTGTGCCCTAATAATATGCTAAACTATTTAGCTGAATTGGCATAGTAACAAGAAATGTGCATTAGAGAGAAATTTGAAATAGCAAGCACTTCAATTATCGTGGAATCTCGTTTCAACTGATTTAGATATGCAAAGAAAACATTATTAGGATAAATAGATCTGGTACAGGGTATTTCAGTAGTTAGAAATAGGAGACAAATCACATGTAAAACTATTAAAATAAATTTAGACTCTAAATAGAGTGGAAGGAAATAAAAAGGAAAGAAGAGAAGAGAAAGAAATTGAGTTGGAATTTTATTTTTCTTAGATATGTTTGGATGAAAGAAAAATAAGGAGGAAGGAAATAGTATATAATGTTATGAAAAGACAATTTTATCCTTACATATTTTAAAATATATTAAAAAATAGAGGATAATATTAAAATTTTAATACTAAGTACATTTTTCTTCTATTTTTCATCCATTATTAGAGGAAAAAAAATTTTAATGTGTCTCACTTATTTTTTACACTATTCATTCTTTTTCTTTGACTTTTCTATTCAACCAAACAAAGAAAAATATTATTTTTCTTTCAATTTCTTTTCCTTCTATTTCCTTCTTCCCATTTTTACCTCAAACAAATACATCTTAAATGTAAATATGATTTACTATTATAGTTGATTCTGTCACAAGACATGGTAGTAGTTGTTCATAGTGACAAAGAGAAGTTGATGTCATCCCAATTGGAATATTTCATCCTTGATTAGCTTTCAAGGAAAAACATAACTTTTCATCCATGTAATATATACCTGGATTGCGGAACCATTAAATTCACATAAGATTATGATATTTGGTATTTATAAAAAGTTTGATTATGTTGCTTTGAAAAATGTTTGATTTTGTTATAATTTTTTTTATTTTGCTGTCATAAAATATTTGTTTGTTGAAGAAGTATAAGGAGATAATTTTTTTATAGCTAATTTTAACCAATTTTTTTCTTTTTCTTTTTTTAAATGACTTTTTTTTATTTACATTCTCTTTTATCCACATTTATCATAATATGACTTCAATTTCAAACATGCATTACTCATCTCTATTATGGCTTCCAACAAAATTATTATTTGATGTTCATTTGAATATTAATATGAATTTAAAAAAAATATAAAGTAAGCTGATATTGGATGATAAATAGTTATTCTTTAGTTAGATTTTTTATAATTTTGATGGTTGATAATTTAATTTAAAAAATATGTAAAATAATATATATATATATATATATATATATATATATATATATATAAAATTTTTAGTGTTTGTATAGAGTTTTGACTAACATATTTAAGTCTTTCTAAAATATAATTTCAACGTTTTAAACAAACACATCTAGAGTCTTTTTCGTTGAATTGTCGTTTGCCATAATTTGGAGCGTGCCTCTGTATGAGCGGATTGATGACCATCAACACCTTTTTTTATTATTTTTTTTTTCTGAAAAGATTTTAAAATTATTATAATAACGAAGAGAAACAATATATTTTAGGAAGTTTATCACCTGTTTCTTTGTATGGAGGTAGAATTTTTTTTGTTCCAATCGAAGTAGCCGTGCAGATTTAATATAAAAAAAAGTAAAGTGAGAATTAAGTTTTCGAAGATTTTGATTCTAGACTAATTTGTTCTTAAAAAAAAATATCAATTTAATTTTTTATGATAGTAAATAGTGGATATGTGGTGTCTTTCTATTAATTTATCACGTAAAACTTAAGTTTAGTACTTATATGTATCGTTAACTATTGTGGCGGGCCTATTTATAGAGCTGTTGATAAAGGTTATATGAAAACTCAAGATTGTAAAATCCGGTTAATTAACGGCTAATTAACCCATAAATGAGAATTTATTCTAGAAAGCCCTAAATGTGATTTTTATGGCTAAATGTGATAGAGGAGATTGAAACGAGAATTTTGGTACCAATTTTATAGAATTCAGACCAAGATTGAACCGAACGGATCAAACCGGACCAACCGAACCCAAAGTGGGTCCTTGGCCCAACTAAATTAAACCAAAACCCTAGTTTTCATCTCTCTCTCTCCTCATTAAACACACACACACACACGCTGAAATAGAGGCCATGGAGGGAAGAACACTCTCTCAAGTTCTATCTCTCCCTTGATTTTCAAACCACAATAACTTTTGATCTAGGGCTCCGATTGCTGCACCGTTTGCGGCCACGCGTTCACCGCGGAGAGCTCTACAAAATTCATACAATCAATCTTGAGGTAAGCCACGTTTTACTCTTCGAATTTCCAGCCTTGTTTTCGAGTTTCATGAGCAAAAATGTTGAGATTTTGGGCTCTTTGATGTTATAGGACCCCAACTCTCTTGAAGGAGAAGGTTAATCTTGTCTCCTTGGACCTTGGGTGTGGTAAGATTCTCAACCCTAGTGTAATTTATTGTTCTATGATGTTTGGGTATTGAGATGTTGTGTATGGGTATGATGATTGTGGCTTAAGTTGTGTATGTGTGAATATTGGGGCTTGATTGGTGATATTGAAAAGTTTGAAAAAGGATTTGGTGGTGAAAAATTTGTTCTTGGAGGTGTTGAGGCCTTGAGAGCTTGAGGAAAAGTGGTTTGGAAGTGCTCCGATTGAGCTTGGGAAATCGGCTAAGGTATGGTCTCGGTTTCTCGTATCTAATATGTAATGTGGTAGGAAATACTTAGGCTAGAGGCCCTAAGATAGGCATTGAATTGTTGATGTTGTTGAATGGTTGAAATATATGATGTGGTCATATATGTGATGATGATTATTGATGCCTTGATGGTATGATGTATGAGAAATATGCATGTTGTGATATATGCTTGATGATTGATTATGGTTGAATTGTGGGTTGAACCATGTTGATGATGAGTATGATATAAATTGTGTACAATGATGATTTATTGGAATTGGTGTTGTTGAAAATTGGCATGAGGGGGAGTATATGATATGTCAATGTGTTTGAGTTTGAGCCACTTGGGTGAAGTGGGTTAAAATGATGGGATATTGATTTTGGTGAATTGTGGTAAAGTGTCAATGTGTGAGTTGAGGAGGCTTGATGTTGAATTTGATATATTTTGATTGATTTCGAAGAAAATGGATGAAATTGACATGTTTTGATTGATTTTGAAAAGAGTTGAAAATGGCTTGTTTTGAAAATGGCACTTTGTGGTTTTGTATGAAAAATATGGTTTTTGGGCATACTTTGACGGGACATAACTTGGACTACGGATCTCTGTTTTGTGCCAAATCTGTTTAGAAATGAAATTAGATCCGGGATGTCCATGCCGTTCGAAGAACGGGTGAAAAATGATTTAAAATGAGAAAGTTATGTCCGTTGGAAGATTGGGGGTTGAATCTGTGAATTCTGCAGCTTTTAACTTAGAAAATTTTTAGCAGAATGACCCCGCGCGTAGGCGCATTTGGCGCGTACGCGCCGTTCTTCTAGAAAGCGCCATCCACGCGTGCGCGTGGTGTGCGCGGGCGCGCCGATATGCTGCACCCAATGCCCAGCCATTTTCCAGAGAGTTGTGCCAGAATTGTGCCAGTTTTGTGCCTGGGGCACGAGGGCACCCACGCGTACGCGTGGCTGACGCGTGCGCGTCGCTTGACTATTTTTCAATCCACGCGTTAGCGTGCATGACGCATACGCGTCGATGAGTTTTGGGGCCATCTACGCGTGCGCGTGGAGTGCGCGTACGCGTGTCCCTGTTTTCATTCCAAAGTTGATTCTTGAGTTTTAAAAGCCAAATTTCATACTTCTAAGCCTCCGATCTCACTACTTATGTATTAAATCATTATGATATGCCTAGCTATTAGAAAATGAGCTAGGGGATGTGGTAACTTGCGAGTAAAGCAAGGGAAAAATGAATGATCAATGAGGATCAAAGATGATTATGTGAGAGGCGGAGGATGGTGGTGGAAGTGCTTGTTATGCCATGGGCTGAAAGGCAGTAATTGTTAATGAAATGGCTGGTTATGGATTTAACCGTGAGCCAGATGGCTGGTTATGGATTTAACCGTGAGCCGGATGGCTGGATTATTGCCGTGTTACGGCGGAGCCATGATTATGGCTAAGAATAAATGCATATATACTGTTGAATGAATTGTGAATGTTGCACTTCCATTATCGGAGATGAGAGTTTCCCTGGGGGAAAGCAGTGGCTAGCCACCACGTGCTCCAGGTTGAGACTTGAAGCTCTTTTGACCCTATGTCGTCAGGGTGGCCGCGCACTGTGAAAGCCCCGGATGAGCTCACCCCCATAAATATTCCCCAGTGAGGGTGATGGATATGGATCATGATTATGATCAAATTTATATTGAGTATAACTCGAGTTGGGGAGACACGACAGAGGGACAGTCCAATGGTTAGCTACCAGGACTTGTCGGGTTGGCTCTATAACCGACAGATGATATCATCAGCCATTAGGGACATGCATTCATCATATGCATACTATGTGAATTGATTGAGATTGCCTATTTGACTGCATATTACTTGCTATTTGTCTAAGTGGCTTACTTGTTCCAATTTGTATATCTCTTGTCTGATATAACTGTGTTTGCTATATTATACTCCTGCTGGTGGTTGGGAGGTCTGAAGGAATTGGAAAGGGATGTATTAGTTAGACTGAAGGATCTTCAATCAGATACCCTTTATGGTTTAGCTTGTTTATAAGCTTTGAATTATCTGGAGGAAGTTCTAGGATTGCCTTCGGCTTTCCTCTATTATTATATATTATATATGTGGAAGCTGTTCCCATGCTGGGGACCTCTGGTTCTCACCCATGCGGATTTTGTGGTTTTCAAATGCAGGACGTGAGGTTTCTTGCTGAGGCCTGCTGGAGACTCCTAGATTTGCGAAGATCCTTTGTTCTCGGGGCTATGTTTTGGTTTATATGTTTTGCTTAGATACTTTTATCTCCATTAAATAATATAAACTGTGATGACTCCTCTTATAGGAGATTTTGGAGAATAGGTTTTACGTATTTGTGTCCCTTCGGGTTTCCTTCGGGTTTCCTTGGGGTATCTTATTCTATTTATATGTATATATTGCTATGCTCGGACCGGTTATATTCGCAACCAGATTTTGAGTCTTGATATTCCTGTTTTTGACACTCCTTTGTATATATATAATTTCGCGTTGGTTTATCCTTGTTCGTTACGTTATCGATCGGAGTGTTGCGCTTTTGAGTTGCGATTTTTGTTTACCCCTTTTTCTACAAAGGCTCCTATTTATAATCAATCATTCATACTACTATACGTACTAAATTTTTATTTTAGAGGTCGTAATACCTTTTCATCTCTGAATTATGACTTAAGCATAAGACTTTGTATGGTAGGCTGTTACAAAGATAATAAATGTTTCATTGTCCAAAAATTACATCGTTTTCATGTTTATATGACAGCAATAAAACAAGCACCATTATAGATAACGAAATATATAAGCATTTTTGTTTCGTATGGATAGAAAGACATATATGTCAACCATTTACTATTGCAAAGAATCTAATTAGTACTTGTGCCACTTGAGCTAAGGCTCATTGGCCACAAGCCAGTTAAATTGAGTTTGTATAAAGGGTGGTTAAAATGGTGATCCGAGCCGAGATATTGTTGATTGAAGAGTTAATTGAATGGGTTTGCTGATGTAAGGTTTTTTTTTGTATGTGTTGGGAATTAATGGATCGAATACTACTTTATATATTGACGGTGACGGACTCTAGAAAAACTTATTAGTGGGGACAAAAATATATAAAGATAATATATATATATATATATATATATATATATATATATATATATATATTAACTCATAAACAATATATTAATTTAAATTATGATGGAAAGATAATTTATAATTATTATTTTTTTATTTTTAACAAAACTAAATGTTATTTATATATATATATTCTTAAATAATTATTTCATTATTTATTATTTCTTACTTAATTATGATGTTTATTTCTTATAATATTTATAGTACAAATAAAATTTTTAACTAAAATAATTATTATAAAAAAGACCATTTTAATAAAAAATATTAATATATAAATAGTATGTTTTTAGTGTTAACTAATATTTAAAAAATATTACTAATAATTAAAGTTACATTTAATTTTAAAATTAAGTTTCAACATGATTATTAACTAATTTGGCAGTGTAGTGAAATTAATTATAATTATTTGTTGATTAATTTATTTATTTTTTATTTTTTAAAAAAAAAACATAATCTAATAAAAAGACAAATATATACATCTATATATATTTATTAATTACTTTATAAAATATTTGTGGGGGCAAGTGTCCCCTCTCTTCACCACTTCGGTTTGCCCCTTGTATTGATGTATTGTATTTTCTTAGGTTGCCACTTGTCATTCAATTGGGATATATATTTGTCGAACAAAGGAAACTACACATGTCAATCAAAGACCGTTACTCATATCTATTATATATTAAACTAGCAAGATTTTCATACATACGCACGAGTGGGTGATTAAATTTGAGCAATTAATAATAAAGATATATAAGAGGAACACATAGAAATTGAATAATGATATGTTTGTCATGTACATTTATTGAATTTAGAAATATGATGACAATGATGTAAATAATAATTTTGGATCATGTATTAACTAAACATGGTTAATTAATATAAATACATGACAAAAGAAGGAAAATTGATTGTTGAAGAAAAAGTGCACATTTTCCATTCTAGAATTTGATAGTTGTGTTGGAATAAACAGCATAAATACCAAGTGAATTTTCAAATTAATAATGTGTGCAACATATAGATATAATGATAAGGATAAAATTTGGTAAAATTTTAGAAAGAAAATGTTGAAACATAAATAAGTAAAAATAGTTAAAGAAAGAATTCAAAGGAATTGAGAATATGATCCTTACCTATTGTATGTGACACAATATGCCAAAATCAAATATTTTTGAAAACTTCATGATAAACGATATTGTTGGTTTCCGTGTAATTGTTTGAATTGTCATGAGAAATAACAATCTTCAGTTCGTATTTCTTAGTAACTCTTGAAACTGCAATATATAGTTGGCCATATGTGAATATTGACTGTTTAAAGAATAACCCAACATAATCCAATGATTTTCCATGACTTTTATTTATAGTCATGGCATATGAGAGTATCAAAGGGAATTGCCTTCGTTGAAACTTAAATGGAGTTTTGTATGCGAGGGAGTTAATGTCATCGTAGGTATGAAAACCTTTTCACTAATGTTAGATCCTAATAAGACTTCTGCTTCGATAACTTTATTGCCAAGCCTTGTGATAACTAATTTAGTACTATTATATATAAAGGCCTGCTAAATAATCAATATTTCTAATAAGCATCATAGGACAATCTTGCTTAAAGCAAAGCTCATGATTTGGAAGTCTAGGAGATTCAAGAGTTGCCAAAAGTTCTGGAATATGCATTGATGTCAAACTGTCTGCTGCTCCTTCTTTAAAGGAAGGTGAATCAGAGCTGAGATAAACTTTTTTTTCATTTTCATTTAAAGCTAGTATATAATCATTAACCTGTTTAACAACGTTGATTGTTGGAGCCAAAATAGCACGGCCATGCAAATTGCTGAACTCTCTGGGATCCTTTAGGTAGTCACTGTATATAGTTTCCACAATTGCATGAATTGGGTCATCAAAATTTGTAATTAAGAGTTCAGGTGGTATAGGGACTACACTGTATCCATCTTCTGAATGAGCAAGCTTTCCATCTCCTAAATCTAGGATCCATTGTGCAAATTCTTTTCGTTCTCTGACACTTTCATCTTCTATTGAAGACCTTAATCTTATATTCTGAGTTAAAGTTAATAACTTGCAGTCATGCCATAGATAAGAGGAATTAATCGATGCATTAACAATATCTTGTCTAGATCCCTTTGTTATCATCGGGAGGATTTTCCTAAAATCACCACAAAAAACAACTATTTTTCCCCTAAATGGCAACAGTAAACTTGAATGGTTTATGTGCTGAAGTACGTCTCTCATAGTTCGATCTAGTGCTTCAAAGCAAAATTTATTCATCATTGGTGCTTCATCCCAAATAATAAGTTTAGTTGCCAAAATTAACTCAACTAGTGGGCTTCCTTATTTTTTATTACAGGTAAAATATTCATCAAGAGTCAGGGGGATTGCAAACCTGGAATAAGCTGTTCTTCCTCCAGGTAGCAAGAATGAAGCTATTTTTTCCACTTGAAGTAACTGTTAAGACAATTTGACCCTTTGATCTAAGAGCAGCTGAGATAGTATTCCAAATGAAAGTATTTCCTGTACCTTCGTATCAATATAAGAAGAAAACTTTACCGCAATCTGAATTGATAGCCTGAAGGATTTGGTCATATACATATTTTGTTCTGTTGTCATTTGTGATAAAAATTGCTTGTGTTGCTCAGCCAACAGAACTCGATCATAGCAGAGTTCATCCAATATTAATTTGTTTTGCAAAGAGCCACATCTCATGCTGTGAAAGTTATCCATGTTGAGAAATTGCATTGTTGCATATTCTCGAAGTGTTTTGCCATTGCTATTAAGTATTTGTTCAATCTCTATTAGAGTAAGCTTTGATAATTCATCATCTGATAAAACCAAATCTGCAATTATAATTGAAAATGAGTATTAGAAAACTAAAAATAAAACAGCTTAAGACATTCAATTGTATATTGTGACATTTATATTTGTTAAAAAGTTTCAACAACCTTGATATTAATATCAACATAATAAATGGTATCATATGGACATTTGATGAAGAAAGTTGCAGCAAAATAAATGTAGATTAAAAATGAATAAGTTTAAACCTGGTAAATTGAACATAGTAATATGATTATGTAATATCCCATCTGATAGTAAAGTCCAACATTTCTGCCAAACTACTTCAGGTTAAGTCATTAAATTTGATCACAAAAGAGTCGTGAACAACTTTCTCAAATAATATCAAGAACTCCAATGACTTGCTTCTTTAATAGCATCAATGTATTCTTGATCATCATCAAGTAACCCTCGCACGTAACATGCATCTCTAAATGTATGATAAACAACACCATTGAAAGCCGAAGTTCTTCATAGCTTCTTGGCCCTTTAACAATGTTGAGTAAAATTCTTAAATAGTATAAGTCACCTACAGATGGAGGGACAAAGAATAATCTACCAATAACAATGTTTGTTTTCCTAGGCTCCCATATTCTATGGCTGCGTTTCCAAATTCAGTTGGAAAACTGTGCTGCCTCATATTCTGTGTTTGCTTAAAACCAAGCTATGAACATGGATTTTTTAATTGTTTCTTTCTCAACAGTTCTTTACAAATTGTCTTGATCTTCAAAGACAACTGGTTGTTCATTGGGCAAGTGAAAGCTTAACCATTCAACTGAGGGTCTTCTCTAGTGAATATGAAATACAAATATTCTCCAAGCAGATTCACATGGAGAGATATACCGACAATCATAATACATTTTTACTTCATCTATGATTGAATTAGAATTGGAAAGCATTGAACTTGAATAAAAAGAAGTTGTGACTCGATCACTTCCCTTGTTAACATACTTAAAAATATACTTTATCGATCATGATTGATTGCACCATTCAACATTGATATGAGCACCATACTTCATCAATAAAAACTTATTATGTGGCACAACATACCGATTATCAAATAAATACCTGAAACCTCAATGGTATGACCATCATTTCGACGTCTATAAAGTGGATATCCATTTTTATTGATGGTGGTAAACTTTACAAATATTTTAGGAAAATGTCGAGTGCAAACACCATTCTCCATGTAAGGTGAATTTTTGTTTGCAATTCCATAGGGTCCCTGCATCATGAAAGCCATAATTTCTTAATAGTATTTTGGATCTAGATTCTGATATGAAATTTCTGCTAAGATAATGTTGTCTATGCTCTCAGGACTAGGAAATTTATGCTCTTGTGCAAGAAATAGTAATATATGTGCAAGTGGTAATCTACGCTTTTGGAACTCAATAGTATATATAACTGCAATAATAGATATGCATTAAGTATAATTGTATTATAATGGATTGAAATAGTTAATATTTTCCTACAAAAGCAGGTTTGGAGTATTACCTGTCCTTGATGTACCAAAAATTCTATTCTTTTGGATATCTTTGATGAGTACATCCAATTTCGCCTTGAATAATCTACAAACCATGTCTGGTCTATCTTCAGATTTTGAGTTATTTTTCTTACAATAACGCTTCAATTCTTCCCAAGGGGGATTGCAAGTTACTGTTATAAATAAATCTAGATAACCAATTGAACTACAAATTGCCATTGCATCTTGGTAGTTCTGAATCATATATCGTGGTCCCCCTATGAATGTTGTAGGTAAAATAATGCGCTTGCTTAGTGATGATGCCTCAGTTTCACCGTTCAGAATTGCATCTTTTCTACCTTTATAGAGTTTAGCTATGAATTGTCTTTGCTTTGAGTATTCATATTTAAGTCTAGCCACTTCAACCATTGAGAATGCATAAACTAAAACCTGTTAAAAAGGTCATCGAGAATACAACAAAAGACCTTCACAACTTGATCTATGCTGGATTCTTAATGCAAAAAAATCCCTCATGCTAACGTAGGAGATTTCCTGTGTAGAATTTTTCAGCAATTTGTTTAAAAGGATGGTTTTTCTCCAACTGTCTTCACCATAAGAAAATAGTAAAGGATATTGTAATCACAAATATGATGGGTTGAGTTTTGAAATTCGTTGAAGTTGCCTAGATTTTGTTTCAATAATAATAATATCTCTTTCTTTTGTATTTGAATTAAAATCTCCAACAACTAAACCTGCAACCTCATCAACAGATGGTAGATTATATCTCCTTCCATATTTATCCCTTTTTCCAATAAGCTGTATATGAACATTAGTTTGTGGATTAGTTCTGATTACATCGCGTATCATCCGAAAACTTTTTGCAAAAACGTTATATTGATCCAGCATTTCTATAATATCAAATATGATCTCCGAATTTCATTGGTTAGTTTTGTTGTCAAAATTGTCAAAAAGAAAATTTTGTTGTGTATAAATTATGTTCACTATCAAAGAAAGCTTAATAAATAGAGGCAAGATTAAATTAATACTAAATTAATACCAAGAATTGAACTGTGATTTTTTTTATCTCATTTTGTGTATCATAGATGTAAAGTTCTGTAAATTTTGTTGAACTTTCCTCTTTTGATAATAAGCTTCCCATTAAATGATAATTTTGATATTGTAATATAAATGTAGGAAGACCCCTACTATGGTTAATACATGTATCTATTTTGCTACCAAATCAAATAAAAGCAAACATACTATTGTATGTGCGGGTATTTTTTTAGAAGTGAGTAGCCTTTGCATCACGACAAAAAATTTGATCGTTCAGTATTTGAGGCACCTCCTATAGTCTAGGTAATTCAACTTGACCCTGACGATAACTTAAAGTGAAAGTTGGATTTCTTGCATTATAGTTTTTGTTGATTCGTTCTTGATACCAAAACTCTCCACAATGTCGGCATTTGAAATTCGGATCTCCAAGGTCTAGATAAACTGTGGTATGAAAAATGTAGTGAGGATGAAATTGTATAGGGTATTGTGAGAAAAGCGAAAATAATTCATAACTATTAACTGTGTGGCATTGATTCTGTGTCATTATGAATGTGGCTGCTCATCTAGTTCTCTTGTAATGTAATATTATGATTTTTTTAGTAAGGCAGAAGGTACCAAGTTAACTATTTGTATGTGTGAAGTGTGAACCCAAACAAAGTAGAAAAAACTCCTCACTTTTTGATTTAATTCAATTTAAACATGACATGGAATATGAGAACTACTTAAACAACATAATGCTACCTTGATGCTCTTTTTTGTCTAATTCATTTTGTCTCAATGTTGTAATGTTGTAGATTGGGGCTTGATAAATGACTCATTCCATGATCTATTAAAAAAAATAAGATAGTTATTGTTTGTAAGCCAACTTGTAATAGAGATATGATTGTTGTCAAATATCTATCATTCTTTATTTTTGTTTTTGGTTTCTCAATGAATTAACTAAACTTAGAATATTCAAATGATATGTACTCTTGAATGGATAGTTCATCTAAAGAAAATATGAGCTGAGGTATTTTTAGTTTCCTCAGTTATGCCAATTTTAGCAAGTGGGTAAAAACTGAGTAGTTTAAAAGGCTTCAGTTTAGATAATTTTAAAGGCCTATTTTTATAGTAATAGAGAAATAGCATGTATTATGCTGAGTTATGGATTAGTGGTATTTTTTATTAATATGTTTTTTTTAATTCCCAATTGCAAATCAGAGGCTCAAATTTGGCTGGCATGAAAAAATCGAGCGTTCGATTTTTGACAAAAAGTAAATTTAAATTTATGAGAAAACAAAATTGAACCTTCAATTTGTGCAGTGTCTTTTTTTTAATTTTAAAGGGAAAACAAATCAGTAGGTAGATTTTCTGAAAAGAAAAATAAAAAATTTCAGAAAACCCAAATCTAAAAGTAGGTTTTGTGAAAAAGAATTTTAGAAATTCAGAAAATCGAAATAGGAAGGTCCGATTTATGGTTTCCTAAATTTGACCATCTGATTTATTTGTTGCTGTCTTTCACACCTAGCTCCAATATAAATGAGAAACGCCATTCCATCTCTAATATGAAAGTTAAAATGTCGATTTTCAACTTATCGTAATACCTACAGAAGTCATTACAAAATGATAGACATGGAATGAATTATTTTCAATAATTTTTATTTGTTTTTGCCTTATTAGGTATTTTTACAATGTCTTTTATGATTTTTTTTTTGCAGCTGATAAGTTTAACTATTCAAATAATACAATTTTTAAACCAACATGACATACCATCTAAAGAAATCATTTATGAAAATAAGTAAGATATAAATAAGAATTTAAGAAGTAATTAATATTCTAACCTAGTTGAAGCCCAGGTCTTTCATTATTGAATTCAAATGGTGGATCAAATGTGATATTCAATACTTGTGTTCGATTACTGCAAAAACCTTTTGTCCGTTGATCGATTGAAGCTTGTTGTCATTGTTGGTCAGATTTTCTACAGTTGAATGGTTACAAAGAGCTTCTACTAAACCTTAAAAAAAATGAAATCCATCTTGTAATATTCATTTAGTCTTGCAACTATGCAATTTCAAAATGTGGCTTCTAATGTACCTTGTATGGTCAGATTAATATTCTATTTATAGTTAGTAATACTTGGTTGAGATTCAAATTCTACTTCACCGAGTTTATTGCCTGGTCTGGTTAGCTGGCGATCTTTGATATGCAAAATCAAAAATTCATTACAATGTCAGAAGATCTATAGTAATCAATCTCTGGGCCAGGTTTATTTAAAAAATTGTAATAATGTGCTGTTTATAATTATGGTTAAATATTAGCTACAAAAATTTGTGAATTTAGAGTCCTCATGGATATTTTTATCTACCCTAAATTCCTTTGAATTTGAAATTTACATAGATGTCTTTTTTTTCTACCTTCATGCATAGTGTGGAGTTTCAGTTTGTTTAATAGTTAGTCTTACTTTTAGTCTTATTGCAAGGTGGTGTACGCACATCAGATGGAAAACTAAATACCAAACAAAATTTAATGAATTTAAACATATTAATTATATGTATATATACATGTGTAGGGACACAATTGAAGGACATATATATAGATGTATAGTTTATAGTTTCTACAATGAAGAGTGCTTTTACCTGATTGCATATCAGACACATCTTTTCTAATCAGTGATGGATCTATTTTCTAATTTTTTATGAGTGTTTTGCTGTTGTATTCTCCAAGCAACCATCACACAGATTTTATGCATTTGCTGTAAAATGAAAAACATAATTAGTGTTTAATTAATAAAAGAAACAGATTTGATGAAAAAGTTTTTTAGTAGATGAATGATATAAATGTTTAAGAAGCATAAATTGTGGTACATATGAAGTTCTACCCATGTTTTGTTGCTGCATAAGTTTATTTTTCTTGGCAGCTAACCTAAGATGTCTGGCTCATCGTGCTTTCTTCATAATTTCTGAACTCACTGCATGGAATTAAGTTTCAGTAAAGAGCTGAAGGTAACAAATAAAAGTTAATAAATAAAATACATTAATTACTCCACCCTAAATCAAAGAAAACTTCCATCTAAAATAATTGATTCTTAGGCTGCTAAAGCACACGGCAAAAAAGTAGTCCTAATTATATTTCTACTTTTTTAAGTGAAGCATAAAATTTATATCCAGTCTAACATATAAGAGTTTAAATGTAAAGGAGATGAGATGAGCAATTCCAATTACTTAAATTAGGACATGTTTTGTTAAGTTTATTACAGAGATTAAGCATAGAATAATTGATCTGTTTGTTGGACACCTAATCACTTTGAAACTAAACACAACATAATACTATTCATGTTTGGTGGGTTTCGTATTTAAAAATAATCAAAGATTATGTTGATTTCTTGAATTTAGCTATGTCATTAGTGCCTAATTTTAATAGTATAATCAGTTGTGATCAATATCATTTGTCCCCAATCCAATTGCGTTGCAGTTTTCAACTCAAAAGCATTTGAGAGAAAGATCTTAGGATAAAAAGAAGAAGAAGAAAAAGGATAGATAGATTCTCGATAGATAAACCTAATGCCAGAGCTCCATGTCTTAGGCCTTCAAATTATAAATAGTTAGGAAGAAGATATAATTGTAAATTATTAACCACTTGTTAATAAATGTTTTTCAAAGTTAAAATACTATCTCAACATAAAAACTACAAAATTGTTAATGAAAGCATTTTTTAGTAGCCTACATATATCATTATTTAAAAAGTTTGATCCTTTTTACTTCATCGATATAGTAAAGGTGTTGAAATTAATACTCAAATCAATCTTGGCTATTTTTCTTTGAGCTACTCTTTATTTAATTAAAGTGAATTACTTGTTTATGTACCCTAAATGTCAATGTCATGGCTAGCTATTTTATTTTGCTAATCAAATTCTACCTTATACTGTGTACTTAAAAACTTAAACATAGTCTTGTTATTTATCTTCTATATCTGCTATTATAAAGTATAAATAATTGATTACAAAATAATTTTTGCTTGACAGACTGAAAAGCTAAATTTTTGATATTTTTCATGTGTTATTTATAGTATTTATAAACAGGGGACAAACAATGAATTTTTGTTCAGATGCAATTGTAAGAATTGCTTATTTAATGTAATGATTCATCTTACTTTTCTGTCACTAGACCCATTATGTGAACCTGTAGCTGGAGATTGCAATAGATTCATTCAATTATAATCATTTGTAGTTTCTAAATGACTGAAGTGGGTTTGAGTGCAACTTGCAAACCAAGAGATATATCGTAATAAGAAATTAATTTATTTTAACAGTACATTAAATATGAATTATCACAGAGTTACCTTTCATGGTAGTGTCATGTTTTTTGAATGTTCTAAAAATTCTGCAATATTGGTTTGGTTATTGATAGAATGCTTCTTGTGAAAAAAAATGATGGTAAAATTTGGGAAAAAAATATCATTGTCTTATTTGAAGAAGGGGATTTAGAATGTTCTTGTAACTGAAAGGTTAATGAAATAATTTGATTTCTATTTGAGTTGGAGTTACTTTATAATAGTTGGTGATAGTGGTAAAATTTTGGTCATAACATAAAACCCTATAAGTTAATAAATAATTAATTGATAAATTTATTATGAGCCAAGTGGATTAGAAAATTAAATTTTATAATTTAGAAAAGTAAAAATACTTAAAATACGAATTTTAACACTAATTTTAAAAGTTTTGGACCAAAATTGGGCCAATGAGATAAACCAGTTGGACCGAACCCATATTGGGCCCAAGGTCCAATATAAACTCAAACTTGAGCATTTCAGCCACAATTACCCTCCCCATTTGTGAATCACGCTGCAATAGAGGAAAGGAGGTGAAACCCTTGGGTACTATTCACTCCAACGTTCAATCATCCATAACTTTCAATCCGGAGCTCTGATCACCAAGGTATGATTTTGGTTTCTCATAATTATTATATAATGTTGCGTAAAAATTTAGGTTAGTGGCTCTAAGATAGATTGGAATTGTATGTATTGATTGATTGAATGTGTGTGTGTGTGTGTGTGTGTAATGTGTGGTGGATTTGATTTGGAGGTTAAAATTGAGTATGTGTAGGAAGTTGATAATGATGATGATGTGATATGAGTTGTGATGATGGTTGGTGATGTTGTGGTGCATAATGAGTATAATTATGAGTATAAGAAATCTTGGGCCGGAGGCCAAGACCAGTAAGTCCGAGTAAGTATGGTAAATTGAGATTGGTATGGTTGGTGTTGAATATATATTATATGTTGGGTTTGATAGAGAAGTGATTGGAATGGATGCAATTATTATATATATGTATGTGATGAAAATGATGTTGAATTTGTGATGAAGCAATTGTATTTTGAGTGAATTGATTGATAAGTAGTAGACTAGTGTTTGGTGAATTGTGAGTATGCTTGAGATGGTTTTGGTTAGGAAATTTGTATATCGTATGCACACTATGATGCGTATGCACACGATGGGAAATTTGTCTGGTGTGTGCGTACGCACGTCTGATGCATACGCACAATGTCCTATTTTGCACAAAAACCCTGTTTTTAGTTGTTTAACCTTCTCGAAAAGCTTGTAAACTTCCGTAACCCCTATTTAAGGTCCGATAGTTAGTTTTTAGGCCTTGGAAAGAGTGCAAAGACATTGAGAGAGCTCAATTGACATTGAAGGAAATTGAGGAGTGAATAATTGAATTAATGTTATGTGGAATTGTGATTGGATGAGTATATGGGGTTGTGATTTTGTTTTTGATCTTGAATATGCTTGATTTGGTGTATGTTAAAGAGAAGTTTGATGAGACTGATTGAATGTAATTATAATGATAATGATTATGACTGAAAAATGTGACAGAAACTATATCCCATGAGTGTGGCGGACACTATATCCCAAGAGCAGTGTGTTGGGTATTATATCCCTGATATATGGTGACTTTGACTATGATGAGATGGATTGAGGAATGATTAGGTTAAATTGCAATTATGTATGTGAGATTGGTTGCGTATAATCTGTTTTGCTTTTGTTGCATCATTTTCTCTCTATTTGTAAAGTGTGTCAGACACTATATCTCATGAGTGTGACGAACACTATATCCCAAGAGTGTGGGAGAACTTTACCCTAAAAAGTACGGACACTATATCCCATGCGTATGGCGGGCACTATATCCCAAGAGTGTAGATGCATGTCAGAGAGACGATATCTGGGTTAGCTACCGGATGTGTTAGGTTTTGGCAATATAATTGATACGTAAGCTCATGGGCAGTAGGATAGGCATGCATCATGTGCATTTGTATGATTTGTTTGAGTATGTATTTGTTTTTATTTGCCTAACTGCTTTCCTATGATTAACTGCTATATGATCATTTTGTTGTAACTACTATCTATACCTGTGTTTTCCTTGTCTGTTTTGTTTGTGTTTGTATTTGATAGATCCATCATGGTGGTGTTATGAGGGTTGTTCTATCCGGTGATTAGGAGGATTTGAAAGAAGTAGAAGGTGCATAGTTAGATTAGAACTAGAATTCCTCAGATAGATTACCGAGATTTTTGGTTTAGAAATGAAATTTAAGCTTGATCTGAGTGTTGGAGTTTTAAGAATGCCTCTAACTTTCCCAGGACCTTATATATTATTCATGTGGGCACTTTTACCATATTGAAAACCTCCGATTCTCATCTCATACATGTTGTTTTTCAGATGCAGGATGTAATGCGCCTCGCTGACTATATTGGATTTGCTTTCTTGGAAGCGAAGAATTTTCTTTTGGGACTTATTTTCTATTTCAGTTTATGTATTTAGTTCTCCACTTTTGTACCTTATGTTGTATCCTTCTTAGAGGATTATTTTGGAGAAGCAGGACCTTACCGTTGTATAAATTTTGTTGGGCTATATATATATATATATATATATATATATATATGTCTTTTACTTTCCTGTATAAGCTTTTAGTCTTATCGTTTTCCCTGAGCGATAAATCTTTGGTTTATTTTTATCGTACTCTTTTCTTTCAAAGCTCCTAGCTAAATTATCCTTGTTTTATATATATATATATATATATATATATATATATATATATATATATATATATATTATTTTTTAGAGGTTGTAGCGCCTCACCATCTTTGCTTTATGACTTAAGCGTAAAGTTCTGTGTGGTAGGGTATTACACATAAAGCAAGACATTAGTTATAATACATACTTCTTATGGTGCAAAGATTTTTCTACTAAACCTCAAATTTAGATAATTGTAATTGACATCAAAATATATTGTACAATTTGGAAGACTTTTATGTATGAATAACGTATATATAAGAGAAAGTATATATATAAGAGAAAGTATGAGGAGCCAATGTATATAGTGTACAATGTGTACAATGGGGATTAAATTGAAATTTAAATTAAATTATAGTCAATTAATTAATTTTAAAGTCTCTAATTTAAAATTTGAAATAAATTAGGATTGCCATCAGATATATATCCACAAAACCCATCATATGAAAGAAATCTATTCTCCCTGTTTAGTACCCAATCCCTCTCCCTAAAACCCTAATCCATCTCCGTCAAACCCTCAACGTCATGCCGCCCTACTCCTAACAACCCGACCGCCACAACCACCGCCATTGACGCAGGAGGGGGCGCGAAAGGCAGCAACATGCCGTCACACCGCCGTGTCATCGCTTCTTCTCTACCCAACCCTCCCATCGGCGATGCCCACTCCCTCACCAGCAGCACACATCGCCGCCGAACGTCTTCAACCCATCTCCCTTCTCCCGCGCCCATACCTGTCCGTGTTGTGCCGCCGCCCGCCACAGTTGCCACGAACCCAGCAGCACCATCACCACCAAGCAAGCCTCATTTTATAGGCTTTAATTTTTAAATGGCACTGACACAGTAACATGCATCTTCCTCTGCAACCTCATTTGACTACAACAGGTTAGTGATAGCTACGGTTTTAATTTTTAAATTGATGTTCATGCGATGTAATAGATTTCAAGAAATAGTTACGTTGATTAAAAGATGTTCTGTGATTTGGTTGGATTATTGAATTTTTCTTCATCTTGCGAAATATTTTTTTTTGAATTGCTGGACTAAATTGGAAGAAAACATGTGGCTTTTGATGTTAATGTAATATATTAGGCTTCAAGAAATAGTTATTTTAGTTAAAAGATGTATTGTGATTTGGTTGAATTATTGGATTTTTTTATCTCGCGAGTATATTTTATTTTTGAAATACTGCACTCAATTGGAAAAAATCATGTGGTTGTTGCTAATTTGTATAGTTTCTATTTCTTTTCACTACTATATGCTTCTCCATTTCGATTAGTTAACCAAGGATTTCGGTAATATGTATCAATGCAAAATTACTTTACTTGTTGGGAATAAGACGGTTGTTTAGTTTGCAATATTTATAGATAGTTCGTTCTCATCGATGAATGGATGTTTGTTTTTGTTTTCGTAATTGGTCATTTGCTTGATTGTGTATGTGATATGTGAATTAATTAAATAATTGGTTGAAAATTATTTTGGTTGTGCTTGAATGAAGCTAATTAAATTTGGCCCAATAGTGATTTGAATGAGATGTGTTTTCATTGGTTGAATTAGTTTATTCCCTCCTTTCTTATAAATCATTTTTTTCAAAAAGGGTTCAATTTTGATGAGTTGCTAGAGTTCTCTTTTTTTTTTCTCAATTCTACATGTTTTTCGAGTTAGTTTGGGAGTGGTTTTAAAAATAAAAGGAAAAGTACAACCCTGTTCGGTATTTGTTGAAGTGATATTGCTTGTGAATCTAGAACTCAGGGAGTATGCACGCATGCCGATTGTGATTATATTTTGCTTTGTTGAACCAATGGATCTTTGTTCTTCTTTTACAATACTTTATATGGCGAATGCAATATTACGTTACTTGCTTGGAAGAAGATGAATGTTTAGTTCACTATGTAGGGATGGTTGGTTCCTTTAATAAATGGATGTTTGAAAAGGGACAACTCCGCATGGCATTTGTTGATTTGAATAGAATTGCTGGCTTTGGCGTTCAAATACTCTGCATGCTTATTTTGTTACATGCTGTGGATTTGATTTAGTTGAGTCATGCTTGAATAGAAACTGGGATTGATTTGTGTCATTTTAAACCAGGTGCACGGGCGATATTTTGGTCAATGAGCTAGTTGTTACAAAAACAACAAGAATGATGTTCAATTTATCTTGTATGTGGACTTTGATTAAACAGTTAGCATAGACTTAGTTTAATTGTTGTTGACTTGACATAATTGTCTTTTACTTGATTTGCTGTATTCTGCATGCACATGCTCTGCATGTTTCTTTTGTTATGTGGTTTAGATTAGATTTAGTTTAATTTTGCTTGAATTGAAGTTGAATTTTTGTTAAGCCATTTAATCATGGTGTCCGAGTGGTATTTTGGTCAATTTGTTAGTTGTTTATTATCAATTAAAGTGGATGTTCATTTTACGATATATGCGGATGATGCTTTCATATGAAAACTAGATGTTTATTTGGGTTATATCATTGGTCTTTTGCTTGATTTGCTGGATTCTACATGTACATGTGCTGCATGTTTCTTTTGTTATGTGATTTGGATTAGATTTAATTTAATTGTTCTTGAATTGAAGTTGGATTTGAGTTAAGTCATTTAAACATAGTGCGCATGAGGTATTTTAGTCAATTTGTTAGTTATTTCTTATTAACTAAAGAGAATGTTTATTTTACTATGTATGCAGATGGTTCATTCATATGAAAAGTGAATGTATATTTGGGTTATACCATTTCTCTTTTTGCTTGATTTGATGAAAAGGCCATCTTCATTTTAGGAAGGTTTTCATCCAATAATTAGATCATATGTTGCAAATATTTTTATCCAGGGAAGTTTTCATTAATAATATTGTATGTGTTTTAAAAGAAAAAGCATCTGATCTTGATGGTATTAAATTAGTTACATTGACTCGTTATTCAGAAGAAGAAGTAGAAGTGAACAATTGCGGGTACTGTTGTGTATTTAAGGAAGATTTGAAACATTTAAACCCAAAGAAGATGTATAGTGCCAACTCTTCAACTCACAATCAGAAGCACAAGCTTTTGGAAATTCAAGATGAACAATAGCTCGCAATATTTATATCCATGAATTAATTAAAATTTTGTTTTCAACTGATAATAGATGGTTATTTTTTCTGCTTGATAAGTATGTCATGATTGAAAGATATTCTACCAACACATTCAACCAGGTTCATAAAATGAATAAGCAACCACATGTTAGTTCTCATCAAGTCTCACAAACAAAAGCTCAAGACTCCAACTGGTGAATCAGCTCAACTTGCATTTTGCATTAGAGAAAAAAATCCCTGTACATAGACACAATAAACTGGTTGGTCAGTTTAATATGGATTCAAATGTTTACTGTCTTAGACAACATAGATGGTTATTTTTGCGCCTGGTGAGTATGTCATGATTGAAATACCAACACATTCAACCAAGTTTAGAAAATGAATAAGCAATCACTTATTAGTTCTCATCAAGTCTTATGAACAAAACTTCAATACTCCAACGGGTGAATTAGCTCAACAAGCATTTTGCATTAGAAAAAAAAAATTCCTGTATATAGATATAATAAATTGGATGGTCAGTTTTATATGAAATTGGATGGTTACTTTCTTAGACAAAATAGATGGTTATTTTTTATGCCTAGTAAGTATGTCCTGATTGAAAGATATTCTAACACATTTAGCCAAGTGCTTAAAATGAATGAGCAACCACATGTTAGTCCTCATCAAGTCTTATAAACAAAACATCAAGACTCCAATTGGTGAATTAGTTCAACAAATATTTTGCATTGGAAAAATAAAATTCCTATATATAGACATAATATATTGGATGGTTATTTAAATATGGAATCGGATGGTCACTTTCTTAGACAAAATAGATGGTTATTTTTTATGCCTGGTAAGGAAGTCATGATTGAAAGATATTCTACCAATACATTCAGCCAAGTTCAAAAAATGAATGAGTAACCACATGTTTCTCCTCATCAATTCCCAAAAACAAAACCTCAAGACTTCAACCAGTAAATAAGTTCAATAAGCAATTATATTGTAATAAATAAACTTAAATATGCTACTTTTTTCTCCTATAGACATTTTTAACATGTATGTGGTAATCTTTCGGCCTGTTGTCTCAGCGTTCTCGTCCTGGGTGCTGTGAATGGTGAAGTCACTTCCTTAGGCTTGTTTCGTGATATGTTGCGGCATCCAGGTTCATCTTTGTCTTCCAAAATCGAAATCACCTGATCAATCACCTTATCATCTCAATTCAATAAGCATCACAATATCAATAAGTGCACAATATGTCATAATCGACTAGCAACACTAGTTATCCACTACAAACACCAACAAGACTCCTAAATTGGCGTGATTCATGACAAAATTACGAGTTCATTAAAGAATCTAAGAAAGACATACACAAACACTAGCTTACTTAGAGCTTTAAAATGACACAAAAAACCAATATGCCCAATTACTATTAACAACTATAGAGAAAAAACCATGTTTCTAAAAATCTAACAAAATACAAAAAAAAAGATCACTTGAGATCAAAACAACCATCCGGATACATTTTAAAGTAACCATCTGTCTTATGTACACTAATTAAATCAGCTCAAATAGGGACACATCAAGATAACCACAAGCGCACAAATCGTTGTAGTCGCCCATCAGCACTTGTAGGCTGCTACAAACACCTACAAAATTACTTAAATTATGTGGTTCATAAAAGAATTACCGAGTTCTCAAATGAAAGTAATAATATAAAAATACATAATTAAACTAAATAAAGGTTTCAAATGGACTCAAAGACCAATCTGGAACCTATTGTTTAGAAAAAAAAAACAAATGAAAATAACGCTGAACAAAAAAACAAATATGAACTATTAAGTCATGAAAGAATGAAAAAAGTAAATAATACTCAAACCGACACAACCATATAAATGACATACAAGCATATGAAAATCATGATTTTAATCAAATAAAATAAACACAAGCCATTTGCTTCTACAAGCAATACAAGTACGTTAATTTATTAGATGAATTATCACAAACTACCATAAATGCCATACACTTAACTTGATAAGAATTAGAAAAATAAAAATTAATTAAAGGTGATTATAAAGCATTACAATGAGTAACTATTCCTAACCATGATTCAAACAAAATCTTACCTAACAAAATCTATATGATTCAAACAAGCCAAGAAAAATAAAAACAAACACAAATCAATTGCTTGAAAATCAGGACCACTGTCCTTACTAATTTGAGCATGAACAAAATTTTCCGCGCTAAAGAAAACACCAACGCATCCATCAAGAGCATCAACTTGAACAATACGTTCTCAAACAATTTGAATTCCTACCATGATGTTCTAATTTAGAAAAATAACTTGATCAAACCCAGCTGTAAATTCTACACATGAACATCGAGTTACAAGCAAATTAAAATTCATCAGGTAAGCATATTCATTAACCAACCTTATCAGTAGTGAAAGATGGTGCCGTTGCAGCACATAGGGCCGAGCTATTCGCCGTTAACCTGAAGGATGAGATGGAGGCAGAACGGGACCACAAGGATGATTGCTGCCGTGGGAGAGAGGGTCGAGCCACTCACCAGAGCGCGCGACCGAAACGACGATGGTGGGTCTTGAACTGTGACCCCGACGAATGAAATGGAGACCCGCGATGGGAAGAAGGCTAGCGTGAGGGAGGAGAGGCGTGTTTCGCAGGCTGAAATGCGCATGCAAGAGAGGCCGGTTGACTGAGGCGAAATCTACACTCTGATGGGGCTGGATGTTCGATTGAGAATGGGGTGGATCAGTGGCTGAAAGGTGATGAGGGAGACGCGGTGTCAGTCGGCGGTGCTGCGGTGGGATGGTTATCGGAGCTCGTGAAGGAGGGGGTGAGAGGTGTGCCGTCGTTCACAAAGAAGGAATTGGGTAAAATTTGAAATAAAGATTGGATGGTTAGAATTAAAGTAAAACTAAAGGATTTTATTACACTAGGGTAAAAAGTGGGTCCATTTTCAATTTTAACTTAAATTGGGCCAAATAAACAGCCCATTGTACATATTATATAGATACCTCATTGGCTCTCTAGCAGAATTTTATATATAAACATAAATTTTTGTCTACATAACTATTTACTGTGATGGTATTTAAGTGATGAATTGTAAAGTCTATAAATTGTTCATGATAACAATAAATGCTACCCATGAATTATGTTGATAGCAAGAAAATATTGAATGCAACAGGAACATGAATATTACCATTATATAACTCAATTAATGGTTGTCAATTCCTGAAAGAAGTTTTTTCTATCCTTTCTATCGTTGAAGATTTTTCTCCCCTGATTGGTGGTAAGATGGTAGGAGAATTTTCTATATGTGACATAAATTAAAAAAATAAAAATACAAAGTATCAATAAAACTACTTACTTGAATGTGTAATTTTGAGAAACAATTAAGGAAAAAAATAAGAAGGGTAGTATGGGGTGGAACCTTGTTGCAGAGCATAGTTTAATCTCCTCTTCTTTTGAGCTAGAATGTGATATCTATGTTGTCTTGCTTGCTTCCTATCATTTGGTTTCATATTACAAAATCGATTTAGAGTAAATATTTATACTGAAATAGGTGTATGATATTGCTACTAAGCTACTTCTTTCATGTATTTATTTCTAAGCCCCACTGTGAAGAAGGAAGGAATAGAACGTTTAGTTTTATTTAGACTAATAACAACCAAGTCCATGAGCCAATAGCAAATTCACTGTCCACTTAAAATTAAGTAACTCAAATTTTGTATTTTATATTTTCTTGAAAAGAGTAGTTAAAAAATAAAAATATACTTGTAGATATGTGAACTATTATTCCTTGGCAACTTCACCCCAACACTGTATCAAAAGCAAATAAGTTACTGTGACATCAAATTACTAATTCATTTGGCGAAATTTCAAGTGATTTTTGTTTAAGATATTTTAATGGAAAATGGAATAAATAGAATATGACTTGTTTACTTTGTTTATATTATTTGGAAAGAAAATTTTGGTGATGCATCAATACAGTATAAAGCCACTCAAATTGCTGACATAATGGTTTCATCACAAACTGTAGCTTTATATCATGAGTATGGTATCTTGTTAATTAAGTGTAAAATTTGAATTAAAAAATGAATGCCCTATTTTTTATAAAAATTATTTCTTAGTTACATAAGATTAGTGAAATTGAAATGGTTTTACCAAGTTGCCCATTCTAATTTGATCAAATTTAAAAAAAAAGTAGTATCGTTGAATCCTTTCAAAACCATATTCATGTTTGCATGCAACTAAGCAAGATAATATAGGATTAATTGGCCTTACTATACACATGATTTTATCCATATAATTAAATATATATTTATTACTGCAACATAAAATAACAACAAATTAAATAGGATAATTCTACAAATAAAGTAACTAAACTGAAAAAATTTCTATGAAATATTCATGGATGAGATTTGTAACACCCTACCATACAGAGTCTTATGCTTAAGTCATAATTCAGAGATGGCAAGGTATTACGACCTCTAAAAATAAAAATTTAGTACGTATAGTAGTATGAATAATTGATTATAACTAGGAGCCTTTGTAGAAAAAGGGGTAAACAAAAACCGCAACCTTAAAGCGCAACACTCCGATCGATAACGTGACGAACAAGGATAACCAACGCGAGATTATATATATATATATATAAAGGAGCGTCAAAAACAGGAATATCAAGACTCAAGATCCGGCTGCGAAGATAACCGATCCGAGCATAACAATATATACATATGATATAGTAAGGAAAACCCCAAAGGAAACCCAAAGGGACACAAACTTAAAACCTATTCTCCAAAATTCTCCCATAAGAGGAGTCATCACAGTTTGTATTATTTAATGGAGATAAAAGTATCTAAGCAAAACATATAAACCAAAACATAGCCCCGGGAACAAAGGATCTTCGCAAATCAAGAAGTCTCCAGCATGCCTCAGCGGGAAACCTCACGTCCTGCATCTGAAAACCACAAAATCTGCATGGGTGAGAACCAAAGGTCCCCAGCATGGTAACAGCTTCCACATATATAATACATAATAATGGAGGAAAGCCAAAGGCAATCCTAGAACTCCCTCCAAATAATATCAAAGCTTATAAACAAGCTAAACCATAAAGGGCATCTGACTAAAGATACTTCTGTCTAACTAATACTTCCCTTTCCAATTCCTTCAGACCTCCCAACCACCAGTAGGAGTATAAAGTAGCAAACACAGTTATATCAAACAAAGAATATGCAAATAGGAACAGTTAAGGCATTTAGACAATTAGCAAGTAATATGCAGTCAAATAGGCAATCTCAAACAATTCATATAGTATGCATATGATGAATGCCTGTCCCTAGTGGCTGATGATATCATCTGTCGGTTATAGAGCCAACCCGACAAGTCCTGGTAGCTAACCATTGGACTGTCCCTCTGTCATGCATCCCCAACTCGAGTTATACTCGTCATAAACTTGATCATAATCATGATCTATATCCATCACCCTCACTGGTGAATATTTACGGGGGCGAGCTCATCCGGGTCTTTCACAGTGCCCGGCCACACTTATGACATAGGGTCAGAAGAGCTTCGAGTCTCAACCTGGAGCACGTGGTGGCTAGTCACTGCTACTACCCAGGGAAACTCTTATCTCCGATAGTGGAAGTGCAAATCACAATTATCAATAATTCAGCATAAACATGCATGAATTCTCATCCATGGATCAACATCCATATCAGCCATCCGGCTCACGGTTCAATCCAGAACCGGCCAATAGTCATATCATACACAGCCATTCCGGCTCACGGTTAAATCCATAACCAGCCAATATTCATAGCATACACAGCTATTCCGGCTCACGGTTCAATCCAGAACCAGCCAATTCATAAACAATTACGGCCCTTCGGCCAATGGCATAACAAGCACTTCCACCACCATCCTCCACATCTCACATAATCATCAATGATCTTCATTGATTATTCATTTTCCTTGCTTCACTCGCAAGTTACCACATCCACTAGCTCCTTCTCTCATAGCTAGGCATATCATAATGATTTAAGATATAAGTGGTGAGATCGGAGGCTTAGAAGTATGAAGTTTGGCTTTTAAAACTCAAAAATCAACTTTGGGATGAAAACAGGTCCGCGCGTACGCGCACTCCACGCGCACGCGTGGATGGCCTCAAAAACTTCATCGACGCGCAAGCGTCATGCACGCTAACGCGTGGATTAAAAACTTGCCAAACGACGCGCACGCGTCAACCACGCGTACGCGTAGGCGTCCTCGTGCCCCAGGCACAACACTGGCACAGTTCTGGCATAACTCTCTGGAAAATGGCTGGGCATTGGGTGCAGCACCATCGGCGCGCCCGCGCACATCACGCTCACGCGTGGATGGCATTTTCGGGAAGAACGGCGCGCACGCGCCAAGTGCGCCCACGCGCAAGAGGTCATTCTGCTAAAAATTTTCTAAGTTAAAAGCTGCAAAATTCACCAATTTAAACCCCAATCTTCCAACGGACATAACTTTCTCATTTTAAATCGTTTTTCACCCGTTCTTCGAACGGTACGGACATCCCGGATCTAATTTCATTTATAAATAGATTTGGCACAAAACAGAGATCCGTAGTCCAAGTTATGTCCCACCAAAGTATGCCCAAAAACCATGTTTTTCATAAAAACCACAAAGTGCCATTTTCAAACAAGCCATTTCCAACTCTTTTCATAATCAATCAAAACATGCCATTTTCATCCCTTTTCTTTGAAATCAATCAAAATACATCAATTTCAACATCAAGCCTCCTCAACTCACACATTGAGACTTTACCACATATTACAAAACCACTATCTCATCATTCTAACCCACTTCACCCAAGTGGCTCAAACTCAAGTATATTGACATATCATATATTCTTACTCATGCCAATTCTCAACAACACTAATTCCAATAAATCATCATTGTATACAATCAATATCATACTCACCATCAACATGGTCCAACCCACAATTCAACCATAACCAATCATCAAGCATATATCACAACATGCATATTTCTCATACATCATACCATCAAGGCATCATTAATCATCATCACATATATGACCACATCATATATCTCAATCATTCAACAACATCAACATTTCAATGCCTATCTTAGGGCCTCTAGCCTAAGTATTTCCTACCACATTACATATTAGATACGGGAAACCGAAACCATACCTTAGCCGATTTTCCCAAGCTCACCCGGAGCACTTCCAAACCACTTATCCACAAGCTCTCAAGGCCTCAATACCTCCAAGAACAGATTTTTCACCACCAAGCCCTTTCCAAACTTTTCAAAATCACCAATCAAGCTCCAATATCCACACATACACAACCTAAGCCACAACCATCATACCCATACACAACATCTCAAAACCCAAACATCATAAAACAACAAAATACACTAGGGTTGAGAATCTTACCACATCCAAGGTCCAAGGAGACAAGATTAACCTTCTCCTTCAAGAGAGTTGGGTCCTATAACATCAAAGAACCCAAAATCTCAACATTTTTGCTCATAAAACTCGAAAACAAAGCTGGAATTTCGAAGAGCAAAACGTGGCTTACCTCAAGATTAATTGTATGGGTTTTGTAGAGCTCTCCGCAGTGAACGCGTGGCCGCAAACGGGGCGGCAATCGGAGCTCTAGATCAAAAGTTATGGTAGTTTGAAGATCAACCAAGGGAGAGAACTTGAGAGAGTGTTCTTCCTCCCTTTCTCTCTAATTTCAACTTGTGTGTGTAACAAATGAGGAGAGAGAGTGCTGAAAACTAGGGTTTTGGTTAAGTTATGTTGGGCCAAGGGCCCACTCTGGGTCCAATTGGCCTGGTTTGGCCCGTTCGGTCCAATCTTGGTCCGAATTCTATAAAATTGGTACCAAAATTCTCGTCTCAATCTCCTCTATCACATTTAGCCATAAAAATCACATTTTGGGCTTTCTAGAATAAATTCTCATTTATGGGTTAATTAGCCGTTAATTAACCGGGTTTTACATTCTACCCACCTAATTGGGAGTTTTGCCCACAAAATTCAAATGCAATTACCTGAGAATAAATGCGGATAGTCCTTTCGCATCTCCGACTCAAGTTCCCAAGTGTGTTCCTCAACACCGCCTCGACTCCAAGCCACTTTGACTAATGAAACCTCTTTTCCACGCAGCCGTTTGATACTAGTATCATCAATTCTGACTGGAGCCACTGGAAGCATCAAATCTTCCCTTAACTGAACCGACTCAGGTTCCAACACATGGCTAGCATCAGGAGTGTACTTCCGAAGCTGCGACACGTGAAACACATCGTGCAGATTCGAAAGATGAGGTGGTAGAGCCATCCGATACGCCACCGGCCCAATCCTCTCCAGGATCTGAAATGGACCAATGTATCGAGGATTCAACTTTTTTACCTTAATCGCCCTACCTACTCCCGTGGTCGGAGTAACCTTAAGGAAAACATGATCCCCTTCCTCAAATTCTAAGGGCTTTCGCCTCTGATCGGCGTAACTCTTTTGACGACTCTGCGCCGTAAGCATCCTATCACGGATTTTCTTGACTTGTTCAGTAGTCTCAGCTATCATTTCCGGCCCCAACAAGCTTTTCTCTCCAGCTTCATACCAACATAGTGGAGATTGACATTTCCTCCCATACAAGGCCTCATACGGAGCCATTCCGATGCTCGCATGATAACTATTATTGTATGCAAACTCCACCAATGGCATATACCGATCCCAACTCGCCGGTTGGTCCAAAACACAAGCTCTCAACATATCCTCTAGTGTTTGGATTGTCCTCTCAGATTGACCATCTGTTTGAGGATGGTAAGCCGTGCTCAAGCTTAATCGGGTTCCAAAAGCTTTCTGAAATGCACCCCAAAACCTTAAAGTGAAACGAGGATCTCTATCAGAGATTATAGTAGCAGGTACACCATGAAGTCTCACAATCTCCTTTATGTATAACCGTGCTAGCTCCTCAAGGGTGTAAGCCATACGAATGGGTAAAAAGTGAGCTGACTTCGTCAGTCGGTCCACAATCACCCAAATAGCATCAAAACCAGCCCTAGTCCTTGGCAATCCCGACACAAAGTCCATTGCAATACTTTCCCACTTCCATTGTGGAATCTCTAAAGGTTGCAACATCCCGGAAGGTCTTTGATGTTCAATCTTTACCTTTTGACAAGTTAAGCACTTTGAAACATATTCCGCCACATCATTCTTCATACCCGGCCACCAAAACATTGCCTTTAAATCATGGTACATCTTAGTACTTCCCGGGTGAATGGAGAATCCGCTTTTGTGTGCCTCCTTTAAAATATCTTGTCTCAAAGTGCCAACATCCGGCACAATGATTCTACCTTTGAATCTCCATAACCCATCTTTTTCTTCTGACACTCTCCACTGTTTTCCTTGCTCAATAGCCGGTAACACCTTCCATAACGCTTCATCATTTTGATGAGCCTTTAGGAGTTCGGACTTAAAATCACTTGAGATCTCTAATCGGCTCAAACACAAAGTTCCGGATACTTCTCGAGCACCAATTTTCAGACTCTCAAATCCCTTGAGCAACTTCTCCTCTTGAAGCATCATCCAAGCCGCATATAGCGACTTCCGACTTAACGCATCCGCCACTACGTTCGCCTTTCCCGGATGGTAATTCAACTCAAAGTCGTAGTCCTTTAACAATTCCATCCACCTTCTCTGCCTCATATTGAGCTCTTTCTGATCAAAGAGATACTTCAAGCTCTTATGATCAGAGAAAACTTGGAACTTAACCCCATAGAGGTAATGCCTCCACACCTTCAAGGCAAACACAACCGCAGCAAGTTCTAAATCATGCGTAGGGTAACTAACTTCATGAGGTCTCAACTGTCGTGAGGCATACGCCACCACATTATGATGCTGCATCAGCACGCATCCTAGTCCCTTCAATGAGGCATCACAATACACCTCAAATGGCTCATTCGGCTTGGGTAACACTAACACAGGTGCAGTGGTCAACTTCTTCTTCAATGTCTGAAAGCTCTCCTCGCACTCAGGAGTCCAAACAAACGGAGTGTCTTTGCGGGTTAACTTTGTCATTGGCAAAGCTATCTGTGAAAAGCCCTTGATAAACCTTCGGTAATAGCCAGCTAAACCCAGAAAACTCCTTATCTCCGTTACGGTGGCTGGTTGCTTCCAATCCATCACAGCCTCTACCTTAGTTGGATCTACAGCTATTCCCTTCTTACTCACCACGTGACCCAAAAACTTCACCTCGCTCTTCCAAAACTCACACTTAGACAGTTTTGCATAGAGTTTCTTCTCCTTTAGAATCTGCAACACGGTCCTCAAGTGTTCCGCATGCTCTTCTTCAGTCTTGGAATAAATCAGTATGTCATCAATGAAGACAACAACGAATTTATCCAAAAACGGACGGAAAACTCTATTCATGTAATCCATAAACACTGCAGGAGCGTTCGTCAACCCGAAAGACATTACAGTGTACTCGTAATGACCATAACGAGTCCTGAAGCGGTCTTAGGGATATCCTCACCCCTCACCCTTATCTGGTGATAACCGGATCGCAAATCGATCTTGGAGAAAACTCCGGCTCCTTGTAATTGATCCATGAGATCATCAATTCTCGGCAATGGGTACTTATTCTTTATTGTAACCTTGTTCAGCTGCCTGTAATCCACACAGAGCCGCATACTCCCATCCTTCTTCTTTACCAGTAATACTGGAGCACCCCACGGAGATACACTTGGTCGTATAAAATTCTTTCCCAACAAATCCTCTAACTGAGACTTTAGCTCGTTCATCTCTAACGGTGACATCCTATAAGGAACACTTGAGATTGGTCCCGCCCCGGGCACCAATTCAATAGCAAACTCAACCTCTCCGTTAGGTGGAAACTCATCAATATCATCAGGAAATACTTCCGGAAACTCACACACAACCGGAATCTGCTCCAACCTTTGATCATCACCCGAAACACCCGCGGCTAACAACAGGATACCCTGACATTCGGTTCCGGAACAGTTCACCCTCATCAAATTCAAGTAATAATTATTCACCACGACCGACCCTTCAGTATTTTCCGGCATAAAGTACACCGACTTTGTAGAACAATCTAGCAGAACATGGTTCTTAGATAACCAGTCCAATCCCAAGATAAGATCAAGACCAGTCATCGGCAAGCAGATTAAATTATGAATAAAATCACGCTGCTTGAACCTAAAGGAAACTTCCGGGCATCCTAGCCTAGTTACCATGGCTTCGTGGGTAGCATTGTACACTCTTAGATCATAACCTAAAGTTACAATCTTCAATCCTAACTCATGGGCTTTCTCAAATGCAATGAATGAATGCGATGCTCCCGAATCAAATAAAGCATTTAAAGTTTGTCCAGCCATTTCACAGTTACCTCGAATAAGTGTCTCAAATCCCTCAGCTCCTACAGCTGAAGTGGTGAACACCCGACCAGTCTGTTGTGCCTTTCCAGCACCTTGTTTCTGCTTCTCAGGACAATTTACAGCTTTATGCCCTGCCCTTCCACAAGTGTAGCACAAACCCCATCCGGCCTTGCATGGTGCTCCCGGATGGTGACTCCCACATCTAGTACAAGCTTGATCATTCTGAGGCTGCTTCCCAAACTTCTTCCCTTGGAAATTGTTGTTGTTGTTGGGCCTCCTGAAAGAGCTTCCCCTTTTGAAAGACGGACCTCTAGGTGCAAAACTCTTCCCTCGGTTCTGTGGGAATGATCCCTTTTGACTCCCTTTCTCAGCGATTGCCCTCTTCACACACTCTTCAGCAACCCTACACTTGTTTACCAACTCGGAGAAAGTTCTAATCTCCATTGGTCCCACAGAACTAAAAATATCGCTCCGGAGTCCTCCTTCATACTTAACACACTTCCATTCCTCATATTCCACCGGAGTCCCTTGGCACATACGAGAGAACCTGAACAGCTCCTCAAACTTGTCAGTATACTCTGATATGGACATAGTACCCTGCCTCAGCTGTAACAATTCAAGCTCCTTGGCCGTCCTAGCAGAAGTCGGAAAGTACTTCTTATAGAACTCTTCTTGAAAAACATTCCAGGTGATATAGTCATCACCCTGCTGCAGAAGACGTCGGATACCTTGCCACCAATGGGACGCTTCACCGACAAGCATATAGGTAGCAAACTCGACACGCTGTCCTTCAGGCACCACTTGCGCTTGCAGCGCTCGCTCTATAGCCTGAAACCATGTATCAGCCTCAGTCGGGCTAGTAGTTCCCTTGAACTTAGGCGGATTAACCTTCAAAAAGTTTGCCAGCGTCATCGGGCCATGAACTCCACCTCCATCATTACCATGGTTGTTCATCTGTTGACCAAGAGCCTCAGCAGTGGCTTGCATAGCAGCAGCCATGTTCTCCAACGCAGTCATAAAGTTCACCGGGTCATTAGGGTTATTCTCCGGTGCACGAGCGTTCGTACGACCTCTCACACTACCTCTACCGCGTCCACGAGGCGCCATCTGGTTCCTATACATACCAAACAATCGATATTAAGTTGATCAGTCTCAATATCGGAAGTCTAGTACTTCAAAGTCCCAAATGCATGCTCATGAACGTTTATACCAGTTATATCAAGTAGATATACTAATAGCACATAACACACACACAGAGAATGCACAGAAGCATAATCAGTCCATCCCTCAGGCTCTACAGGAACGAACTGCTCTGATACCATAATGTAACACCCTACCATACAGATTCTTATGCTTAAGTCATAATTCAGAGATGGCAAGGTATTACGACCTCTAAAAATAAAAATTTAGTACGTATAGTAGTATGAATAATTGATTATAACTAGGAGCCTTTGTAGAAAAAGGGGTAAACAAAAACCGCAACCTTAAAGCGCAACACTCCGATCGATAACGTGACGAACAAGGATAACCAACGCGAGATTATATATATATAAAGGAGCGTCAAAAACAGGAATATCAAGACTCAAGATCCGGCTGCGAAGATAACCGATCCGAGCATAACAATATATACATATGATATAGTAAGGAAAACCCCAAAGGAAACCCAAAGGGACACAAACTTAAAACCTATTCTCCAAAATTCTCCCATAAGAGGAGTCATCACAGTTTGTATTATTTAATGGAGATAAAAGTATCTAAGCAAAACATATAAACCAAAACATAGCCCCGGGAACAAAGGATCTTCGCAAATCAAGAAGTCTCCAGCATGCCTCAGCGGGAAACCTCACGTCCTGCATCTGAAAACCACAAAATCCGCATGGGTGAGAACCAAAGGTCCCCAGCATGGTAACAGCTTCCACATATATAATACATAATAATGGAGGAAAGCCAAAGGCAATCCTAGAACTCCCTCCAAATAATATCAAAGCTTATAAACAAGCTAAACCATAAAGGGCATCTGACTAAAGATACTTCTGTCTAACTAATACTTCCCTTTCCAATTCCTTCAGACCTCCCAACCACCAGTAGGAGTATAAAGTAGCAAACACAGTTATATCAAACAAAGAATATGCAAATAGGAACAGTTAAGGCATTTAGACAATTAGCAAGTAATATGCAGTCAAATAGGCAATCTCAAACAATTCATATAGTATGCATATGATGAATGCCTGTCCCTAGTGGCTGATGATATCATCTGTCGGTTATAGAGCCAACCCGACAAGTCCTGGTAGCTAACCATTGGACTGTCCCTCTGTCATGCATCCCCAACTCGAGTTATACTCGTCATAAACTTGATCATAATCATGATCTATATCCATCACCCTCACTGGTGAATATTTACGGGGGCGAGCTCATCCGGGTCTTTCACAGTGCCCGGCCACACTTATGACATAGGGTCAGAAGAGCTTCGAGTCTCAACCTGGAGCACGTGGTGGCTAGTCACTGCTACTACCCAGGGAAACTCTTATCTCCGATAGTGGAAGTGCAAATCACAATTATCAATAATTCAGCATAAACATGCATGAATTCTCATCCATGGATCAACATCCATATCAGCCATCCGGCTCACGGTTCAATCCAGAACCGGCCAATAGTCATATCATACACAGCCATTCCGGCTCACGGTTAAATCCATAACCAGCCAATATTCATAGCATACACAGCTATTCCGGCTCACGGTTCAATCCAGAACCAGCCAATTCATAAACAATTACGGCCCTTCGGCCAATGGCATAACAAGCACTTCCACCACCATCCTCCACATCTCACATAATCATCAATGATCTTCATTGATTATTCATTTTCCTTGCTTCACTCGCAAGTTACCACATCCACTAGCTCCTTCTCTCATAGCTAGGCATATCATAATGATTTAAGATATAAGTGGTGAGATCGGAGGCTTAGAAGTATGAAGTTTGGCTTTTAAAACTCAAAAATCAACTTTGGGATGAAAACAGGTCCGCGCGTACGCGCACTCCACGCGCACGCGTGGATGGCCTCAAAAACTTCATCGACGCGCAAGCGTCATGCACGCTAACGCGTGGATTAAAAACTTGCCAAACGACGCGCACGCGTCAACCACGCGTACGCGTAGGCGTCCTCGTGCCCCAGGCACAACACTGGCACAGTTCTGGCATAACTCTCTGGAAAATGGCTGGGCATTGGGTGCAGCACCATCGGCGCGCCCGCGCACATCACGCTCATGCGTGGATGGCATTTTCGGGAAGAACGGCGCGCACGCGCCAAGTGCGCCCACGCGCAAGGGGTCATTCTGCTAAAAATTTTCTAAGTTAAAAGCTGCAGAATTCACCAATTTAAACCCCAATCTTCCAACGGACATAACTTTCTCATTTTAAATCGTTTTTCACCCGTTCTTCGAACGGTACGGACATCCCGGATCCAATTTCATTTATAAATAGATTTGGCACAAAACAGAGATCCGTAGTCCAAGTTATGTCCCACCAAAGTATGCCCAAAAACCATGTTTTTCATAAAAACCACAAAGTGCCATTTTCAAACAAGCCATTTCCAACTCTTTTCATAATCAATCAAAACATGCCATTTTCATCCTTTTTCTTTGAAATCAATCAAAATTCATCAATTTCAACATCAAGCCTCCTCAACTCACACATTGAGACTTTACCACATATTACAAAATCACTATCTCATCATTCTAACCCACTTCACCCAAGTGGCTCAAACTCAAGTATATTGACATATCATATATTCTTACTCATGCCAATTCTCAACAACACTAATTCCAATAAATCATCATTGTACACAATCAATATCATACTCACCATCAACATGGTCCAACCCACAATTCAACCATAACCAATCATCAAGCATATATCACAACATGCATATTTCTCATACATCATACCATCAAGGCATCATTAATCATCATCACATATATGACCACATCATATATCTCAATCATTCAACAACATCAACATTTCAATGCCTATCTTAGGGCCTCTAGCCTAAGTATTTCCTACCACATTACATATTAGATACGGGAAACCGAAACCATACCTTAGCCGATTTTCCCAAGCTCACCCGGAGCACTTCCAAACCACTTATCCACAAGCTCTCAAGGCCTCAATACCTCCAAGAACAGATTTTTCACCACCAAGCCCTTTCCAAACTTTTCAAAATCACCAATCAAGCTCCAATATCCACACATACACAACCTAAGCCACAACCATCATACCCATACACAACATCTCAAAACCCAAACATCATAAAACAACAAAATACACTAGGGTTGAGAATCTTACCACATCCAAGGTCCAAGGAGACAAGATTAACCTTCTCCTTCAAGAGAGTTGGGTCCTATAACATCAAAGAACCCAAAATCTCAACATTTTTGCTCATAAAACTCGAAAACAAAGCTGGAATTTCGAAGAGCAAAACGTGGCTTACCTCAAGATTAATTGTATGGGTTTTGTAGAGCTCTCCGCAGTGAACGCGTGGCCGCAAACGGGGCGGCAATCGGAGCTCTAGATCAAAAGTTATGGTGGTTTGAAGATCAACCAAGAGAGAGAACTTGAGAGAGTGTTCTTCCTCCCTTTCTCTCTAATTTCAACTTGTGTGTGTAACAAATGAGGAGAGAGAGTGCTGAAAACTAGGGTTTTGGTTAAGTTATGTTGGGCCAAGGGCCCACTCTGGGTCCAATTGGCCCGGTTTGGCCCGTTCGGTCCAATCTTGGTCCGAATTCTATAAAATTGGTACCAAAATTCTCGTCTCAATCTCCTCTATCACATTTAGCCATAAAAATCACATTTTGGGCTTTCTAGAATAAATTCTCATTTATGGGTTAATTAGCCGTTAATTAACCGGGTTTTACAAGATTCACTTTAATAGCTTGAGACCACTGACCACATTGAAGATGATGTCTTTCATAAAAAATTTCTATGAAATATTCATGGCTGAGCTTCTAAACTTATAAGATCATTATCAACAAATAACTTAGGATTATCATATGTACTCAATCTTTTTGGCTTTAAACTTGACTTCCATTTAAAGCACTTATCCTTTGTATTTATAACACTTCATATGCACTTCATTTTTTGGGTGAGATAAAAAGGAAACAAACCCTTGGTATTTTAGTAGATATTGACATTTTGATCTATACCTGTCGCATATGAAAAGGACGTAGAAAGTTTTCTTTATGATAGAATAAATCAATATAGAGTTTGAAAACTGATAATCATTGCCAGTGAAATGAATCCAAAAGATTTGACCATTTTCAGTAACGTAATTAGGCCCTACTTTTCCTCTCATACCTTCACATGCACTTATTTTTTTCTATTGTTGATCTTTAGAGGAATAGACACTATAAAGTATGAAATCATCCTGCAAATTTCTTTTGAAGGTATGAAGTATGCAATAATGCATGCTTTTTGAAAAATAAGCAAAAGCAAAAGCTGAAAAAAAAACTTAAACCACAAAAATTTTGGTAGAGAAATTTGTATTTTTGATCCAGTAAATGCATTCTAAACTATTATGTTTGCTTCATATTGCAACAAGTTATAAGAAAGACACGTATTGCCATTCTCCATGTCTATTACCATCAGTTTCTCAGCATCACCCAACTCTATTAGTAGTGAAAAAAATAGTCGATTACCTCATTTTCGATCGAGTCTAATGAAGCAATTTTTTCCCTCTCCAAATTGGAAAGAAAACATGAATTAGAATGGAAAGATGAGCCTTTGAAAATAATTGATAATATTTTGAGACAAATTCAAAATCTGATAACGTTTGTCTTCAATTACGTGACAATAATTTGCACCTGCAAACTATAGCAGCTCAGTTTTGTATAAAATATAGATGATTAAGTCTTTAGATAATGAAGGTATTACAAGTTTATGAGCTGCAACATAGTTTTCTATGTTACAAAGAGGATATCATAAGTTTTCTTTTTAACTGAAAGGGTTGAGCTTAACGAAAGAACTAATAAGAAAGGGGTGAGGTCAATTGGAAGGTAATCACTAGAAAGATTAGGGTGGATGTAGCTTATTTTGGCCTTATTTTATCATGTAAGTAAGTCATATATGAGAACCGATACTAACAATATACATGTTAGAAAATTATTTTTAATAAAAGTTGCATTTAAAGATATCCAATTGGTGAGGTGATTATTCTCTGAACAGATAAGGTCACCGTTGTGTGAAAACATGATGTGATGGGCTATGTAGATTTTATTGGATAATACCCAATACAATTACTCATTAATTAGCCTAATTCAGTTTTGTAAATGAGATAGAAAAAGATGAAAATTTAGTTACTTTATCTCTCTCCTTATAACTAAAGTTTGTTTCATCAATTAGTCTAATTCAGTTTTGCAAATGAGATAGAAAAAGATGGAAACTTAGTTACTTTATCTCTCTCCTTATAACTAAAGTTTGTTTAGTTCTACTGAACTAAATCTTCTACTAAATGATAGTGTTTCAAAATAAGTTAAGTGAAGTAGTTAATATTTAGTATAATAACTAAAAAGTAAGTGTGTGTGTATAGAAAGATAACTTCACAACTAAAAAATATTAAACATTTTAAATAAACATTGACAATAAATTAAACAATAAATATTTAGTAATAATTTTATTTTTTGTATCATTTTTATATAGTTCTTGTGCATGTATTTTCACAATTCTTTTTATTATCAACCAGCAGATTAATTATCGAAAAATGATTATATTTGTATATACTTTAATAGTGTATGATGTTATGGGAGTTTTGAATTTTATTATTTGTCATTTTTTTGAAATTAAATATATTTTATATCTTATATTCTATTAAGATTTACTTTTGTTTAAATTACTTAAATCAATGTTTTATTATGATAGTAATAAATGCTTTTATTTTATTAAACTACACACATCATTACTTAGTTTTTTTTATCTTTTTTACTTCATTGATATACTAAAAAATTTTGAAGTTCATAATCCTATCAACCATTTGTATTTTGTTTTGAAGTAGTCATTAGTTAATCATAATGCATTAACTTTGTTTCTACTTTAAATCTTAAGTTATTATAGCTAGTTAATTTATTTTATTAACTAAATACTATCTTAAATTTTGTTAGAAAAAAAAGTTTAAAATAGTGACATTGCTTATTTTCTACATTTGCTCTTATAAAGCATAAAAAATTGAGTACAAATTAATTTTTTACTTAAAAAGATGAATTATTAACTTCCTAATAATTTTCATGTATAGTTTATAATATTTTAAAAAGGTTGTTTAATTAATATTTGATTTAAATAAAAAAATAATTTTTTTCTGATATCCTATTAAGCCTTATTTATCTTTAATTTAGTTAAACTCTTCTTTTATTACAATGGTAAAGAAAATTTTTGTGGAACTTCATTGATTACTAAAAGTATTGAAATTAATATTTTGTATTAAAAAATTTTTTACATGTACCTTATTTTCTATAAATAGTTGATTACAAAATAAATTTTACCTTACAAAGTGAATTATTAAATTTTTTGTAATTTTTATGTATTATTTATAATATTTCTAAAAAGGTTGATTACGTAGTATTAAATTTAAAAGCAAAAAATAATCTTTTGTTAGATTTCTAAGATTTGGTATAAAAAGGTTTAGTTTTATAAAGAATTTGGCAAAAAAATATTAAATTGTTAACATAAAATTTCATAATAATTATAGCTAGTAGTACTTAACCCAATTGAACAACAAATATTTAGTAGTCATTTTATTTTTATTGTATAATCTTTAAAAGGTTTCATAATTTTTACTTCATTGATATACCAAAATTGTTAAAATGAATATTCATACTCATCATTTGATTATAATAAATTACAAGTATTTCTATCCTAAATCTTAGTGATATAGCTAGCTGTTTTATTTTATTAATCGAGTTATAGCTTATACTTTGTACTAAAACATTAAGGGTAAAGTATACTTTTTGTCCTTGAAGTTTTCGAAAAGTTTCAAAAATACCCTTAAATTTTAATTTGTTTCAATTTTATCCTTAATGTTTTAAATATGCTTCAATTATATCCTTTTTGTTAATTTTTTGATAGTCAACCAATATTCAACTTTTTGTTTCCAATTTTAAACCCTAATCCTAATAGTGTTTGGCAGTTGGCACACTACCTGATCTATCCTCTCCTTTTCTTCCCAATTTCATTCCATTCCAACAGACCAACACCTCCATTTTTCTTTCCAACCATCACTCATCCTCTCATCCATATCTTTCGCTGCAATCACTGGCACCACCACCAACCACCACCACCAATCTCTATCTCCGTCTCTCACTCTCTTTTCTCTCATACCAACTTTCATTTTTCCTTGCTTCTTATTGTCTCACGAACCACCGTGCACATTTTATCAATTCACACATTTGGTTCAATTGTAGAATGAAGTGCCAAAGTTACAGCAATAAAAGTCAGTTGAAAACACCAAAATTGAATATAAAAGAGTGATATTGACAAATTAATAATAAAACCATTTGGGCAATTAAACCCTAATTGTAGATCTGAATAAGAAATTAAACCTCGTCGTTTCTATTGGGTTGTTTCTGAAACCAGTTAATATTCAAGATCTGGACATGGGCAGAGGGAGAGGGAGAGTTGAGGCTGTCGGAGAGGGAAGCCATAGCGCACATAACGGCGGACCTCGAGACACGGTGAAATACGGATGGCGGAGCTCTGGGCGTAGTGAATCGTGAGCGGCAGAGCTCCAGGCGCAGTTAATCGTGGACGGTGGAGCATGAGCTTAAGGTGCTGTGAATGGTGGAGGCTATGTGAGACTTGAGTGTGTGGGACTGGGATAAGAGAAACGTGTGTGAGTGATTAGTATTCAGACCCTGTTTTTTGCTGTTTTATGATCATGAAAATGGAGATGGATGAGTGGTGAGGGAGATAGATGAATGATGTTGGAGACAAAGATGGAGATTGGTGGTGATAGTTAGTGGTGGCGCCGGTGGTTACAGTGAGAGAGATGAATGAGAGGATGAGCAATGATTGGGAAGAAAAGTGGAGGTGTTGGGCTGTTGGAATAAAATGAGATTGGGAAGAAAGGGAGAGGATGGATTAGGTAGTGTGCCAACTACCAAACACGGTTAGGATTAGGGGTTAAAATTGGAAACAAAAAGTTGACTATTGGTTGACTATCAAAAAATTAATAAAAAAGATATAATTGAAGCATATTTAAAACATCAAGGATAAAATTGAAATAAATTAAAATTTAAGGGTATTTTTGAAACTTTTCGAAAACTTCAAGGACAAAAAATATATCTTACCCAAAAATTAAACATAGCAGTGTTGTTTATCTTCTATATTTTTTTTATAAATTATGAATAATTTAGTACAAAATAGTTTTTTCTTTAAAGAGTAAAAAATTATTTTTTAATATTTTTCATGTATTATTTATAATTCTTCTAAAAAGAGTTTAACCAAAAAACAATCATGTAAGCCATTACATATTTAAACCATACTAAATTATTTGTTGCATACTACAGACAATGTTTTTTTATTAAAGTTGTCCTTTATATTTGTTTTGGATGTTAATTTCATAATAATATTTCATTTGTTTGATGATAACCCTATGCATAGTATTCCTTTTCTCATTCCCTTGATTTGTTATGTTCGATGAATGGAAATAATTTTTTTTATAAGATTATGTAATCCTTGCTTCTTTCTTAATGCCATAGCTTTTATTTTGAATTTGTCTAATTTTTTGTAGGTAACTCCTTTTTTTCTAATTTGAAAGTTTAAAAAATAATATTATCATTTGTTATGAAAGTTCTGAGTTTAGTTAACTCACATCTTGACTACTTAATTTTGCTAACAAACATCACACAATGACTATATTTAATATGCTTACTAAAGAGCAAATACATAAACATAAAATATATTAGTAGAGATGTCTAAAAATATCTCACACAAACAACATGACATAGCAACAATAGACACACATTCTATTACAAAGCTAAAAAGAAAGAAAAAATTTAATTAGAAGGACACCAGATGCATACACCTAACAGAAAACTATCATTAAAGAACCAAACTTGCATATCACATAAGGAATAGTCTTAGGTAGAATTTGTGTAGTATCCATAGTTTGACTACAATGTCATAATTATCCAATTGAAAGGTCTTCTTTAAGCCAATAGTGGGACTATAGCGGTGTATATAGAAGTGATGAGTAAATCTGAAGTCATGTATATCTTCAACTTCTAGATGTGTTTTCTTAATCTGAATAATATCATCATCAACAATGGTGAAAAGTATATTAGACGGTCTAATACTACTGTAAAAAAATAGTTTAGTCTAGTTAAAGACAAAACTATTCTGGTCAAGCTGCCAAATCACTAACTTATATGAGTAATCATCACCATTATTAGCAGCAACACATAGGTGCCCACTTCGGATTAAAAGAGTATGGGAACATCCAAGTCCTTCTTTTGGAAGTAAAATTTGATCAAATGAGTAAGTGATAATATTGAAAGAAACTATATAAGGAGGCTGAACATCCTCTTCGTCAGTAATGATAGTAACCCAGTAAACAACACCGTTAACTAACAGATAGGCTGGATCCAACCTACGTGCATTCTTTGGGCATGGAATTGTAACATTTCAGTTTCTTCTAACACTTATGTGCTTGGTTAAAACACATGTCAAGCTATCTAAATTTTTCATTTACACGTGCAGTAGAGCATAATCAAGCGTGTTTGGATAGTACAAAAAAGAGTAAGCAAAAACACAACCTTCACAATAATGTTTATTAGGGTCAGAAATAATTTTAGAGTAACTAGAAATGGGATTCCAGGTGAGCAAGTAGTTTTCGTTACCCATAAAAAAATAGCGTATACAAACAATATTATTTTCAATGTCAACTATCTGGAACCAACCTTCAGCAGTTAACAGGAATGAAAAGTGAAGTGGAAAAGTCTCACTAGTTAAGGCACTCATATTCATGACCCAGTCTAGTGACTTTGTCCAATCAAAAGAGTAGCCAAAGTGAGCAAAGAGAAAACAACCCTTGCTCTTCCACCTTCTTGTAATCTCTTCTAAAAAAGCATATGAGCTTACATTTTTCTTCAAAACCTGCATGTTGCTCGAGTATTGAGAATGGTAGAAACATCACATAGATAAATTTTTAGCATAATCTCTGTCGGAAGATCTGGAATGTTAACCCTTTTAGGAGGAACATCACTCATGGTGGTATTAGTAGTAATGAAATACTGGCTTATTGTAGAGATGGAAAAAAAGGTCAATAGAAGACTTATTTTAGTGTTTTAGTTTAATTGGGAAGACTTATTTGAGTTCTAATATAGTATTTATAGAAAGATATATATATCACTTGTAGGATAACAATGTTAAAGTCACTCGTCTAATGCCTTTAAATAAACTAAATATGAAAAAAAGCAATGCTGTTAAGAAATAGAAAAAAAATATATTCAGTAATTCTCAATTTAATGTTACCAATTAATATGAAAAAGAGAATGTTTGCTCTTATTTGGTGAAGGCATGTTAATGTTGGAGATTGCTTTTACTTCAATGTATTTTTTTAAGTGCAATTAAGTTGTCAGATAGACTATATAAGTATTGCATGTGTGTTTTTTGATTTAATTCTACATATATTCTCTGCTGCAGATATTGCATTTTATCTTTATTTTTAGTAAATCGAAAAGTTTTTTTATTTATTTATATAACTAAAATATTACAATAGATTCATCTATTATTAAATTATACCAACAATATATAAAGTGGGTAATTATTTGACTAGTCAAATTATTGGATATTATCAGCTATTAAAATATAATCTAAATTAAAAAAATGCCTGATGAAATTTTCATCGATTATTGGGTTTACTTCAATAAACTTCAGACCACTGACACATATTGAAAGAGATAATGCCTCTCATGTTGATATGAAATCACTCATTAATTAGCCTAATACAATTTTGCAAAGGAGATAGAAAAGAAATTATTTTCTAATTATTTTATCTCATCTCTTTTAACTAAGGTCTATTTGGCTCTATTGATCAAGAAATGTTTTTCAAGGTGACACTATTTTAAACTAAAATATCTGGAATAGTTAATATTTAACTTATTAGGAAAAAATGATCTTGTCTTATTTGTATGAAATTTACTATAACAATGTAACTTTATATTCAAACTGACAGAAAATAAAGAACTTCACGTTAATGATAGTTATTAATTAGACAACATCTTGTTAAATAAAATAGAATAATATTGATTAGGTGGAGTATAGAATTGATTGCCTAAGATGATATGACCTCAAATTGAAGGTTACTACAGTATAGTTCGAGAGAAATATTGTACCAGTGGTAATTTATTTAGCATAATTAGCCTAATTGCTTGCCTTGTAAAAGTCATTGGTACTCTAGTAATAATGATAGGTCCTATGTAGTCAAATTTGAATATTCTCGCTTAAATATTTGATGTGGGAAAAATGGTTTGATTGAGTATATATATATGAACTCTAGTGTTGATAAATAATTATGCTAAATAGTTTTTTTTTTAATGAACATGCCCAAATAGAAATAATTGTATATTTTTTTATTCTCAATTATTATGTTAATAACTATCTAAACATTTTGGCCATACACATGCTGTTAAATTTATTGAAATTTTTCATCGTCTTTTATAATATGCATGAACTTAATGTTATAGAGAACATATAAATTGTAAGTTAAAAAAACTGTTAGAAATATATAAATATCTTTAAAATAAGTCTGTGAAACATATAAATTGCAAGTTAAAAAATATGTCTTTAAAGTAAGTTTGTGAAACATATAAATTGCAAGTTAAAAAAAATGTTAGATTCGCGTTAAGCTTTATTCAGTAATAAGGAGGCTTCCATATCATAGAAGACAGCTACATTAAGCAAGAAAATTAACATTAACTTGACAATAAAAATGTCAGCGAAGTTAAGATATCTTTTAACCCGATAAATTTAAACCACTAAGCAAATAGGTTAGTTAGTATACAACTTACTACAGTACTTCATAGTATATAAAAAAAAGCCACTTAATTAATTTATAATATCAAAAAAATAGTAGAAAATGACAAACATGAACAAAACATTAAGGATGTAAACTATAGCATTGCTGATACAAATAGATCCCACTTATTAAAGCTAATTTAAGCATATATGCTATATCAGTTAGGCAATACATATAAATAATGATATATAGTTTTCCTAGAGACTTTAGAATAGCATACAATAGTTGTTAGAGCATGTATATATATTAAACTAGGACAATGGTGTTGAAATTCACATTCAATGATATAATATCCATAGAAAGTGAAAATTCAACCACTTGAAATATTTTTTCTACTGATTTTTTGTATCTAACTTGGTGATGATGAACTGAGTTCTTCTAGTTAGTTGAAAAGTGTCTTTAACTATTATCAAATAATCATGAGTTAAATACTCTGAATTTTTTTGTTATCCATAACCTTGAAACTGAGACCATAACTTCCAATAGTAGCCTTGATTGCCTTCTTCAATTTTTCAAATGAGCAACCTATAACTGCCTGATTAAGCATGAACAGCAGCATAATACAAACAACCTCCACAAATTAAAAGTTGCTGAATCATAGTTCTAGCTTGTATAGGAATCAAAATAAATCCAAACTTATTGATAAAAATTAAAAAGTTAACAATACACTGTGGGCTTGTTAGTGCATGATTGTTCCAATTCAACCAATAAATGATACCATGGTTAATAACATACTTAGAATCAACACTGAACATATGGAGGGTAGAGGAAATTACTATCCCTATAACACCCTACCACATAGAACCTTGTGCTTAAGTCGTAAGGTAGAGGAGGCGAGATATTACAATCTCTAAAAAAACGTATATAAATATGTACAAATCCAAAAGACATCCCAAAAACTAGTTAAAACACATGTTTCTCCAAGTCAACCTCTAAGAGGGACAATATACATTGTGGAGAATATATATACACATAGCCTAAGTACAAAATATAACAACCCAAAAGGAAATCCTCACTTACACAGAGAATCTCTAGACGCTCAATTTGATTTTTCCTTTAACAGACACAATAAACACATCAATAAGCAATATAAACAAACATATAGTGAGTATTTTCCTTAAATACGTATTCTAAATGCTTGAAAATTATAGCCAAACATTTTGTCTCCTTTCCGCTGCTTGTCATCAGATCTTTGGGATCTTTCTTCACAACTACTTTGGCTATAATATTTGTCTAACAAAAGAAACAGAATGTTCATTTGTCCAAAATCATACGACTTAATAAATTTATTCTACCACAAATATATGTTGCAATAATTTAGAATGAATTAGTCATTCCAAAAAGTTTGGATACGCTTAGTATGTCCGCATTTATAAGTTTTGGGATGGTTCTAAATCGAAATGTTTCTAGAGAAAAAGTGGGATTTCGCAAGTGAGTCACTCTGGTCCTGTGTGAAAAAATGAGTGTCCATCTCCCAGGTATTATGCTTGACTTATTTCTTTGGTCATGGACTATGAAGTTGCACATACTATAACACTAGAACTGAACAAAATTTTCCCACCACTTGCTAGCCAATTGTTTGGGAATAGTTGCATGCATTCTATTGCTTTGTTACAAAACGGAAAAAAAGTTAATGAAAGAAGAAAGTGGAGTATGCTCGATCTCCTCTTACATTATATATTTTGACATAAATAATGTATTATACTAACCTGGCTATCTTGTATTATTAACTCAATACTTCCAAGCTCTTTCTCATTAAACCTGTTAAGTTCTTCCCAAACCCTAATGGCATAGACTTGGAAATTCCATTCATGTTTTCTTGCATTCACATTAAGAAGGTTGTCAACTTTTTGGGATATTTTTTATTGCGATATATTTTTACTTTTGGGTGAAACATTGGTGTAAATATATTTTTCACAAATGTGAGTGTGTACTAGACAGAGATAATATTCTTATGAATTGATGTGGACAATAAATGTTGTTGATGGTTTTAACTTTGAGGTATGTTTGTTCGTATGTGAGTGTACATGATAATAATTATACAATTCCACATGTCAATACATTAGCAAATGACGTGTCTTGTAAAGAATTACAACACGTGTTGTGCAATGAGACATATACTATTTGCCTATTATATATAGGAAGGATAGATAGATAAATGCAGATGAAAACATTATGAAAATTTTATTTTATTAATTTTTTTATTAATTTTTTAAAGTGTGATTTTATATCATATAAAATTTAAGTAGGAAAAAAATACATAAAAAATTTTCGTATGATATAAGATTATACTTTACAAAATCAATTAAAAAATTGATTTCTATATATTGTATTTTATACTCTAGTCAAATTTGTCATAAAAGATACTAAATTATGGACTCTCTTGATTGGGAGAGCCCTCTTTGCTTTTCCAGAAACCTCAATGCCCATTGCTCTCCACCAAGCAACTTGACGATTTCTCTTTCTCCCTCTTAATTTGTAATCTTTTTTGTTTCTGTAACACCCCACCATACAGAGTCTTATGCTTAAGTCATAATTCAGAGATGGCAAGGTATTACGACCTCTAGAATAAAAATTTAGTACGTATAGTAGTATGAATAATTGATTATAACTAGGAGCCTTTGTAGAAAAAAGGGGTAAACAAAAAAAATCGCAACTCAAAGCGCAACACTCCGATCGATAACGTAACGAACAAGGATAACCAACGCGTGATTATATATATACAAAGGAGTGTCAAAAAGAGGAATATCAAGACTCAAAATCCGGCTGCGAAGATAACCGGTCCGAGCATAGCAATATATACATATGATATAAATAAGAAAAACCCCAAAGGAAACCCAAAGGGACACAAATACATAAAACCTATTCTCCAAAATCTTCCATAAGGGGAGTCATCACAGTTTGTATTATTTAATAGAGATAAAAGTATCTAAGCAAAACATATAAACCAAAACATAAACCCCAAGAACAAGGAATCTTCGCAAATCTAGAAGTCTCCAGCGTGCCTCAGCGGAAAACCGTACGTCCTGCATCTGAAAACCACAAAATCCGCATGGGTGAGAACCAGAGGTCCCCAGCATGGTAACAGCTTCCACATATATAATACATAATAATGGAGGAAAGCCGAAGGCAATCCTAGAACTTCCTCCAAATAATATCAAAGCTTATAAACAAACTAAACCATAAAGAGCGTCTGACTAAAGATACTTCAGTCTAACTAATACTTCCCTTTCCAATTCCTTCAGACCTCCCAACCACCAGCAGGAGTATAATGTAGCAAACACAGTTATATCAAGCAAGAAAATATACAATTAGAAATAAGTAAGGAATTTAGACAATTAGCAAGTAATATGCAGTCAAATAGGCAATCTCAAACAATTCATATAGTATGCATATGATGAATGCATGTCCCTAGTGGCTGATGATATCATCTGTCGGTTATAGAGCCAACCCGACAAGTCCTGGTAGCTAACCATTGGACTGTCCCTCTGTCACGCATCCCCAACTCGAGTTATACTCGTTATAAACTTGATCATAATCATGATCTATATCCATCACCCTCACTGGTGAATATTTACGGGGGCGAGCTCATCCGGGTCTTTCACAGTGCCCGGCCACACTTATGACATAGGGTCAAAAGAGCTTCGAGTCTCAACCTGGAGCACGTGGTGGCTAGCCACTGCTTCCTCCCAGGGAAACTCTCATCTCCAACAATGGAAGTGCAACATTCACAATTCATTCAACAGCATATATGCATTTATACATGGCCATAATCATGGCTCCGCCGTAACACGGCAATAATCTAGCCATCCGGCTCACGGTTAAATCCATAACCAGCCAATCGGCATCACGGTTAAATCCATAACCAGCCAATATTCATAGCATACACAGCTATTCCGGCTCACGGTTCAATCCAGAACCAGCCAATTCATAAACAATTACGGCCCTCCGGCCAATGGCATAACAAGCACTTCCACCACCATCCTCCACATCTCACATAATCATCAATGATCCTTATTGATTATTCATTTTCCCTTGCTTCACTCGCAAGTTACCACATCCACTAGCTCCTTCTCTCATGGCTAGGCATATCATAATGATTTAAGATATAAGTGGTGAGATCGGAGGCTTAGAAGTATGAAATTTGGCTTTTAAAACTCAAAAATCAACTTTGGGATGAAAACAGGGCCACGCGCACGCGCACTCTACGCGCACGCGTGGACGGCCTCAAAAACTTATCGACGCGCAAGCGTCATGCACGCTAACGCGTGGGTTAAAAGTTTGCCAATCGATGCGTACGCGTCAACCACGCGTACGCGTGGGTGTTCTCGTGCCCCAGGAACAACACTAGCACAGTTCTGGCATAACTCTCTAGAAAGTGGCTGGGCGTTGGGTGCAGCACCATCGGCGCGCCCGCGCACATCACGCGCACGCGTGGATGGCATTTTCGGGAAGAACGGCGCGCACGCGCAAGGGGTCATTCTGCTAAAAAATTTTCTAAGTTAAAAGCTGCAGAATTCACCAATTTAAACCCCAATCTTCCAACGGACATAACTTTCTCGTTTTAAATCGTTTTTCACCCGTTCTTCGAACGGCATGGACATCCCGGATCCAATTTCATTTCTAAATAGATTTGGCACAAAACAGAGATCCATAGTCCAAGTTATGTCCCACCAAATTATGCCCAAAAACCATGTTTTTCATAAAAACCACAAAGTGCCATTTGCAAACAAGCCATTTCCAACTCTTTTCAAAATCAATCAAAACATGCCATTTGCATCCCTTTTCTTTGAAATCAATCAAAAATATATCAATTTCAACATCAAGCCTCCTCAACTCACACATTGAGATTTTACCACAATATACAAAATCACTATCTCATCATTCTAACCCACTTCACCCAAGTGGCTCAAACTCAAATATATTGACATATCATATACTCTTACTCATGCCAATTCTCAACAACACCAATTCCAATAAATCATCATTGTACACAATCAATATCATACCCACCATCAACATGGTTCAACCCATATTTCAACCATAACCAATCATCAAGCATATATCACAACATGCATATTTCTCATACATCATACCATCAAGGCATCATTAATCATCATCACATATATGACCACATCATATATCTCAATCATTCAACGACATCAACATTTCAATGCCTATCTTAGGGCCTCTAGCCTAAGTATTTCCTACCACATTACATATTAGATACGGGAAACCGAAACCATACCTTAGCCGATTTTCCCAAGCTCTACCGGAGCACTTCCAAATCACTTATCCACAAGCTCTCAAGGCCTCAACACCTCCAAGAACAGATTTTTTACCACCAAACCCTCTCCAAGCTTTTCAAAATCACCAATCAAGCTCCAATATTCACATATACACAACCTAAGCCACAATCATCATACCCATACACAACATCTCAAAACCCAAACATCATAAAACAACAAAATACACTAGGGTTGAGAATCTTACCACACACAAGGTCCAAGGAGACAAGATTAACCTTCTCCTTCAAGAGAGTTGGGTCCTATAACATCAAAGAACCCAAAATCTCAACATTTCACCCATGAAACTCGAAAATAAGGGCTTGTATTTCAAACAGAAACATGTGGCTTACCTCAAGATTGATTGTATAGGTTTTGTAGAGCTCTCCGCGGTGAACGCGTGGTCGCAAACGGAGCGGCAATCGGAGCTCTAGATCAAAAGTTATGGTGGTTTGAATATCAAGTGAGAGAAAGAACTTGAAAGAGTGTTCTTCCCTCCATAGCCTCCATTTTCAGCATGTGAGTGTGTTTAGTGAGGAGAGAGAATGCTGAAAACTAGGGTTTTGGTTTAGTTATGTTGGGTTAAGGGCCCACTTTGGGTCCGTTTGGCCCAGTTTGGCCCGTTTGGTCCAATCTTGGCCCGAATTCTATAAAATTGGTACCGAAATTCTCGTCTCAGTCTCCTCTATCATATTTAGCCACAAAAATCACATTTTGGGCTTTCTAGAATAAATTCTCATTTATAGGTTAATTAGCCGTTAATTAACCGGGTTTTACATTCTACCCACCTAATTGGGAATTTTGCCCACAAAATTCAAATGCAATTACCTGAGAATAAATGCGGATAATCTGTTCGCATCTCCGACTCAAGTTCCCAAGTGTATTCCTCCACACCGCCTCGACTCCAAGCCACTTTGACTAATGAAACATCTTTTCCACGCAACCGTTTGATACTAGTATCATCAATTCTTACCGGAGCCACTGGAAGTGTCAAATCTTCCCTTAACTGAACCGACTCAGGTTCTAACACATGGCTAGCATCAGAGGTGTACTTCCGAAGCTGCGACATGTGAAACACGTCGTGCAGATTCGAAAGATGAAGTGGTAGAGCCATCCGATACGCCACCGGCCCAATCCTCTCCAGGATCTGAAATGGACCAATGTATCTAGGATTCAACTTCTTTGCCTTAATCGCCCTACCTACCCCTGTAGTCGGAGTAACCTTAAGGAAAACATGATCTCCTTCCTCAAATTCTAAGGGCTTTCGCCTCTGGTCGGCATAACTCTTTTGACGACTCTGCGCCGTAAGCATCCTATCACGGATTTTCTTGACTTGTTCAGTAGTCTCAGCTATCATTTCCGGCCCTAACAAGCTTTTCTCTCCAGCTTCATACCAACATAGCGGAGATTGACATTTCCTCCCATACAAGGCCTCATACGGAGCCATTCCGATGCTCGCATGATAACTATTATTGTATGCAAACTCCACTAATGGCATATACCGATCCCAACTCACCGGTTGGTCCAAAACACAAGCTCTCAACATATCCTCTAGTGTTTGGATCGTCCTCTCGGATTGACCATCTGTTTGAGGATGGTAAGCCGTTCTCAAGCTTAATCGGGTTCCAAAAGCTTTCTGAAATGCACCCCAAAACCTTGAAGTGAAACGAGGATCTCTATCAGAGATTATAGTAGCAGGTACACCATGAAGTCTCACAATCTCCTTTATGTATAACCGTGCTAGCTCCTCAAGGGTGTAAGTCATCCGAATGGGCAAAAAGTGAGCTGACTTCGTTAGTCGGTCCACAATCACCCAAATAGCATCAAAACCAGCCCTAGTCCTTGGCAATCCCGACACAAAGTCCATTGCAATACTTTCCCACTTCCATTGTGGAATCTCTAAAGGTTGCAACATCCCGGAAGGTCTTTGATGTTCAATCTTTACCTTTTGACAAGTTAAGCACTTTGATACATATTCCGCCACATCATTCTTCATACCCGGCCACCAGAACATTGCCTTTAAATCATGGTACATCTTAGTACTTCCCGGGTGAATGGAGAATCCGCTTTTGTGTGCCTCCTTTAGAATATCTTGTCTCAAAGTGCCAACATCCGGCACAATGATCCTACCTTTGAATCTCCATAACCCATCTTTTTCTTCCGACACTCTCCACCGTTTTCCTTGCTCAATAGCCGGTAACACCTTCCACAACGCTTCATCATTTTGATGAGCCTTTAGGAGTTCGGACTTAAAATCACTTGAGATCTCTAATCGGCTCAAACACAAAGTTCCGGATACTTCTCGAGCACCAACTTTCAGACTCTCGAATCCCTTGAGCAACTTCTCCTCTTGAAGCATCATCCAAGCCGCATATAGCGACTTCCGACTTAACGCATCCGCCACTACGTTCGCTTTTCCCGGATGGTAATGCAACTCAAAGTCGTAGTCCTTCAACAATTCCATCCACCTTCTCTGCCTCATATTAAGCTCTTTCTGATCAAAGAGGTACTTCAAGCTCTTATGATCAGAGAAAACTTGGAACTTAACCCCATAGAGGTAATGCCTCCACACCTTCAAGGCAAACACAACCGCAGCGAGTTCCAAATCGTGCGTAGGGTAATTCACTTCATGCGGTCTCAACTGTCGTGAGGCATACGCCACCACATTATGATGCTGCATCAGCACGCACCCTAGACCCTTCAATGAGGCATCACAATACACTTCAAATGGCTCGTTCGGCTCAGGTAACACTAACATAGGTGCAGTGGTCAACTTTTTCTTCAATGTCTGAAAGCTCTCCTCGCACTCAGGAGTCCAAACAAACGGAGTGTCTTTGCGGGTTAACTTTGTCATTGGCAAGGCTATCTGTGAAAAGCCCTTGATAAACCTTCGGTAATAGCCAGCTAAACCCAGAAAACTCCTATCTCCGTCACGGTGGTTGGTTGCTTCCAATTCATCACAGCCTCCACCTTAGTTGGATCTACGGCTATTCCCTTCTTACTCATTACATGGCCCAAAAACTTCACCTCACTCTTCCAAAACTCGCACTTAGACAGTTTTGCATAAAGTTTCTTCTCCTTTAGAATCTGCAACACGGTCCTCAAGTGTTCCGCATGCTCTTCTTCAGTCTTGGAGTAAATCAGTATGTCATCAATGAAGACAACAATGAATTTATCCAAAAACAGACGGAAAACTCTATTCATGTAGTCCATAAACACTGCAGGAGCGTTCGTCAACCCGAAAGACATTACAGTGTACTCGTAATGACCATAACGAGTCCTGAAAGCGGTCTTAGGGATATCCTCACCCCTCACCCCTTATCTGGTGATAACCGGATCGCAAATCGATCTTGGAGAAAACTCCAGCTCCTTGTAACTGATCCATGAGATCATCAATCCTCGGCAATGGGTACTTATTCTTTATTGTAACCTTGTTCAGTTGCCTGTAATCCACACAGAGCCGCATACTCCCATCCTTCTTCCTTACCAGTAATACTGGAGCACCCCACGGAGAGACACTTGGTCGTATAAAATTTTTTCCCAACAAATCCTCTAACTGAGACTTTAGCTCGTTCATCTCTAACGGTGACATCCTATAAGGAGCACTTGAGATTTGTCCCACCCCGGGCACCAATTCAATAGCAAACTCAACCTCTCGGTTAGGTGAAAACTCATCAATATCATCGGGAAACACTTCCGGAAACTCACACACAACCGGAATCTGTTCCAACCTTTGATCATCACCCGAAACGCCCGCAGGTAACAACATGATACCCTGACATTCGGTTCCGGAACAGTTCACCATCATCGAATTCAAGTAATAATTATTCACCACGACCGGCCCTTCAGTATCTTCCGGCATAAAGTACACCGACTTTGTAGAACAATCTAACAGAACATGGTTCTTAGATAACCAGTCCAATCCCAAGATAAGATCAAGACCGATCATCGGCAAGCAGACTAAATTATGAACAAAATCACGCTGCTTGAGCCTAAAGGAAACTTCCGGGCATCCTAGCCTAGTTACCATGGCTTCATGGGTAGCATTGTACACTCTTAGATCATAACCTAAAGTTACAATCTTCAGTCCTAACTCATGGGCTTTCTCAAATGCAATGAATGAATGTGATGCTCCCGAATCAAATAAAGCATTTAAAGTTTGTCCAGCCATTTCATAGTTACCTCGAATAAGTGTCTCAGATCCCTCGGCTCCTACAGCTGAAGTGGTGAACACCCGACCAGTCTGTTGTGCTTTCCCAGCACCTTGTTTCTGCTTCTCAGGACAATTTGCGGCTTTATGCCCCGCCTTTCCACAAGTGTAGCACAAACCCCATCCGGCCTTGCATGGTATTCCCGGATGGTGACTTCCACACCTAGTACAAGCTTGATCATTCTGAGGCTGCTTCCCATACCTTTTTCCTTGGGGGTTGTTGTTGTTGGGCCTCTTGAAAGAGCTTCCCCTCTTGAAAGACGAACCTCTAGGTGCAAAGCTCTTCCCTCGGTTTTGTAGGAATGATCCTTTGTGACTCCCTTTCTCAGCAGTTGCCCTTTTCACACACTCTTCAGCAACCCTACACTTGTTCACTAACTCGGAGAAAGTCCTAATCTCCATTGGTCCCACTGAACTAAAAATATCGCTCCGGAGTCCTCCTTCATACTTAACACACTTCCATTCCTCATATTCCACCAGAGTCCCTTGGCACATACGAGAGAACCTGAATAGCTCCTCAAACTTGTCAGTATACTCTGATATGGACATAGTACCCTGCTTCAGCTGTAACAATTCAAGTTCCTTAGCCGTCCTAGCAGAAGTCGGAAAGTACTTCTTATAGAACTCCTCTTGGAAAACATTCCAAGTGATATAGTCATCACCCTGCTGCAGAAGGCGTCGGATACCTTGCCACCAATGCGACGCTTTACCTGTGAGCATATAGGTAGCAAACTCGACACGCTGTCCTTCGGGTACCACTTGTGCTTGCAGTGCTCGCTCTATAGCCTGAAACCATGTATCAGCCTCAGTCGGACTAGTAGTTCCCTTGAACTTAGGTGGATTATCCTTCAAAAAGTTTGCTAGTGTCATCGGGCCCTGAACTCCACCTCCATCATTGCCATGGGTGTTCATCTGTTGACCAAGAGCCTCAGCAGTGGCTTGCATAGCAGCAGCCATGTTCTCCAACGCAGTCATAAAGTTCACCGGGTCATTAGGGTTATTCTCCGATGCACGAGCATTAGTACGACCTCTCGCACTACCTCGACCGCGTCCACGAGACGCCATCTGGTTCCTATACACACCAAACAATCGATATTAAGTTGATCAGTCTCAATATCGGAAGTCTAGTGCTTCAAAGTCCCAAATGCATGCTCATGAACGTTTATGCCAATTATATCAAGCAGATATACTAATAGCACATAACACACACACAGAGAATGCACAGAAGCATAGTCAGTCCATTCCTCAGGCTCTACAGGAACGAACTGCTCTGATACCATACTGTAACACCCCACCATACAGAGTCTTATGCTTAAGTCATAATTCAGAGATGGCAAGGTATTACGACCTCTAGAATAAAAATTTAGTACGTATAGTAGTATGAATAATTAATTATAACTAGGAGCCTTTGTAGAAAAAAAGGGGTAAACAAAAAAAATCGCAACTCAAAGCGCAACACTCCGATCGATAACGTAACGAACAAGGATAACCAACGCGTGATTATATATATACAAAGGAGTGTCAAAAACAGGAATATCAAGACTCAAAATCCGGCTGCGAAGATAACCGGTCCGAGCATAGCAATATATACATATGATAGAAATAAGGAAAACCCCAAAGGAAACCCAAAAGGACACAAATACATAAAACCTATTCTCCAAAATCTCCCATAAGGGGAGTCATCACAGTTTGTATTATTTAATGGAGATAAAAGTATCTAAGCAAAACATATAAACCAAAACATAAACCCCAAGAACAAGGAATCTTCGCAAATCTAGAAGTCTCCAGCGTGCCTCAGCGGGAAACCGTACGTTCTGCATCTGAAAACCACAAAATCCGCATGGGTGAGAACCAGAGGTCCCCAGCATGGTAACAGCTTCCACATATATAATACATAATAATAGAGGAAAGCCGAAGGCAATCCTAGAACTTTCTCCAAATAATATCAAAGCTTATAAACAAACTAAACCATAAAGGGCGTCTGACTAAAGATACTTCAGTCTAACTAATACTTCCCTTTCCAATTCCTTCAGACCTCCCAACCACCAGCAGGAGTATAATGTAGCAAACACAGTTATATCAAGCAAGAAATATACAATTAGAAACAAGTAAGGAATTTAGACAATTAGCAAGTAATATGCAGTCAAATAGGCAATCTCAAACAATTCATATAGTATGCATATGATGAATGCCTGTCCCTAGTGGCTGATGATATCATCTGTCGGTTATAGAGCCAACCCGACAAGTCCTGGTAGCTAACCATTGGACTGTCCCTCTGTCACGCATCCCCAACTCGAGTTATACTCGTTATAAACTTGATCATAATCATGATCTATATCCATCACCCTCACTGGTGAATATTTACGGGGGCGAGCTCATCCGGGTCTTTCACAGTGCCCGGCCACACTTATGACATAGGGTCAAAAGAGCTTCGAGTCTCAACCTGGAGCACGTGGTGGCTAGCCACTGCTTCCTCCCAGGGAAACTCTCATCTCCAACAATGGAAGTGCAACATTCACAATTCATTCAACAGCATATATGCATTTATACATGGCCATAATCATGGCTCCGCCGTAACACGGCAATAATCTAGCCATCCGGCTCACGGTTAAATCCATAACCAGCCAATCGGCATCACGGTTAAATCCATAACCAGCCAATATTCATAGCATACACAGCTATTCCGGCTCACGGTTCAATCCAGAACCAGCCAATTCATAAACAATTACGGCCCTCCGGCCAATGGCATAACAAGCACTTCCACCACCATCCTCCACATCTCACATAATCATCAATGATCCTTATTGATTATTCATTTTCCCTTGCTTCACTCGCAAGTTACCACATCCACTAGCTCCTTCTCTCATGGCTAGGCATATCATAATGATTTAAGATATAAGTGGTGAGATCGGAGGCTTAGAAGTATGAAATTTGGCTTTTAAAACTCAAAAATCAACTTTGGGATGAAAACAGGGCCACGCGCACGCGCACTCTACGCGCACGCGTGGACGGCCTCAAAAACTTATCGACGCGCAAGCGTCATGCACGCTAAAGCGTGGGTTAAAAGTTTGCCAATCGACGCGTACGCGTCAACCACGCGTACGCGTGGGTGTTCTCGTGCCCCAGGCACAACACTAGCACAGTTCTGGCATAACTCTCTGGAAAGTGGCTGGGCGTTGGGTGCAGCACCATCGGCGCGCCCGCGCACGTCACGCGTACGCGTGGATGGCATTTTTGGGAAGAACGGCGCGCACGCGCCAAGTGCGCCCACGCGCAAGGGGTCATTCTGCTAAAAAATTTTCTAAGTTAAAAGTTGCAGAATTCACCAATTTAAACCCCAATCTTCCAACGGACATAACTTTCTCGTTTTAAATCGTTTTTCACCCGTTCTTCGAACGGCATGGACATCCCGGATCCAATTTCATTTCTAAATAGATTTGGTACAAGACAAAGATCCGTAGTCCAAGTTATGTCCCACCAAAGTAAGCCCAAAAACCATGTTTTTCATAAAAACCACAAAGTGCCATTTGTAAACAAGCCATTTCCAACTCTTTTCAAAATCAATCAAAACATGCCATTTTCATCCCTTTTCTTTGAAATCAATCAAAAATATATCAATTTCAACATCAAGCCTCCTCAACTCACACATTGAGATTTTACCACAATATACAAAATCACTATCTCATCATTCTAACCCACTTCACCCAAGTGGCTCAAACTCAAATATATTGACATATCATATACTCTTACTCATGCCAATTCTCAACAACACCAATTCCAATAAATCATCATTTTACACAATCAATATCATACTCACCATCAACATGGTTCAACCCATAATTCAACCATAACCAATCATCAAGCATATATCACAACATGCATATTTCTCATACATCATACCATCAAGGCATCATTAATCATCATCACATATATGACCACATCATATATCTCAATCATTCAACGACATCAACATTTCAATGCCTATCTTAGGGCCTCTAGCCTAAGTATTTCCTACCACATTACATATTAGATACGGGAAACCGAAACCATACCTTAGCCGATTTTCCCAAGCTCCACCGGAGCACTTCCAAATCACTTATCCACAAGCTCTCAAGGCCTCAACACCTCTAAGAACAGATTTTTCACCACCAAACCCTCTCCAAGCTTTTCAAAATCACCAATCAAGCTCCAATATTCACATATACACAACCTAAGCCACAATCATCATACCCATACACAACATCTCAAAACCCAAACATTATAAAACAACAAAATACACTAGGGTTGAGAATCTTACCACACCCAAGGTCCAAGGAGACAAGATTAACCTTCTCCTTCAAGAGAGTTGGATCCTATAACATCAAAGAACCCAAAATCTCAACATTTCACCCATGAAACTCGAAAATAAGGGCTTGGATTTCGAACAGAAACACGTGGCTTACCTCAAAATTGATTGTATGGGTTTTGTAGAGCTCTCCGTGGTGAACGCGTGGCCGCAAACGGAGTGGCAATCGGAGCTCTAGATCAAAAGTTATGGTGGTTTGAAGATCAAGTGAGAGAAAGAACTTGAGAGAGTGTTCTTCCCTCCATAGCCTCCATTTTCAGCATGTGAGTGTGTTTAGTGAGGAGAGAGAATGCTGAAAACTAGGGTTTTGGTTTAGTTATGTTGGGCTAAGGGCCCACTTTGGGTCCGTTTGGCCTGGTTTGGCCCGTTTGGTCCAATCTTGGCCCGAATTCTATAAAATTGGTACCGAAATTCTCGTCTCAGTCTCCTCTATCATATTTAGCCACAAAAATCACATTTTGGGCTTTCTAGAATAAATTCTCATTTATGGATTAATTAGCCGTTAATTAACCGGGTTTTACAGTTTCGCTTTTTCAGTTCATTAAAAAATTATATTTAATTAAAATGTATTTAAATCTACTTATTTTTAATAAATTTTAAAAATAAAAGACAGTTAAATAAAAAATTGACGTAATAGATTTTCATAATTGATCAACGTAATTAACAGGTAAGCAAACAATTCTCCCTTTTATTCATCTATACAATAAAGAATTGGATAATTCACACTAATAAATCATTTGTCTTAAATTTACACTAATGTCTTATTTTGATTTTTGTTACATGCATGTCCAGAATAATTCTATGTAAATCAAAACAATTGAACTCGATTTATACCTCAATTTAAATAAATCAATTGATGTCGATTTAGAAATATACATGGTAAATCTAATGAATTGAACTCAATTTAGTGTAGGAGGAATTCATATTTAATGTAAATCGATACAACTAGATTCAATTTACTGAATACCTAGTTTTTTTAGTAAATTAAATCTAGTTGATTCGATTTACTACTGCACAATACATATATAGTAAATCGAATGAGATTGATTCGATTTAATACTTGTACAGAACATTGACATTTACTATTTTTAAGTTAATTATTTATTTCCCATTTAGATTCAAATAAAATATAAAAAAGCGAAATAAATAAGAATAAAAATCTAATTTTAGTTTAAATTCTAAAAAATTTACATTTTTATAAACTTTTGAATTTAGAACAAAGCAATAATGATTTTTAAAATTTCATTGAAAATCATCCTTTGACTCATTAACATCTAAAGAATCATTACTAGGACTTTTGATGTTGAAAATGTTAATATAAAGTATAGCTTTCCAAGGTGACATAGGAGTTAAAACTTGAATTTTTTTCAAAGTTAGAAGTAATTGATAGTTCTACATTATAAAATGACCAACAATATTTATACAATATGTAATTTGAGAATAATTAAAATAGTATATCAATTAAGCTATTATTTAATTTGTGAAATTAAGTATACAACTTATTACTTTGATGACTACTTCTAACTCAAACTTGGATTTTTCAGAACATAACGTCATCAAAGGATAAGTTTTATACTTAATTGCACAAATTAAATTATAATTTAATTGATGTAGTATTTTAATTATTTTTCGAATTACATATTGTATAGTTGGTCATTTATATTGTATAACTATGTGTTACTTTTGATTCTAAAAAAATTTAAGTTTTAACTCCTATGCCACCTTGAAGAGTTGGAGGGGTATACTACATATTAATTGTTTAATCATTAAAAGTTTTGATAATGAATTTTTAGATGCTAAAGAGTCAAAGGATATTTTTAATGAATTTTTAGAAATCGTTTATTGTTCCGTTTTAAATTCATAAGTTTATAAAAAGGCTAAAACACTTATATAAACCAAAAGCAACCCAATATTACCTGAATCACCCAAAACAAAAAACGTTACTTGAATGTCTTCATGTATATATCTATGTAAATCGAATTTACTGAATTCGATTTACACATTTTAGTAGTAAATTGAAATAATGTATATCGAATTACATAGAGCACTATATTTAAACATAAATCGAATTCATATAATTCGAATTAGTTATTGTGACACTAAATCGAATCTCGTTGATTCAATTTACTACTACACATCACATATATAGTAAATCAAATCAGCTTGATTCGATTTACTGCTTTTAAGTTAATTGTTTACTTATTCCAGAAATTATTTTAGATATGGAGAAAAAATGATTTTTTGTTTAAATATAGTGTTTTGGGTGTTTTTCAAAGATGTGAAGGTGTCAGAAATACACACAACACGCACGTCGCATGGTAAGCTCCTACGGCCACGTGTCGGCCCTGCAGCAAAACGCAGGTAACGTGTTGCCTGCTGTCTCAATACAAGAGGCAACCTTGCTCCGGAAATAGGTGATATTTATGGCTTTAGATCCATCCCTGGTGTATAAAAGCGGAGGAGGAGTGGGGCTGGGGTGTATATCATTTTCGTTTCCCTTCACTAGCACCATACACTATACATTCTTGGCTCATCAAGTCAAAGTACAATGATCAGTGGCTCCAAACATACGAAAGCCACGTGTCTTCATCCAAACAGCACGCAGGCTGCGTGTTAACGCCGCTCCGCCACGTGTCAACCATACAGCAACACATAACATGCGTGTTATCCCGTGTCTCCATGCAATAGACAGGCCCTGCTCCGAGAACAGACGTCATTTATGGTGAGGGTTGCGAGGGTTGGTGTCGCAGGTGCATAAAAGAGTGGTGGGGCTTGGAGCTTCATTCAATTCCATTGTTGAGAGTGGTGGGGCTTCGGGTTTTATTCATTAAGTTGAATGTTTTGAATTAGTTTTAAGGTTGAGAGTAATATTAGAACATTTAAAATGGTACGTAATTATATGTCTTTTGAAGATCATGTTATCAATTATTTGGGACATCCTAATTATGAAAGTTTGTTATTTTTTATTAATTTATTAGTATTTATTAGTTAACATTAGTTTAGTAATTTGTTATTATTTATTTGGATAACATTATTCTAATTGTAATTTTAAATATTAATATAAATAAATAATATAATTAATAATTATTTTTTCGAAATTAATCTTATGTTATTTTTTTCTATTGTGTTGTTAGTATGTATATATATTTTTTATTATTTATTAGAATATGATATTTTATATTTTTAATAATTATTAAAATTAATGAATATTATTCTTTTTATTCTTTATTAGAATATAATATTTTTGTTAATTTTTAAATTAATAAATAAGATACATATTTTTTTTGCAAACTTTCTAGTATAATATTGTGGTTATTATTATGTTACGTAAATTTTAATGATTAAATTGAAAAATAATAAAAACATCTATACATAAAAATTCGAATTTTATGTGGTTTTTTATTTTATTTTTTGTTTTAACATCAGTGTTAGAATTATAAACAAATATTTTGCTAGTTAATAATATATAATTATATGCTATTTTATGTTTAATATTATTTTATTTTATTTTTTGTTTTAATTAATAAAATGGTGTATATAGTGAAACTAATAAAGAATATTAATGTGAAAAATAAGAAATTCGAATTTTTAAAATTATTATTTATTTTATTTTCTGTTAAAAGAAGTTATTAATTTATTCTTTTTGCTATTTATTAAATTAATTCTTTTTGTGGTTGAATTTTACCAGTCTAATAGGAATTTTTTGTCCTGTAAGCTTGACTAGATAGAGACGTGGCATCCGGAGGTTGACCAACTCTTACGAACCACTAGATTCTACTAGCTCTCGAGAGTTCGAGTGATCAAAGGAAATTCTGCAATGCTAGCTGCTCTTGTGAAAAGGCAGCGGCTGGAGACACATACGTTTCTAATGCCAATGGGTGAGGTTACAGTGACGCTGGAGGATGTGTTACACATATTCGGCCTACTGATCAACGGGGTTGTAACTGGTTGGACCGAAAACAGTCACGGCTTCTTGGTCACCCAAAGCCTCGCGATATTCGACAGCGAACCCTAAGTGAGCAGTTCCCCCAAGAACTACATAAATCTTGCATGGGTTCGTCATATTAGAGACACACAGCCTTTGGACACATGGGACTCTGTTATGCGCTATGTTAGGTGTCACATCTTCAGTCTACTTGGTACCACCCTCTTCGCAGATAAGTCGACGATATATGCCCACGTACAGTATCTATCACTGCTCTAGAATTTTGATAAGATCAGCAATTACAGTTGGGGTCAGCTTGTCTCGCGCACCTTTACAGGTCACTGTGTCATGCATCACGGTACAATTATAAGGAGATGGATGACTAACTTGATTTGTTGTTTGCTTGGGCGTGAGAGCGTATGCCGTGGCTGACGCCGATTCTCCGACACCAGCTTGCGCCGGCTGAGATACCGGTGGCACGCAGGTAACCATTATTATTTTATTGGAATTTGACTTGTATGTTATTTATGATTTACTAGCAAGATATAATTCAAACTATGTGAATAATGTTCTGTGTTGCAGATGGAGTCATCATCCACGGACCCAAAACTAGCTGTTTATGACTCAGGCGTCTATTAAGCACGTAATCGACTTTATGGAAGAGGTAAGTATGGGTTTTAAGGTTTTCTGTTATGACTTACGATATTAATAATCTAATGTCCCTCGGAATATTTTGCAGTTTGTATGGAGGCCATATGTTGGCATCATCATTCCTACCAAACTACACGCACACCTTGATGTCTGTGACACGGTGGGACCATTAGTGTTATTCGAGTGTGTCGAATTGCTTCCTGTAGACTGAGTGGTTCGCTAGTACGGATATGCACAGTCCCCCCTCTGGCAACACAAGCCATACCAGTTGACACACATTGCTATAATCTTCGGGGAGTACAGCACCATGACTGGCGCAGAATTCATGACAAATGGATACAACAATGGGGTAACTGCCGTAACAGTTATCTGCAATATCAAGGTCTGCAACCAATTGTCAACTTCACCCTGTCTGCTAATTACTGGAGTTAGTACATCGGATCATACGGGATGTGGCTGAGGTTCTCGAATGTCATTCCTCAGCATCCGCACCAGCCACCACCGCAGCAGCCACCTCAGTAGCCATTTCAGCATCCACCTCAGCAGACAGCAGCCAGCATAACCTTATGCAGTGTTTCAGCCATTTTCTTGTTATCACCCACAGCTATCTAAGCACGACAGCTCAGATCATGGACAGTCGAGCCATCATAGCTCATATCATAGCCATCAGTCTCATCACAGATCACAGCATAACCATCACAACCAGCACAACCATCACAGTAATTTTGGATTCGAGCTCGCAAACATTCCCCTATTCAAGCTCGCATTTCTCATGAATCCATTTTATTCAGATAGCGGGTCGATTTGGGATAACCTTTTGACTTTCGTCTCAAGGCAGAATTTGCGACCATCGTCGGTCCTGGATAATCAAGCCATGTCTCTGTGTCACCCAACGGGACAAACTCACTCTGTAGACCTTCCGAATCTCTAACATCTTGTATACATCGCTGGCATACACTTGCCAATTTAGTTGCTGGTTAGCACAACACGCAATAACATGGTGACATGGATATTGCTCCACCTGAAAATACCCACAGTTGCACCTCCGTCGTGCAAGATCAACATCTAACACTTTTCCACTAGGCATTTTGCGCATCTCAAATATCGTGTTTCTTCTATCAAATCGGTGTACAACGATGTTACCTACACGCTGCATGTTTGCCTCTATCCACTGAGCGAAAAACTTTGAGAAAGTAAATCTAGCACGCTTACGCTAGTAGGCCTCAGTACTCTTCTGCATAATCAACTCGTTCAACCGATAATATGTTGCTCAGACTAGCACCAAGATAGAAAATTTCGAGCACCATTCAACATAGAATTAATGCACTCGACAAGGTTCATCATCATGTGACCCCATCGATGTCCCTTGTCAAATGCCAACACCCACCGGGGACGTTCGATGTTGTCGCACCAATGAACATATGCCTCACCTCGTTCTTGCAACCTCCTGTAGTTGACGTTGTACTCCTCCACTATCCTTACAAAACATTCACCATGCTCTTGGATGTTTCCAATCACCTCTGCTGTGATTTACTGCGGCCCGGATTGACTTATGATGATAGGAGATTATACCTACGCCGTCTCTTCTTACAACATATGTTCATAAATTATTGAGAAAAGAGTGTCATGCAGCAGCAGTCTCACCCTCGACAATGCCAAAAGCAATTAGTATAATGTTTTGATTCCCAACTTGCACAACTGAAACCAAAAGGCAACCTTTATATTTTCTGTAAAGGTGGGTCTCGTCAACCTGAACGAGCGGCTTGTAATATTTGAAAGCTCTTATGCATGGATTGAAACTCCAGAATACCCGATGAAGTATGCTAACACTGTCCACCTCTTGACTCCCATTATACAAGAGTCATGTTTTTATTTGGACTTGTGAACTAGGCATCTTCTGAACCATTGCCAAGAACCACAATGACAAAGCTTGGTAAGATTCTTTCCATCTACCGAAAACCTTGGCTATCGATTTCTACTTTGCCAGCCAAGCCCTTCGGTAACTAATAGTGTAGTTGAATCTTGCTTGGACTTCTACAATTATAGATTTGAACTTTATGGATGGGTCGGATTCAACCAATGGCTTTATAGCCTTAGCAATTGTGTCCGAGTCTAACTTGGAGTGATCCTGTGAGATCGTTCTCATGGAACCTGTGTGCCTCCTGTTGTATCTTCGAATCTCCTAACGAACTTTTTTCTGTATCAAGCTAGCTCGGATAAGCCAGTCGCACTCACGTCCATAAGTCTTTCACTTTGCATAGAACGTCTGTGGCTTGGATTCATAAACAACGTAATTGACTCCTCTGGAGATAGTGTAACTCCAAATTGCCGCAATGACTGATTTTCTTGAATCGTATTCCATTTCAATTCTAAACTCCCCAACCTCAGGATCAGCAACACCTATAAGAAAAAATTTTGTCGCTCATCAATCTGCTAAAACAAAATCAAGTAAACATACTACCCACTGCTCACGCACCTATGTTTGTATATTTGAAAAACTCTGGTGCATGTATGGCTTCAAGATCTAAGCTACGCATAAAAGGTGGAACGTCCATCGGTTGACTAACTACGGCTGGAACCACTAAACTTTTCGCCATTGCTTCACTTCCCCATCACTGTCCTCGTCCTCATCACTGGCTTCGTATCTAGCTTCGAACTCTTCATCGCTACCATTGTTCATTCCCAAGTACGCCTCAACTCTGTCATCTTGCACATCTGTGTCAAGTTGAACCTCATTTGCAGCAATATGCTCAAACTGAATGTATAACTCAATTATCGGGTGTTGCACCTGAGTTTGCTGGTGAATATGAAACATCCGTTGAATACTAATTTCGTTGATGATTGTCATAACCTCAAACTGTATCAGGCTGCCAAATACGACAACTGAACTCCTGTAGAGAATGTTAGTCACCCTCTTTAAAATATCAGCCTTTATGATTTGATAAAGCCCATACTGTACTTCCACGAACGGTATAGTACACAGAACCACCAACGAAAATATATTTGTTCTCACACGCAAAACTCACCTTCCTCATACGTATTTCGTACGACCTCACTGTTATAGTAAACCACTATATTTGCAGTATCTTCCATCGTACCGACCCTGGAGAAAAACACTTCTCTCACAGTGAAGCAAAATGGTTACGACCTTTAGTTTTATAGACCAAACACTCACCTCGCAAGCTACGTATTGCAGCGTCATCCAACCAGTGTCTGCCACGTATGTAACATGCAGGATGCGTGTTGCCTGCCATGCTGCCATGTGTGAATCACGTTACCTGCGTGTTGAAGGGATTAGCGCCACATGTCAACACGTTACTTGCGTTTTGCGTGCGATTGTGACACGTGTCCAACACGTTAGTTGCGTGCTGAGTCAGCATGTTACCTGCGTGTTGTACCTGCATCTCTGCTACATCTATCCACCTGTATATACACCCAAAACCTCCATTTCCAGGTAAAGCTCACCTCTAAATTCCATATTAAAATTCTTTAGCCTATTTATTATATATTATCTTTAAAATATAAATGTCAATAAGAAAATACCCCCATTTGAATCCAAATAAAATATAAAAAAAATAAAAACAAATAAGAATAGAAACTCAACTTTTGTGTTTTAGTTCAAATTCTAAAAACTTTACATTTTTATAAATTTATAAGTTTAAAACAGAACAATAAACGATTTCTAAAAATTTATAAAAAATCATCATTTGACTCATTAGCATATAAAGAATCATTATCGGGACTTTTGATATTGAAAAAGTTAATATAAAGCATAGCCTTCTAAGATGGTATAGGAGTTAAAACTTGAATTTTTCATAGTTAGAAATAACAGATATTTATACATTATAAATTAATCAACTATATTAATACAATATGTAAATTAAAAAATAATTAAAATGACCAACTCCTATGCTACCTTAAATGTTGTATAAATATAGTTGGTCATTTTATAATGTATAACTATCTGTTATTTTTGACTCTAGAAAAATTCAAGTTTTAACTCCTATACCACCTTGGAAGGTCATACTTTATATTAGTCTTTTTAACATCAAAAGTCCTGGTAATGATTCTTTAGATGCTAATGAGTCAAATGATGATTTTTAATAAATTTTTAGAAATTGTTTATTGTTCCGTTTTAAATTTATAAGTTTATAAAAATATAAATTTTCTGAAATTTGAACTAAAACACAAAAGTTGAATTTCTATTATTATTCGTTTTGATTTTTTTTATATTTTATTTGGATTCAAATAGGGTATTTCCTTATTGATATTTATGTTTTAAAGTTAATATAGAATAATGTCTAAAATCTGTATAGGTAGTAAATCGAATTAACCTGATTCGATTTACTATATATATGCTGTGCAGTAGTAAATCGAATCAACTAGATTCGATAGAGTGTCATAATAGCTAATTCGAATTATATGAATTTCACTTATGTTTAAATATAGTGCTCCATGTAATTCGATATACATTAATTCGATTTACTACTAAAATGTGTAAATTCACTTCAGTAAATTTGATTTATATAGATATATACATGAAGACAGTTAAGTAACATATTTTGTTTTGAGTTATCGAGGTAATATTGGTTTGTGTTGGTTTATATAAGTATTTTACCCTTATAAAAATGTTGATTTTTTGAAATTTGAAATAAAACACAAAAATTAGATTTTTGTTTTTTTTATATTTTATTTGAATTCAAATGAGAATATTTTTTATTGACGTTTAATTTTTGGACAAGTAATAATATATTGCAGAAGTAGTAAATCGAATAAATTAGATTCGATTTAAATATATATGATGTACAAATAGTAAATCGAATTAAATTAATTTTAATTTACATATATTTAAGGTAAATCAAATCCAATCGATTCGTTTTATATAAAGTATTGTGAAAAATAGGTACGTATATAAGTTTTTTCGTTTTAAAATATTAATGTAATATTATTTTTTATTTAATTTGTTTGTGTTAATTATTTAAAGAATTTCCCTCGTTAAAAAATTTTAGAGCAAACCTCTAAACTGTTCCAAAACATTTTTTAAGTAGTCACTTTAGTATTTAATTTTTGTTTATTAATAGTTTGTTTTTGAGCTTTCTAATAGTGAGATATGTTGGTCATTTTTTTAAGGTTTGGCAGTTTAGAATGAAATTAAAAAAATAAAATATTATTTTAATCTATCTTTACTATTTTAATTAAGTTTTAATTTGGTTTTAGTATTTAAAACGTCATGTTTTTTTTTTCCCAAATATTTTATCTTATTTTAATTTTTTGCTTTTTGATCAAAAATAATTTTTTTCTTCTAAAAATACTTCTTTTTTTTATTATTATCTTTTTATTTCTCTTATTATTCTACTACACTTTAATTTTCAAATCACTATAATAATTACTATTATGATTATCACAATTACAATTTTTGTCGTCACTCAAAAAAAGTTATAATGGAACAAAGAATATATAAAAAAAAATCCTAATTTCAATTAGAAGACTAATATATAACGAAATAAGATATTTGGAATAAAATAAAATATTTTAAATATTAGAAAAATTAGACTTATCTCGAATATTAAAAACTCAATCATTATTTCTTTTAACTTAAAATGTCTTTTTTGTAAGTTTAAGAATCAATTTATCTCATAGTTTAAATTTAGGCATTAATAATTAATAAATAAAGATAAAGAATTTAAATATCATTAAAAAAATTATGAATTAATTTGAAATTTTTCTCATAGTAGATTTTTATTAAATTCTGTTAAAAAAAATTACCTTAACAACGGTAAAAGCCTTTTCTTTTCTTTTTTAAATGAAGGAGCATCTAATATTATCTTGTCCGATACTTTTCTCTTTTCATATCTTATCCCAGATAAATTTATCAAAAGCTTGGCCATGACTCATCCATTCTTTATCAAAAACTACCTAATTAACAGTCATGATTGTTAAAATAATAAAAGAGTGAACCCAAATTAGAAAGCTGAAAAGAAATTAAGCAAAGCAAAAAGATACAATACAAAAAGAAAAATTTTAAGTGTATAAATACACTAAAGTCATTTTTAATCGTTAATTTAATTATAATATATATATAATATAATTAAAATCAATAATTAAAATTTATTAAAACCCCGTGCACCAATATATTTAAAAGCTTTTCCATTAAATAATCTCTCAGCGTAAAGAGCAATTCTACTTGGGTGGGGTCTACACCTTGCTGGACCATTCCTAAGTCTGTCACGGTGTTACCTTTAATTTTAAGATGGATAAGCATTCACTCAATCAATCAAACCATTTGATATTTTAATGATCTCCTAGAAAAATAATTAGTTTATATGTAAATTTTATAAATATTAATTGTGAAAAGATAATATAAATGAAAGGTAAAAGAAATATTATAACGGAGGAATTTTTTTAAATAAATAAAATAAATATTTTATTTATCAAAATATATATTTTATAATATTTTATCAAAATACATTGTATTTTTTATTTTATTTACAATATAATTCGTTTATACTATAAATAAGATAAGATATGAAACAGCATGACCTTATACGTTTATATACGTGTAATCTTATTTCGTTTACACCAATTAAATGCAATCTATATATACATTTTGTTTGCAGTACCATTTGGATGTGTTTCTCGTCCATTTCTTCAAATTTTCTCAAATTTCTACTTTATCTAACCATATTACGTACTTACTCGGCGAGTATCCTGCGCGCATATACACATGATTCGGATATCAACCGCCTAAACGCAATATGGCATATCACGAAAATCGCCGACTTCGAGGTTAGTGTTATTTTCTTTGTGTTAATGTTAGAGCATGTATGTGAAGTCATACTTACGACTTTTATAGAACTAGTGTATAAGATAGAAATGGTTAATAAGGTTTGATTTTAGATATATTATTTATTAGAAATAGTTGATAAGGTTTGGTTTTAGATATATTAGTTAAATTAAATTCGTAAATAAATATTATTCATTTTATTTTTTATTTAGAGTAAGTTGTTAGATAAATGTTGAATAATTAAGTTATTAATTATTTTAGTAAATGTCGTTATTTAAGTTTATTTATTAACTAGATATTTATTTAGTTATTAACTAACTTAATGTTTATTAATTTATTAAGTAAATATTTTCACTTATTTGTCAAATTTATTTCTACTTATTTATTAATTTAGTTATTAATTAACTAGATATGTAATATTTTAGTTTTTAATTATTTAGTACAATTTTTTATTTAAATTAAGTTATTTATTAAGTACATGTTTACTAATAAAGTTATTAATTAATTAAGTAAATATTTTTAATTTAAGTAATCACATTAAAGTGATAGTTTTGCTTTACTGCATGTCTGCATCTTGTAGGACAGAGATGCTAACGGATGGGCTGAATTATATCAACGGCAGAATGACACTGTAGATGAGATTGTTATCCAACTGTTGGTGGTTCTGAGACATGTGAGTGTTAAATACGTATGCATTTCTCCAATCTTACTCACCTCCCTAAAGAAATATTTTGGTAAACAAAATATTTATTTTATTTATTTTAAAAAAATCCTGGTAAATGAGAATATAAAACACAGTTAAACTTAAAACTTACCAATATCCGAGATTCTGTCGGAGAGCAACACGGAGACACTAAGGGTAGCCTGCTTCATAATATCGGCAATACACATGGTACTTTAATCGATCTGACTTCACAACTCGATACACAGCACTTCTGCGAATGCTGTAATTCTTTACACCCTACACTATTGCATCTTTGCTTTTGAACCTATGCTAAATCCGAAACTCCACACCACCATCGATCTAAGTTGTAATCGCCTTAACCCATGTTGAAAAATGAAATTTTCTCTTGCATCGCATCTAAATCCAATGTATGATAGTGACTGGATACAGATAACAAGGTTGGAATCGATTGCGAAACAGGTAGAAGATACTGAGGTGATGGCTCGACCGGGGCCTTAGGTGCAAATTCTTCCTCTCATCATCTTTAGAAGAACCACTCTCGTTGCAATCCACAATATACTCTTCGTCATGTTTCTCACTGTCAACATCCACGTCCTCCACTAGACTAGTAACATGTAGCGGTGGTGGTGCAAGAGGTGGATCATCCTGCACAAAGTTCGACTGGTCAGATCCACCACGACCGACATCACCAACCTCCGTAAAAATTTTCATCACTTATTCCGCCATGATTCTCCCATGAATGTCAAACATCAGGCGCACATGCTCGTCGACATGGAGCAAAAACAGATGAAACTGAAAAATTCTATTTTCCATCAGTGCTAGCAACATGTACCCCACCCTTTCGATCTCTTTTCTCCCGCTACTACCGATGCTACTCAATACCAGACTCTTCAACTCTGACAAAAAACTTACTTGCCGAGTACGCAACAGAATAGAATTCTCACACTCAAATATTCCCTAAGTATCACTATTTCTCATATGGCAATTGGAATACAAACTTACAACCAAATATCCACTACTACTAGATATTTTGGCTTACTTTTCAGAAGAAAAAAAATAGAGAAGAAGAAGAGATCGAAATGTTTGTGGAGAATACAAATTAATTAAAGGGTTGTACATCCTTTAATAGCTGCTGAAAATTTCTTGTAACGTATCTCGTTTACAATGTAAACGTCATAATTCTTCACTTACGTTTGTAGTGTAAACGAAATAAGATTGCATGTATCCCGTTTATACTATAAACGAAATATACACGTCTACCATTTCATGTCTTATCTCATTTATCCTGTAAATGAGATAAGAGATACAATGCATTTTGATTAAAAAAAAATTCTACAAAATATATATATTTTGATAAATAAAATATTTCTTTTATTTATTTAAAAAAAATCCTGCAACTAACTGAGCCATTGTTACATTTGATAAAAATGACAACTCCATAAAGCGAATTTTTTAAATATATATATATGCCGGATTTAAATTTAATTTAATCTTAAATAAATATTTGTTTAAAAAAGCTAGACAATTCGATTGTTCTCACTAATAATCTAAATGAAGGGAAGAATGAATATTTATTAATGAATATTTATTTATTTAAGAAGTTTCCAATACATAATTTTATGTTTTTGCAATTATTTACTAAAAAATCAACATGATAAACATTACTAGAAAATCCTTTTAAAATTAAATTTAAACATATAATTAAAAGATATAAAACATACAACATTCTAACATAAATTTATTCTCATTTTAATCATATAAAATTGTAATAAATAAATTAAATATACTTAATTATTAATATTCATTAATATAATTTAGGCTGACTTATTTCATGCTCTCCTTATTACATGCTGATCAAAATTCATGACATACACACTAGAACAAGTCTATTTTAGTTATTTCTGTATTTCGATATTTTTAATATAAATAATACTACGTGATTATTAGTAATAATAGTATAATACATTATAACTTGCAAACATTTCAAATATGGCATTTCCATATACGATACTATATTAGTAATCCGTCACAATTTGGGTCCTTAAACTTGTCATTTTTATTGGAATAGCCCTTTTTTTTTTTTTTTTACCGAAACATTTTATACATGTTTTCATGTAGTCCGATCCTTACCCCATACCATATAGCAACAACACACCCTAAGTAAAAATTTAAAAAATGATCATTACCAAAAAAAAAATTAAAAAATGAATTAATTCGTCTCATAAATTTTCTTAATTCATCGTTTATTATGCTATTAATAATAATATATATTTTTGAAAGACAAATGATGTGATCCTAACAAAATTCTCCTATGATGGTGGCACCAGTATTTCTCTTATTAGTAGTAGTGATGAGATTCCACGCAATACTCCACACAAGCCACCTTCTTTGATTCCACAAACTCAAAAACACTTTCTCTTCTATATATGCCAATTTTCCTTGTGATCACTCCTCTAAAACATAGAGGATCCTAAAGATTTTGAAGGATCTATTTCTTTTATTTAGTGTGGAGAGATGGATATTGATCATGAATGGGAAATCCTCCCAGATCATGGGTACCTTAGTGATGAGAATCATCAAATTCTGTTTGGGAAGAGAAATAATTATGACGAGTCATCAAAAGGTAGTGTCTTTGACAACTACTTCACCACTGAAGCAGCATCATGGAATCATAATAATCATCATCATCAACATCAACAACAACTAGTTGATCACGTTCCAATAATCCAATTGGAACCAAGAATTGATGATGATGATGACGATGATGAGGAAGACACCGTTTCACAGAATGTTTTCTTCAAGAATAATGATCAATTTGTCGAAATGAAAAAGGATTCTTCTTCTCCAAAATATGTTAGCAGAGGATTGGTTAGTCCACCTTCTGCTCCTCCAGTAGCAGGGGAGGAATCGAGTGACGGAGAATTCAATATATGGAAGTGGGGTATGAGTGGTGTTGGAGCAATATTTTCTTTTGGCGTTGCTGCAGCCACTATCTGTGTCTTCTTCTTCGGAAACGCCCATCAAAGAAACAGAATCCACCACCACCACCGCCACAAGATTCGCTTCCACTTCTACACTCATGATGATAAGGTCAGATAATAATGTCTCACTATTATTATTATTATTATTATTATTATAAACTACCAAAATCGTCCTCCATCCTAGAAATACTATTCAATTTGATAGCGAAAAAATATTTTTAAAATATTTTAAAACACTACAAAAAATACTCAATTTTAAATATATATTCTAAAAAAATATTTTAAAAATTAAATTTTAATATACTTTTTTTAAATATAATTAAAAAGAGTTACTTTTATCATTAAAATTTAGTAATTTTAAGTTAAACATATTTTTTGTAATTTTTTATCAATGATAAAAAATACTTTTAAAAAATAGAAAACAAAATTCTAGAGATCAAGTTTTCGCCTTTTAATTTTGGTATTTAATAATGTTTTCATCAATGTTAAAATTTGGTATATTTTTTTATATGAAAATCATAAATCTAAGTGTAAGATTTGTGATTTTTAATTTTTTTAAATATGCAAATTTGAGAGTTAAATTTATTTTTTATTTTATTTTTTTTAAACATACAAATCTTTACTCAGATTTGTATTCTGCTATTAATTTTTTTTTTAAAATATGCAAATCGGACTTCTCCCTTTGGTTTACAATTAAAAAAATTATTTCAAAATACAAGTCGAACTCTTAGATTTGTGCATTATAATGTTCATTATAAAATTTGACTCTCAAATTTCATTTTATTATTCTGATTTGTTATTTAAAATTAAAAAAATTTAGATCCATGTGATTTAGTAAGTTTAATTACTTCCACAATAAATTTTTTATTTTAAATTTTTAACCAATGTTCTTTAAGATTAGTTAAAAAAGACTTTTATGTCAGTTATCAGGATTGTGATAGAAAGCCACTTGTGTTATTTAGTAAATAAATAATGAAAAATATTAGAAGATTATTAGAATTTATTATTTTTTATCATCATTTAACTATCAATTCAATTCTTTTAATCTAATTTTTTAATTTTTTTAATTTAGTAATCTAATAACATACTATATTTTATATTTTTTAACTTTAATGACTAAAATAATAATAAAAAATAATAAATTTTGATGGTTTTCTAATATTTTTCATAAATAATATCATAGAAAAAAAAAGTGGGGTGGGAGAAGAAAAGGTTTTTTTGTTAATTTTCCATAAAATATGGAATTATAGTATCCTTGAATAATTCATTGGATTTGATCCAAAACATCCATTGTTTATGCTCTAATTTGAATTGAGTTTCAATTGTTTGTGATTGCAGAGGCTTACACAAGTGGTTCAGCATGCATCCAAATTGAATGAAGCAATTTCAGCAGTCAGGGGTGTTCCTCTCAGTAGAGCTCACATAACCTATGGTGGTTATTATGATGCCATTTGAAACATTATTGGATCTTTAATTTGGATTCTACACTATGGAACAACCATGCGGCAATATCTTTTTTCTATTCTGGCTCTTTCACATTACTAGTAGTTTAGTTTTTGTAAATAAAATAATGCCGGATTCTGTTCTTTTTTGTTCTTGCTTGTTCTATAGGTTACTTGCGGTATTGTAAATTAAGTCACAATAGATTAGGGGGTTACATATTTTCTTATTATTATTTTATCCATCCATTTGGATTGGATGATAAAGAAAGTTTGTTTAATGATGCAAGTTGGCCCAATTATGGGGCAAAGTTTTATGAAATGCGGCCGTAAAGAATTGATTAGTGGTAATTGTTGGATTGATTGATTATTACTAATTAAATTTAATATTATATTTATTTATATAAGGAGTAGTTAAATGCGATTATCATTATCAAGCACTAGCTGTAATTTACGTTGACATTTGTTAGTATGGTAATGGTCCATGCCTAATGGTAAAGAAATTTGAAAAATGTTAAACTATACTTGGCCACATCTTGAACTAATTAGGCAGAATTGTATTGTGTGACAGTAATGATTTTTATGTTATAAAGTCACATGAAAAGAAAAGTGTGGAACAAAATTAATGCTTTGTTAGTTAGTTAGTTAGCTTTATTTTTTATTAATCAAATCAATTAATAATAGTTATAAAATACTGGCCCGTGTATGCATGCAGCCGGTATTCTAGTTATTGCCGTAAAAACCCACTTGCTTTTTTTTTTTATCAAGTTTGACATCGTTTAAAATTAAAAATTTGATAATCTTTATAAATATGAGATCATTTTTATTTTTTAAATTAGATTTTAGTGTAAATTAGGTTAACTTGACTTTTTATATGATATAAGAATTTGATTAAAATTATTATTAAAAATAATACCAGTGGCTTATGTGTATGAAAATGAAAGTTTGAGAAAAGAAAAAAAATAAAAAGAGAGAGAAAAAATGCTAAATGATTTTAGAATTTGGAGAATGATTCTGATTTTATTATTTAGCTAAACAACAGTAGGTTATATACATGAGTATGACTGGTTATTTGTTATATAAGTTATTCTTTCATAACAATTCTAACTATTTTTTTAATTCATTTTAACTATCTTACTAACAATTACATGAGAAGTGATTCAACCTTGAGTTTGCTTCTAAATTCTGCAAATTTCGAAGAACTCATTGCCTTAGTAATCACATTAGCAAGTTGAGCATCACTAGGAATGTGGCAAATTTAAACTCTTCCTTTGGCAACATGGTCCGAAACAGGATGGAGATCAATCTCAAAATGGTTAGAACTTGAATGCTGAACCGAATTAGTTGACATATGCACTACTCCCAAATTATCACAATATACCTTTGAGGTTGGTAGGATGATGCGAATCTCAGCTAAGAACTTGCAAACCCAAAATAACTTAGCCACAACGTTAGTAATACTCATGTACTCTGTTTCGGTGCTTGAGCGTGAAACTGTAGTTTGTTTTCGTGAGCACCAAAAAATGAAATTCGAATCCAACATAACACAGTAACCAGCAAAGAATTTTCTGTCTTCGATATCTGAAGCCTAGTCGGAGTCAGTGTAGACTGTGAGACTTAGCTCCTAAGGTACTCTAACATAAACACCTATTTACTATTTGCCTTTTACATATTTGAGAATGCATTTTACAGCTTTCTAATGTTTGTCTAAGGTAGCCTGCATAAATTAGCAGACTTTGTTTACACAAAGTAATTTTAAACCTGGTGAATTTGAGGTACCACAAGCTTTCCACAATGGACCTGTACAGACTGGAATTTTCAAAGGGCTCTCCATCAGTGGAAGTCAATTTCAAATTGGAAGTCATGGATGTAGGCGTCGGCTTAGCGTCTTGCATATTTTTCTTTCTTTAGAAGATCATCGATATATTTAGATTGTGTAAGCACTAGGCCATTGTTTATGGTGTGAGAGACCTCAATTTCCAGAAAGTATTTTGAGTGTGCCCATATCTCTGAGGGAGTACCAAGAATTAGGATGCTTAATTAGTGTTGAGATTGTCTCCTTAGATGTGTCAGTCACAATGATGTCATCGACATAGACTAGAAGTAGAATTGTTGCTTCTTTCTTGTGTTTATAGAAGAGAGATACATCTAACTAGTTGAGCTGAATCCCATAACATAAAGAGCTTCTTAGAGGGACCGATTGAGTTTACAAACAAGGTCTGAGCCACCAACTTCAAAACTTTGAGGTTGCTTTATGTAAACCTCTTCTTGCAAGCTCTCATTCAAGAAGGCATTATCGTCAAGTTGAGTAAGAGGCCAATTGTTCTCACATTGAAGAAATCTACCACTCATGTCATGAGAAGCATCTTAGGTATTAATAGGTAAAACTTGTAATCCACCTAAGTGTTGAGTAATGGCATTTATCTGTTGAGACATAACTTTATTCTGAGCAAAAATAGTATCCAAAGTATCTAGTTTCATGACTCCATTCCTTATGGCGGTTCTCTCAGAAGAGTATAAATACTGATTGCTAGTAACCATCTAAATCAACTCTAGAGCCTCTTCAGTGGTTTTCTTCATATGAAGAGATTCTCCTGCAGAATTATCCAAAGAATTTCTGGAAGCCTGAGTAATCCCATCATAAAAGATTTACAATTGTATCCAGTTCAGAAATATGTCGGGAGGGCACTTTCTGAGCATAACCTTGTACCTCTCCCAAGTTTCATAGAGAGATTCACCTTTTTGTTGCTTGAAGATCTGAACATCGGTCCTTAACTTGGTCAGCCTCTAAGATGGAAGAATTTAGTTAAGAATCTGCTGACCATATTGTCCCATGTATCCAAGTTCTCCTTGGGTTGTGTATCAAGCCACTATTTGGCTTGGTCCTGTACAGTAAACAAAAAGAGTAACAATCGATAAACATCAGAATGGACTCCATTAGTCTTGACTGTATCACAAATCTGTAGAAAATTAGAGATAAACAAGTTTAGGTCTTCTTGTGAGAGTCCATGAAACTGACAATTTTGTTGCATCAAAGTGATGAGTTGAGGCTTTAACTTAATTATTGGCAACCACAGGGGGCACAACAATGCTACTACCATAGAAAGTAGGATTTCGAGCAGTGTAAGAACCAAGAGTTCTCCTAGGTTGCTCAGGAGCATTAGGATCAACGACGTCGTTATTGTTAGGCTCCATAGTTATGTCTTCAATCTCCTCGTCAGAATTGTCCTTGAGACTTTCAGCAACTCTATAAGTTCTAGCCTGCTGTTGGCGTCTTCTAAATGTCCTTTCAATCTTAGGATCGAAATTAAGAAGAGGTTCCTTGTCCCTGTTCTTACTCATAAACAAACAGAAAACAAGAAAAATTGTAAATCTCTACGTCAGAATGAAGAGGATTACCAGTGAAATAAACAGGATAAAAGAAATAAAATAAAATAAATACAAGAGGAAGAAAATTTTCAAAAATAAAGAAAGATATTGAAGAAAAAATTTCGGAACTAAGAAGGAAAAATAAGAAAATAAAATGAGTAAAACTAAAGGGAAATAGCAAAGGGAATTTTGAAAATTAAGGAAGAAAAATAAGCAAAATTAAATTAAGAAAAAGTTTAATTTAGGTAATCAAACAATGCGTAGTTGTCAATCACAATTAATCCCGGATAACGGCGCCAAGAACTTGATGCAAATTTTAAATACCACAAACTAACTGGCAAGTGTATTGGGTCGTATTAAGTAATAACTCAGGTGAGTGAGTGTCGATCCCACGAGGATTAATGGACTGAGCAAGCAATAGTTGTATGATTATTCTAGTTGAACAAACTAAAATGAGTGTTTTGGAATTTAAGCAACATAAAATAGTAAATCAAAGAGTGCAAGAAGGTAAGCAGTGAATGATTGGTGAAAATAATATGAGAAAATAGTTAAGGTTTTTGGAGATGTTTAAATTTTCAGATTAACAATTCTTATCAACTACTTTAATCATGCAAAGATTCAATTTATGGCAAACTTTAAGTGATTAAACCTAATTCTTTAGTAATTTAGTCTCCTCTAACCCAATCAACCGCTAATTCCTTGATCACTTAATTTAAATTAGAATGTTAAGTCCAATTCTATTCTAGTTCATGAGCCACGCAAACCCTAAGTACCCCAAAATAAGGCGATTATATGTTACGTATCGCATTAAATCCAGATAATTAGAGAGTTGTGAGGAATTGATTTCAAGCTGTAATTCTAGTGATATAACCTTTTCAAGATTCAACAAGAATTCAAATAGAAAAAGAGTTATATTCCAATATACTCTACTTCTTAGGATGTAGAACAAAATCAATCCTTGAATTTAAAGTAGTGCATTGATTAAGAGTAGAATGACAATAGTATTAATCCATAAAAATAAACAGAGCTCCTAACCTTAACAATGGAGGTTTAGTTGCTCATTGCTCAGAGAAAAACCTAGAGCTATAAAAAAAAGTAAAAGGGCGGAATGAGGAAGAAGAAGAGCGGGAGCCCAAAAGGATGAATCTTTTCTCCTTTTATATCTAATCCTAATTGATACAAAATTAAAATTCTCAAACCTAATAATATCTTTTCTTAATTCAAAAATTAATTTAAAAACCAAAGATGCTTTCTGTGGATTGTTGATGCACATGTGGTCCCCACTTGAAAATGCGGACTTGGCGCTAAACGCCGAGTAGTGGCGTTTAGTGCCACCAAGACAGAATGCAATTCTAAATTTTTGAGGCATCTGGTGCTAAATGCCGGGTAGTAGCGTTTAGCGCCACCTTCACATAATCATTACACAAATTATGAGGCCCTCGGAGCTAAACGATGAGTCATAGCGTTTAACGCCATCTTCACAGAATGTTTGTACGATGTTTTAGGCTTACGACACTAAACGCCGGGTAGTGGCATTTAGCGCCAGCTTGACAGCAACTATTTTTCTCTCTTTTTTCTACACAAACTCTATCAAACTCGCCTGAGTTTTACCTGTAATAAAAAAATAGCAATACAACTCAAAGTAGCATTCATGATGGTCTAAAACACCAAAATCTCATAAAAACTCAAGAAATCCACATCAAATTTACTAAGAAAATATAGAAAAGATGCTCACTCTTCATGCATCAGAATCTAGGTACCAATTCGAGTCATAAATTGTTGCTTCATCTGCACGAAAGTTACTTGTTACAAGATTAGCACTTGTTCTTCGCTGTGATTGAGAGTTTTCACTATTGTACTGTCTGTTAAACCTGTACCAACAATCAATTACACTGTGATCTGATCTTTCACATACTTGACAGACCAATCTATCATACCTTCTACCATATCTTCTTCCTCTATTTGAACATGCTATGCCAAAATTCATCCTGCCATAGCCTCTTCTTCTAACTGCATAGTCGCCTCTTTGCATGAAACTCCCTCTACCAGTTCTTCTATTATTGTTAGAGTAGTCTAAATTGTACTTTTTTTATTCTGATTCTGATTCATTTGTGCTACATTTGCTGCTATTGATTCAACCTACTTGAACTTTTCATCCATTCTTCTTGTGCCATCAGCATGGCTTCTAAGGATCCAATTTGAAGAGGAGTATCTCTCGCGTTGATTGAGGTGATGAAATGGTCATATTCTTCAGGTAAACCTTCCAAGATTGCTTCTACATGCGCTAATTCATCCATCTGAGCTCTCACTAAGACTAATGCATCCATAATCTTCTTTACTTCTAACAGATAATTCACCATTGTACCTTCTTTCTTTGTATTGTTGAGTTTTGCCTTCAACTGTCTCATTTTTGCCTTCATTTGTGCAGCAAAAAATGTTTGAAGCCTATACCAGATTTGATGTGAATTCGAACACCCTACCATTCTTGACGCAAAAGAGAGAGACATTGAAGCTAAAAGCCACGTCTTCAAGAAAGAATCTTGCCTCTTCTAGATCTTGAACTCAGGAGAAATCACTCCATTTCTTTCATCTTCTGCTGACCTAAATTGCTTTAGAACATTCACTCCATTAATAAAATCTATAAGTTCATGAGTTTCAATCGATCCTTCTACTTGATCTCTCTATGAAAAGTAGTTCTCTTCATCCAATTTGATGAAAATCGGAGCCGTGAAATTGTGCACTACCATTGCTTGACTCGCGTTCTGATTTGCAGCTAAGCTTGCTGCATTTGCTTCTCGCATTACTTGAATTGGGTTTGCTATTGAAATTTCTGAAGCTCTGATATCATGAAAATAATACCAGTGGCTCAGGTGTATGAAAATGAGAGTTTGAGAAAAGAGAAAAAGAGAGTGCTAGATGATTCTAGAATTTAAATAGTGATCCTAGTTTCATTATTCAACTCTTCAGCTTACAACTAATTTATATACATGAATGTGACGGGTTATTTGTTATATGAGTCATGCTTTCATAACAATTTTAACTATCCTTCTATCTGAATTTATCTATCTTACTGACAATTATTAATTCTGTATCCTTTCAATTATTAATCCATCTTCAAACCACACAAAAATTTAAGAGTAAAGTATCGTTTTTGTCCCTAACGTTTGGGGTAAATCTCAAAGTTGTCCCTAACGTTTCAATCGTCCTATTTAAGTCCCTAACGTTTCAAAATTGACTCAATGTTGTTCTACCGTTAGGGATCCGTTAACAGAATTGACGGCGGGACAAAATTGAAACGATCTTGAAACGTTAAAGACTTAAATAGGACGAAAATATTGGGGACAAAACGATACATAAAAAATACATTTTAATTTAATTTTATCTTTCAATAATATCAATTTTTTATTGTATATAGTATTTAATTATTTTTTAATTACATCTAAATAAATTACACTTAATTACGTTTATTTTAAATAAATTTATTTTTTTATAACTTTAAAGAATTTTGATACATTAGAGAGACAAAAAATATAATTTATATTTTATTGTATATATATATATATATTATTTTTTTCTTTTCTGAAAATTTATATACTAGTCATTCTACAAATATTTCATGATAACTAAAAATTTTTAAGAGTAAAATTATAAAAAAATTAATTTATTTAGAATAAAATTAATATGATTAGGTGTAATTTACTTAGATGTCATTAAAAAATAATTGAATACTATGTATAGTAAATAATTGATATTATTGAAGGATAAAATTAAAATTTATTTCTATGTATCGTTTTTGTCCTCAACGTTTTCGTCCTATTTAAGTCTCTAACGTTTTAAAATCGTCTTAATTTTGTCCCGCCGTCAATTCTGTTAATGGATCCCTAACGGCAGGACAACATTGAATCAATTTCAAAATGTTAGAAACTTAAGTAGGACGATTGAAATGTTAGGGACAACTTTAAAATTTATCTCAAATATCGGGGATAAAAACGATACTTTACTAAAAATTTAAATCGTGAGTATAATAGTTTCAATGGGATTGAATTTGAGAAAATTTGATATCCAAATTTGCAATCATTTCAAGAAAGCATAACTCTGTTTCGACCACTTTCGTGTACATACAAGTTTGTTTCTAATTTTCTAATTAACAACAAACATTTGATATGGTAAATTTGTAAAGTGGTATATATAGAACGCACGAAAACTCTTATCTATATATATATAAACAAAAAGATTATTTGTATATTAAAATCAAATACTAAAATTAATTATTATATATTTTATATTAATAATTAATTTTGATGTATATTTAGTATAGTTGTTATATAAAATATATTTTATTATCTTTCAAAAATAAACATTACCTGATAGGCAGTGATTTTATTTCCCGACGAGTATCAATTCCAGCTACTAGAAAGTTAAAATAACTAAAAGGTTTGGAGGTGGTTACTGGTTAGTGTAATAACGTGATGTGTCAACTGTACTATTCTTATCCCTTTTGCTTACGTCTCTTGAGAAAAAGGAACTTGGCCTATGTAGTAGTTGGCTGATGGATCTACAGCATATATTGATGAAATTTCTTCATATAACGAATGAAGATATTTTTTTTGTGATAAATGAATCAAGTCACCAAAGTGGGAAGGAGGGAATAGGAGAGAAAATGACTCTGATTGAACAACGAAACTATCTAAAACAAACAAGATGGGATTTAATGAGACGTGACCCCTTCTTAAGAGAAATGTGACCAAGGACCAGAACAAATGTGACACTATGTTCCATTCATTGGCTATATATGTGACATGGGTGCGGTCTGGTTCGCTAAAAATAATAAATAAATATAAGAGAAAGTTGAATTGAATTTAATTTGTCATTATTGAATCAATGATGTGATGGCGCCCATCGAAATTATGTGATGAATACCACGTATTTGGAAGGTAAGAAGCGGAGTTTAATGTGTTTACCATGTGGGCATGTGGGGTTGGGGTACTCATACATCCATGGATTCCAATAATTCAAACATTCAAAACATGAGGAGCAAAATGTTGGAGTTGGAATATCACACAAGTTATGAATATATATATAACCAACCAACAACGTGTTCTGTGTTACATAACGTTGGCTTCTTGCATTTTATTTATATTAGATACCATATATGATCCTTATTGCTTCCATCTATGATCCTTATATGAATTTTACAGAAACAAATTTATTACTTCCATACTAGTTTGAGAGTAATACACTTTAACATTTAATTTTTTCTTAAAAACATAAACTAAAGTATTATATGTACTAAATTAATTAAAAATAATTATTTACTTATATCTCTTTTAATTTGATATATATATATATGTGTAAAGTATATTTTTGTTTTTAAAATTTTTAAAAATTTTTAAAAATATTCTTAACGTATAATTTATTTTAATTTTGTTCCTAATATTTTAAATATATTTCAATTAAATTCTTAGGAATAACAATGTTAATACACTTTAACATGTTAGTGACATGTCAGCATTGAATTGCCATGGAATATATTATCCACTCATAGAAACATATTAAAATGCGATAGATTAAATTAAAATCAAATATTAAGAATAAATTTGAAATAAAATGTAAACATTGAGGAAAAATATAATATTTACTATTTGGTAGCTTTTTATAAAGAAAATTCATATTGATAATATTTTTAAAAATTTATTTGTTAATAAATTATATAATAATATTTTTTGAAATATATTATTTTTACTATATAAAAATAATTCAATACTTTTAAAAATTCTTTTATATAATTTACTAACAAGAATATAAATATTTAGTTACCTAACTGTACATAGGAGGATCCACGCTTATGAATAATTCGATTATGTGACCAAAATCGATTCGATCTAATTATATTGATTTTGTAATTGACAAGTAATTGGATGCAATCGAAAAATAGATATGAAAAAGATAGATAAAAAGTGCACAAAACGAATACGGGTTAAATCATACCATAGTGCAATACCGAAGGAAAAAATCATACCATAATGTATTTTGCTAAAAACTAGTAGCAGCAAATTAAGCATCTAATTAGTCCATTTTCATTACAATCATGAATCAGGGCGGTTCACAATCACCAACCTCATCAGTCATCACCATTTTTCTTCATCATCATTGTATCAGCACATGCTTCACACACTTCTTTCACATCACCATTATTATTCTCATCATTATTCTTACACCGCTGAAGTAATTTCTTAAGCTTCCCATCTTCTTGCATTCTTGAAAATTTACCCAAACTGCTAACATTCTAAAATTAAGAACAAAGCTCAATAATGGAAACAATGTTTTAGATCTGAAAAAGTTGAGTGCACGCATGCAGGGTGATATAGAAGACAAATTGAAAGAGAGAATTCATTGGGGTCCTTGAAAAGAAGGAAGGAAGCCCGTCCAGCGGTTGAAACGGACCACCGTCGACGGCGGTGTTGTCTCCGGTGGCTCCTGTGTTTCCGAGGTCGCTACACTTGGAAGACTTTTTTTTTTTGGTTTACGCTACACTTGAAGACTTTGCTAGAGTGGGCTTCTCATAACCTTTTTTTTTTTTTTGACATGCTCATAACCTTGGTTATATCACCAATTTCTTGTTGAATTTTTGGCTCTTCTGTAATCCAGCCCAACAACATTTTTTCGTCACACTTTAAAAATAAAAAGTCAAAACCCTTCCAAAACGGACTTTTACATCGGTGCAAAAGCTTGACTTTTCCACCGTAGAATTAGCCATGGTATTATAGGAGTTTTAAAATTTTATAGGCATGGACACACACATAAAAATATGTGGATATAGGAGTTTTAAAATTTTAAGGCATATATATATATATATATATATATATATATATATATAAAAAGTATTTTTTAGATAAATATAGTGATATTTTGATGTTTTATTAATATTAAAATATAATTATTTTTTTAATTATTTATGTTTTTTAATTATATAAATTATTTTTTATTTTAATAAATAATAATATATATTATTTTTAAATTCATTTTTAGAATACATATTAAAAATAATATTAGATACGCTGATACTTGATGGTATTTAGGTGTGTTCAATCCTGTTAGAAATTTTTTTATTTTTTATTAAAATACGGTTGAATACAACAAATATATGTATCGAATCTAAAATATATACAACATATGGATATGATAACTCAACAAAATATTTATATTTCATAAATTCTATCAATATTAACAAGACTACTATTCTACCATACAAAAAAGTGAATAACACATTAACACTTATACATTATGCCTTAAAGTATTCTATATCAAAATGTAAGATGTTTGTTCTTCGTCATTCATGACAAATGTCTATAGCATAAGAAATTTAGTCATATCATACTCATGTAAACTTATTTTTTAACTATCTTAGAAAGAACTATTGAAAGATTTTTGTAAAATCTCTCTAAAAGAAGATTCTACATGTTATTTCTGTGAAAAAAAAAGAAACTATTTAGATCTGAGATAGTATTTTTTAGCTTAAGCGTTGATAATGATTTTAATTTTTATTTCGCTGGTAATTAAATTAAAAAGACAACTTGTAAAGACATTTTGATACTTAAGTTAGTGAATATTTTTAGATGATAATTCAAAGTGCATACTCTTCATTATTTTCTTTTTCCTTTATAATATTTTTAAGACATTATTACATGTCATTTTCCAGATTTTAATTATGCGATTTAGTTGTTAGGAAATTATTTAGTTTTCTAATTTATTTGTGGGCAACACATATATTAATTATAATAACAAATTATGCTATTTCAGATTAAATGACTTATATATATAATGATCTTATTTATTGCTATAAATGCTAAATTGAATAAGTCATAATTACTTTTGATTTGGAATTAAATGAGAATAAAACTAAATATTATCTTTTGGACTTTAGATATATTATCTTTTGAATTTCAGATATATTATCTTTTGGACTTTAGATACTATTTTTATTTGGACTTTAGGATTTAATGGGTACCACGCTCAAATATAAATAATGATTTTAGGGTTTTGGTCCTCAACATACCAAACTAAAACTGTTTTTGTTGCTCTTTCTCCATCAGAAGAGTCACAATTCAGTCCTATTAGGGATACAAAAGACTTTGATTAAGAAAAAATTGAAAGAATCATAAGACTAAAACGATCCTTCCATCAATTTTTTATTTTTTTAAGTAAAGATACACTTTCGCATATATAAATAATTTAAATTAATAAAATAATTTATTCAAAGAAATGGTATTAGAGCTATCTATAATTTAATCATAAAAAATATTCAGTTTTATTTTACGGAATCAATATATGGATCGATGTATATATGTATTCCTTACATTATGATATTTTGGATAATATAGGAAGATACATATATGTGTATTATGCATGTGCGACTGTGTGTATATATATAAATTTAGTATTCTTCCACAATGGATATTATTATTGCCATTTGGGTTGCTTTCGGCCCCGATATATATATTTTGTTGTGTGCTTGTAATGATGAAATATAAGCATGTTTTGGTTATTTTATTTTATTTTATATATATATATATATATATATATATATATATATATATATATAATTGATACCCATAAAATTAATGATTTATTTTAAAATATTAAAAAAATATTACTAAATTTTGATTGTTTAAAGATTCAAATTGTGTGTGTCATTAATTTGGTATAAAGTTAATTGATTATTCTTTTGGGATATTAGAATTATTATGTATATGTCATTTATACGAATATTAATCTATTTAAAAGAAGATTTATATTTGGCCAAGTTATATGTACACACTAATAATATTTGAATAATAAAAAATAATGTTCATTATTTATGCAAACAGTAATCGGTCCAAAGAAAGTTTATTATTTGGCTAAATAATAAGCATTGCACACTTTTGTTTATTTTCTAATAATTATGCGATAAATAATCGACCCAAAAAAAGGTTATTGTTTGGCCAATTAATAGAAAATATATGCAATAATAAATAGGTTGCGAAGTTTAAGTTTTCATGTGCGCATTCAGCCGGTCCAAATAAAGACTTAATGTGTGACAGGGATTTTGACAATATTTGATTACTGTAATGAGAGTATCACTTACAGTTAATTTTTCTATCCAAAGATTGAAAATTAATGTTGTTCTAGATATCTCAATATGGATTTTTTTCCCATTATTTAACTAATGTTTACTACATATTTTTTGTTCTAATACAGAAACTATGGTTTGAGTTACCAATGTTTCTGTACAAATTAGTAATATTCCTATACTGAATGGTTCAAACTTTAAAATTTGGAAGGATACTGTGAAAATTGTCTTCAATTGTATGAATTTGGATATAGCTCTTCAAGGGAAGAAACCCACTTCCACTTCAGAAAATCTCAATGAGGTTAAAATAGAAAAGTGAGGGAGATCCAATCAAATGAGCATTATCATCATGAAGTGCTTAATTCTTGAGACATTTTGGGGTATCAATTATTGAAGATAAAGATGCCAAACAGTTCCTGAAAGATGTTGAAAAATTCTTTGCTAAGAATGTAAAGGCGAAGGCAAGTAGCCTTTTGAGCAAACTTGTCTCCATGAGGTATAAAGATAAAGGTAATATAAGGGAGTACATTATGAAAATGTCTAATCTTACTTCTAAATTGAAAGCACTAAAGTTAGAGTTGTCTGAAGATTAACTCGTGCATTTCATTTTGATCTCCCTTCCTGCACACTTTGGGCAATTCAAAGTGAGTTATAACACTCTGAAAGACACTTGGTCCCTAAATGAGCTTATATCTCACTGTGTGCAAGAAGAAGAGAGGTTGCAGCAAGATAAAACTGAAAGTGCTCACATGGTTTCATCTTTTCATTATAAGAGAAAGCGTGATACTACTGTGGATGCACCTTTTCAGTAAAAAAAGGCTAAGAAATATGATCAAGTTTCAACCTGTTTCTTTTGTAAAAAGGTGGGAGACATGAAGAAGGATTGTACCAAATATGCCACTTGGTATGTAAAGAAGGGTATGATTCTTACTTTCGTTTGTTCTGAGGCTAGTTTAAGTTATGCACTTGTTGATACTTGGTGGGTAGATTCTGCTGCTACTACTCACATAAGTGTTACTATGTAGGGTGGAGCCGACTGCCAAGTGATGCTGAAAGATACGTCTATATAGCAGATGGCAATATAGTTGCAGTCGAAGCTATAAGAACCTTTAGATTATGTTCCACGAGTGGATTTTTTACTTGGATTTATTAGAGACATTTTATGTACCATCATTTAGACGGAATTTAGTTTTTATTTTTCATTTGGACAAATCAGGTTATTTTTGTTCGTTCGGAAACAATAAAGTCAGTCTCTTTTATAATTCAAATAATATTTACTTTGGTCGTTTGGTGGATAATTTATATAGGCTTGATTTGAAATCCTATAATAATGAAATACTTCAAACAGGTACAAAACGAAAACTAAATGAGAATTCGACATCATTATGGCACAAACGCCTAGATCATATCTCTAAATAGAGAATTCATAGGTTTGTGTCAGATGAAATTCTTAGACCCCTAAATTTGGCGGACTTTAAAGTCTGCATTGAGTGCATAAAGGAAAAAGGGACAAACGAAAGAAAATTAGGTGCCGAGAGAGCTAAAGATACCTTAGAACTAATACATACCGATATATGTGGCCCATTCCCTACTGTCTCTTAGAATGGACAACGGTATTTATTACGTTCATGGATGATTACTCTTGTTACAGGTATCTATATTTAATTCATGAAAAGTCTCAAGTCTTGGATGTTTTTAAGTCTTTCAAAGCTGAAGTTGAACTTCAACTTGGAAAGAAAATTAAAGCTGTCAAATCTGATCGTAGTGGCGAATACTACAGAAGATACGACGATTCAGGTGAAAAACGTCTCGAGCTTTTGCTCTTTTTCTAGAGAAGTGTTGTATTATTCTACAATACACCATGTCTGGAAAACCTAGCATGAATGGTATTGCAGAGCGAAGGAACCGAACTTTTAAAGACATTGTAAGAAGTATGATTAGTCATTCTTCTTTACTTGAATCACTCTAGTGAGAAGCCTTAAAGACCGCAGTGTACATCCTTAATAGGGTGCTAAGCAAAGTAGTTAACAAAATTCCTTATGAAATTTGGACTTGAAAAAAGACCAGTATAAATCATTTGCATATTTGGGGATGTCCAGCTAAGGCGTGGCCTTATAGGTTGCATGAAAGAAAATTGGATTTAAGGACAATTAGTTACTACTTTGTTGGTTACGCTGAACACGGGGGTACAAGTTTTACAATTCTTCATCAAGGTCTACTTTTTAAACGAGAAATGCGAGATTTCTTGAGGATGTTGAGTTTGGAGGGAAAGAAAATATTAGGAATGTTGCTTTTGATAAGGATTCTGTAACTGATAATGATAAGGTCTTTGTACCTATTATTGTTCAAGATGCAGTTATAGTACAAGAGCACAATAAAAATTCTACTATAAATCCAGTTACAGTAGAAGAGAAGAATGAGAATATCATTGTTACTTAAGATACTGCTACAGCACAGGAAAATAATAAGAATCCTCCTCAACCCCAATCCATACAGAAGCTTAACAACCTCAAGAAGTACCATTAAAGAGATCCAATAGAAAAAAGAAAAAAAATTCATCTATGATCTCAAACAAGCTTCTCGTCAATGGTATCACAAGTTTCATCAAGTCATTACCTCATATAGTTTTGAGGTAAATATTATAGATAAATGTGTATACCACAAGTTCAGTGGGAGTAAATACTTTTTTGGTCTTATAAGTTGATGACGTTCTACTTGCCAATAACGATATATGCTTGTTGCATGAAACTAAGAAATTTCTATCGAACAAATTCGAAATGAAAGATCTTGGTGATTTCTCTTTTGTATTTAGAATCAAGATACTTAGAGATCGCTCTCAGGGTATTCTTGGATTATCACAAAAGAATTATATCAAAAAAAATTTAGGTAGATATGACATGAAAAGTTGTAAACCAATGGACACATCGGTAGCTAAAAGGGACAAGTTTAGTCTCAAGCAATGTCCTAAAAATGATCTTGAGAGAACAGCAATGCATGATAAACCTTATGCATCAGCACTAGGGAGCTTAATGTATCCTCAAGTCTGCACACGTCCCAATATATAATTCATAGTGGGAGTGTTGAGTAGATACTTGAGCAATCCTAGCATGGATCATTTGATAGCTATTAAAACGCGTAATGCGTTATCTGAAGAGAACAAATGATTACTTGCTTATTTATTGGAGATCAAAAAATTTGGAGATCATTGGGTACTCTGATTCTGATTTCATGGCATATGGTTGCAAAAATTTGTTACTGAGCTTCATATAGTAGATGGCATTGAAAGGCCATTAAAGATATTTTGTGACAATAAGTCAGCAGTACTATACTCCAACAACAATAAGAGCTTGATAAAATCGAAGCTTATAGACATCAAGTTCTTAGTTGTCAAGGAGAAAGGTTAAGAAAAACATATTTTCATAGAACATATAGGAACAGGGTATACTCTAGCAGGCCCATTAACCAAGGGATTGATCCTTAAAGTCTTTCATGAGCACACTGCTCGGATGGGTGTCAATATTTGTGATGCCTTGATTTAGTGGGAGTTTATTTTATGCTATATATCCTATGACAGATATTGAATTATTTTTCTGTAGAATTAAGTTGATGATTTATTTCATGTTATGTGAAATGTTCATTTTGTAATATTTATTTTATGTCTGATCTCAATAAAATTTTAAAGTTGGACCAGCTGGAAATAGACATGCATGAGATCATTTGGCATGTAATTTCCATATTACTCATCCAAATTTGATCTATGTCGTTAAGTATATTAGGATGGTGATTGTCGTGGTTCAGTCATGACATTAATGTGATAAAAGTTACAGTAATTCCATATCTAATATATGAGGCGGACCAGATTGTTAAAGTAATAACTAATAAGGGAATATCATTCAGATGCGCACATAAAGTTTATAAAATGTGATTATCTCAAGAAAGAATATATGTATAGTCCAAGTGGGAGATTGTTAAGAAATTATTTAATTTTCTAATTTGTTTGTGGATAATACATATATTAATTATAATCACAAATATGCTATTTCAAATTAAATAACTTATATATATAGTGATCTGAGTTATTGTTATAAATACTAAATTGAATAAGTCATAATTATTTTTTATTTAGAATTAAATGAGAATAAAATCAGATATTATCTTTTGAATTTTAGATATATTATCTTTTGGAATTTAGATACTATTTTTATTTAGGTTTTAGGATTTAATAGGTGTCATGCTCGAATATAAATAGTGACTTCAGAGTTTCGGTCCCCAACATACCAAAACCGCCTTTGTCGCTCTTTTTCCGTCAGAAAAGTCACAATTCAGTCCAATTAGAAATATAGAAGACTTTGGTTGAGAAAGATCGAAAAAATCATAAGATTGAAATAATCTTTCCATCAATTTCTAATTTTTAATTTCTATGAATAAAGATACATTTTTGCATTATGATTTTTTTTAATATGAATAATCTGAATTAATAAAATAATTTATTCCAACAATGGTAACGTTATAAGATATTACTCTTTATGGTTTTTTATCATTTTCGTTAAGATTTATTGAATTTATAACATATCATAATCGAATATTATGTATTAATGATTATTGGGCCTTGTCTATAACATGAGCATACCAAAATCTTTTTTTTTATTTTTAATATTAGAGAGGAGTGTGTATTTTGTTGTATTATAGAGGTAAGAATATGCGGCCGAGGCCTTGTACCAATGGCAGCATCATCTGTCTCGCTGGGAGCTGCACCCAGGTTCGAATCTTCAAGAAGGATTATAGAACTTATGTTAGTAGTGTACTCATGTAGTGTGTGTGAATGTGTTGTGTGAGTGTGTAATACATAAGTATAATACCTAGAATTAGGGGTTGACCAATTCACTTGACAAAAAAAAAAAAGAAAAAGAAATAAGAATATATCACAAAATTATAAAAAATCATTAATAGATAGAATACAAATTTGAGGATTAAATTTGTATACCAAAATTTAGGGGTTAGATTTATATTTATAAATTTTTTATCTTTTAAAAAAAAAAATTGAGAATCAAATTTATGTTTATGAATTTTTTTATTATTTTAAAATTACAAATGACATTTTAATTTGTGTATTCACAAAATTTATAAATCAGTCATCGTAAAATCTAATTCTTAAATTTTTTTTCGTTTTTTTTTTTTGAAATTTTAATACACTCAATCTGATGATCCAATTTAAAACAAAAAATTAATCTCTATATTAAAAAAATATCTAACCTACCCATAATAGTGAATAACATAGTAATATACCATGCTTATCAGTTTTTAAACAAAATTAACCTACCAAAACATCTTTCAAAAATATTATTATTGTGACTACATTAAAGCCTGTTAAATCAGTGGCAGAACTTGAAACAAAATTTTGAGGGAGTCAGATAAAAGATAATTATCAAGATGCTTTTGATATAGATTTTATTAAAGATAGGTTCGTCTAACCTCATCTCTTTGATTTGGATGATAATGCCAAATTTAAAACTGTTTTTCAAGTCTCGTTCTAAAAAATTAAGGTCAAACTCATCAGATGCAACTCTTTGAACTTTTGAAGGTGTTATCTCACTTTCTTTGTGATTTATTAAAGTAGAAAAATTATCTACAAGTATTGATATTGTAAAAGTTATATATTCTCCTTCTTGAATATTAGCCTCTCTCTTAAAAAATGCATCAATTCTTTGATTTTTCACGATTATTTTATATAAAAATTTGAATATATATCTTGTAAAATATGTTAAAAAGAAGTTAGAAGGATACAATTTATACAAATACAATAATATAATACTTATTGAATATTCTAATATTTTTTATCATATAAAAAATTAAAATAAATAAACAGTAAAATATAAAATAATATTAAATTACATAAATAAAAAATACCTAATTTTTTATATTTGAACTCGAAAGTAGACAGAGTATTGCTTATTGAATAGAGGGCTGCAAAATATGAATACACTCAATTTAGTCCAAATCCAACATGTTTTGAATGTTTAAAACTAAAAATTATTATGCAGTAAAAGTAAAAGATGAAAATTGAACTTTAGTATTTTAAGTCATAGTAAAATATTTGAGTTAATTGAACTATTTTTTATTTTTTAAAAAATACTATTAATTTTTTTTAACAAAAGTTTTGGAACCATGACCCATTTATCTCAATTAAGCTCTGCCACTGTTTTCAAACTATTACTCAGTGGTAGAAATTTTGCCTTTATCATGATTGATAACTTTTTTAAATTTAAGTGGATTATTTTCTTTGTTCAATTTCTAAATTTCATTTTACACCTTGTAATCTAAAAAAAGTCAAACTTAATTAAAAAAAAAAAAGAAATACACAATTGTTAATTTTTTTCGTCTCCTAGACCATCAGTAGGTTTGCCAACACAATTCAAACTTCAATACAGAAAAGCTCCACTGATCCTTTTTTCGTTTAAGAAAACCTGGAAAATTTTTAAGTGACAATATTCCCCCAAAAAAATAATAAACTAGAAGTTAATTTTTTTTAAAAAAAATTAAAACATTATTTTTGTGGCCAATTTTTTTGGATAATGAATAAGTTTTAGTATAATGCTCTATTATTGGATATTATGGTATTTTACAAAATTTTAGGAATAAATGACTGTAGCCAATTTGTTTTAAAATATATGAGATGCATTGTTTTTTTTTTTAATTTAAAAATATAATACGGAAGGGCTGTATTGTAATCATTTAATATTAAAGTTATAAAACAAGAGAGACGTATTACCGGGGATATTATTTTTTAAATTAAAAACATAATATACTTAGGAGTATTATAAAAAGAAAAACGAATTTGTTAAGTTGAGTGTGAGAATTTTTTATTTTTTTGAGGGAGTAAGAGTATAAAAATAGAAAGAGATATTAATTTAAAAATATATTATAATGGTTAAATTTTTTGAGTGTGAATTTTGTATGTGAAAATTTATATGATGTTATTCACTTATTCCTTTTACAATAATATATGAGTAATTTAAGAATATACTTTATTAATGTGTTGATAATCAAGTATTAAAGAGAATCACACATATTTTTATAAAAAGCTTGTGTTAGTATATTTAAATATTAAAATTTTAAATATATTTTTGTATATTTAAATTTTTAAGTTTTATTAATACATATTTAAATATAATTATATATTTTTATATTTGTTTTGGTATTTAAATATATTTAACCTATTTAAATAATATATATGTAGTACTGTTTTTTTTTTTTGAAAACTCAAAATATATCTGAATAATAATTTAATCAAACTAATATTATGTAACTCAATTAACACTAAGTTTAACATTTTTATCAGTACTATTTAATACAAATTAATTGTAAAAAGTATAAATTAGTTCTTAATCATATACATTAAAATAATTTAACTGAGCCTAAAATAATTAGTTCTATATTAGTTCTCATCACTCAGCCTCTTGAATAGGCTCTCAATCGAGATCTTCCCCGCTTCGCTCAAATGGCTCTTACAATGCGTAATAATTATGGCCTCCAAGAAAATTTTCGAAGAAAAAATTATTCTAAAAAATTATTAAAAAGGTTTAATTATTAAAAAAAGTATTTTTATCAAAATTATTAAAAAAGTCATTAATAAAATATTTAAAAAGAAGAACTAATTTTTTTTATTAAATAGAATCTTATCTTTCACTTTTCAAGCCCATAAAATTATATCTAAAAATCATCTAATGAAAGTTCTCGTACCCTTAGCAACTTTAATTTTTATAATAAAACAAAAGATATTTTACGATGGTTGTTCAGGAGAATTTCAAACACAACTGAGTTCAAAAATGGGAAAAAAGAAAAAGAGAGGGGGAAATTTTCAATATCATAATAAATGTTGCAGGATCATCGAGATAATGATATAAGTTTGAGGATATATTAATAGGTTCAAATTTTAATTTTGACTAATATTAGACTATAAAAAAATACTAAAAAATTATCAAAATTTATTATTTTTAATTATTAATATTTAAATATATAGAATAAAGTATGTTATTGAATTACTAAATTAAAAAAATTATACTAAAAAATTAAGTTAATGACAAAATAATAGCCAAAAGTAATAAATTTTAATACTCTCCTAACAATTTTTTTCAAGCAATGATTTTCACATATAATGATGTTTATATAAACAACTTCATATGGCTTATAATGGTCTCCAATCGAAAAGAGGATAGAAAAATATTAAAATTCATGGCCCTAACAAAGTGTTAGATGGTCTCATGTGTTTCGTAAATATTTTATTATATATGTACAAAATTGTCATAAAAAGTTCATTCTTATCATTAATAAGATTCTACAGTACAAACTAAAAATGAGATCAGTATTCTTTCACAAGCTTTTTAAACAAGTTATTCTTTGTGTACAAACTAATTTTTTATACAAGTCTTTACAAATTATTTATATTTATATATGTACATTTTTTTTATCATTGTTACACGTTCTTCTTTTTTTTCTCTATCATCAATTATCTCATTATTGAAGATAATGAAAAATTTAAGTTCATATTGTCAATTGAATAAAAACGAAATTAATTATTATTTTGAATTCAATCAAGTGTTTGAGGTATGGTTTAATCCTAGTTAATTTTTTCGTTAGTAGTTTATAATTTTCGTAGGTGAATAATATTTCATCATTGATAGTTTGAATTGAATGTAATGTAAAAGTTCTGCATTAAAAAATATATTTTTCTGTATTTGCAGCAAATTTGAGTGTAACATGAAGATATTTGAGTGTATTGTTTAAGAATTTTCGGTGTATGTGTACTGATAGATTCTGCATAATTCAAAACTCGTCTTCTCCCTCTTCCTCATCTTCTGCTGCTTCTTCTTCTTCTTCTTTTTCATCATCATCATCATTATCATCTTCTTTTTTTCTTATTCATTTTTTTCTTATTTTATCTTCTCAAGTTTCTTCTTGTTTTACTCTTTTAACAAGAATAAAAAAAATCAAATAAAGAAGAAGAAAAAATACATAATACTACAAAATTACTTGAAAGATGATAAACTTACATTCATTCAATAAAAAGAAAGAAAGAAAGAAATAAGAAAAAAAAGAAGAAGAAAAAAAATGCAGCATTAGAGGAAATATTTTTCTGTATTTACAGCAAATTTGGATGTAACACGAAGATATTTAGATGTATTGTTTAAGAATTTTCGGTGTATGTGTGCTAATAAGTTTTGCATAATTCAAAACTCTTCCTCTTTCTCTTTTTCATCTTTTACTGCTTCTTCTTTTTCTTTTTTTCTTATTCATCTTTTTCTTTTTATTTTACCTTTTCAAGTTTCTTCTTGTTTTACTCTTTTAACAAGAATAAAAACAAAAAAAATCAAACAAAGAAGAAGAAGAAACACATAATGCTGCAAAATTACTTGGAGGATGATGAACTTATATTCATTCAACAAAAAGAAAGAAATAAGAAAAAAAGAAGAAGAAGAAAATACAGCATTAGAGGAAACATTTTTCTGTATTTGCAGTAAATTTGGGTGTAATACGAAGATATTTGGGTGTAACATGAAAATATTCGAGTATTTGTTTAAGAATTTTTTGTGTATGTGTGCTGATAAGTGCTACATAATTCAAAATTCTTCATCTTCCTTCTCCTCATCTTCTGCTACTTCTTCTTCTTCATTTTCTTTTTTATATTCTCATAATTCTTATTGGGAGAAAAAAATTAAACAAAGAAGAAAAATATATATAATGTTGCAAAATCAATAGAAAGAGGAGGAGGAGGGAAAAAATGCACCAACAACAACAGTAATAAAAAAACGATGAAAATGAAACACGCGAAAAAAAAGGAAGAGAAACGCAAAGAAAAAGGGGAAGAAGAAGGAAGAGGAGGAAGAGGAGGAAGAGGAGGAGAAGGAACGTGTGCGCGTTATGAAAGTGACTTATATGCCAAAAAAGACTTTTATGTGTAGCAGTGCTATTTTTAAACAATAAACCTTTTTTTCTTCATTAATTTCATGGACTCATCATTCTCTATCAGTTTTTTTATAATTCAATCAAATATCTCTATTAGTTAGAACAAAAAATTAGTAAAGTTAAATGACAAAGCTATTTCTAATAAAATTTTGAACAATACTACATGATAAATAAATATTATTTTTTGTTAGTACCTAGTCAGCAATAAAGCCGAGTTTTTTTAATATTATAGGGAGACGAGTGTTTTTTAAAATTATTTTTGTATAGTTGAATTTAATACTATTATAGGAGAATTTTTTTTATCGTCAGAACACACACAAAACGTCATTTTGTGTATTAAAAAAAGAAATTCGAGTGTATTGTTTAAGAATTTTTGGTGTAAGTGTGCTGATAAGTTTTACATAATTCAAAATTTTTTATCCTTCTCATCCTCATCTTCTGCTGCTTCTTTTTAATTTTCTTATTTTATATTTTTATAATTCTTATTGGGAGGAAAAATCAAACAAAGAAGAAAAAAATATTTAATGTTGCAAAATCAATAGAAAGAGGAGGAGGAGGGAAAATTATTTTGTGCATGTTAATTTTTTAATAGTTTGAAAGGAAAATGGCAGAGCCATTTTGTGTTAAAGAAATTATTTTTTTGATTTTTAAAATAAAAAATAAAAATGGCAGTGTTGCGTGTTACACGAATTTTAAAGTTAAAATTGGTCAAAATGACGGTGACGTTTTGCAAAAAAGTCAAAATGTCAATGACTTTTTGTATTGACATGAATAAAAAAATATAAAACTAATTATAAAAGGAGCATTAGTGTTATGCTGAAAAACACTTTTAGGAGAGTAAAAATGAGCAATAGGAAGTAGTTTTTTTATTTTTAGATGTTGAGAGAGCTCTCAGGTTTTTAGTAGTTTGAGTTGCTCTGCATATGCTGAGTGAAATTTTTTGTAGGTGAATGTATTGAGTATATTAAATGGAGGGTTACGATAGTGTAAAAATATATTACAATGGTCAGATTTTACATAATACATATGAGAGTGTGAGTTTTTTATGTGAGAATTCATGTGTAATTGTACAGACAGCCTGTGCTAGTATGTGGTGGTTTCGTTCAGTTTCAAATAATGCATGTGGCTGATGAAGTTAGTATACAAGGAATGCTTTTGACCTACTATCAAATTAGAGTACAAACCTCACTTATCGAGTTATATGTTGAGATCGAAGAAATCCAAGATGTTGATATTCGAGAACTTAACATAGACTGGATGGGTTATGATACTGAAAGCGATGGAGAGTTTGAAGATAATTATGAAATTGTTGGTCCAACTAAAAATATAGAAGAAGATGATATATCGGTTAAGATTGATGTGGGAGTTGTTGCTAATGCATTAGCCGATCAACATCCATCTGAAGAGCCATCGTTTATGCACACTTTGAATCTTGATACCATGCATGCACTAGAATTTTCTGAATATATCAATACATGTAATTTTGTTATTATTATTATTATTATTATTATTATTATTATTATTATTATTATTATTATTATTATTATTATTAATAATAATAATTATTATTATTATTATTATTATTATTATTATTACTGTTGTTGTTGTTACGTAAATTGTTATTATTATTATTATAGTTGTTGTTGTTGTTGTTGTTGTTAATTTATTATTATTGTCATTATTATTGTTATTAGTATTGTTATTAATAGAATAGTATATGAATTTCTTTTGTTTTATTATTGGTGCAGTTTTTGCTGTTGTCGGTGAATTTGTCGTCGGAATGAAGTTTAATTCTAAAGAAACCGTGATTGTAGCCGTTAAAAGATATACTATTCGGAGAGGCGTCGATTATAGGGCATATGAATCAGAACCGATGACATTCTTTGCTAAATGCGTACAATAAGAAACAAGTTGTGATTGACTTACACTACCAAAAACACAGGAGTTACCAACGAAAAACAATGGCAAATCTCTATGATTGTGGTAACCACTTACAATGTCTTACATCTTCGTGGGCAAATTTTGCGGAGCTTTCCAACGGTTTTGTTTGTTCATGGCCAACTTGAGATGAGTTCTCTCAATTACCACAAACCCAATGATCACTGTGGCGAAATCGAACGATTTTCGCTTCTAAATTCCGCGCTTAATTTAGTGTTTCCCTTTTCAAATCTTTTTATGCAGTTTATCTTTTCTCAAATTTAAACCCTAACCTAAGGTAAATTCAATTTATGAGGGAGGGTGCAGCTTTTTCATTGGTTTCTTCCCCCTCTGCCACTGAAAAATTAATAAAGTATATTAATTGTTTGATTTTAGAGGTTGATTATGTGCAATTTTTACACCTCCTATGATTTTTAAACTCTGCCATATATCTGAATCTTATTTTTTTCTTAGTACTGGTTATGCACTGATTTTGTTAATTTTTCCTTCTTGATTTAACACTTGTTTTTTAGTGTTTGTGCAGGTTTTAATGTAACTAAAGAGATCAAATCATATACATACAATTTCACTATTTATATGTTTTAGCTGTCACATCTTTTTACCCGTGTTCTTTTTGGCTAAATGCAGTTTCAATGCTTAATTTTACAATATGCATTAATTCAGAGACTTTGGTGATGGAATAAAATGATTCAATTGAAAATAATATTAAAATTATTAAAAAAAGTACCAAAAGAGTACAAAAAGAGTATATGTTTATCTTTAACAGAATAGCTCTAACTAATTCTAGAAAGTAAAAAATACTAAGTATGATTAATTTGAATAATAACTAATTTAATTACTCACTATTAATTATATTCATGTGAGTCTAATAGTTGAAGGTAATATATTATGTGTATTTTGCACGTGCCTTTTGATTTTAATCCACTACACCCCGATGTTACGGTTTTGCAGATCAACCCTTCTTCCTTACTCAAGCAAACATTTTAGCTGTTTTTGAGATAATCCACATATTGTGCTTATTAAAATACGTCTCATAAACCTTGTGAAACTAAGCTATAATTCAGTTCGTCAAAAGTTCATCATCAGGTTTCAATTATGTTTTGAATTTCAGGTTTAACTCTTAGTTTTGATGGCTACTTTTTTATGCAAAAATTGTATGTTAGTGTAGTTTAACTCCTTTTAACAGAGAGCAGGATTTGAATTGGGATATGTAAAGTGAATGAGAATTAATATTAATATTTATTATGTTTTGTTTGGATTTTCATGTATTTTAAATGTTGTCATGATTCTTTTGTAATTTAGACGGTTGAATATCCATATATTGTTGTTAATGTATCTTTCAACTTCTATGCTTTGAACCTGAAGCGCTTAAATTTGTACAGATCCTGACATTTGAAATAACCTAAGGAGAGTTAGGGAACTAAGCAAAACTATCCTGACATTTGAAATAACCTGAAGTGTTTAAATTTGCGTATGGTGCACCTATATCATTCTATAGTGTAGGCAACTAAGCGAAAATATGGAAGCATACATAAGGAGAGTTAGGGAATAATGGGACAGTATTGTAGCTGACCTTGCTAAGCTGGCAAAGTAGTTGAGGGGAAATACATTTTGTAGGGGAGAGATAAGAGGTATTTAGGTGATGGAAAGTGTTTATTGAGGTTTTCAGATTATTGAGAATTAGGCTCAAAACTTCAGGAGTGAGATAGGCTCTTGAAATCCTATCACCTATGTTTTTCTTTTCTATTTCTTGGTAATTCAATAACATTCAGACTAGAGAGGGTTAAAATCAAATGTGCTACACTGCTTCAATACAATTCTCCATTTCTCTTTACCGTTCTCTTGTTCTTTTCTCATCTTTTTTTAATTTGTGTGCTTTAGTTTTTGTTCCCTTTATTTCTTTGTTTGCTCTGCACCAAGCCTATCTGTGTTTCTCCTATATATATTAAAATGATTAGATACTATGATATAGTATTTTTGCTTGTAGTCTTTATACATTTTATACATGATCAAGAACAACTCATATGTGGGATAAAAATGTATCTGGTTGTGGTCGGCATTATTGACCTTGAATTGGTTCTTGTTATTATACACTTTGTTTTAATATTATTTTTATCTTGATTAATCATGCATAGACAGACTAGCAATATATATGTTTACTTTGTTGGTAACCTCATTTAGTGTAATGAAACCTTGAACTATATAATCTAATTTTCTATTTCATTAAATTCGCACTTGTTTAATTGGTAAGTTTAGAATTCTAGAGACAATTTTGAACCAACCCACCGTTCTTTTATTGTCCAATACTATGTTTAGTTTGGTACTAATATGTGTATGCAATTTAGATTAGATTAATATGCAATTTAGCTTAATTAGTGATGTATATGTGTGCAATTAATTTGATAGATATAAGTTTGTTATTTATGCCTTTTTTTTTATATTTTGGTTTAGTTTACTTGACATTCTTCCATGAATTCAGACACCTCTACTAGAGAAATAATCACTTGCAAGATGACAACAATTCAAGTTTGGGCCTTGAAAAAAAGTGAAAAAGTTATGATGGAATTGGATGCAGATGGACAAGGTCGAGATAATGGCTCGGACCTGTTTGTGAGATTTCTTGGTCAAGTAGCTCATCGAATTAGATTTTGTCCGATATCAATCAAAAGATGGGATAAGATGCCAGAAGAGAACGCAAAAAGACAGTAAAAATTTATTGAAGTAAGTTTATTTCACTTTGATGTGAATTTTTATTGATTTGTTGTCATTTAATAATTGATTTCCTCTATGAATTATTTCAAAGAAAATTTGAGTTTGATTATACTGTTGGTGTCAAATGTGCTCTGAGAACCTTAGGTGATAGATGAATGGCCCATCAGTATAATTTACGTGGACAATACATTTATCCTAACAAAAGAAAGACAGAAATTCTGGCTGTAAATCCCTCAAACATACCACCTGTTTAATGGACTGCTTTTGTGGATCAGTATGTGGACCCTAAAACAGAGGTAAATACTTATTCTATAATTTTTTTTATTGAATATTGGCTATGGGTATTTGGTAACATTTATCTACTAACTTTTTTTTTTCTTGAAAATCATAGAAACAATGTTTGCAAAATGCTAGAAATCGTGAGAAGTTTATAGTTTCACATACGAGTGTAAGTAAAAGCAATGCTAGAAGAGCAACTTAGATGGTAATTTTTTTTATTCTGTCTAGTATTGTTATACTATTTTCATAAAATTAGCGTTTATATTAAATTTGTGATTACCTTTAATATTCTATTTATTGTATTAGAAGAAAAAATTGGAAAGGCCTGTATGTCGAAGCGAGGTTATTGTATCAACTTTGCTAAAGAAAGATGGGAGTTATGTAAGCGGTGAAGGGCAACAATTAGCCGTGAATGTCTGAATTTTTTATACGACTGTCTATTTTTTTAATGCATTAATTATGTGAATATTCTACTCCAATGCAATGTGCATTTGCCTGAAGATCAAGAGCGTGCTGCCACTGAAGGTATTCATCTAAAAGTCTTGGCTCATCCAAATGATGCGATTAGAAAAGTCTGTGGTCCTGAGAATGGTAAGCGAGTACGTGATTTTAGTAATGCTACATGTTCCAGTAGTTTTGGTAAGTCAGCGCATCTTTGGAGTTGCAAATTGCAGAGGTTCTAGCAGTGCATCACAATAGCATGTCACATATTTAGAGAGGCAACTTCAAGAAGTTAAAGATTAAGTGGCAACTCTCTACAGGTTTCTACAAGAGGTGATAAAGTACCTACCTTCTCTGATCATGTGCCACACACTCAGTCGGATTGATGCACCTCATGCCTTGTTATTTTAACCTTAATTTATATCTAGTTTACACTATTCCTAGAGATAATTTTATTTTTTATCGTATAGAATTATAAAACTTGATTTTTGTTATTTTTTAACTATCTATATGAAGAATGTATATTCTTTACCGTTATTATTTAGTTTGCTAATTTTTTTGTATTAATATTTATTATCGTTGCTTTGATGGTATTTATTATTATAAAATATTTTTAACATGTTAGTATATATATATATATATATATATATATATATATATATATATATATATATATATATATGGAATAACAATTAAAAACTATTCAATTGGTAATTATGGCCGAGAGTTTTTTATAATAAAAAAATAATTTTAGTCACGGATTTATGTGTTGTTAAATAGTCTATCAATATTGACAAAAAAAAATGAGAGAAAATCCGGCCCGCCAAAATATTTTTCATACATGATTTCATTTTGCCATAGAAAAATCCGTGGCTAAATAACCCAGCAATTTTTAACCACAGAAATAATGTGGCAAAAAAATCCAGCTTGCCAATAATAGCCACGAAAAAAATTGTGACAAAATTATACGTTTTGGTTACATTGTTGTCATTTAGCCACGGTTTGGAGTGTGGGCAATGATGTGAAAATTGTGGCTATTCAAATGTCTCCACGGGTAACAAAAGTGTGGCTAACAGGCCAAAAACTATGGCTAAATGAAAATGCGTCGCCCTTATTAGCCACGGATATCAATTCGTTGTTAATGTGTCATTGCCATGGTTTTTCTTGTCTTTAGTCATGATTTTTTCTGTGGCTAAAGCCCATGTTTCTGATAGTGATCATCAGAGTTCGTCTTATAAAAAGGCAGTATTATTGGGTGATAAGGAGGTATAACGATAGTCACACATGCACCAGATATACTATCTCCCAAGATCATGCCAAACTAGACTTTGGTACAATTGCAGAAGTGATAAAGCCATTGGTTGAAATCGACCCGTCTCTAAAGGTGAAATATATCATTGCTGAAGTGCAGTCAAAGTTCAACTATACGATAAATTATTGCAAAGCATGGTTGATCAAGCAAAAGGCAGTTGAAAAAAATATTTGGTGGGTGGGAAGCTTCTTACGAAGCTTTGCCCACATGGTTTGAATATGGCAAATACCTTCCGATGCACACTGATTCCAGACTTGTCACTAAATAATGTCGTTCTAAACAGATACATTATGTGACATTTTACATAAATTTTCTTACTTAACGGGTTAGAATGTTGGTGCTGTTTTAGGGTGCAGAACCATGCCAGCTTGATTTCACTTCCTTTATGGTCATTTCGTCCAGGAGCACTACCAAATTGGGTCATGCACTTGTTCTCTAACCCACTTGTGTTGTGCTCAGTTGATCCAGTAACTGGCAAGCCATGAGTTCGGAATCCAAAAATCATGGCGACGTCCTCCAAGGTAATCATGCACTCGTCGTGTGGAAGATGAAATGTGTGCGTCTCATGCCGCCACCTTTCAACCAATGCTCCTATAGTCGGATCGTGAGACGTGATCCTTTCAATCTGAGATATATGATAGAACCCGCTCTCTCTTAGTTGTTCTTCCACTCTATCATCATATGAGTCTATTTAGTGTTAGTGTCTCATGTGCAAATTTTTTGAACCCTAAAAACAAAGGTAATAACTAAGGTAGCTTTTGTTTTCAGAGATAGGACACAGAGACATGGACAACGAAAGTTTAAAAATTGTTTGTTGGCAGAGACATGGACACTGAACACATTGTCTTCGGGACAACTTTTTATATTTTTGTGTCCACTTTTTTATGAAGGACAATGATGGACACGGGATTTGACAAGGTAGAAATGAATTTTTTGATAATTTTTTCCTTTTTTACCCATAGATATTTTTATTATTCCACCATTACCCTTTTTTAAACCTATAAAAAAAATTCTAATTTGACATATTCTCTGGAGCGCCGATCTTCTCCATAGTATTCTCTTCTCCCTGTTCTCTGTCTCCTATCTTGCTCTTCTTTTTTCTCTAGCAAGTTCTTTCTTCATCTTCCTGTTCTCTGTCTCCTTTCTTCTTTTTCTTCTTTCTCTGCTGATTCTCTTTTCGTCTTTCTCTGGCAGGTTATATCTTCTTTCTGCTCTCTATAGTCTGTAGTCTCTGTAGCTGGCTCCAAAATTGCCTTGTTGCAGCTACAACCTCTTCACTTTGCATTTTCATCTCTCTCTCTCTCTCTCTCTCTCTTAAATTCGTTGTTGTAGTTTGTTCAATCAAAGAGACTTGCTATTTAACTAGTTTTTGCACCTACTGAATCTCGAAAACACTCTCTGGATTTCAAGAATCTCAAATACTTCAGTTGTTTTCATCTGGGTTTTATCAATTTGAGTCATTTTCAAATTCTCCATTTATAAAAGCATTGCAATTTTTTACGTATGCCACCTATTTGACCATTTGCATGGCCCAACCTAAAGCTGCAAAGGAGAATCCTATAGAGAAACCAAATAATGCAGAGTGAATTGAAAATTTGAAAATTAAATATGAACAAGAAAAATTGTATTTTGTATGACAAGATTGGTGATTTTTTCAATTATGCTATGAATGAATGAATAGACAAAATTATATGTGTGTTTTATTTGAATTGTATGTGTGACAAAATTGGTGATTTTTTCAATGATGCTATGAATGAATGAATGAAAAAGGTTGTATGTTTGTTGTTCTTAATGGAAGAATGAATAAAAAAAATTATACTGAACTCTTCTTATTTGTTTGAATTAAAAAATAAAATAATTAGTAGGTTATGTTGCTGTTATTATTATTGCTGGTGATTATTTTTAGTATTTATGTAAATTTTATAATAATTTATTATTTATATTTTTGACCTGTTGATTATGGAATAATGGAACCATTGGACCACTCCGAGCAATTTAGATAGTTTCTTATTTTTTATTTTATGATTCGGTCTAAGCTTGAGGCAGTTTCGATATTAGTTTTGATGTTTGTATTTTTCTATTTGAGCAACAGGAGAAGATGACATTTGATGATTAGGAATAGAGAAATTAATACTAATCCTTTAAGACAAAATGTGTTAAACTGCATAATAGGAGGAGGCGATAGAAATTGTATTTGGGAATTAAGGATGAGTGTAGACGCATTAAGAAGATTATGTGAATTACTTAAAGTTCAAGGTGGATTAAGCAATGAATATCGTGTAAGTATACCTGAGCAAGTGATTATATTTTGATAATATTAGCTCATCATAAAAAGAATCACACACCTCAAGTTAGATTTTATAGGTCAGGAGAAACAATAAGTAGGTATTTTAATAAGGTGTTGTACTCGATTATTCGTGTCCAAAGCTTATTGTTTGCAAAGGTTGTTCTTGTTCTAGATGACTGCGTAGATGCCCGATGGAAATGGTTCAAAGTAAATCTAGTGAATAACTGCGGTAGTGGTTTTGTCTTGTGTATAATTTTGTAGAGTTAGTTTTGACACTTAACTTTCTTTGGTTTAGGATTGTCTAGGAGCATTAGATGGAACATATATAGAGGTGACTATTCCTGAAGAAGATAAATCAATATACCGAACAAGAAAGGGTAAAATATCAACCAACGTCCTAGGCGTATGCAATCAGGATATGAATTTTGTGCATGTACTTAGTAGATGGGAAGGATCCGCATCGGATTCAAGAGTCCATAGAGATGCTATTTCACGTCGTAATAACCACAAGATACAAATTGACATGTAATAGTTAATTTTTAGGTAACAAAAATACTTTAAAATGTTAGTTCATACAAATTTTTTAATCCTCATAACGTATCTCTTTTAATTTATAGAAAATTATTATTTAGTGGATGCTGGTTATACTAATTGCAAGGGATTTCTAGTACCATATAGGCAAACTCGATATCATGTACAAAAATGAGCCCATGGAAAAAATGCATCTGGAAACTTTCGAGAATATTTTAACAAGAACTCTTCAGCTAGGAACATTATTGAGCATTGTTTTGGTTTACTTAAGAAGAGATGGCAATATTGAAGAGTCTTTGTTTCTACAAAATTAAGACACAAAATAGAATAATAATTACTTATTGTCTACTATAAAACTTTATTCAACTTTATTCAACTTAATATGGACTCCGATCCTGAAGAGGACATCTTACTTGAGGATGACCACGTACTTACTGGAGAGGAGCACCGTGGTAACAAAGATGGTGACAATGAGATGATTGCCAGTGCAGAGGGCAACAACGAATGGACTGCTTGGTGAAACAACTTAGCACATGAAATGTACATTAAGTGGATGCATAGTCGTATAAATTAGTTGGTTTACTTGTTGTATATGTGTTTTATTTGAATTATTTTGATAATTTGTTGTCTTGGATATTTATTGTAAGACCTAACAATGAAACTATAATCATTATTGATGTTGTGTTTTGACTACATGTACCACTTGCTTTAAATGTATCGTATTCATAAGTTTATGTGTTGTATTTGTGTTTTTTTGAATTAGTATGATAATTTGTTTATAATGATGTCATCATGTGTTTAGGATGCTCACTTGAATTTTGATTGAGTTAATCTAGATTGTAGAGACAAATGGATAGACATGTCTGGACTGATGAAGAGACCGAAACATTTGTTGGCTTTATATAGAAGCTTGTCAGTGAAGGAAGAATAGATGATGTAGGTCAGTCTAAACCTAGATCTTTTGAAAAGTTTGCTGCGAAAATAAATGAGAGATTTTCAGGTGGTGGCTTTCAAATAAGTCATTGCAAGAACAAGGTTAAGAGGCTAAAAGAAAAAAAAATCAATTTTCTATTGACATGGCAGCCTGTAGCTGTTTTGGATGGGATGATGTGAAGCAATGTGTGGTTGTGGACAACAAAGAGATTCTAGCTGCATATATGAAGGTAGTTTTTATGTTTGATTTGATTTACTTAATTTTATTCTACTTAACAATTAGTTCTATCCCTCTTTGATGATCTTTTATTTGTTTTCTAGAAATAAGGAGTAAGAATGTACACTCCAGGAAAGCATTTTCTCCTTTATCTGTATTTGGAGAAAATATTTTGTAAGGATAGAACAAACAGAATTGCTGCTGTATGCAGTAATGATGCTGAAGAAGAAGTACAACGGATGGAGACGAAGAAGTGGATGCAGAAGATATGGATATGTTTAACTCAAACCATGATTTTAGTGAATCCGTACTCCAATAATCAAATTTTGTGGCTTCATCTTCTGAGAAGAAACAAGGAAAAAAGCCATACTCATTTAAAGCAGCAAAGGATACTAAGATGATGAAGGAGTTAACTGACACCCTGAAGTAGGTGTTCGATCAACAGAAAAAGCGTTTGGATGCTTTTGCTCAAGCTATGGTAAAGACTTGTGAGGAAAAAAAGGTTAGTGATATGCATAGCGAGCTTGGGTTCACCGATGATGAAATTATTTCTATTGTACTCAAGTTCTCCTAATGTCCATATACATTATAGTCCTGTTTCATGTGGTCGAGTGCCTCTTTGGGAGTCTTTAGAGGTTGAGTTAGCAACCTTTCCACCAATTTACTTGTTACTCAAGCTCTATCAGCCATGTTACTGCTCAAATTCCTGCCACAATTGTGCTCTCCAATGAATGTCTTGATTTGGAAACACAGACTCTGACTATTATGAGAGCAAAATACCAGCCATGGACAACCCTCCTCAGCACACCTTATTCTAAACCTCTTCGGCTCATTCTTCAAATACATCAGCTCTTTACCCTCATAGACAAAGTAGTCCTTAAGTGCTTGCTTGAACATTGCCATGGTCTCAAATTGTTGTCCTACCTGAAATTGAACCTCACCATCCTCATTGAAGTCAGGATATCTTGCCTTATGCTGCTCATCTAAACTGGATATTGGAGAGTTAAATGCCTCATACTAATATTGATATGGCTTATCCAGGTCTGAGTCCAATTCTTCACCCACTGAATCTAAATTGGGCTTATCCCTTGCCTCATTAGTTGGGTCAATCTCACCTGGCCCATTACCTTGTTCCCCACTAGGCCTACTGTTTGGCACATTGTCTCCTTCTTGTTGGGATAGAACATGTTTTCTTTTTCTTCCAACATACCTTTTTGCCTTCTTCTTCTTAGTCCTAAGAGACATGTTCTTATCATCACCTCTACCAGGTGGCACATTCTTCTTCGGCTTAGGTGTTTCTTGTCTAACACAACTCTTTTTCTTAGTACACTTTTCTCTAGCATCCATTGTCTCTTTCATCCTCACACTAGACTGCTTCTTTCTCACACTCTTCCTCTTTACATTAACTTCCTCATCACTACTACTTCTATCAGATTCAAATTCAGGTAGGGGGTTTGTAAGGTTCGTCTTCAGTGGTCTCATATCCATCATCGGAAGAAGAAGAATCAACCTCAACAACATTTGGCCAATATACTGGTTTACTAACATCATGCTCAAAATAAATAATCAGCAAATCTCACTCTACATTCTCCATCTTTTTATCACACATTTCATTGATCCCCTTATCTCCCATGAGAACATGTAACCCAAACTCTAAATCAGGGGCACTGCCATCATACCAATACATCTGTTTGTAGCTTGTATACTATAAACCCTTGAAAATTTTCTCTAAATCCTTGAAATTAACATAATCTATGTCTAATGGAGGAAATATCTCAACACTTCCGTCGTGGTAGTATAATACACCATCTTCATCCCGTTCAAACTAACCCCCATGGTGAAAAACAGGAACTATTTCATACGACATCTATTAGAACAACAATGTGCAACAATTAGAACTTAAATAACTACTTTCATCATATTTCAATCGTTAACACAATAATTTTTAGAACATGCATGAGATGATCACTAAGCGAAATCATCATTAACAAAAACCACATTCAGCAAAAAAATTTGGAGCAACACCAACTAACGAAGCTGCAAAATCAGATAGCGACACTAACGATAGTAGCACCGTCAGTTCTTCCGTCTGCAACACCGTCACACCTCCCCGTTGGAAGTCTCTGTCAGCTTGCCTTGGAAGAAAATGTTTCGTTTTCTTAGGTTTCTTCGTAATTTTGAGTAGAGAACGAGGGTGATATATGGTTGCTGAAGTGTGCACAAAGGGGAGAATGGGATTTCACATAAACACACAAAAAGGAATCCAAGCAAAACGACGTCGCTTTGTTGACTATACGGGGGCTTAATGGTCCCAATGAACACATACCATTCCACGTATGATGTGCCAAGGCCATGTCACGGTATGCATATTACACCTCAGAGTTTTCCGATGACTATGAACGGAGATACCAACGAGAGGGCTTATTGGTATCACGGAATATATGGATAGGGACTAATTTGATATTTTATAAAGGTTAGGGGGCGTATAGTCAAATTTAAAAAAGGACAGGAGCCCAAAAGGGTATTTACTCTATTATTAAATACTAATAATTCTATTTTTCTTTTTTTAAAAACCATTCAAATAAAATTAAAATTAGCAAAAATATATACTAAGAATTAATAATATCAATTATGTTTTTTAAATAAATAATTAAAATACTAAAAAATATTCAATTTTATTATTACATATTTCAAACAAAACTAAAATAGCTAAACTAATCTTTAATACTAATCAAGGCTAGTATATTTTATTAAATTTTTCAAATCTAAACCACTAAAAAACATATACTAATAATTATTTATTAAACAAATAAATCTGTTGTTGAAAAAATATTTTAAATAAAACTAAAATCACTAAAATATGTACTAATAATTAATTAATAATATATCCTTACAAGAATTAACTAAGACTAACACTAATACTACTATACAACTGCAACAACAAAAATATATTCTTTTAGTACTTCTTATTAAATAACAAGTATTTTATTTATTTAGTATTAAAACAACAACATAATAATATTAAAAAATTATAAACCATGTTTTTCTATATTGTTTTCAGTTTAAAATAAATTATCTATTAATATATAATAAGAATGTAGTACATGGTCCTTTGATTGACAAGTGGTACGTTCTATGTTTGACAAGTTGATGAATGGCTTTTTGCTGGTAAAGAATTTCACAAATATGTTCTCGTTGAAAGTATAGCTTCTAAACCAACAAAGAATCCTTTCATGCAAAAGTTTTGTTTGTCACAAGTAACAAACCCCTAAAAGTAATAACCGAAGTATTCGAATCTCGGGTCGTTTCTCAAGAAATTGCAGGGAAGTGTGCTTATAATTAGTTATGAAAAAGTATATTTTTTGGGTTTTGGATAAGGAATAAGTAATGTAAATAACAAGGAATTAAAATAACAAGAAAATAAACCAACAATTAAGAACAGTCTTAACAAGTATTAAGAATTAGAATTCCTATCCTCAATATCATAATCAATTATGATAGTAATTGTCTTTTGCTCCCACTTAGTCATTCTCTAACTATGAAAGAAAGTCAAGTAGATAAATCAATTTGATTCTTCAAGTCCTAGTCAACTCTCAAGGAAAGACTAGAGTTAGTGGAATTCAAATAAACCAGCAAGTCTCAAATACCAAGCAATAAAAGACCTTTGATAATCCAAGAGTCTCCAATTAATCAATCTAAGTTAAGAATAGGAAAATCTAACTTAAAACCCTTCCAAGCATTTTATCAAACATTTCGAAGGTACAACATAAAAACATAGAAAACTAACAAGAGAATGTAAATAATAAAACCACAATTGCAAAATCAATGATACCAAATAACGAAAGAAGCAATAAATCTGAAATATCTCAAATTGCATTAAATAGAAATTTGAATCTAACATGGAGTTCATGAACCAAATTGGGGAATAAACAATTCAACAAGAGAAACAAGTAAACCAAAGTACTAGAACAATTAAAGTAGAAGAAACCTAAATTGAAACAAGGTAAAATTCTGAAATTAAGAAAAGCTAAACCTAAATCCTAGAGAGAGAGGAGAGAGAGCCTCTCTCTAGAAAACTACATCTAAAACCTAAAATTATGTGAATGAAAGTTGTATGTGTGATTCCTCCATTCAGCAGCCTCTAATCTGTGTTTTCTGGATCGAAAATTGGGTCAAAAATGTTGGGCCGAACGTGGAGAGCTCTCGACAACCAGGGAGACTTCAGGGAGGAATCAAGTGAGAGAACATAAGATGAGAAGACACCACATCCAACTCAAAACCTTAAGGTGTCAAGTTAATGGGTCTCTCATCTTATAAACTCCTCACTCTTCCTTGCTTTCTTTGATGTGGGACTAACTTCAACACTACTCACACTTGCAACACTAATAATCTCCCCCTCAAGTGTGAGCCTCAACATCAAGCATCAACTCCCCTCTAGCTCCTCCACCACCATGAGTATTCGTCCATCACACCGTCGCAAAACACCGCGGGACACGCCGCCCGGACTACCTTTGCCGAAAAGACTTTCGATGCTTCACCTTGAATACCCCTTAAAACCACCAGACTGATTAACCATCAGCTCTGATACCACTTGTTAGGCCGAACGTGGAGAGCTCTCGACAACCGGGGAGACTTCGGGGAGGAATCAAGTGAGAGAACATAAGTTGAGAAGACACCACATCCAACTCAAAACCTTAAGGTGTCAAGTTAATGGGTCTCTCATCTTATAAACTCCTCACTCTTCCTTGCTTTTTTTGATGTGGGACTAACTTCGACACTCCTCACACTTGCAACACTAGCAAAAAATAGCCCAGAAATTGCTGGGAGCGATTTCTGATACGTACAGCACGTGGCTCATGCGCGCGTACGCATCATGCACGTGTACGCGTCGCTCGTCTGTGCACTATCCACGTGTACGCATACTTTGCACGTGCGCGTCACCTAACAATAAGACAACTATGGCAAATTATATATCATTTCGAAGTCCCGGATGTTAGCTTTGCAACACAACTGGAACCACCTCATTTGGACCTCTGTAGCTCAAGTTATGATCGACTGAGTGTGAATAGGTCAGGCTTGACAGCTTTACAGTTCCTTCAGATTCTTGTATTCCTTCCACTTTTGCATGCTTTCTTTCCATCCTCTAAGTCATTCCTGTCCTGTAATCTCTGAAAACACTTAACACACATATCAAGGCATTGAATGGTAATAAGAAATGATTAAAATTAGCTAAATTAAGACCAAAAAAATATGTTTTCAATCATAGCACAAAATCAGGAAGGAAAATGTAAAACATGTGATTTCTATGAATAAGTGTGAGAATAGTGGATAAAATCCACTCAATTAAGTACAAGATGTACCACAAAATAGTAGTGCATCACAAGTGTTTATCTTAATTGCATGACAAGTGTCAAAAAAACAATGAATCACAAGAGTACAAGAGTATTGCATCACAGAGCAAAAGCAATGGGGCGGGAATTTGAATCAAATTCAAATTCAAATCTATTTTTTTCATACGCAAATTTAAAAACTGAGATGTCAACAAATTTTTTAACGAGAAGAGAACACGACGATGAAGAGAAAAAGCAGGACGGAAGAAGGAGAAGAGGGTGGCGACGAGGGCAGCGCCGCAGCGGTCACAAAGAAGGAGGCTAGATCGATAGAGAAGGGAAGAGGAATAAGGCGACAACAGTGATACAGGCCATCGCTGCTGTTGGATGCGTAGAACTGCATCCACCGCAGAACGGCGTCACAGACGTTCCTTCGCTGGCAAGTGCTGCAAATGAAGCATGGTTTGTTCTCTCCATCACACGCTTTTTTTATTGTTTGATTTATTTTTTTATATTGTTTTTTTATTATTGAAATGCAGCTTCTTGAGAAAAATGTTAACAAAGTTTATACTAGCGTTAATAGATTTTCTCACATTGTTGATGATTTTGTTTGAATCCCTTCTTTTTTTGTTGATATAAGCTTCAGGTTTCCATCAGCTTGGCCTATGACTCGGTTTTTAATAAACTAGAAATTGGAAATTGTAAAGAGGATACTCATACACATAATTGATCGATGGTGAGGAATCGGCGCCAGAGATGATGATGCGAAGCGCGACGCTGACGCACACTAAGTATGTAGTAGCGATGGCCCAACCCCCATCGTTATGAATCAGACAGCTTTGCCTAAGAAAGGCCAAGTCGTGCAGTGGCTCACTCCACCCCCAAATGACTTCAAGCTTAAATACAGTGAGATTAGTTAAGTTTCTCTAATCTATGTTTTCCACGGATCTTTTTATGTTTCTGGTGTGTATGGCCAGTTAAAGATTGTCATCTTGGTTTAATAAATTATTTTTATTCTGAACAATTGTGTTTTTTGGAGCAAAAACATTTCTGTGGCTGGTGATGCAGAGAACTGTCTTCTTTAGTTACTATAGTTTTAGTATGTTTGTGTATCTGATTTTTATTTTTTGTTTTATTTTTAGATACATTATAGATGCACAACTTATGGTGAAGTATGGAGGGCTAAGTAAAGAAGGTGAATTCAAAAATAACGATATTGAGACCAGGATTTAATACTGTGGAGTTTCCAATTAATGAGGTGTGTCTCATGCATTATTGTTCTCCTTTTTTTCTAGATTTAGTTTTTTCATTTATAACATCAAAGTCCAAAGCATTGTATCATTAGAATACGTAACATCTCTTGACCTAGGTGGATCTGTTGGACCTATCAGAAAAGTAAAAGCTTGCAATCTTCTTGAATCTTTAATTTGTATAATGCAATGGCAATCCATGATGTGATAACAGGTCCTTAGAATAGAATATATATAGTCTGTCATCATCTATGTTCTTTTATCCTCCTTGCTTTTTCCAAATGCATGGATCCAGAGACCATATGGGTAAACCAAAAGAGGGGAAGATAATTATTAGTGGGAAGATTCATTTCTCTTGAATGGCACAAGAAAAATGTAGTTGATTTGATTTGTGCTAATTCCAAATCAATTAAGAACTGATACTCTTCTGTTGTAATTTGTTTACAACTTACAGCTAGGCAAATGCAAAGATATTTTATGGGAAACAGGTGCTTAGCATAGTATGCCCACAAGATGCAAAAGTTACAACTCAATTTCCCAAGGTTAGTTCTTAATGTCTATTTTGTTATGTCTAATGTCTACTGTCTTTTCACTTGATTTTGTTATGTGCTAAATTTCATTATTTTGTAGCATGAATTATGAGAATTCATTTTCCGTTGCAGTTGGGAGAGCGATTGGCAAAAAAAAAAAAGAACGAAAGATAACGCCTGATGATCCGGAGCTGTTTTCATTGAGCAGTGGAGATGAAAAACAACAAGTCAGAGGTGGCGATGGTTGTGGATGCAGCAGAGATGAAGAACAGTGGCAGCAATGAGTTGTGAGTTATGTTGCTCCTGTTATTGAAGAATGAGCAGCTAGCGGCAAGTTGACCATACCGGTGAAGAGAATGCAGAGATCTCTGTCGTCCGCCATGTTGCAGAAGTAATTTACTCTCTAAAGGTTAGAATACTCACGCAAATAAAACTTATGAAGTGTTTCTTTGACCATTAAACTTCATCGAAAAATTGAGTTTCATAGATTTGAAAAACAAGAACACATTTCTTGAAAGGATTTCATACGCGAATGATTCTCAAAAGAAGGGTTTGATTTGAAAGGATATTATTTGTGTATGATTCTATTTTTATTTTTAATATTTTTTGTTTTTGATTTCTGTAAATTTGTTTTCAAATTCACTTTGTGCTTCTCATAAATAGAATAGGAAAAGTGAAACTTGATATACTACTGGATGGAGTGAAGGCAGTAATTTCAAGTAAAAAAATCTTATTGGTAGAGAGAACATTGGAGAAAAGACATTATTTGGCATTGAACTTTTATTTGTTGAAGATATTGCTTTTGTGATAAGTTCATTACTTTCTTAAGTCAACAATGTGTGAGCTTATTTTTCAATTCTTTGAACATTGATACATTAGAAGTTTCATTTTTATCATTGTCCAATTCCGTAGGTTGCAAATACTCAGAAGCATATTCAATTCATGGAAATTATTTCCTTGAAAGATCTAGCATTTTTGAAGTTCCTCCATTTTTTTTATCCAGGATATATTGGTGATGTATCGAAAGAAATGGTGGCATATAGCAAGATTATTTTTAAAGAGGTACCACTCAAGTTTTCTTCATGTTGAAAGGGTTAGATTGATTTCATTATCATCTCCATTTAAAATTAGATGTATCCTATAAAGATAATTGCATTACATTTACTCTTCAAACTGAGAATTATAGTGTTACTCCCCGTACTCTCAAGAGACACTTACCTTAAAATATTTCTTTTTTAATTTATTCTGTATCATTTCAGTTTATGAATGTAAATATGTAATAGCTGAATATTAATTTAAAAAAATAAAAAAAAATCTCCAACTAAGTAGTTCTTTTTTCTCTTTATACATGTATACATATGCAATGAATTAATTACATATTGGTGTTTGCAAAGATTCAGTTATTAATAGGTTTTTGCAAAGTTATCATAAAGCATTCCAATAAGCAATAATATTGGTGTTTCTTAAGGTCTTTTATTGAGTTGTTTTAATAAGCATTCCATACTTTGCTCTATCTGTGTGTAATCCTAAAATTATTATAGAAAAGTTTGACTAAAGGAAACTCATACATATTTCTGTTGTTCAATATGAAATTTTGATTTAATAACTTCTTTTTTTAGATTTATACGTGGTAAGGTTGTGGGAACTTCATGATGATTTGGAGAAGGCTTTATTTTTGTTTAACCAAATGATTTAGTGTGTTTGTTGTTGTTTACCACTTTTGTTGTTGGGTGCAGTCATCTTCAAAAATGTATTTGACAAGTGTATAGGCTAATTAATCAACAAGTAAGCTAAATTCTATGTCCAATTCAGTTTTTTCTATCTAATTGTTGATTTCACATCTATCAATTTAGAATTTTTTATATAACATTTGGATTTTTTGTTAAGAAAAGGTATATAAAATTGATTATATATCTGATAAAATTTACGGTATTTTTTTAAAGAAAAAGCAATTGGGTGTTCATTATGTGAATGCAAATTAAAATTTCAAAGACTTATAATTTGCTTATCCATTTTTATAATAATTTGGTCAAAGTTATTCTATAAAATAGATAGAAAAATATACCAAGCATATTGTTATGATTTTTATTTTACATTACAATTCCTTTTCAAAAATCAATTGAGTTTTTCAAAATTTATTTAGTGTTTTTATGCTTAAAACATTTTTTGAAATATTTATAAATTTTACATTTTTAGCAAACAAGAAGAGAATAAGTAGAAGTTTTTTAAAATAATTGAATACATTAAAATCATATTCATCAAAGAAAGGGATATTTATTTTGGTGCTTTAAACTTGAGAATATGCATAAACTAATAAGTTTTTATCATTAACATTACTTTTTGTTATTGCTGCAATATATATCTAGACCCCTGGAGTTCTAGACAGTTTACAATTGGTAAAGGTGGTTGAAATGGATTAGCATGGTATGTTGTTGAAACTAGAAAAGTTAACATTGTTAAGTATGAGCTGTACAAGGTAAGTTGACCTTTAAAGGTGTGGTTCACATATTTCATTTTAGGGAAAGTATGAGGAGCCAATGAAATATTTATACAATGTGTACAGTGGAGGTTTATGGAGTATTAGAGATATAATCAGTAGTGTTACATTTTCCTACTAGCTGAAGCTTTTGGGATGAGTGGTATCATGACATGGTATTAAAGCGTTAGATCCGAAAGGTCAAGAGTTCGATCCTTGGTGAATCCAAAAATTAAACTAATTTTTCGAGAAGATAATTGTCTCCCTAACCGGATCCTTCATTTTAAAAAAAAGTATCAATTCTATTGGTTTTTATATTTTTTAAAATTCAATTTTAATGTCATATAGGTATTCTGTTTAGATAAAGGGAGACTATCATCAAACATTGTAAGTTTCAATTGAAGTTATTTAATTATAATATGATACAATTATATCTGTTTTTTTTTTCATTTCATCATTTGTGTTGCATATGGAGCTCCCTAAATGTTACATTGTTGCAAACTTTTATGCATTTTTTTTGTGAACCATGAGGCATTTATGTGGAGCATGTATTTTTTTTAAACAAAAATATATTATACTGAATATTTGTCACCATATTTTTTTTTTCCATTGGGTTAGTGCCAGTTGTTGCCTTTTTTATGGGATCAAAATTTATATCCTCTGTTTGATACTAATTATATCTAAATGAAAGATCAATCTGTAGTTTACTACTTTACTTTATTCGAAAAAATAAAAAATCAAAAGAAAATTATATAATCCAAGTTTGGTCTTTGATTTTACTTTTCTTGGAAGATCAATTTGAAGTTTACTTTATTATTTTAATTAATTCACAAATTTTTATTTGAATATTTTTAAAAAATTATTTGTTTATCTACTTCTCTTTTTCTATTTTTTTTATTTTTGCAGGAAATTTTATCTCTTAGTGACATAATGTTGGTCATTTGTTACAAATAAATGTGCCTTCAAGAATGAGCAGGTAAGAGAGAGAGAGAGAATTTTTCAAACATTTCAAAAGATAAATTTGTGAATTATAAAGTTCTTCATTAGTTCATATTAGTGCTTTTTTGTTTTAGTGGGATACTCTTTGGCCTTTTCAACTATAGATCACTGAAAAATAAATAGCTGACAACTATAGAAAAATGGGAATAAATAACTTTTGATTGAAAGTAGTTTGTATCTTTTCTATAGTGAAAATTGAAAAAGAAAATTGAAGTTGAGAAAGAGAATTATCTTAATTTAATCCAAACAGTAAAGTTGATCTGATAATTAATTTTGGAAGGGAGTGTTCTAACACCAATGACACCAAGATTGTTCGGTCTTTGTATTATTATGTTTAATTAGATTATACTAAGAAGTTTAGCCTTCATAACTAAAATATGATATTGGTGTACAGAATTGTGATTCACACTTTTCACAACTCTGGTACAACTAACCAGCAAGTGCACTGGGTCGTCCAAGTAATAAAACCTTATGCGAGTAAGGGTCGATCCCACGGAGATTGCCGGCTTGAAGCAAGCTATGGTCATCCTGTAAATCTTAGTCAGGCGGATTCAATTGGTTATGAGTTTTGATAATTGAAAGATAAATAAAATGTAAATTAAAATAAAGATACTTGTGTAATTCATTGGTGGGAATTTCAGATAAGCGTTTGGAGATGCTTTGTTGCTTCTGAACCTCTGCTTTCCTATTGTCTTCATCCAATCATGCGTGCTCCCTTCCATGGCAAGCTGTATGTTGGTGAATCACCGTTGTCAATGGCTACCATCTGTCCTCTCAGTGAAAATGATCCAGTTACAGTTTCTGTACGGCTAATCAACTGTCAGATTTCTCATATCGAGTGAAAAATACCAGGCACAGCTACCGCACGGATAATCATCTGTCGGTTCTCACTTGTGACAGAATATGATCTCTCTATCCTTTTGCACACTATTACTGTGCCCAACATTCGTGAGTTTGAAACTCGTCATAGTCATCCCGTCCCAGATCCTACTCAGAATACCACAGACAAGGTTTAGACTTTTCGGATCTCAGGAATGCTGCCAATTGGTTCTAGCATATACCACGAAGGTTCTAACCTCATGGATTCGGTGCGTGGATCAGAGACCCAAGAGACTATACTCCGGCTGTCGTCCAATGACTACGTTGAACATCATGTAGACCGCTTGTGGTTGTCAGGCACGCGGATCTTGGCTAAGCGAGTAACGAAGATAGTGGGTGATTGTCACGGATCGCCCCTTCATTCTGACTTAACTGAATTAAGTATGAGAGTATATCTTGGAGAAGAAGTAAGCGTGAATTGAAAGAGAAACAATAGTATTTGCATTAATTCATGAAGAACAGCAGAGCTCCGCACCTTAATCTATGAGATGTAGAAACTCCACCGTTGAAAAATACATAAGAGAAAATAGCCTAGGTATAGACGTGAGGCCAGCCAAGCATAAATTTGATCAACAGATCGAAAGATGATCCAAAAGATGAAATACAATAGTAAAAAGTGGTATTTATACTAAACTAGTTACTAGGAATTATAGAAAATAAGTAACTAAGTGCAGATAGTGCAGAAATCCACTTTCGGGGCCCACTTGGTATGTGCTTGGGTTGAGCATTGAGCTTTACACGTGCATAGGCCTTTTCTGGACTTAAATGCCAGCTTGGATGCCAGTTTGGACGTTTAACTCCAGTTCTTGTGCCAGTTCCAGCATTTTACGCCAGAAAAGGGTCTCTAGTGGGCGTTTTAACACTATTTTGGGTCATCAAATCTAGGACAAAGTATGAACTATTATACATTTCTAGAAATCCCAAGATGTTAGCTTTTCAGCCCAATTGAGAGCGCGCCAATTGGACCTCTGTAGCTCCAGAAAAACGCATTTGAGTGTAGGGAAGTCAGAATCCAACAGTATCTGCAGTCCTTTTTCAGCCTCTGAATTAGTTTTTTGCTCAGGTCCCTCAATTTCAGCCAGAAAATACCTGAAATTACAGAAAAACACACAAACTCATAGTAAAGTCCAGAAATGTTATTTTTGCATAAATACTAATAAAAATATAATAAAAAGTAACTAAAACATACTAAAAACTACCTAAAAACAATGCCAAAAAGCGTATAAATTATCCGCTCATCAGATACCTTGTTTGGCTATGTTCAATTTTCTTTATTTATTTGGTTTGTGTCAGGCTGTGCTTGAGATATGCCTTCTAAAAACTAATGTAGATATATTACCTAAATTTATTCATGATTTTGGTTTTCAACTTCACCCGGTATAATACTATTACATAAGCTAAGAATTTCCTTCAATATAGAAGAAATGTTTGCATAATTAATTTAATATTTTTTCTCCAGAATATATTTGCTACTAAAGTAATAATTTCTTACATGATTGTAGGCATAATTTTTCTTACATAACTTTTTGCATTCAAAGAAAATATACCAAGATAGTAATTAGTAGTGAATTGCTTTATATTATGACAGTTTCAAAGACATCATAGCCAGGGATAATTTGCAGAAGCATTATATTATGATTTGACATAGTATAACATTTTAATCATTACATGGATTAATGCTGATTTTAGAGGACTAATTGATAGAATACATACACACTCTCTTCGTCAATTTTCAATTTTTCTGTGTTTCACGTTTTAAAATTGTCCATCATTTAAATGGCAGTGATGGTGATGATAGAAAAGATGGTTTAATTTCTCTTAAGATATATATATATAGATGATCGCTAAATATGATCTTAGTTGTCCATTTTGTAGTGTTCAAATAAAATAGAAGCTTTGTAACTTAACAAATTAATGGCTAAATGCATGTGTGAGTTTAAATAGAAGCAGCTTGATTTATTCCATTTCTATATAATTATCATTGTAAGTAAAGCATGCCAATAGGCAACAATATTGGTATTTCTTAAGGTCCTTTATTGATTTGCTTTAATAAGCATTTTTAAATGAGTATATTGTAAGTAAAGTATTCTATGTTGTTCTGGTTAATGATATTATTCCAATGTAGATTAATTAAGTTCTATGCTCAGTTCTAACCATGTGTGTAATTCTGAAATTAAATTTAAAAACGGATAACAAAAGAAAACACATTGCTCAATCTGAAATTGTGATCTAATAGCTTTCTCTTTTTCATATTTATAAATGCATGAATTTTCTTTTGTGAAGCTACTTTTATCACTATAATGCAAAATTTTTAAGTGAATATTATACCTTTTCTTTCGGACAGTAGTTTGTTTACAAACTCTAACTCTAATTGCTTTGCATTCCAAGAGGACAGAATTGACCAGATTAGAACAAACAATATAGTTAGCGTGAACAGTTTTATCTAAATCAAGTGTTGAATTTCAAGCAGAAAAGAAAAACTATCTGTCTGTGAGGATCTTGGAGCTGATGTTGTCGTCAATTATAAGACAGAAGACTGTTGCACGATTAAAAGAAGAAACAAGAGCAAAAGGTATATTATTCTCTAAATTTTGTAATTAATTTGTGCAATAATTGAAGCATCTATCTCAGTTGCCACTGCCTGTATTGCTGCAGGTGTTAATGTCATTATGGATCGAAATTTAAACGGTAGAAGTATTGATAAAAGACTTTTCTTCATGAGCGGTGCTATAATTGAAGTAAATCTAAACAGGACGATCATAATCTCCCTCACAACTCAGAGTTGGCAAACATTTTCATTGATTTATTAACATTATATTAAGAAAGATACACAATCCCCCTCGTAAAGGTTTGGTTGTGCTTTGGCTTTCTTTTCTTTAAAAAGGTTTGGTTGTTACTTTGACTTTCTTTAACAATATATGTATGCAACAATGTTATGACTATACGTGATTACTTTATGATAATTTATTTGCTCATAAGAAGTTTGTATATCTGTTTATGTAAATTTGAGGAGGAATTAATGACAATGTCTCATTTTAGACTATTACTTTTTTTCCTTTCTTTCTTTATGAATATTAGAAAATAGAAATCGATGTTGAATTAATGGTGCATACCATTAATCTGTTTTCTTTCTTTCTTAAAATTTGTTAAAATATGCTAAAATATTTTCATTTGAATAAAAAAAATAAAAAATATACAAATTAGTTTTAACAACTCTAAATTTTATATACTTATGTTTTGTAATTAGTTTAAACATTAATATTTTCAAAAGATATTAATCACTCAATTCATAAACGTGTAAAAAATTTTGTTATATGTTAATAGATATGAGCTCCTTTTCACAGAGATTAAGAAAAAAAATTAAATAGATCTATGAAACATGTCCAAAAAATGAAAGACATACTAATAAAATATTTTGAATAATTAATTTCATAAATCTAAAATAGTTAACTTTTTAGTTTAATTAAAATGTTTGTTTTAAAGGTTACATTTGAAAAAAAAATTATTCAAAAGATATAAGTTAATATAAAGTAAAATATTAAAGAATATTACTTACATTAATTTTTCTATATACTAACTAAATTAATTATTTAATTTTTTTGTATATTATATAAATTAATTCTTTCAATAATATATATTAATCTTTTTGTAAATAAACTATACAAAAATACAATAAAATATATTAAGTACATGACTTGCGCGTAAAGCAGATTATACGTTAGGAGTCTAATAGTATAATTAATTAAACGTCACTTAGTTAGTAAAATTTTAATTTTTTGGTATATATATCAATAACAAAGTGTAATAACATTTATTTAAATAAACAAATATAATAACTTTTATATTTAAGTGAAATATGTTACTATGGATTAAAAAAATTATAAGATTATTAAGGTTCTAAAAAACATATAATACAATAATCTTATATAATGTACAATAAACTTTTTATATACCATTTTTGCTTTTTGAATTAAAAATAAGAACTATTAATATCAATGAACAAGTACTAATAAATTTTTATAATGAATTAACATTTAGCTAATTAATAATAATAACTAGCAACCCAACAAATAAGGTAACTACAGCTTACCTTGGTCAAACACAAAGGTAGAATAGAAAGCTTCTCTTCTTGTCTCAGCGACATTTTCTTCAATGGTGGGATGAGGAGCAAATATTTTGAAAATGGTTTGTTGTTATTGCTGAAGAATTGAAAGCAACCGAAGAGAAAGAAACGAGGATTGAGACATGGGATTACTTCTGTTAGCTGGGTTATGGAGGGATAAGAGAAGCAAGCCAAACCAGATGTCAAACATGTACTGGACTCATTTTGCCTGCGTGTCAGATGGCGCTCCCATAACGGCGTTAAACATGTTAGTGGTCGTGGACTTATTTTTGGACCAAACTCACTTAATAGGCAATATTATAAAAAAAAGTTTCAATAATAATTTGTACTCATTTTATAAAATTTTACAAACAAAAATATATATAATTTGTGTTTATATTTACTAAAATTTGTATACATAAATTAATATAATTTATATTTATTTTTTTAAAATTTATATACATAAACTAATAAAATTTATTCTTTTAAAAATAATTTAATATTTATGCTGGTCAAATTTATGCTGATCAAATAATAATAAAGATATTATAAATTAATGACTTCGAAAATTTTTCTAAAATTTAACTGGAAAGCAAAGTAAGACTCATTTTAATTTGATCATAAAAAAATAATTGGAAAAAAAAAGAAAGATGAAAAAAGTCAATTAAAAAAATAAATAAATAAATCATTTAAAAATATATTTATCTCTTTAATACAAAAATTTGATTATTCTTTATAAATATTTTTATTAAGTAATTTTTTAATAATTTTAATAAAAATATATCTCTTTTAATAATTAAATCTCTATAATAATTTTTAAGAGTAATTTTTCATTTTTAAATTTAATTTCGTTTTCATGAGACAAATTTGTAAATACACATAACACATAACACATATAATACTTGTATATAGGGGTGTACATGACCAAATTCGATCTGAAAATTCGGTCAAAATCCAAATACTTTGGAGTTAATTTGGTTTTACCGGGTTTAAAGGTGAGTAAAAATCTGGAAAATAGACTCGGTCATTATTTAAAGTTGGGTCCCGGGTCAAAGTAAACTCAACTTTACCCGACTCATATACATTCTAAGGGAATAAAAAAGGTATATGTATTTTAAATTAATTCTAATATCACTGAACCTAACAATCGAGAAGACAATCTGTATAGAAATAGCTCTAACAGAATTTCTGTTATTCGTATTAACAGCTACTCTAGAAAAAATATTTTTATGCTGCTTCATGCGGGTGCGCTTCGTTCGGCCACATAACAGGCAAGTTGTGCTAAAGTCTCAGCTTCCTTCCTCGCGTCCACTCCTTGAACATGAGAGTGTTTGGCTAAAAATCACACCGATTGAATCTTCCGTAAGGTGTTGGGTTAAGTCCCATAACGAGTACAACAGATGATTAGCCACACTGGGAATGAGATACGTCCCGAACTCCTAGACGAGGCAGCAGTGGGGATGTCCCAAAGCATTAGGAGCATAAAAAATCCAAATAGAAAAAAAAGATAGCAAAAACTACCCAATTTACTAAATTTTCGGCCTGGGATTTAAAAATTGTTTCGACATAAAATAAGAAGTATACTTATTAACTTTTTTGTAATAAGTATTTTTTTTTTATAAATAAGTGTATCATAATTTTTTGATATAAAATTTATTAAAACTCAAATTTCATTCTATCGATACCCAATTTCAATGTGGCCCAAAAATAATAATATAATTTTACGAATTTAAAATCAAATAAAAATTTTAAAAATATCCTCAATTATTATTTAAAGTCGAATGTAAGACGAATTCAATTTTACCTTACCTATGTATACTCTACCTGTATGGGTGCAATAATAGATGCACATAAGGAATAGAAAACGGTGGAGTTTGGAGCTCTTGTTTCAAATTGTCCCATCCAAAAGAAAGCCCCAAATCAAATTAAAAGCCAATAAAGATCTCCTGAAAATTTTGGATATTTCATCTCATTCGGTAGTTATTTCACGTATTTTTTAAATGTGAATCCTAGTAAAGTACTACGTTGATGACAACTGAAGCCAAATTGGCTAGAATAATGGTGAACTTGATTTCTTTGACTAGGCTGGATGTATCACTCTCTTCTTTTGATGTAATCTTTAGTGGGTGATTAATAGAGATGATAGGTTTTAATTGTTCTGTACTAGCTTTAGAACTAGTCTAGGTGATCTTTCTGCGATTTTCGCATTGGTTATTTGGTTTACACTTTACACATTTGATTATAGTATCCTTCTTTGATGTTGTAAATCTTTATATTTGCTATTATTTTATAAAGTATTATTTTAATTTTTAATATTTAAAATATTTTATTTTATTTCAAACCAAACGTGTTATTCGTTTTATTTTTGTGAATTTTTTTAAAATAATTAAGATAATCCATTATTTAAAAAATAACATATTTATATACATAAATCAATTTTTTAGATTAGGATACAGATTGTTTACATAATTTATTAATTCGTAAAACAAAAAAATTTAGAATAAATTATAAATAAATATTTTATCTTTCATCTCAAAGATAAATAAGTCATTGATTAGTTAAAAATATAAAATATTTTTTATTTTTTAAAACAAAAGACATTTAAGTCTTTTTAGAGAATTAATTTGTCTCATATTTTAAAAAATAAGGGACGTTTTTATATTTTTAATTAGTTAAAAATTTATGTATTTTTAAATTAAAAAAAATAAAAAATTTATTTATATGTTTGTCAAAAACTTATTTATATGCATAAATTTTTTTTTTTTTTTTACTGAGATACATATGGTTGTCTATTTAGGCGATTTGTAAGTAGGCGTGAAAAAAAATTTTGTTCCTCCATTCTAAATCATATTTATCTTTATTTTTTTCTTTTATATTATAAGAATCGTAAGTTTATTAATCAATTAATTAAAATAAAATAATAATTTATTTGTCTAAAATAGGTTCAAAAATTTAGAAATATTGATTAGAAAATTTAAAGGTGAAATTTGGATTTAGCATATTTTTTTTGAGTGAAAAAGTGTAATTTTCTACAAATAATTGCGTAAAAATATATACCAGTAATTTAGTCGGCAGTACTAACTTAAGTCTATCCGATACTGTGTAAGAGTAATAAAAACTGTAGAAAAACTTAAAAAAATATTTAGAATTAAAAATCGGACGCTAACTTTAAAGATTTTGGTCTAAAATTGGGTCAAATGAACTAAAATTGCTAAACAGTTGGATCGAATCCAAGGCCTAACATATATAAGCTTGTTAAGTGGCCATTTCAGCCACATTCATCACAAATAGAGGGAGAGAGCTGCTGAGTTGAGATTGAAAGGGAAGAGAAGGGTTTACTATTCATCTTTATCTTTCTTGGCTCATACCTTGAGTTATGGAGTTCCGATTTGCGTGTCGTTTGTGGCCATACGAAACTCTTGTCGAGCCCGTCATTTCTAACTAAACAAAGTGGTAAGAATCTAAAAATTCGTGCTCTAATTCTCTGCTCTAAAGTTTATGCCATTCAAAGAAGGGGTGAAAACTGATTTAAAACAAAAAATTATGCGCGTTTGAAGTTTGGTGTAAAAAATTAGATTCTGAAGCAAAACAGCATTTTCTGAAAGCTGGTGTCATGCGTACGCAGAACATGGCATGCGTACATGAGCATTGGCCTCTAACAAGCACTCGTGCGTACGTGACCTTGGCACGCTTACGCGAGATTTCCATTTTTACACTCCCCCGTACGCGGCCATTGGCATGCGCACGCAGCAACCCCGTTTCCGCTTTGAACTTTCACCTACGCGGACAATGCACGTGTACGCGACATTGGCAATTTGACACCCATGGATATGTGAGAATGGCATGCATACGCATAACCCCTGTTTTGCTGAAAATATGATTTTTGAGTTTTTAAGCATTCTTCTAGCTTTCTAAACCTCTTTAATTATTGGTTGAGACCCTCTAGCTAATGGTTATGGTTAGTCTTTGGGACGAGTGAGAGGGCTTTGGATGAATTAAAAAGGTTAATTTGTTATGAGTTTAAAGTAGATGATTTAGGTTTTGGAAGGCTTGTGGATGAAATTAATGAGGGTTGAATTGTGGAGCATTTCATTAACGAGAGGTTAAGAAATGAATGAGGTTGAGCAATACTTTATTGAAAGGGTTAATGAACATGAAAGAATTTGAGAAATGAGCATGAATTATGATGAGACGAGAAAATAAAAAGTTGATGAATTTGTTGAGTACAAGCAGTGATCACTGAATGATATTGTGATATCCGTTGATTGGTAAGTCGCTATGTGCCTGGCAAGGATGGTGGTTTAATCCTACTTGTCGAGGTAACGGTACTGGTGTAGGGACTTTGGCAGTCTCCTGCCTACGTTTAGATGTGAGGGGTGAGGTAGTATTCCACTCACATAACCTTTCTTGCCATAAGAGTGAGCCAGACACTATATCCCAGGGTGGAGAGTGAGTCGGTCACTATATCCCTGTAGCACATAAGAGTGATCTGAACACTATATCCCAGGGTAGAGAGAGTGAATCAGGCACTATATCCCTGGATTGCGCAAAAAAGTGAGTCGAATACTATATCCCAGGGATGCACATAGTGAGCCAGGCACTATATTCCAAGGACTTGGCAGAAAGGCGACATCTGAAGGGATGTGTCAGGTTGGCAACTTTGAATCGACAAGTGATTTCACGAATCAAATAGGGCAGGCATTCATTATATACATCTTCTATATGTTTGCTTGCTTTGATTATTTGAGTTATGCCTAATCAAATAATATGCCTAATTGCTAATCAATTTACTTGCTGTATATGTATATTAATTGTGCTTTACTTGATTAAATTACTTGTGTTTTTAGCGGTTTGAGGAGGATCGGTAGGCGGTGGCAATGGGATCTCATGGAAGGTAGGTTGACGAAGGCTGTGGGACAACGGTGACTATAGTTAGACTAGAAATTCCTTAAGTTATATTACCCTGTTTATGATTTAATTAATATATTCTGTTAAGTTTGAATAATTGTATCGATGTAAAGTTCTAGGATTGCCTTTGACTTCCCAAAACCTTATATCTTATTTATTGGGCACTGTTACCATACTGAGAATCTCCGGTTCTCATACCATATGTTCTTATTATTTTTTAGATGCAGGTCGCAACCCACCTCGATGAGTTTGCAGATGGTGACAGAGTGGAGGATGGCTCTCTCTTTTGCATTTTATTCCTTCTAATGTAGTTATTCTCTCATTTTTGTATATTGTACTTGTTGTCTTAGAGGCTTAACTTTGAGAGACAAGATGTATCCTTTTAACACTCAAAAACTCTGTTGTATTATGGTTTAAATAGTCGGCCTAAATTCCACAGGCTGTGCCTAGTTCTCTTTTGTATATTATATATATCTCGTTTACTCTATGTATTCTGTTTATCTCTTGTGCCTACGCATTTAGTGATCGGGTGTGAACGCTTCGCACTTTTGTGTCTCTATTTTCTGTGTCTTTGAGCTGTTATTCTTTCATCGGACTTCTAATATATTATATTCCTTGATTATATATTATTGTATGAATTTTTGAACTGTCATGATGCTTTGTCGTCCTTTGCTTTACGGCTAGAGGTAAGACTTAGGGTGATAAGGTGTTACATATTGTCTAAGATCTTCCACTACTTTGAGGCACTGCACAAGAACCGTTGCAAAGGATAAGTCAATTAAAGTACCTGAAATTGTGCTATCTTCTTATGAGAAATCCTCTGATAGCTATGAGAGTGCTAAAGATAAAGTGTATAAGCCAATAATAGATGACAACTTTTTTGATTTGGTTGAGGGGGTTAATGTTTCTTCCTCTAGAAGGAAGGATGTGAAATTGAATAATGTTCCTAAAGAAGAAGGTGGTAGGGGTAAATGGAATAGAAAGATGAAGTTAATAGTTGATCTTGGGTTTATGGAAAATGCAAAGATTGAAGTCTATGGTGCTTATGATCCAGGGGCTGAATCGATGGAGCAAATTCATGGTATTCATCAGAAATGAAAATCCCACCGAATTCTAAAGATGAGCTGGATGAGGAAGAGGATTCTAATGAATTGTTTCAAGTGTTTTGGAAGAGTGCAAGCTCTGGTGAATTGCATTTAGAAGTGAGAATGAAGTTGAATATCAAATGAGACTTTAAAAAAGTCGTGATGGAGTACACCATCCAAGAGGAAAGGTGTATTAGGTTCAAGAAGAACAATAGGAAAAAGGCAAGGACAATGTGTAAGGCTAAAGAATGCAAATGGGTGATTTATGCTACAAGGGACCATGAAGACAACTGCTGGTAAGTGAAGACATTCATGGATGATCATACTTGTCCGAGAGAGGATAAGAATAATAGAAATTGAGTTGCAAGTAAGTTGGTGAAGAAGATAAGAAAGTATTTTAACATTCAACATTGTGATGCTACAACATTCTTCAAGACAAAGTACAATATCTCTCTAAATGGAAATTCAATCTCAGTGGCACTTAATGATGTTAGGAATGTGGTATATGGGGATGAGAAGGTACAATATGCATTGGGCAAGGACTATAGCCTTACTTTCCTGAAGATCAACCGAGGATGAACTGCTTAAATTGGCACAACTCCACGGCCACATGGTGACCCAATCTTCGAGAGGATGTATGTGTGTTTGCTGGTTGCAAGAACAGTTTTAAAGTTGGATGTTGTTCACTACTCATTGGTCTTGATGGTGCTTTCTTGAAGACTGTGTTTAGAGGCTAAATACTCTCAACTTTTGGACAAGATGCTAATCATCACATCTAGGGGTGGTAAATGGGAAAGCCCGTTCCTCCCCGCTTAATGAGGCGGTCCTGAAACCTCACTCCGCTCCACTAACGGAGGGCTGGCATACCAAGCCTGCCAAATCTCATTTTTTTACTATTAAATATTAAATAATATAATTTCACAACCATTTTAATAAATTTATAGTTTCTAAAGACATAAAAATTTATAATTTCTAAATTCACAAACATTAAAGTCTTTATAATTATAAATACGTAATAAACATAATCATAAACTAAATTTTTTGAAACAAAATAATAAAATCAACATTGTCCAAAGCAAAATAAATATTGTCCAAAACATATAATTAAATATCTACAAGTTTAAAACATAATCAATCAAACGTAAAATATAATCCAAAACCCTAAATTAGAACATCTTCAATTCTCATATTCATCTTCTTGTAGATCAATAACATCATTGGAACCAACTCCTGAAGAATAATCTTCTCTTTTGCAATATCTTTCTCATCTAAATCTTTTTTTCAAGAAAAAAGTAAATAAATGTATTAGAAAGATAATACATAATAATAAACAAAATCACTCAAGTAGGTATGCTATAAATATAATTATACTATAATCAACATATCCACGTATCAAATTTTGAGTGCAAATCACAGCTTCAACATTATTTGACAATAAACGACTTCTATACTTGTTCAAAACATGAGAACCCATGCAAAATGCAGATTCTAAAGCCACGATGGTAATAGAAATGCTCAACAAAATATCTATGATTGCATTATTGCAAAACATCTATGATTGTTGTCTTTCCACCATTGCAAAACATCTATGATTGTATCATTGCAAAATAATGTTGCCTCACTCAAATAAACATCACTTCGCAAACAATATATGAAAAAAAAAACATGAACAATAAAAAATACATATGACCAAATAGAGTGAATATAAGAAAAAAAATACTTACACCAACAATTTTAATAAGTTGAGTTCCTATTGCAGAAGTAAATATAAGAAACCATACTTGGAGTTCGAGAAGCACTTTCTACAATTGTAGAGGAATTGAAGTCATAAACTTCAAAGAGCTTGTATAACTTACTCTTTACATGCTCCACCTTGTCTCTAGCACTAATAGAATCAATCTCATTATAGCAATGAGCCAAAGTGTTGAGTTTAAATCTAGGATCAAGAACTGCTCCAAATGCAAGAATAACACTATATTCATCCTAATATTTCTTGAACTTGATCATCATTTGTTCTCACATGGTCCTTATAAGCACTTTATTATTTTTCATACTATTCATCAAAACAAGCTAAATTTGCCAAACTTGTAAACAATACAAGTTGGATGTTGGGCAATAAGTTTGAGACATTAACTTAGTATACTCAACTCCCTTAGTATCTAAAAAACATTCTTTAAATTTAACCATTTGACTTTCAGATTTTCTCATATACTTAGTACAATCTCTAATCTTATGTACTGCATCACTAGCTATTTTCATTCCATCTTAAATAATAAGATTTAAAATATAAACAGAGCAATGAACATGAAAGAATTCACCACCACATAACAATGAATCATGCACATCCAAAATACTTTTCAAGTGATCAACACAATTATCATCAAAAGAAGTATTATCCAAAGTAATGGAAAAATCTTTTTGTCAAATTTTCACTCATTTAAATGCGTAAAAATTTTAAAAGACAACTCAAATCCCGTGTGAAAAGGAGACATATGACAAAAATTGAGAATTTTACTCTATAATTTTCAATTCTCATCAACAAAGTATGCAGTAAAACATATAAACCCCTTATTGTTCATAGATGTCTAAAGACCAAATGTTAAGTAAATTCTATTTGGAATGAAAACTAAAATCTTTTTAAGTTTTGCAGTTTCCCTCTTATGAACTTTCACTCTCTCAAACTTAATCGTATTCCTAGTAGGAAGTTTCAAAGGTGGACTTATATATTTCACCTAATTTCAAAATCTCTTATCATCAACCATATTGAATGGCTTATCCCCAGCAACTATATAAGAAGCAGATGTATCCCTAGCAACTCCTAAATCAATTTTAAGTGAACTCATTTTTTTTGTAATTTTACTATACTCTAACCAATATCTTCATGCTTAATTTGGGTACAATTATCAAGATGTCGTTTAAGAGTATTTGTGCCATATCGCTTACCTCCGACTTTAAACACCTTCTTGCATCCTTTACACTCAGAATATTTTACTCCATCCTTATCTAGCCCAAGTTTTTTGAAGAAATTTCATACATCAGGTGTTGCTGGTCTGTCCCTTTTCGAACTAGGTTCATCAACCTCAACCTAAGCAGCCTCAGAACCAGCTCCAGCAATAACAAGATTACTCACAGTTTTAGAATTCATACTTTATGAAATAAAAGAAAATGTTAAAACAAGTATTATACATTCAGATTTAGTCAAAACCATTATCAAACAAAACAAAACACAGCAAACAAGAAAAAAATTGCATAAGATTTTAGATTTGTCAAAATAGTAAAATTTAATCAAAGCAAGCAAATCTAATCTTATCTAAATATTTGATCTGATACAAATCTAAACTTATGCTAACGATTTAGTCATGCACACTATTTTGTAAAAAGATAAAAAAAATTCAAAACGTTAACAAAAAAAATCAACATACCAGAATAACAACAGGAACGACGAGGACAGAAGAGGTGAGGAGCAGCGGCGACGGCCAAACGACAGACCCAAAGAGGACAGGGGAGTAGCACCAATGGCCAGGAGCCCAGGATCGACGAGCAGTGGCAGTGGCCAAGACCCAGGAGGACCTAGCAGTGACGGTGGGAGCATCCTGGGACGAGGAGCGTCGCAACTGTGGTGTCGGACTACCGAGTGCGACTGTGCAAGACTGTGACTCAGGCTTGACAATGAGATGGTGGAAAGACGATGTCACTCATGAGCGTCAGCGTGCGTGATTGTGGGTCGGACGCTGGACACAGCAGGGTTGGGGGCGGCAATGGCAACAGTGCCGATAGGGACATCGAACGCTAGACGTAGCAGGGTTTGTGGCGGCTGGTGTGATTGTGACTGTGGGAGAGACACTGAGTGACTAAGTATATTGTGTTGTGTGAGTCTGAGAAAGAGTCAACTAGGGTAGGGTTTCTATTGGGTCAGATTTGGGAAGTTGGGTTTTGGGCCAAAAATTTGATAAAAAAAATTTTGGCAAAAAAAAGCGTTGGGTCCGCTGAGGAGGCTTGTCCCACCAAAGGCCATAGTTTAAGCGGTACGGGTTAGGCGGGCTTTTGAAGTGTGGCAGTCTCAATTTTTAATCTAGCCTACCTTTTTTGGCAGTTTACGCGGACCAGTCCGACAGGTTTAAGCCTGTTTGACACTCCTAATCACATTTATCTTATTGCATGGACAATTATGGACGTGAAAAATAAGAACAATTGGAAGTGGTTCTTCGAATTGTTGCATCAAGATCTTAGTGACTACATGATACATGGGTGGTGCTTGATTTCTGACATGCAAAAGGTATGTTGATTAAAACACATGTAGTAATTTCTTACAAATATATGTTGATTAATATGGTTGGTACTTGCAAAATAGTACTCTTTATTTTTGAATATGAGCTTGGAAAGTTTATTTGAGTTTTATCTGAATATGTGACATTAGGGACTATTTTGTTTGCCCAATATAAATGTGAGGGACTTTTATAGTGCTTTTAAAAATTATAGATTTTTATGGTATTTAATTGTGGTACACAATATCTTATTATTAGGTCTTGTTATGTATCTATTGCAGTCGCAGGGATTGATTCCTGCCATGCAAGAGGTGATACCTCGTGTGCATTACCACTTTTATGTGTGGTATTTGGGCATAATTTGAATAAATATTGAAAAGATTTGGACCTGCAGAGATTGTTGTGGGACTTAATAGATGGTATTAAAAGGCTTAACAAGGATGCCTGGATATATTTAGATAAATGGTCTAAAAATACATAAATAAAGTTGTAGTTCAGTTACAAGCCAAAGTTGGACTCTGTTTACAACAACGCATATAAAGTATTTAACTTAAAATAAAGGAAGTACGAGGCAAGCCAATAATTATACTGTTCGAAGAAGTTAGAATATCTATGATACACACAATAGCTAAAAAAAAGATAAAGATAAAAATTTATGTGAGCATACGTGAATTGTTTAATTAATTTTTAATATATATTTTATATTTTAATATATATTTTATATTTATAATTAATTTTAATATATACTTAATATAATTAAAAAATTAATCACTAAACTAAATTAACTATTATATATTTATATATAGATATATATATATATATATATATATATATTATTTAATTTATTTTTAATATATATTTTTTATACGAATAATTAATTTAATAACTAAATTTTTGCATATATCTAAAAAGTTGAATTAAATTTAGCAATGTTCTTATTTTTAGAATATGATTTATGCACTTGTTGTTCTGATTCTTCTTCATGGATATCACTAAACCTCTTTCTTACATGTTGATGCTTTATTTTTAAGGTAAAATATTAAATTGGTTCTTATATTTGAGCGTAATCATATTTTAGTTTTTAAAATTTAAAGTGTCATATTTGAATCTAAAAAAGTTTTATTTAATTTCAATTTAATCCCACTGTGAGATCAAAGTTAAATAATGAACGGAATGTCTTACATAACAGCAGTACAAGAATAAGGTCGATAATTTGAAAAATAAGTACAAGTTCCAAAGGCATAAAATCAACTATGGATGCATCAATACATTTATTTATCATTTCATGATAAATAAATGTATTGATGCTTGCACGGTTGATTTTGTGTTTCTGAAACTTGTACCTGTTTTTTCAGATTATCTATCTTGTTCTTATTCTTGAAGGACATTTCATTAATTATTTAACTTTGACCTCACAGTGGGACTACATTAAAGTTAAATTAATTTTTTCTTATTCAAATAGAACACTTTAAACTTTAAGAACTAAAAGAGGATTACGCCTAAACGTAGGAGACCAATTTAGTATTTTACCATTTATTTTTATCATCCAAATCAAGGAACTTTTTTGGGAAAAGAGTATATGGAGGAATTCTAAGTACCAGGATTATTTTTAAAAATATAAAAAAAATACATGAATGAATTTGTAAAATTAAATTTAATCTAATTCAAAAAAGTTAAATACTTTTTTCGTCCCTAAGATCTGAGGTCAAAATCAAAATTGTTTCCGACTTTTTTTTTATTAAAATCATCCTCAATATTACAAAACGTTATAAAATCATCATTTTCTATCTCAATTTTAATTTTTTAACCAAATTATCCTTAAAAATTAATAAAAATAATATTAAAAAATAAAAACTAAAATACCCCACTCTCACCCCCCGAGATCTCTTCCCTTCCCATCCTCTTCCTCCTATTCTCTTCGAATCCTCCTCCCCTCCTCCCCCCACCCACAAAAATCCTAGTTCTTCTTTCCCTTTCTACTATCCCCTATCATCCCCGTCCCGCCTCCAATGTCTACCTCCTTCTTCCTCTCCATCATCACCAATCTCAACCAAGAAAAAAGATGAAATCTGCAACGTTGAAAGCTCCAAACAGCTTCGAGAATTCCTGAAGGATCAGGATGAACTCGTCTTGACCTTCTTGGGAACTGGACTCAAAGGCAACGTAGTAAATGATGTTCTCGATAAGTTTGAAAACGAGTTCGCCAATGTTAACAGTTTTTCCGGTGTTGGAGACGACAGAATCAATCATCTTGCTGACTTCGTCTCTCACAGATTCCCATGACTCTTGGCACTTGCATTGCGGTTGAAGAGCTTCATGACACAAAGCTTACGCATCTGGCGCCAGAAGGGGCCGTAGTAGGTGAAGGCCATGTCGGTGCAGTAGTAGATTAGGGGAGAGAAGAGATCTCAAGAGGTGGAAGGGGATGTTTTTATTTTTATTTTTATTTTTTAATATTATTTTTATTAATTATTAAAAATAATTTAATAAAAATTAAAATTAAGATAAAAAATAATAATTTTATAATATTTTATAATATTAAAGATGATTTTAATAAAAAAAAATAAGATACAATTTTAATTTTGACCCTAAATTTAGTAACGATAAAAGTAACGATAAAAGTAATTAGCCCTCCAAAAAACTTGCAAATTTTATGAATGTTTCATCATTCGCCAATCTACTTCGGAGTTTCTATGGCCATCATCTTCTCCGTCCTCGAGCACTTATCTTGAGAATATTCTTTTCCACTATCTCCTCTCTCCCGCATCTGCCGCATCATCTACCTCGACTGTGTCAGCGTCATTTAGGTTGTAATTATTGAACTTTTAAAAGAACCCCTTGTATGTTATACTTCATATATATTCGTTAATCAAACCAACTAATTATGCTTCTTTAATTTGGCATTAACGACCGTCATTACCTACAAATAACTTCTCAAGAAGCAGAACATGAAGGTAGTAGAAATAAAAGAGTGAATCAAAATTAAATAAGTAAATATCCAAATTCCATATAAATCACAAAATTCACAGTAATATTACACGTCACAACCCATAAAAAAAAAGAGTACAATGAGAAATGAATGTCTTACATAATAAGAATATGAATTATATTTTGGAGGAAAAAAAAAGCAAACAAAAGGACCTAGGTATGTGTGCCTTCTCAATCACTCTTTCCCTCAAAGCAAAAGACAGAATGAGAGTAAAACACAAACAACCTCTTTACAGATAGAACTCACTCAAGAAGCTTCTAGAAGAGTAACCCAAATGCAAGAGCAACAAAAGAAGCTAAAGCAGTTGGAAGAAGCAAGGTTGATGCGTCCGATGTGGGACTTGGTGCTGGAGCATCAGCAGCTGAAACACTTGTTGCTGCCATCACCAAGGCAATAACCACAGCCAAGAAAACCTTAACCTTCAATGCCTCCATTGCTCTCAAACAAAATTCTAGAATATTTCTGTTCTTTTTTATCCCTTTTGTTGGCTAGAGAAGGTTTTCGAAACACGGGCTTGTTGAATGGAAAAATGTAGTGCGGCTATGTGTGATTTTATATGGTTGGCGGGCATAGATGGGACCGGGCAGGCTGCCCGAACTTTTGTTTTTATGTGTTTGAGAGTTTTGAGGCTAACGGGCAGACGCACTTGCCCGGTTGGTTAGACAGCGTGTTATTCTTTGGCGTTGCTGGTGATATACAGCTGTCGCCAACGGTTTGTGGGTCCATTTTGCTTTCTCTCATTTTGATAAACTTTTTTTTAACCCATTTGTATACTTGGACTGTTGGAAACGAAGGAAAAGCTTATTTGAGTATTTAATTTGTATATTAACTTTAGATTTGAAAGGATTTTGAATAATTTACATAGTTAAATTAAATGAGAGATATTTTAAATTGGATTTAGTTATAAAATATATATATATTGTTTGATTTTTTATATAAATTAAATCAAATAAGTTTGATTTATATTTTTTTAATGTAATCGAACCCTCAAATTAATTAGATTTATATGAATAAAGTTAATATATGTGAGATTGTAATTTTAGTTATTGATTTTTTTTTTTAAATGGGACATACATAAATCGATTTGATTTATATTAAAAAAAGTATAAATTGAATTTACTTGATTCGATCTACACAGAGAGTTAAACGAAACATGCATATAACTAAATTTAGTTTAAGATATCTGTGTAATTTTGATCTTCATTTAATTTATCTGTATAAAAAATTTTTAATTAAAAATCTAAATTGTAATTTTTTATTTTTTAATATTATATATATATATATTTTGTTCTACTTATAAAATATATAGTAAAATATTATATTTTATACTTTTAAATGAGAAAAAAAATAAGATGATCCAATTTTACTTTAGACATATATCTTTTACATTTTTCTATTTATTTCATGTTCTTAACAAAATTAAAGTTAAAAATTTTAACTAAAAAAAATTGAGAAATTGGAATAAGGAAAACCATAGTTAAGAGGATTTTTTTTTCACAAAAAATTATATCATATGTAAATAAAAGATTAGCCATCATATAAAAATACATGTGATATTTGTGAGAATGTTTGATTAGACTATTTAACATAATTTTTTATTTTTTTATAAAAAAATTAATTATTAAATTTATATAAAATAATATATATAATATGATGACTAATTTTTTGTATTTATGAATTATTTTTGTTTAAGAAATAAAAGTCATCTAGGTTATTCTAAAATGGGTTTGTTTAACTATATTAGGTTTTGATTTTTAAAAAAAAAAAATTGACAAGTTTGTACATATTTACGAAAGAATAAAGCTCTATATTTAAGCAAAACACTTAACTAAATATGATCAAATTGTTATAACCGCTTTTTAAATTACACGTCTTCTTCTTCTCCATTTCCTTCTCCTCCTCCTCCTCCTCCTCCTCAAGTTTTCTCTTGTTTTATTCTCTTAATAAGAATAAAAAAAATCAAATAAAAAAAAGAAACACATAATGTTGCAAAATTACTAGGAAGAGGATAAACATATATTCCTTCAACTAAAAAAAAAAGAAAGAAAGAAGGGAAAAAAAAGAAAAAAATACTACATTAAAGAAGATATTTTTGTACTTTTATAACAAAGTTTTGGTATAAAAACTAAGAAATTTATATATATTTGTTAATAAATTTCGATGTATTTTTATTCGGATAAGTTTGCATAATTCAAAACTCTTCCTCTTTCTTCTCCTCATCTTCTGTTGTTGCTTCTTCTTCTTTTTCTTCTTCTTCTTCTCCTTTTTAATCATAATCTTCTTTTTTTTTTCTTATTCATCTTTTTCTTTTTATTCTGTCTTCTCAAGTTTCTTCTTATTTTACTATCTTAACAAGAATAAAAATAAAAAAATCAAACAAAGAAGAAGAAGAAATACATAATGTTGCAAAATTATTAGAAAGAGAATAAACCTATTTTCATTCAATTAAAAGAAAGAAAGAAATAAGAAAAAAGAGAAAAATACAGTATTAAAAAAGACATTTTTGTGCTTTTATAGTAAAATTTCGGTGTAAAAACTAAGTGTGTATTTGCCAATAAATTTTGGTGTATTTTTATTCTGATAAGTTCTACATAATTAAAAACTCTTCCTTTTCCTCCTTTTTATCTACTACTACTTCTTCTTCATCTTTTTCTTTTTCTTATTTCATTTTCTCATAATTCTTTCTGTTTCACTCTCTTGAGAGGAATAAAATAAAAAAATTAATGCTACAGAATTATTATAAAGAAAAGGAGTAAAAAGAAAAACACAGCAATAATAGCAACAATAAAGAATGACAATAGAGAGGAAACACGCGAAGAAAAAGAGGGAACGCGACGAAAAAGAAGGAGAAATGCAAAGAAGAAGAAGAATGAAGAACACGAAAAAAAGAAGAAGAATGTGTTTGCACTAGTGAAATGCGCGTGTATACACATTCCGTATAATGAAAATGGTTTTTATTGAATTTAGACTAATTTAATTAAATTTAGTTATTAAAAAGACTTGAATGTGTAACACGACTGTTTATGAAATTAAAAATATAAATTTTCTATTTTAGAACATAACCAAATAACAATCTGATTTTTGTCCTATATTATTTTATTTATTTCTGTAAAAAGTAAATCTTAATTAAGAAAAGCGTTTAATTTAAAAATATATTAAGAGTTAAACCCCAAAGTAGTCCATGAGATTCACAAAATGCACCGATTTAGTCCCTGACTTTCCAATTGCACTATTTATGTCCTCAAGATTGGAAAAAATGCACCTAGTTGGTCCCCTTCTCCCTTTTCCGTCCAAACTCCTTCCCGGCGGCAGTGATGTGGCAATTTTTTGCCATGCTGGACATCCTAACTGTTACATGACGTGGCTATCGAAAGTTTGTAACCCAGTGTGGTCCCTGAGCCCCTTTTTAACCCTTCTTCTTCTTCTTCTTCTTCTTCTTCTTCTTCTTCTTCTTCTTCTTCTTCTTCTTCTTGATCGACGACAAGGACGCTAAGTCACAGCAGAGCCTCACGAGTGTCAGAGCTTTCGATAGCCATGGAGTGTAATGAATTTGTACATGGTGAAAATGATTTAGTTTTGTAGTCATAGTAGAGGTAAGTGTTAAGCATCTTGTTTGTTTGTTTGTTGTTAAATGTGTTTGTTTGGCTGTTGAGAAAATTGAAGCAGGAAAAAAAGAAAAGAAAAATGAGTTTTGATTCTTTTGGGAAGTGATTGTTTCTGTAGTTGACTAGTTATAGCCTTATAGGTCATCAGTTGACTTCACCAACTTTTTGTTGAGGTGTTGGTTCTTCTTGTTTGAATCTCAATTTTGGCTCATTCTTCTTCTAAAGAAAAATTGGATGCACATAACCTGTTTGTGAAAATGACACACATGAGTGCACTCTTGATCCTCTTATAGTGATTGTTGATTATGACAGTATGGTTCTATATGTTTACTTTCTCATACGTTTGTGTTGGAGGAAACAAGCTATGGTTGTTTTCTTGCTAATTGGTACAATAGGGCCACCAATCAAGAAAAGAGCTGGTTTGAGGATTATACAAGCCGGGAGAAGTTCATACAGAGGTGTTTTGTGTTTATGTCTGTTTGTGTGCTTTGAACATTGAACTTGTTATTTGGACTGTGATTTTTGTATATTTTTCCTCAAAAGTGTTAGCAAAAAGAGAATATAGAACAGATGGAAGCCACTTCTATGACTCATCAGATGTTGAAGGACTTTTGTGATGGTACACAGTAGAAGTATGCTATTTTTTGGAAGCTTAACCACCGTTTTTCATGTAAGTTCTGTGGCTATTTGTTGTGCTGCCTTTTGTGTTTGTTTATGCTGAGATGAGTAAAGTTGTCTTTTTATGTGGTAGTTTTTTAATAAGTTAAGTTCACAATTTTAACTTATTATGAGTTAGTGGCGTGTGCTTCTAGAAGAATTGATCATGTTGTTGATGGCTCACCATTTTCTTATGTTATTTACTTATGTGAACTAACGTTACTTTAAAAGGGGTTAAACCTTGGATTATTAACTAAATTTTGTTTGGTCTGCTCCTTTTGTTACTTGTTGGTACAATTTTAACTTTGGATCTCACGCATTCATGCTGCTCAAGCCCCTTTTTGCCAACAATAATGGTTCTGGATGAGCCATTTTTTGTTATTATAAGTGTTAAGTAGTTGTTTGACCTGTTTTTATTTGTATCAACTGCAACTTATTCAACAGGTCAATCTTTGTGTTCAGGTCCATAATTTTCTTTTCATTAATTTCTTGTTGAGAAACATAACTTTAGAACCTCATGATCAAGATCATCTTTGTCAAATTCTGGAAATAAGAGTGAACCATTACCCTAGTGTGTGATGCACCATATTTTGCTTGGTGCATCATAGTTGTCCATGATCTATATAATGTTATAAACTAAGTTCAGTGTAAGTCAATGACAGTGTAATTTAGAAATTTTTTATTTTCATAAATGGCATATACTTTTACTATTCACTTGAAATAAGCTGGTTGTTTATGTTTGAGTTTCTGGAGCATCACATAAGTCTTGTCGTTTTAGGACTTTGACCTGGGAAGATGGATATTATGGTTACCAGAAAACTAATAAGGCCGCGGAGAGCATGTTGGATGACATCAATTTCAAATTCCAAACACGTCCAACCATCGTACACAGTAACGACGAAGAAGATCGAAGAAGAAGAAGAAGTTAAGGTTAAAAAGGGGCTCAGGGACCACATTGGGTTACAAACTTTCGATAGCCACGTCATGTAACCATTGGGATGTCCAGCATGGCAAAAAATTGCCACATCACTGCCGTCAGGAAGGAGTTTGGACGGAAAAGGGGGAAGGGACCAACTAGGTGCATTTTTTCCAATCTCGAGGACAAAAATAGTGCAATTAGAAAGTCAAGGACCAAATCGGTGCATTTTGTAAATCTCAGGGACTATTTTAGAGTTTAACTCATATATTAACGGTATAATAAGTTTTATATTATTGTATTATTTAATATTTTCATTCAACTATTTAACTAAGCAGAACCAGTTATAAATAATTGTTATTAACGACGTAATAATACATATGTAAATGTTTGTCTAAAATATATTGTAAAAATAATATTACATGACTAATAAAATTTATTATTTTTATTTAATATTTGGTTAATATTTTAAATTTTAAAATATTAAATTTTAATATTATAAAAATAAAATATTATTTAAATTTTAACTAATATTGACAAAAATGATTTATCTCTAACATTTTTTATATATTTATACTAAACATTACATAAGGATAAAAATAAAATATAGTTGGTGTAGTCTGCGCCTTGTTGAGGTTGGTAATGGACAACTCGATGTTGCCTTTCCCTTCATTGTATTTTTATATAAATTGTTTGGGTGTTTGCATAATTGACTCCAATGATTTGCATTATTGTTTTATCTTGCATATTTAATTATTTTTAGTTGTTTTCAATTCGTGTGTATGATTGAAGAAAATGGTGGGGTTATGCTGAATACTATTGAGCTACTGAGCTGGTTTAAGACTTTTGTTACCTGGATCGAACAATTCACCGCTGATTTTTTTTTTTTTTATTGAAATTGAATGTTTTTAATTTTTCTTTTACACTTAGAGAATGTAAAGTGTAATTTTTTTTATATATTTTATAAATAACACTACTAAAAAAATTGCTGAATATTGTTAGAATTATCGATGGATTTATTAAACAAATTTGCCAATAATATAATTTGTTTACTGTCAGAATAAATTCGATAGTATAAATTTTGTCAGTAATTATTTATCGACAAATTTTTTTATCCGTTGTTAATTACTGTTGAAAATTTTTTGTCAAAAACTTACCATCAGATTTATCGACAGTAATATGTTATTTAATAATAATAACTAAATTAATAATTACCGGCGAATTTATCCAACAGTAAATCCGTGGTAAGCTTAATTTTTTATATAAATTTACCCATCATCCTCCTTCTCCTAGAGTAGAAAAGAACAAAATTAAGGTACAAAAAACGAAAACATAATAAAAAATTTCAACCAAGAATCAAGAACAAACTAAAAATCATAACAAGAGAGTTAGATGCAACTCAATAACTGATTGCGTCAAATTAAATAAATTATCTAAACCTACATCAAAATTTAAAATTGAGAAACTAAAAGAATTCAGTATAAAAAATTTAATTTATGAAATTAAAACAAAAAAAATTTAGTGAAAAGTGAAGTCAGCGAACTCACTCACATTGTAAAAGCAGAACCAAGAACAATAGAGGAATCACGAGAAGAGGAAGCGGAGGATGTGGCAGGAACTAAGTACAACTGACAACGAGAATGCGAGGCGGTGAGAACGTCTGAACCATGTACCACGGTCACTGAAGAAGAAGCGAAATAGGGTTATGGTTCAAAAAGGGGTTAATGTTTTTTATTTATAATGGGGTAAAAACAAGAATGTAATAGGAAGAAAGTTGAAGGCAACTTACCTGGAGGGAGAAGAGACCAGGTCAGCGATTAAGGGAGCAACGACAGCGGCTGCAATGACAAAAATGGCAGCGATAAAGCGACCAACGCGTCGCAAGGAGCACCTAGCTGAGTTCACGCAGTCTTTTGACGCAGTTGGTGGTGGCCGACGCTGGAGGCTGTCGGAGGTGGTTTGGGGGGAGAGAGAGGGAGAAAGAGAGATTAGTTCGAAAATAAAAGGGAAGAGGGTTAACGGTTCGAATTTAGGGCGATATTACCGTCAAATTTAATAGCAAAAAAATTCGATTGTAACACTTTGAAAGTGACCAAAACGCAGTGTTTCACTAATCAGGGATTACCAGTGGATGAATTCGATGGTAATTTCGGCACCAATTTTTCATTTTTTCTCCAATTATTACCGATAATTTACTGTTGGAAAATTAAATCTGACGGTAATCTGTTTATTTGATGAATTTATTGCTAAATTTGCCAGTAAATCTGTCGGTAAACCCGCCACTAACGACCGACACTAAATTCGACCATAAATCTGACGATATTCAGCGTTATTTTAATAGTATATGATCAAGGAAACAATTTGGTGTTATTAGAGGCTAATTGGCAAATTTGGGAGCTTGAGCTTGAACTTTGGGGCTGTGGATATTTGTTGACGGTGAATACTTGAGGTATTCCGTGCGTTAGGAGGAATCAGCTAAGGTATGGTTTCAGCTTTTTTTAATTAAAATATAATGTAACTTGAAAACTTAGGGTAGATGACTTAAGATAAGATGAATTATATGTTGGTATACATTTGATGGTTTTGGTTAATTATGATGTATGTTGAATTATATGGAGTGTTGAATGAAATTGATTGATGTTGTGATGATATTAATGACGTATGAATTAGTATTGTTGGTAAGTTGAGGATTAAGGTTGTAATGAGTGAAATTGTTGGTGTTGGTATTCATGATTTTGTGGAAGGAATGTCTTGATATGAGAATGAAGAATTGAGGTGTAATTGGTGTGATTTGGGTTGTATATGGTTGAAGTAGTTTGTTAGAAAAGTGTAACTTTTGTGAAAATAGAGGTTGAGAATATTTTGTGTAAAGTTAATTTTGACCTAATTTTGACGAGCAATAACTTGACTTTCAAACCGTCGGTATTTCTCAAACTTATTATATATGAAAATTGGGTCTATGAAACTTACACCGTTTGAAGAACGGGTGAAAAATATTGTAAAACGAAAAAGTTATGTTCGTCGGAAGTTTGGTGTACGAAAGACAATTCTACAACACTTAATAGCTTTTGGCATTTTTGGGAGGCTCGTGTATGCGGGGGTACACGCGACACGGCCGTTTGGTTTGGCCAAACGTGCTTGCATACGTGGGAGTATGTCGCATACGCGGGTTGGAAAAATTTACGCTTCTGCATACGCGGGATATGGTTTGCGTATGCAGGACCCTGTTTTTCAGCAATATTGTATTTTGTGATTTTAAACATGATTTTAAACCTATAAACTTTTATTTTAACTTTCTAAGACCCTAAAACTTAGTTCTAGACATAGTAGGGGTGTTAAACCTTGAGAGGGAGTTAACTTAACACAGAAGAAAAGTTTAGAGTAATGAATTGTGATTGAGGAAGTGAAGAAAGGATAGGTTGTAAGTGAATGTGATATGTGACCCCCGAATAGTAGGCAGTGATGTTGTTCATTTACTCCGGGTATGAGATGAGGAAGGAGAATTATAAAAACTGAGTTTAATTATGGAATTTCAAATGATTGTGAAAGAATTTATATGATAATAAATTTTTGAATGAGAAACATTGGCAGTAATAAGGATTGTGGTTCATCACGCTTGCTCCGGGTCAATGTTTGATATTTGATAATAATGATAATTGATTATTAGTTGAAGGAATGTATGTTTGAGATACCTGGGCAGTAGCAAGGATTGTGTTCGTCTCGCTTGATCCAGGTCAGTGATTATGACGCTTGAGTAGTAGCAACAGTAGTGGATTATTCCACTTGCTCCAGGCTGAGTTTTTAAACACCCGCCTGTGTAGTAGCCATAGTAGTGGTTATTCCACTGGCTCTAAGTTAAGTAGGTAGTAGTAATAGGGTTGTAGCTCAAACCCACTTGCTTCGTAATGGGTGTTTTTGTCCATGGTTAGCTACTAGGACGTATCAGATTGGCTATATAACCGACGGATGATATCATCAACCGTAGGACAGGTAGAAGTGTGCAAGGGCCGGGTGAAACTGAGTTTGATGTGACCCAGACCTGGCTCGATTTTCATCCGGTATAATCAAGCCGTTAACATTACATTACCTTGATACCTTCTTATAAGTTAGCATGTGAAATATCCAAATTTTCAAGATTCCAACTATTATTTGACATGGTAAAATTCACTTAGAAAAATATAACAAGAACCAACTCTTCTCTAAAATTAAAGCATATCCATAATCAATACTAATATTGTCTAATAACACCAAATATTTAAATCAATACCAAAACATAATATTATGCATTAGTCTAAAATCTTATCCATTTTAAAAATAAAACATTAACTTATAGTCTTATAACAACTAATAACACAAAATATTAAGGTTTAAAATACTTAAATTCCTCATAAGAATAGCCATCATCCATCACTAATAACACAAAATATTAATTGTGTATGATTACTGGGCCACCAGGCCGAGTTCGGGTGACCCGAGCCATGACTCGGACCCGACCCGAAATAATGACCGGGTCTATTTTTGAGACCCTTACTCGGCCCTAAACCCGATGAAATCATACCAAATTAGCCCCTAAAGTGTTCAGGACCAGGCCATGCACACCGCTAATGGCAGGCATACATCATGTGCATATGTGTGTTTTTGATTGTGCATTTAATTGGACTTGCCTATGTGATTACTATGTTTACCTGTCATATTTGCTACCTGCTGTAACTGTATCCTATTTGTGTTTGTCCTTATTTGCTTGTTTGTCTGTGTGGTTCCATTGGAGTTTGGAGGATTGGATAAAGGCGGGGGATTGAGGGTTTTAGTCAGAGACAGGCTAAGTCTTAGAACCTTAGAGAACTACCCTACTTATGGTTTACATACTATAATCTTTAATATTTTAAATATGAGTATCGAAATTCTAGGATTGCCTCTGGTTTTCTCGTGACATTATATGTTAGTTATGTGGGCACCTCTACCATACTAAGACCCTCTGGTTCTCACCCCATACAATATTTATGGCTTTCAGATGAAGAACTCTTGCCTTATAGGTTTCTATCTTGTTTTTTATATATATAAGTAGATACGTTATATTTCTATTGTATATATTATGTTATATCCCTCTTAGAGGTTGATTTGGAGAAACAAGTTCGTTAAGCTGTCTTTTGAGCCTTTTGGGTTTATCTTGTATATACTTATATAAATATTATCCGGCCAACTTTGGCTTCGCAGGTTGAACCTGTAACTTGAATATTTTATATCTTTTGACATCCCTTTTTTTTTATTATTTACACATATATTTTACGTTTTTTCGTACACAAATTTTTCATTTTACGTGAGCATTACGACTTTTGTTTTAAACTTTCTTTTAAAGGCTCCTCGTTATAGAATTCCTTTCAACTATTATTATGTATATATTTTACTTTTAGAGATCATAATGTGTGGTAGAGTGTTACAATCATCACCTTATTTTATTGTGTTCGTCACGTGATTTTTCATTGTCTAAAGGTTTGTATTTGATTAGTATGTCTATTTAATAAATAAATCACAGTGATATTGATTTAATTATTAACACACAATTTATATGAATATAATAATACATAACTAGACTTAAGATACATATATTTAGTATTTTTTTAATAAAGATAAAAAAATAGATATAAAACTTTGATGTTTATTTGAAAATTTCATTTTTATTTTCATTATCATAATCATGCAACTTCTTCCTTCTCTACCCATTCCTCTTGCTACTTTATTAGCTTTCTCTGCCATTATTTTCCATCATTTTAACTACGAATAAATTTTTAGTGTTTTTTTACGGCAACTTCTGTTCTTCTCCCTCTTTTTTTTCTATTTCTCTGCATTTAGAATTTGTCGAACCTATATCAAAAATTAGAATATCAAATAAAGATAATTATATACACACTTCTGTAATTTATGAAACCAAATGGTTGAAGAATAATAATTGTGTGAGGGTTTGATATTCGACAAGACACATCATGTCTAATCTTCTCAAAAGTAGCACGTGATAGATCTATTAGCCGCTAAGAGAATTAGATGAAAGTGTGAATCTTTTCATATAACATGTATATAAAGTGATCAAGTCTTAACCATCAAAAACTTAGATCACAAGGTGTTTGCGCTTTATACATGACTTTTTGAAGCTTTCACATCACAAGCTTTCAATTTAGCGCTTCTACCTCAAAAATGTTTTGCTGGGGGAGGGGGAGGGGGGAATCTCTCTATTCAAGCTCATGAGGCCGAAACCCTGGCATGTCTGGTGGTCCTGGAAAAAATTTGGGACAATTGTTCTTTTTTTATATGTTCATTGAAAGCGGAAATATTGAAGTGATCCAAAATCTAAAAGCAGATAGAAGACATATTAACTACTTTAGTTCTTTTATTGTTGACTATTTACAATTTATTTTTTCCTTTGGATGTGTTTTATTTTCGTATATTAAGAGGAGTGATAATAGAGTAATTCATGAATTGATAAAAATAACGTTTATCTATCTAAATATAGTGTGGATGGAAGATACACCATCCTATATTTATAACATTGCTCTATCGAACATTTTAAGTCCTATCTATGAATGAAGGCTATCTAATTACACCATAAAAAAAAGTATTTCACGAGTTATATTTTATTGGTAATATTTTATATTATCTATATTTATACCATGTATAATGAAAATATTAAAAAAGTTGATGTCTAATTTTTTGTAAAATAAAAACTCATTTAATTTTTATTATTTTTATACTTTGCTTTTCAATATAATTTAAAATGTATAAAGTATAAACTTACATAATTCTTGAATTTTTAGAAGGTTATATATATTATGAATGAAGAAATAAAGATATCTTTTAGGTGTATCAATTACAGGCTACATTTGATTCTTTTAAAATTAAAAATTATATATCAATCATATTAAATAAATATATATTAAAATTAATTATTAAAATTAATTACTAATTATAACAGAATAACATAATTTTATTTTTAATATTGGGAGTTATAAGATGTATAACACGGTTTTGGGGGTGTTCGGTACTTCACCCAAATAAATGTGACATCTACGATCTTTAAATTGGACGGTCCATTTTCCATCAACTATTCGGACGGTTCGATTTGTGTACCTACCCAGCCTAAAATCGAACCGTCTGATTTGCGTCCCACCAGCCACGCGTCGAGCATGCAAGCTGCCTCCTTTCTGATTGAATGATATATCCGAAGCAATATATTTATTCTCCTGGTTCACTTTCATTCAACAACACTACAACCCAACCACCTTCACTTTCACATTCTCCTCCATTGTTAACACTATACAGACCTTCCAAAAAAGAAAAAAACTTTGGACCACTACTTATTATGCCAAGAAGAAGGAGAGTGAAATATGTTAATCGTGCGAAATTTCACGTTACTAATTATCTTGATCATCTTAATTATGTAAGTTTTTATTTTTAAATATTTTAATTAAATAAAATAATAGTTACAATGTTAGAAATTAATAGTTTATTATAATGATAATGTTAGAGATTAAATTAGTGTAGTAATAATAATTTTTAATGATTTTGATTTAACTAAAATAATAGTAATAATGTTAGATTAGTTGTTTATTAATGTTGATAGCTAACATAGTAATAATTTTTAAATATTTTAATTTAATTAAAATAATAATGAGATTAGAGATTAGTAGTAAAATTGTGGTGCTATTGTTAGTTATTTAGTGTAATAACAATTTTTTTTAAAGATTCTGTATGTATGATAATAAATTAATTAATTATTGTTATTAATAGACTGTGCTAAAGAATAATACTGTATGTATACCCGTGACTCACCCGTGTGAAAGTAAATTAATTATTATAAGAATATTAAGTAATAAGTTTTATTAAAGTTAAATGTGTGATTATAAATAAATTAATTAGTGTTAATTGTTTTTAATAAATAATTTTATTGTAGTAATAATTTTTATTTACTTAATTGATGTATTTCTGTTATTATAATAATAATAATAATTATTATTATTATTATTATTAGTGCTATATAAATATTATTTTAGACATTTGAATGGATAATTTTAATGCATCTAAAAATAATTAGATTTACCAATAAGATTTATTGATAACCGTTAGATTGTAAAAAATATAGATGTGAATTTTTTGTAAATTAAAGTTAGTGTATTTTGAGTAGTTAATAATATAGTTGTTAATATGATTATGTTTTACTGGTTATGTGACCATGAAAATGTGACTATGATAAATTTAAGTTGTTAATTAAACAAGGTTATATTTGTATAATGTGGAATCGTGACTATTTTTTTGTAGGGTTCACGAATGTTGCAATGTGACCACTATATACCGCCAGACCGGTACAATCATATTGTAGAGGGACATTTACGGGAGACAGGCTTTTATCACGTTTTTCATATTGGAATTGTCCAATATCAATCGGCATTGGTTAATGTTCTGATCGAAAGATGGCGCTCTAAGACTCACACATTCCATTTACCGGTTGGTGAGTGTGCGGTGACGTTAGAGGACGTGGCAATTATTCTTGGTCTTCTAACGAATGGTTTGCCAATTACAGGACCGACACTCAGCAGTTATGACGCATTAGAGGCTGAATGCTTAGATCAGTTTGGTGTTGCACCTAGGAAGACAGAGTGTAGAGGAAGTTTCATCAAGTTGACCTGGTTTCGAGCACTGAAGGATCGTATAATGTTGGCTGACAATATTCAGATTCAGAGGTACGTGAAGTGCCACATAATGTTATTATTTGGTACGGTTATATTTGGAGATAAGTCCGAGGTAGGGTGCACTGAAAGTTTCTGCCATTACTCCGCAACTTTTCTGGGATCATACAGTTTAGCTGGGGATCGGCATGCCTGGCACACCTTTATAGAGCGCTGTGTAGGGCAACTCGAGTCGAATGTAAGGAGATTGATGGTCCACTGACACTTTTGCTTACTTGGGCTTGGATTCGGCTACCATTCCTTGCGCCGATTCCTGGCAATCCTCGACTCTTTTCGATTGCAAACTGGTAAATTTAAATACTACATTCTTTTAAATAATGGTGCACGTTGTATTTTAAACTTCATTGATAAATGTTATTTAATGAATTGTTTGATGTCAGGTGGCATAATTGGAAGCGTGCCGATCGGGGCTACAGATATCGTAGTCTTGCTCAGTTTAGGAGAGCATTGGATGATCTGCAAGAAGGATAGGTATGTTGTAACAAATAAGTATTTGTTTTCATTTAGCCATGCTATTATTCAGTGTGTAATCCTCATTTACTTGCATAATCTGTACAGTTTGTTTGGGAGGCTTATGCAATGGGACAGATCGAAGCAGGCTTGATTCCTCCTAATATTCGTCAGCATTCAGCCATATGGAGTGCCACGATTCCGCTTATATCTTTTCAATGCATTGAGTGGCATGCATCTGATAGACTGAGGAGACAATTTGGCTTGACTTAGGGCGTTCCTCATCAAGAGCGGGATCTAGGTGAAGCACACGGCGAAGTTCTGACAGGGCCCAAGAATCAAGATTGGTCTGGAACTCACTCATTCTGGGTTATGTATTGGACGAATAGGTATAGTCATGTTCTTGTCAAGTACATGGTGCCCTCACAGCATCAGCTAGAAATCTACTTGCATTGGTACCGAGGTACATATGGTGACCACTTGCACTTGTCAGATCTCGAACCGCAAGAGAATCAGAACGGTGATCGTATGCATAATCAAGAAAATCAACAAGTACAACCACCGCCGCCACCATCGCCACCGCAACCGCGACCCCCCCACAAGCACAGGCACAGCAAGAGCCTAAGCAATTCACACCATACATTCCTGACACGCAGTCTGTGGATTATTTCACACTACCATATCCAGTACATCAACACTATTGGAGTGTCCCACACCAAGAAGCAGGTGAACAGGGTTTGTTTAGCCAGCTGCTTGGATTCATGGCTCATGTGCCAGGTTACTCACATCCAGGTTACGGAGACATTTCCACCGACCATAGGGCCCAACCGAGTGGGATTTCTCCAGGTAGATTGTCATTGGATATGAGACCTCGCCAGCTCACTTCCTCTGGTAATTTCAGAGGTAGACTTTCTGTTGACTCTAGTAGGAGTGATAATGCCACGAGGAGGATCATATAGAGCGGACATTCACGTCATATTCCGATGGGTCTAATTCAGGAGAGACCAGGCAGTTGAACATGAGGCTGATGACTTTCTGGTTGACCATCCGGATGGGGATGGGGATGGGGATGAGGATGAGGATGAGGACGATGATGAGGATGAGGGTGGTAATAGTCCAGATGATGATCCAGCGCCTAGTGCATGTAAAATAATTTATTGGTTAAACTAATAAAATAATTTCCTTATAGGTTTGTTTTGATTAGTTGGTTATTGAATGTTTTCATAGGTATAACCACTAGCGAAAAAGGAAAAGGATACAACCTTAGAGCTGATCCCTCACATCGGAGTACTAATCGATATACCACGTCCGCTTTTAACCGGGTTGCAAAGAAATGCAAGAAATTATATAAGGATGTAAAATCGGCGATGAGAAAATGATGTCTGTATTGAACTTATCTATTTAGAATGTGTATTGGACTTATGTATTTAGTGGACTTATTTATGTAGAATGTGTTGGACTTATTTATTTAGAATGTGTTGGACTTATGTATTTAGTGGACTTATTTAACTTGAATGTGTTGGACTTATTTATTTAGAATGTGTTGGACTTATGTATTTAGTGGACTTATTTATATCATCAACTATGCTACTTTACTTTTCATCAGCACTTTCATTAAATTTTCAGTATATGAAAACTCCAAAGTCATACAATAACATCACACACGAAAGTCATACAACATACAAAATATTAAAAGTCATACAATAACTAGAGTGAGAAATTTAACTCGAGCTCTATTGGTTACTCGCACCTGCACTTGCACCACCGCGTTGATGATATCTACTATAGTTGTGGCCCTCGGCCCCGCAATGCTTACATAGCCTAGGACGACGCAACATCCGAGTGTCCATCTCATTCAAGAAACGGGTCATCCTTGGCCGACTTTTGGATACCCGTCTAAGGAACGGATTACCTATGAATCGAGGTCCATGATAAATAGGCCATGTTGTGGGATTCCCTAGTAGCCTAAATCTCGCCCTGTAAACTCGTCGAAGTTGTTCCATTTTGTAGACATCATGTACATACACTTGCCAATCCAGCCGTTGGTTTGCACAACAAGCAAACACATGTCGACACGGAATCCAGTCGACCTGGAATTCACTACAGTCACACCATTATCGGCGGAGGTCCATGATAAACACCGTTTTGACAGTTTATCTTGTATTGATTTTAAGAGATTTTATGACCTTTTACCCACATTTATCCATTGAAATAGTATGGTTTTGTATATTCTCCTTTAATTGTGCTTAAGAGTGAAAACATGCTTTTTAGGACTTAAAATAGCTAAATCTAATTCTCCTTGATTCTATTAGATGCCTTGATATGTTTTTAAGTGATTTAATGTTTAGGAGGCAAAGATTGGATCAAGGGAATGAAGAAAGAAGCATGAAAAGTTGGAGAACTCATGAAGAAATGAAAGAACCGGAAAGCTGTCAGTCCACTACATACTCTAGACCACCGGGACACTCACGCACTTCAAATACCTCATTCTGTCGGTCAAAGCAACTAACTTGGATGTTACCCGCTGCTCGCTGATTGGCATGCAATTTGGAGGTTACAAGCTCAGAGAACATATGTCCTGCATTAATTCGAGTCTCAGCCTCGGCTCTTTTTTGGGTAAACAACTCATTAAGCCTGTAAAACGTTGCCTTAACAAGTGCATTGACTGGAAGATTGCGAGCCCCTTTCAATACTGAGTTGATGCACTCCACTAGATTGGTGGACATATGACCCCATCGATATCCCCATCAAATGCTAAAGCATACTTCTCACATGGAATCCGATCCAACCAGTTGGTATAAGCCTCACCCCGCTCACGTAAACGCTGATAACGCATCTTGTACTCGCAAACTGTTCGCGAGTATCCTGTCATTAAAACAAAGACCCACTATAAGTAACGTTCATCATAATAACTATGTTCAAGAGTAACTGTAATTGTAACTATCATACCGATGTTGACGATAAGCTTCTGCAGATATGGGGCCTTGAACTTCCTCAAAAAGTTGGACTCTATATGTCTGATGCAAAATATGTGGAATGCTCTGGGAGGAGACCAAGCTCCGTTACTACGAGCAATAGCTGCCCTAATGGAATTGTGCCGATCGGAGATAAGGCCCACACCATCATGTGTCACAACATGCTGTCGCAAGTTACTAAGAAAAAAGTGCCAAGCCTTAGATGTCTCTCCCTCAACTATCGCAAATGCAATAGGCACGATGTTGTTGTTGCCATCCTGTGAAACTGCAACCAGCAAACAACCCTTGTATTTTCCATACAAATGAGTTCCGTCTACTTACACTATTGGCTTGCAATGTCTAAATGCTTTAATACAAGGGTAATAACTGCAGAAGACTCGGTGCAGTACACGAATATTAGGAACCAAGTCATCTCCTTGATACGCAGGCATTGTTTCAAAATGAACGACTGTGGATGGCTCCTTGTGACATATGGCCTCAAACCATATCGGCAAGGCTTCGTACGAAGCTTCCCAACCTCCGAATACTGACTCCACTGCCTTCTGTTTTGCCAACCATGCTTTCTGATAACTTATGGTGTAATTAAACTTTGACTTTACTTCCGTAATCACTGATTTCACCTTTATAGACGGGTCAACTTCTACCAATGGCTTTATTACTTCTGCAATTGTGTTGGAATCCAGCTTCGAATGATCTTGAGAAATGGTGGCCCTAGTACAGGTATGACTACCATTGTACATCCTTATCTCCCAACAGTACTTTCTGGACATTTTGCTTGCCCTGATCAGCCAATCACATCCTGCACCATACTAGGTGCATTTAGCATAGAATGTCGTTGGCTCTGACTCATGCACCCGATAATCTACACCTCTGCGGATAGCATATTCTTTCATCACCTTAATTACTGCCTCCCTAGAACTAAATTCCATTTCCACGGTAAATTCACCATCTTGCATAACGGGAAGCTCTGCCGCAATCACATCACAAATTTAATAGTTCCATAAATAACTGTTAAATATGTGTTGCATTAATTAAATCAATGATCCGTAAATCAAGAATGCACGATGCAAAATTGAATAAGTTTATCAACTAGGTCATGAAACTCTGTTTAATAAACTAATAATCACACAACAATGGAAAACATAGTTACCAGAACCAAACCGGTTCATTCTGGATTTGACCGATTCGCACCAGTTCGTTGCCAAGTAAGGTCTCATCATCGGTCGGACCGACCTACGGTCCGGTTCGATGGTTTTCTCATCGAACCGGCCGGTCAGGTTCAACAGTTTACTAGTCGAACCGGCCGGTCCAATTTAATGGTTTTCTGTCCGAATGGGCTGGTCCAGTTCAGTGGTTTTTTGATCAAACCGACCGATCTAGTCCGGTCGGGTCCGGTTTTAACAACAACAATGGAAGACATAGTTACTAGCACCAAACCGGTTCATTCTGGATTTGACTGGTTCGCACGAATTCGTTGACAAGTGTGGTCTCATCATCGGACTGGACCGACCTACGGTCCGATTCGATGGTTTTCTGGTCGAACCGGCCGATCAGGTTCCACGGTTTTCTAGTCGAACCGGCCGGTCTAGTTCAATGGTTTTTTGTCCGAACCGGCTGGTCCAGTTCAGTGGTTTTTTGGTCGAACCAGCCAGTCTGGTCCGGTTTTAACAACAACAATGGAAGACATAGTAACCAGAACCAAACCGGTACATTCTGAATTTGACCGGTTCGCACCGATTCGTTGCCAAGTGTGGTCTCATCATCGGACCGGACTAACCTAGGGTCCAGTTTGACGGTTTTTTGGTCAAATCAACGGTCAGGTTCAATGGTTTCTTTGTCAAGCTAGCCAATCCGGTCCGGTCTAGTCCAGTTTTAACAACAATGTTGGAAAATACTAAATTTCTCAGCATACACGTTCACTTGATAATTAAACATTTACCAATTACCAATTATATGCTATATTTTGCCTATTTACCGTTGTCTTAAATATTTGTTCTAAACTCAAAACCTATGCACAAGTCATAGCTTAACAAATCTTAATTTAAAACGATGACATACCCGCATTTACATATTGAGGAAACTCCGGTGCATGCATTGCCTCCAAATCCAATGACTGCATGAAAGTCGACTCCTTAAACGGCTGCTGATTTGCTAGTGCATTTGCCACATCAGCCATGTCTGTCACCATAGCATCGTCAGCATGATCTTCGTCTACACCTAGACCAGCGGCCTCGTAGTTACTTTCAAACTCTTCTTCACTATCACTGTTGTAGTCTTCCAATTCAATATCTCCGTCCGCTGCAGATTGCTCAAACTCAACATACAGTTTGATGAATGATATTCGGGACCGGCCTTCAAGATACACTGAAAACATTTCTTACATGCTTGCTTCATCGATTATGTATTTCGTTTGAAATTGAACGAACCCACCAAATACAGATACAGGATATCTGTACAGAATACATGACACTCCCCTACGTATTTGAGGATCCATTTTCTCCCAAATCACACCTTTTAATTCTTCAAATGACAGAGTGAATGGAATCACAATATCTAATAGATTTTGAAACACAAATTTTACTCCTTAAGATATTTGTAATAAAATTTGGCCATGATAATACACTTTTAATCTTACTCTATCATCCATCACGGAATAGAGAAGATGAGAAAGAAAGCTTCGAGCTTCAGAGAACTCAAAGCTATGAGAAGAAGAAGATGAGAACTGGTTGGTAGCTCGGCATTAATTTGAGTATTTATGAAGCTCAAATCGGACCGTCCGACTGCATGCTCCATTTCAAAATTTTTTTTAACACTAAAATCGGACCATCCGTTTTGAGATTGGCCGCCAAAAAAATTCTCCATCTCCAAGAAATCGCTGGGTCCGATTTCCTTGGCTCAAAATCTTCTCCTTCCTCTCATGAAATCGCTCCGTCCGATTTCTTTGCAAACGAAATCACTGCCTCACAAATCGGACGGTCTAATTTATGTCCTCCCTCACCTGTATGAAATCGGACCATCCGATTTCTTCACACCACCTGAATGCTATGAAGCACGGATTCTTTCATGGTGCTGGTGTATCCGTGTCGGACACGAATCCGACACCGACACTCGGTAGATACTTCAAACGAGCGTATCAGCGGCGTGTCTTCTTGCGGTGTAAAATTTTGGTGGAGCGGTCACGAATCTGAACGAGTCCGACCCGAATTTTGGTGGAGCAGTCACGAATCCGAACGAGTCCGACCCGATTCAGATGTTCATGAGACGGATCTTTCTATTGGACTGCAAATCTTCAATTGATTTTGTGATTTTATGGCCCGATTAACCAATTTTTTCTTTATAATTGATTCATGATGGACTTGGAGGAGAAGAAATTGATATATTTTCTATTAGCGAGATGACAAGAGTAGATTAAAATTTTTTATTTTTTTTAATAATCACATAATTCTAAGACTTTTTTATACAATTATATTTACTCTTATATTTACAATATGATATTTTATTAATTTAATATATTATTTAAATTTTAATTCACAACGTATCCTAAACGTGTCGTATCCAATTTTTTATAAAAAGAACGTGTCGGCGTATCCGTGTCGTGTCATGTCCGTATCGCATGTCGTATCGGTGCTTCTTAGCCTGAATGTCATCACACCTCCGTAAAACTTCTCTAAAATCCATAACCATGCATTACACCAATATAGGTCTCATATGCAAAAAAGTTAGTCTGATTATAAAATATATATTAAATATAAAATAAATATTAAAAATAATTTAAAAATTAATTTTAGTATTTAATTTTAATATAAAAATAATATTTTGATAGACATATAACACCCTTACCCACTTCACATTAAAATGGGTATAACGTGACAATTGAGATCCACGAGCAAAGAGCTAACAATTTATATATTCATACGTACGAATGAATATTTATCGGAAATTCAGAATTCATTAATCAAGTTGGATTACTTTAGGGATTATTCTTTAATTAGCGATAACTCTTAAATGATTTTTCCTTTTTTTTTTGTTCTGCAAATGTGTTTCTTATTACGAATAGATAATACTTATTCTATGCAATTTATATTTAAAAATAAAAAATAAATTTAGATAAATTTGATTCTGATACATGTACTAAAATCAAAATATGCTTTCGTTTTAATGAGTTCATCAATTTTTATATGTAGAACAATTTTTTGTCCAATCATGAATTATGTGATTAACAATAACTTGGAGCATATTGAGATTGGTACTTTCAATTTTAGTATATTTAGTATTCTTTTTCTAATCTTTTCAACTATAAAATAGAAACACTTATACTGATGACTAAGCAGTGTGACACATTTCTAATTTAAAAATATTATATACATATAAAAATGAGTCATTAAATTATATAATAATTATTATATATTTGTATATAAATATATATTATTTAATTTATTTTTAATATATATTTTATATTTTAATATATTCTATACATATAATTAATTTTGTGATTAATTTTTTTGTGTAGATATAATTTGATTAATTCTATATATACACCTTTATGTAACTGATATTTTTGTTTTCAAATTTCTTGATGTTTCAACACGGCTAAGACATTGTGTTAATAATAAGGCTAAAGACACTAATGTTAGATGTTTATGTTGGGAATAAATAATATGATTACAATCTAATTAATTATGTGTCAAATAATTTGTTATTGTTATTATATTAAAATATTAATATAATAAGATCTTTGATTAAATTTAAAGATTTATCACTGTGATAGTAATCATAATATTAAAAGATAAATCTTTTATAGTTTAATTTAAATTGTTCTTGGTTATAGAATTATTAAAAACGGACATTATTATATATATATATATATATATATAATCGTTTTCATTGGATGAAGATTAATAGATCTCATTTATTAAATTATATATATAGAGATATGACCATTGAACGAACTCACTTTGAAAATTCCTAATGGTTATAATTGTAAAACCCGGTTAATTAACGGCTAATTAATCCATAAATGAGAATTTATTCTAGAAAGCATAAAATGTGATTTTTATGGCTAAATGTGATAGAGGAAATTAAGCTGAGAATTTTGGTACCAATTTTATAGAATTTCGGACCAAGATTGGACCGAACGGGCCAAACCGGGCCAACCGAATCCAAAGTGGGCCCTTAGCCCAACATAACTAAACCAAAACCCTAGTTTTCAGCATTCTCTCTCCTCACTAAACACACTCACATGCTGAAAATGGAGGCTATGGAGGGAAGAACACTCTCTCAAGTTCTTTCTCTCACTTGATCTTCAAACCACCATAACTTTTGATCTAGAGCTCCGATTGCCGCTCCGTTTGCGGCCACGCGTTCACCGCGAAGAGCTCTACAAAACCCATACAATCAATCTTGAGGTAAGTCACGTGTTTCTGTTCGAAATCCAAATCCTTATTTTCGAGTTTCATGGGTGAAATGTTGAGATTTTGGGTTCTTTGATGTTATAGGACCCAACTCTCTTAAAGGAGAAGGTTAATCTTGTCTCCTTGGACCTTGGGTGTGGTAAGATTCTCAATCCTAGTGTAATTTTGTTGTTCTATGATGTTTGGGTATTGAGATGTTGTGTATGGGTATGATGATTGTGGCTTAGGTTGTGTATATGTGAATATTGGAGCTTGATTGGTGATTTTGAAAAGCTTGGAAAGGGTTGGTGGTGAAAAATCTGTTCTTGGAGGTGTTGAGGCCTTGAGAGCTTGTGGATAAGTGATTTGGAAGTGCTCCGGTTGAGCTTGTGAAATCGGCTAAGGTATGGTTTCGGTTTCCCGTATCTAATACGTAATGTGGTAGGAAATACTTAGGCTAGAGGCCCTAAGATAGGCATTGAATGGTTGATGTTGTTGAATTGTTGATATATATGATGTGGTCATATATGTGATGATGATTAATGATGCCTTGGTGGTATGATGTATGAGAAATATGCATGTTGTGATATATGCTTGATGATTGGTTATGGTTGAATTGTGGGTTGAACCATGTTTATGGTGAGTATGATGTTGATTGTGTACAATAATGATTTATTGGGATTGGTGTTGTTGGAATTGGCATGAGGAAGAGTATATGATATGTCAATATGTTTGAGTTTGAGCCACTTGGGTGAAGTGGGTTAAAATGATGAGATAGTGATTTTGTAATTTGTGGTAAAGTGTCAATGTGTGAGTTGAGGAGGCTTGATGTTGAAATTGATGTATTTTGATTGATTTCAAAGGAAAGGGATGAAAATGGCATGTTTTGATTGATTTTGAAAAGAGTTGGAAATGGCTTGTTTTGAAAATGGCACTTTGTGGTTTTTATGAAAAACATGGTTTTTGGGCATACTTTGGCGAGACATAACTTGGACTACGGATCTCTGTTTTGTACCAAATCCTTTTAGAAATGAAATTGGATCCGGAATGTCCGTTCCGTTCGAAGAACGGGTGAAAAACGATTTAAAATGAGGAAGTTATGTCCGTTGGAAGATTGGGGTTTAAATTGGTGAATTCTGCAGCTTTTAACTTAGAAAATTTTTAGCAGAATGACCCCTTGCGCGTGGGTGCACTTGGCGCGTACGCGTCGTTCTTCCAGAAAGCGCCATCCACGCGTGCGCGTGATGTGCGCGGGCGCGCCGATTGTGCTGCACTCAATGCCCAGCCATTTTCCAGAGAGTTGTGCCAGAACTGTGCCAGCTTTGTGCCTGGGCACGAGAACACCCACGCGTACGCGTGGTTGACGCGTGCGCGTCGATTGGCAAATTTTTAATCCGTGCGTTAGCGTGCATGACGCTTGCGCGTCGATGAAGTTTTTGAGGCCATCCACGCGTGCGCGTGGAGTGCACGTACGCGTGGACCTGTTTTCATCCCAAAGTTGATTTTTGAGTTTTAAAAGCCAAATTTCAGACTTCTAAGCCTCCAATCTCACCACTTATATTTTAAATCATTATGATATGTCTAGCTATGATAAGAAAGGCTAGTAAATATGGTAACTTGCGAGTGAAGCAAGGGGAAAATGAATGATCATTGAGGATCAAGCATGATTATGTGAGATGCAGAGGATGGTGGTGGAAGTGCTTGTTATGCCATGGGCCGAAAGGCCGTATTTGTTAATGAGGTGGCTGGTTATGGATTTAACCGTGATGCCAATGGACTGGTATGGATTTAACCGTGAGCCGGATGGCTAGAGTATTGCCGTGTTACGGCGGAGCCATGATTATGGCCAAGTATAAATGCATATATGCTGTTGAATGAATTGTGAATGTTGCACTTCCACTATTGGAGATGAGAGTTTCCCTGGGAGGAAGCAGTGGCTAGCCACCACGTGCTCCAGGTTGAGACTCGAAGCTCTTTTGACCCTATGTCATAAGTGTGGCCGGGCACTGTGAAAGACCCGGATGAGCTCGCCCCCGTAAATATTCACCAGTGAAGGTGATGGATATAGATCATGATTATGATCAAGTTTATGACGAGTATAACTCGAGCTGGGGATACGTGACAGAGGGACAGTCCAATGGTTAGCTACCAGGACTTGTCGGGTTGGCTCTATAACCGACAAATGATATCATCAGCCACTAGGGACAGGCATTCATCATATGCATACTATATGAATTGTTTGAGATTGCCTATTTGACTGCATATTATTTGCTAATTGTCTAAATGTCTTACTTGTTCCTAATTGTATATTTCTTGCTTGATATAACTGTGTTTGCTACATTATACTCCTGCTGGTGGTTGGGAGGTTTGAAGGAATTGGAAAAGGAAGTATTAGTTAGACTGAAGTATCTTTAGTCAGATGCCCTTTATGGTTTAGCTTGCTTATAAGCTTTGATATTATCTGGAGGAAGTTCTAGGATTGCCTTTGGCTTTCCTCCATTATTATGTATTATATATGTGGAAGCTGTTACCATGCTGGGGACCTCTGGTTCTCACCCATGCGGATTTTGTGGTTTTCAGATGCAGGACGTGAGGTTTCCCGTTGAGGCATGCTGGAGACTTCTATAATTGCGAAGATCTTTTGTTCTCGGGGCTATGTTTTGGTTTATATATTTTGCTTAGATACTTTTATCTCCATTAAATAATACACACTGTGATGACTCCTCTTATGGGAGATTTTGGAGAATAGGTTTTATGTATTTGTGTCCCTTTGGGTTTCCTTTGGGGTTTTCCTTATTCTTATCATATGTATATATTGCTATGCTCGTACCGGTTATCTTCACAGCCGGATTTTGAGTCTTGATATTCTTGTTTTTGACACTTCTTTGTATATATATAATCTCGCGTTGGTTTATCCTTGCCCGTTACGTTATCGATCGGAGTGTTGCGTTTTTGAGTTGCGGTTTTTTGTTTACCCCTTTTTCTACAAAGGCTCCTAGTTATAATCAATCATTCATACTACTATACGTACTAGATTTTTTATTTTAGAGGTCGTAATACCTTGCCAACTCTGAATTATGACTTAAGCATAAGACTCCGTATGGTAGGGTGTTACAATAATTATCGCATATTTGTCAATAGAATATTTTCAAAATGAACATAGTAATAGAGTTCCTTTGACTTGCGACTATCATAGTAATTGACAATGTATTTATTATACTTTAATTTCGGACACCTAATACCCTAGGGTGCTAGTTGAATGGACATTGGGTACGATTTAAATACTTGTAGAATTAATGATTAGTCAATAAAGAATCCGTCAACTCTCAGTAAAGAGTTTGAACTCTATGATTATAATGACTGAGATGAATAAAACTTTGGCCAAAGAAATTGAATGAATGAAAAAATGAGTATCTTAAGTCATTTACAGTTCATTATAATAATGGTAACAAGTTAGAGTTTGACAATTAAACCATACTCTAAAGGTTAACCAAAAGCTAGAAAGATGGAAGGAACTATACTTTATTCTTTTCGCATTCTTAGTAAAAATATATTATTTCATAGTATCGGGTCGTTAAGGAGTGTTGCTAGACGCTAACCTTGATTAGTAAATTTAATATGACTAATTTACTACCCACTTAGTATTAAACTTATGAGATCACACACTAACGAGTGTTCTAATCTTTACTTTAAAATTATTTAAGTAATATTTTGATTTGATCAAATAAATAATTATATTAATTCAAATAGAATATTATTATATTCTTTGTTAGCACTAAGAATATAATAATAGTATGACAATTGAGAATGAGATTTGAGAATAATTAATTATTCTATTTTTAAATTTGAATTCTAAATTTAGATGAGATCTTAACTAAATTTTGTTTTAAATTGAGTTATGATATGATTCATAAATTTAAAAGATTCAAGTTTAAAATAGTAAGATATGATTTAAATTTGAATTGAGATTCAAATTTAAAATCATTAACAAATCTCATACTATATATATGTATGCCAAGAGCAGAGAAAACATATGAGAATAAAACACAAGAATTTTATTCCTTTATCTCTAAACACATAAACGTATGTGAGCTTAATTCTTAGAGAAAAATTTTATAGCGTGCAAAGAGTTGTAAGAGATCTCTCAAATTAGATCAGATGTCCATTGGTCAAGGAGTTGACAGCAAAGGTTGGTTTCGGTGTGCATACGCATAGCACCTTCGTATCATCGAAAGAGAAAGTGATTCTTACTAGCGTACACATAGGTATTTAGATCTAATCTATATCTATATATTATTTATTTGAATAAAATTTAAACACAAAATAGATCTTTAGAATTATTTTATTTTCTTCCGCTACGTGTTATGAATTAATAAGATTTCAAATTTTTTTAACATGTGATGCAATTTTTTCCATTGAGATGGTTTTTAATAATTAATAGTTAATTTATTTTAATTATTTGACTGTGATTAAATTATTACTCTTTTAATATAATAGTTATATTTATAATCAAATATTTTGTTTGATTCTATTTATTAATTAAATTTATCGTGATTTTAGTCACAATAAAAAGAATAAGATGCAAAATATTTTTTTATTATATATATATATATATATATATATATATATATATATATATATATATATATAAGTGTCAAATTTGATTTGATAGTTTTGTAAGGCTAAATGTTAATCTATTAAATTAAATTTAGATTTGATTAATGTGTTTTGAATATTATAATTTTAGAAATTAATTTTTTTAATATTTTTTTATTATAAAGAGCGGTCTGACAATTAGGAGTTTTATTTTCAAGATAATAATCAGTATATATATCTAATGTATTAGGGATTTAATTTTATATTTTTATCTAGACAATTTGGGATTATAAAATTTAATCCATGAGAACTGATAAAAATTCTCTAACAATAAAGATAAATCCTAAAAGTTAGGAGGTCGCTTGAAAAAATAAATTTATCTCTTGTTTACAAGAAGCAACCTGACAACCAGAAAACTTGTACTCAAAGATAGAATTTATTTATGCATATGATGATGTATAAGAAGAATTAATTTTATACTTGAACCAAGACAACCTAGAAATATAAAATACAATTCAGTTAAATACTTGTCTGACAATCAGATAATTATTTGGAATTATAATTGTATGGGATATAATTTGATCATGTTTATTTAGAATAGGTACAAGTAAAAACTTAACAACCAAGGTACTCATTCATAATCCTAAATGATTCTAACAGAAATATAAATTTCTTAATTTACTTTCATACTTAAAATTTTTAAATATGTCTATCTTTTGTGTGACATACTTGAAAGTAATATATTAGATACAATTTGATAATTGAATTTCCAAAGATTTATCATTGAGATTATAATTCTACCGAAATAATATCCTCCAGTAAAATTGGTTATAGAACGGTTAAAACTTGTGAAGTATTTTGAATATTATTTTATCGTAATATGAATTATTTTGACAACGATGAGTTCCAATTTCAAAGGCATCTCCCCACTATTTATTACAGAACATCTTAAGAAGATGTATGGTACCCAAAGTAAGATCGTACGACTATCAAAGATTTTATTTAAACTAGTAAAAGTATTGGGAGATATATTTTGAATTAAACAACTTTAGAAGTTGGAATGCCATTAGGCAAATGACTTTAGCGAGATTTATTCTTACAAATATTTTTGGAGATTTATTTTGTTACAAACAATTTATAATTGGCCTTAATATGATTAAGGTTTGTGATCTTTTTGAAAAAACTCAATATAAGTATTGAAGATGCAAATCGAAATTGCTCTTAAAGGTTGGTTTGACCAATAATAAAGATATTGAATATTTTTATTATAAGAACTTAAAATAAAACCTCTAATATTTAATTGATATTCTAATACACAAATATTAGTACTCTATGTACTCCATCATGTTTAAGAAACATGAAATTTGATTTAGTTGAGAATCACTATTTGTTAAATATTTGGACTACGTTTTAAAAATGTTGCTAAATTAATAAAATTCTCACTAAATCTACCCATATGAGTTATAGAAAAGGCATAAATCTAAACTCAAGAACATTAGAGTTTTGAGATGTTTAAAAGATTGCACAACAATAGAATTGATTTTAGGTCCGATAAATGAGATTTATTGGTTACTCTAAAAAAATAATGAGTATTATTTCTATCACTCTTCGTACGACAAAGTGTTTGTAATAAGAGGTTGAACTCTTTTTAAAAAAGGAATTTCCTTTTCGAAGGAAGGCAAGGTGAACAAAAGGAACTTGATGAAGTTCAAGACAATAAAAAAATTTGATTTGTGTAATGTGAGGAGCACAATAATTTCTCAGAAGAATAGAAGGTTTGATTGTCAAACTAATTTTTAAAAAGTAACCTATGTATATAATGATACAATTTTATAGAGATAGATCTATTCGTTACTTAGATTTTTCATATCTATGTATATTGATACCAAGTAAAAGATATATAGTATGAAAGATTCTGAAAAGAACTATCATCTGATAGACATTAGAATCATCTTCAATAAGAATTGTTTTTAAAATAAAAATTATGTACCATTGTAGTGGGAGATTTCATATTTTGAAAAAATTTGATATCTTTTATGCACTAAGTATATATTGTAAAAGATCAAGCACACATATTCAAAAGCTAATGTGTTTAAGTTTAAAAGAGTTTTGATAAATACAAATGTGCATTAAAAATTATACACATGATTGATTGGCTCGTGCAAGTGGGAGATAATATTTGTCAATTCCTAATGGTTATAATTACCGCATATTTGTCAATAGGATATTCTCAAAATGGACATAGTAACAGAGTTCCTTTGACCTGCGACTATCATAATAATTGATAACGTATTTATTATACTTTGATTTCGGACATCTAATACCCTAGGGTGCTAGTTGAATAGACATTGGATATGATTTAAATACTTGTATAATTGATGATTAGTCAATAAAGAATCCGTCAACTCTCGGTAAAGAGTTTGAGCTTTATGATTATAATAATTGAGATGAATAAAATTTTGGTCAAGGGGATTGAATGAATGAAGAAATGAGTTTCGTAAGTCATTCACAGTTCATTATAATAATGGTAATAAGTTAAAATTTGACAATTAAACCATACTCTAAGGGTTAATCAAGAGTTAGAAAGATGGAAAGAATTATACTTTATTCTTTTCGAGTTCTTAGTAAATATATTACTTCATACTATTGGGTCGTTAAGAAGTGTTGCTAGATAGCAACCTTGATTTGTAAATTTAGTATGACTAATTTACTACCCGCTTAGTATTGAACCTATGGGGTCACCCGCTAATGAGTGTTCTAATCTTTGTGTTAGAATTATTTAATTATTATTTTAATTTGATCAAATAAATAATTATATTAATTCAAATGGAATATTATTATATTCTTTGCTAACACCAAGAATATAATAATAGTATGACAATTGAGAATGAGATTTGAGAATAATTAGTTATTCTATTTTTAAATTTGAATTCAAAATTTAGATGAGATTCTAACTGATTCTGTTTCAAATTGAGTTATGATATGATTCATAAATTTGAAAGATTCAAATTTAAAATCAGTAACAAATCTCATACTATATATATGAATGCCAAGAGTAGAGAAAATATATGAGAATAAAATACAAGAATTTTATTCCTTTACTTCTACACACGTAAACGTATGTGAGGCTAATTCTTAGAGAAGCAAATTATGACGTGCAAAGAGTTATAAGAGATCTCTAAAATTAGATCAGATGTCTATTGGTTAAGAAATTGACAGTAAAAGTTAGTTTCGGTGTGGATATGCATAGCGCTTTCGTACTATCGAAGGAGAAAGTGATTTTTATTAGCGTATACACACGTATATTTAGATTTGATCTATATGTATATATTGTTCATTTGAATAAAATTTAAGCATAAAATAGATTTTTAGAATTATTTTTTTTCTTTCACTCCGTATTATGAACACATGGTAATTTCTGAATTTAAATATAGATAATAATGAACATTAATAGTTTAATTTTCATAATTGTTAGATTATCATATATAAATCTTTAAAATACATTGACATACTCATACTTTAGGTAGCGTTTGTTTTCGAAGACAGGACACAGAGACATGGACACCGAAAGTATAAAACGTGTTTGGAGGTAGAGATATGGACACGGAACACATTGTCTCCGGGATACTATTTTATATTTTTGTGTTCACTCTTTTAAGAAGGACAATGATGGATACGAGATTTAAAAAGATGGACACGGATTTTTTAATCAAAATTTTTTCTCTTTCTATCCTTAGATATTTTTTATTATTCTACTATTATCTCTTCTTATTTTTCCTAATTTTAGCTTCTTCTCTACATCGGAGTTCTTTTTTCTCTGTGTTCTTTTTTTAGATACTCTTTTTTTGTAGAATTTTTTATTTGACTGGATAATTAATTTATTCCTTTTTATTTTTCATTCTCTTCTTTGTGGCATGCTGTATTAATGGAGATTTAATTCACTTTTCTATTTTATGTTACTTTATTTATTCTTAATTTTGTTACTTTAATACCATTTTTATCTTATTGGTTCATAGACCAATTTTTCTTGTAATTTTTTGTACTCTTACGTACTCTTATTTTTTATTAAATTAATTTGTACGATGTAAAAAATTTGGAATTACATGGCTATTTCAATTATTTTGCATATTATTTTAGTTTTGTCCATGTCTATCCAAACATAATACAGGACATTACATCAGTGTCTTGTCCATTATATCCAAACACAAAACACAAAAAATAATTTTTAGTATCTCCGTTTTATTGTCTCTATCTTAATGTCATGTTCTATCCTGTTTCCAAAAACAAATGCAGCCTTAAGAGCGGATCGGAGCTTGGTGCGACGATGGGAACCATGCCTCCTCCCCAAAAACATTTTTAAAACTTTGATTATATAGCCATGTGTAGGAAATTAAGGTAGCTCAAATGGTTAGTTTTCACAAGTGTGGGGTAAGTATTTATTTATTTACTTATTTTGTGAGATGGGTTCAATCAAATCCCATTCTTGAATGTTATTTTTTTAGACGTAGGAATGATTTTATATTATTTATGTTTTTGTACTTTTGAAACGAGGGCTTAAGGGGAAAGTCAGATACAATTTTTTTCACTCTTATTAATGAATGTCAAAATAGAGAATATCTTGTAATTTATATTAAAGGAGATATTTTTTCTTGAATATTTACTCAAATTGGTCCCCAAGAAATTTTGAAATGGACGTTTTGGTCCCTAACAAAATTTAATTATGTAATTAGTCCCCAACTTTTGTAAACGTCCGTCATTTTAGTCCTCCTATTAGTTTTCTCCGTCAAATTTTAACAGTGGAGTCCAACGTGTCGTGTTAAGGTGTTGAGTCAGCTGTTAAACGCCACATGGGATGAAAGGCAAAATAGTCCCTAGAAATACAACTACAAATTTGTTCTTGTATGATGCCCTAGATCCTAAAACAATGGTGTGAAGGTCATAATCATCTTCGTGTGCTACTCTGAAAACGTGTAACCATGGCAAGTGGAGGGAATTCAGCAAGTTCTTATCATCAACGAGTTATTAGAGGTAGCGGAGATGGTAGTGCTAGCAGTGCTTCAGGTGGCCCCAAATTTGGAATTGCAAGAGGAGAGAATCCAAGATGCCACTGTGGAGCTTATGCCATTGTTGTGGAATCTGGAACAGATAAGAACCCAAGAAGACCTTTCTTTGGTTGTCCTTATTATAGGGTAAGAAACATTGGGTATGGTATCTTCTTTATGCATTGTTAAATTTATGGGTTAACTCTGATTTTGTGCATTTTCCCCTTCAATGTAGGAGAATCTTCCACACTGTGAATTTTTTATATGGTTTGACAAAATTTTTTCCCATGAAATGGCATGAAATGGGAGATAGCCAGCATAATGTTGTACTGGAAGAGAGGGTGAAGAAGTTAAAGATTTGGTAGATGAATTAGAGAAGAAGACTAAGAATATAAGTAAAAGGAGGGAGTAGAGCAGTCATTGGAAAAATGTGTTCTTTTTCATGCTAGGTTTTTTGGTTTGTATTTTTTTAGGAAAGATATAGTTAGGTAGGAAAAGAAGGGAATTAAGTGCTTATTATGTATGGATATATTGTAATTGAATAATTGATCAAAGTGTAATTGCTAATATTATAGTCTGTCAGAATTGTGTAATGAAATTTCCTTTGCCAAATATTAGAATCATATGCATTCACAAAAATAATGTTTCAAAAAACCTGATTTAATACAAATCACATCACTCATAATTTTCAAAATAGTCTAATAACCATAATTTCATATATTTGAAATCAAGTATCAAAGTTCTGAATATTCCAACAAAAAACTTACTCCTAGCTAGTTTATATCTGTTGCTAGCATCAAAGATACATTCCAAAAACATAGCTCAAAGTTGCATAAATGCACTACATAACCATAATCTGTTACAAAAGGGTTTTAATAAACTAAACAACATAACTACAATCAGCATGATATCATAGAGCAATATCATTTCTTCTTTTGGAGGTTGAGTCCTGGTGTAGGCATGAACTTGAATATTCTGGCAACAGTTCTAGAGCTTGTAGCAGCAACTGTTTCCGGAGAGATTCTTGGTATCTGATTCGGATGGAGTGACCTAGGCACTGGAGCAAATGGGGCTGTAGGTGGAGGAGTCAAAGTTGATGGAGGTAAAGGTCTTGGAGCCGAAACAAGCTTCATAGGAGGTGTTGGGGCAGTGACCGGAGCTACATGAGGTCTCAGAATTTGTTGTTTAGGTCTTGGAGGCCTAAAACTTGTTGTTGATGCAACTTGGTTGGATGAGTTAGTAGTTTTCTCCTAACACAAGACAAAGTAACAAGACAAGTAAGTACATGAATGGCATACAAAGCATCGAATATAATCCAATTTAGAAAGGTACCTGTGGCTGTGGTTGAGGGGCTGAGAGGGTTACTTGTACTTCTTCCTGTGACCCTGCTGTAATGGTGGATCCATTTCCATTACCCTTTTTTTTTTACCTTTATTCTTTGGTGGGGGTTTAGGCCTTGGTGGTCCCTTGCATGTTTTTGCATTGTGGCCAGATTCGCCACATTTTTGACAGGTAACCTTGAATGTTCGTCGTCCTTTTGATCTATCACGCGCGTCTTCAACAGGGTCCGCCTTCCTTTTTTTCTTCCGGCGGCCTGCAGGTCTTCTAATGATGGGTGGCTCTGGAGATAGTAGTCCAGTATTCACCCAATACTCTTCTGAGTTGACAGGTTTCATGACATGCTCATAGGTTGCTCTAAATGCATCCATCTTTAGCCAAGGATGCACATATAGTTCTGGCCTATCACACCTCTTTTGAATAGCTGCTAATGCATGAACACATGGTATTCCTACAAAAGAATTAACTAGCGTTGACTTTAATACAGCAGAATGCATATCTTAAACTCATGTAAGTCAAATACAATATGTTATGACTACCTGTCAGTTGCCACATATTGCAGGTACAAGTATGCCTTCCAAGATTAACACCAACCTTCTTTGAATGTGTCTACACCTCAAACACGTTACGATCATTGTCACCAGTCCATTGAGCCATCCAGAATTTAGTATCCTTCATAAGGTCCTCCAATTTCCTTTGCTGAACTGGTGCCAGTACTCCAGTGTAGGTGCTTAGAATCTTCTTGTGTTTTGCCATTCTCCTCATCAAGTAGCAACGAATCTCCTCCAACATGGTGAGAATAGGCTTTCCCTTATAGTGGTTAATTTTGGCGTTCCAGACCTCACTCATGTTGTTGGTCACGTTGTCAAGTTTTGGCCAATGACTAAAATAAGATTTGGTCCAGCAAGAGGGTTGAAACTTTGCAAGATATCCCCATGCTTCTTCGTTCATCCTCTTTAGCCTCTGCATATGATGTTGGAACTCTGCATCTGTTCTACTCTTTGCAAATGTCCACATTATATTTTTTAGTTGTTTGTCCTTAAACTTCCCAATAAAATTCTTCCAAATGTGTCTTACACAATTTCTGTGGTGTGCATTTGGCATCACCTCATGCAAAGCAGGCAGTAAACCCTAAAGAAGGCATCAAAATGAACAAACACATATACAGACTTTTTTAATAAAATCATAGATCAGAGAGTAAGATCCCCAAAAAAATTATTTATCAAACAAATAAGCCCTTAAATAAATTATTTATCAGACAGATTGGTCCTTAGTAATATAATTTGACAGTCATCTAGACCCTTTCATCCACCCGAAAACCTTATTAGAACACTATTTCATATTAACTTCACCTCAATTCAATTCAAATATAATGACATCAAGTCAAATTTAATTACTACAAATAGTACAATTCAAATAAAAGACAAGAGCATAAGAGACTTATAATCAATTACACTAATTCAAATGTCACGCATTCCACTAATAATATCTGCCAATAATATCACATGAACAGTAACATGCTCTTTATATAACATGAATTGTAACATGCTATTATACATGCTCTTTATATAACATGAACAGTAACATGCTATTATAACATGAATAGTAACATGCTATTATATTATGCAACAATATACATGATATTATTAGGTGAAGAAGTAACACGCTCTTTATATATGCCAATAATATCACATGAATAGAAACACACTTTTTTGTATGGCACGCTTCCTGGTGCACGAAATTGCAATCACACTTTTGCAATTCCGCACAACTAACCAGCAAATGCACTGGGTCGTCCAAGTAATACCTTACGTGAGTAAGGGTCGATCCCACGGAGATTGTCGGCTTGAAGCAAGCTATGATTATCTTGTAACTCTTAGTCAGGATATCAAAAATTATCAGGTTTAATTGTGAAAAGTAAAAGAACATGAAACAGGTACTTATTTTGCAGTAATGGAGAACATGTTGAGATTTTGGAGATGCTCTATCTTCTGAATCTCTGCTTTCCTACTGTCTTCTTCTTCATGCACGCAAGGCTCCTTCCATGGCAAGCTGTATGTAGGGTTTCACTGTTGTCAATGGCTACCTCCCATTCTCTCAGTGAAAATGTTCAACACGCTCTGTCACAGCACGGCTAATCATCTGTCAGTTCTCAATCAGGTTGGAATAGAATCCATTGATTCTTTTGCGTCTGTCACTAACGCCCAGCCTTCAGGAGTTTGAAGCTCATCACAGTCATTCAGTCCTTGAATCCTACTCAGAATACCACAGACAAGGTTTAGACCTTCCGGATTCTCTTGAATGCCGCCATCAATTCTAGCTTATACCATGAAGATTCTGATTAAGGAATCCAAGAGATATCTACTCAATCTAAGGTAGAACGGAGGTGGTTGTCAGGCACACGTTCATAGGTGAGAATGATGATGAGTGTCACAGATCATCACATTCATCAGGTTTAGGAACAAGTGATATCTTAGAATAGAAGCAAGCGTGATTGAATGAAAAACAGTAGTAATTGCATTAATCCATCAAGACACAGCAGAGCTCCTCACCCCCAACCATGGGGTTTAGAGACTCATGCTATAGAAGATACAATGAGAAATGTGTAAAGTGTTATGAGGTAGAGATACAATGTCAAAAGGTCCTATTAATAGTGAACTAGTAACCTAGGGTATACAGAAATGAGTAAATGACGTAAAAATCCACTTCCGGGGTTCACTTGGTGTGTGCTTGGGCTGAGCATTGAAGCTTTCATGTGTAGAGACTTTTTCTGGAGTTAAACGCCAGCTTTTATGCCAGTTTGGGCGTTTAACTACATTTTTTGTGCCAGTTCCGGCGTTAAACGCCGAAAATTCTGAAGCTGATTTGCAATGCCAGTTTGGGCCATCAGATCTCGGGCAAAGTATGGACTATTATACATTGCTGGAAAGCCTAGGATGTCTATTTTCCAACGCAATTAAGAGCGCGCCAATTGGGATTCTGTAGTTCCAGAAAATCCACTTCGAATGCAGGGAGGTCAGAATCCAACAGCATCTGCAGTCCTTTTTAGCCTCTAAATCAGATTTTTGCTCAGGTCCCTCAATTTCAGCCAGAAAATACCTGAAATCACAGAAAAACACACAAACTCATAGTAAAGCCCAGAAAAGTGAATTTCAACTAAAAACTAATAAAAATGTAATAAAAACTAACTAAAATATACTAAAAACATACTAAAAACAATGCCAAAAAGCGTATAAATTATTCGCTCATCACAACACCAAACTTAAATTGTTGCTTGTCCCCAAGCAACTGAAAATCAAAATAGAATAAAAAGAAGAGAATATACTATAGACCCCAAAACATCAAAGAAACTTAGCTCCAAATAGATGAGCGGGACTAGTAGCTTTTTGCTTCTAAACAGTTTTGGCATCTCACTTTATCCTTTTAAGTTTAGAATGATTGGCATCTATAGGAACTCAGAAGTCAGATAGTGTTATTGATTCTCCTAGTTAAGTATGATGATTCTTGAACATAGTTACTTTATGAGTCTTGGCCGTGGCCCAAAGCACTCTGTTTTCCAGTATTACCACCGGATACATACATTCCACAGACACATAACTGGGTGAACCTTTTCAGATTGTGACTCAGCTTTGCTAGAGTCCCCAATTAGAGGTGTCCAGGGTTCTTAAGCACACTTTTTTTGCTTTGGATCACGACTTTAACCGCTCAGTCTCAAGTTTTCACTTGACACCTTCACGCCACAAGCACATGGTTAGGGACAGCTTGGTTTAGCCGCTTAGGCCAAGATGTTATTCCTGTGGGCCCTCCTATCCACTAATGCTCAAAGCCTTGGATCCTTTTTATTTTTACCCTTGCTTTTTGGTTTAAAGGGCTATTGGCTTTTTCTGCTTGTTTTTTTTTTTTGAATATTCACTGCTTTTTCTTGCTTCAAGAATCAATCTGATGATTTTTCAGATCCTCAATAACATTTCTCCTTTTCCATAATTCTTTCAAGAGCCAACAAGTTTAACATTCTTTCAACAAATTCAAAAGACATATGCACTGTTCAATCATTCATTCAGAAAACAAAAAGTATTGTCACCACATCAAACTAATTCAACTAGTTTCAGAGATGAATTCGAAATCCTATACTTCTTATTCTTTTGTGATTAAAGCATTTTTCATCTAAGAAAGGTGATGGATTCATAGGACATTTATAACTTCAAGGCATAGACACTAAGACACTAATGATCATAAGACACAAACATAGATAACATAAGCATAAAAATTCGAAAAACAGAAAAACAAAGAACGAGGAGATTAAAGAACGGGTCCACCTTAGTGACGGCGGCTTGTTCTTCCTCTTGAAGATCTTATGGAGTGCTTGAACTCCTCAATGTCTCTTTCTTTTTTTTTTTGCTCCTCTCTCCTGATTCTTTGATCTTCTCTAATTTCATGGAGGAGGATGGAATGTTCTTGGTGCTCCGCCCTTAGTTGTCCCATGTTGGAACTCAATTCTCCTAGGGAGGTGTTGATTTGCTCCCAATAGTTTTGTGGAGGAAAGTGCATCCCTTGAAATGAATCTCTCCATCTGCCATGACTCGGAGGTGGAATCTTTTGCCTTCCCTTTCCTCTTTCTAGAGGTTTCTCCGGCCTTAGATGCCATAAATGGTTATGGAGAAACAAAAAGCAACACTTTTATCACACCAAACTTAGAAGGGTTGCTCGTCCTCGAGCAAAAGAAGAAAGAAGATAGAGAATGGTGGGGTGGGTGGGGATCCTGTGGGGTCCACAGATCCTGAGGTGTCAAGGATAATTCATCCCTGCACCAAGTGGCGAGCAAAAATGCTCTTTCTGCCAATCTTGGCGTTAAACGCCGGGCTGGTGCCCATTTCTGGCATTTAACGCCAGCTTGGTGCCTATTCCTGGCGTTAAACGCCAGTCTGGTGCCCCTTTCTGGCGTTAAACGCCCAGAATGGTGCCAGACTGGGCGTTAAACGCCCATTTGCTGCCCTTACTGGCGTTTAAACGCCAGCTAGCTTTTCCTCCAGGGCGTGCTGTTTTTCTTTCTGTTTTTCATTCTGTTTTTGCTTTTTCAATTGTTTTTGTGACTTCCCATGATCATCAACCTATAGAAAACATAAATTAACAAAGGATAATAGATAATATAACATTGGGTTGCCTCCCAACAAGCACTTCTTTAATAGTTTAATGTCAGTAGCTTGACAGTGGGCTTTCATGGAGCCTCACAGATACTCAGAGCAATGTTGGAACTTCCCAACACCAAACTTAGAGTTTGAATGTGGGGGTTCAACACCAAACTTAGAAGTTGGTTGTGGCCTCCCAACACCAAACTTAGAGTTTGACTGTGGGGGCTCTGTTTGACTCTGTTTTGAGAGAAGATCTTCATGCTTCCTCTCTTTCCTGTCTGCAAACCATGGTACTTCCTGAATGGCGAAGAGTTGCTCATCCGGAAAGGTTTCAGAGATCTCAGTAGGAGGGTGGGGCGCTCCTGCTACTGGTTCTATCCGGGACAGGTGATCAGCTACTTGATTCTCTGTCCCTTTTCTGTCTCTTATTTCTATATCAAACTCTTGCAGAAGCAACACCCATCTTATGAGCCTGGGTTTTGAATCCTGCTTTGTGAGTAGATATTTAAGAGCAGCATGGTCAGTGTACACAATCACTTTTGATCCTACTAGATAGGATCTAAACTTATCAATGGCATAAACCACTGTAAGTAACTCTTTTTCTGTGGTTGTGTAATTCTTCTGTGCATCATTTAAAACACGGCTAGCATAATAAATGACGTGCAAAAGCTTGTTATGTCTCTGTCCCAACACTGCACCTATGGTATGGTCACTGGCATCACACATTAGTTCGAATGGTAATGTCCAGTTTGGTGCAGAGATAACTGGTGTTGTGACCAGCTTAGCTTTCAGAGTCTCAAACGCCTGCAGACACTCCTTATCAAAGATAAATGGCGTGTCAGCAGCTAGCAGATTACTCAGAGGTTTGGCAATTTTTGAAAAATCCTTTATAAACCTTCTGTAGAATTCTGCATGCCCCAGAAAGCTTCTGATTGCCTTAACATTGGCAGGTGGTGGTAATTTTTCAATTACCTCCACCTTAGCTTGATCCACCTCTATTCCTTTGTTTGAAATTTTGTGCCCAAGGACAATTCCTTCAGTCACCATAAAGTGACATTTTTCCCAGTTTAAGACTAGGTTAGTCTCTTGGCACCTTTTCAGGACAAGTGCTAAATGATCAAGACAGGAGCTAAATGAGTCTCCAAATACTGAGAAGTCATCCATGAAGACTTCCAGGAACTTCTCTACCATATCAGAGAAGATAGAGAGCATGCACCTCTGAAAGGTTGCAGGTGCATTACACAGACCAAAGGGCATCCTTCTGTAGGCAAATACTCCAGAAGGACATGTGAATGCTGTTTTCTCTTTATCCTGAGGATCTACTGCAATTTGGTTATAACCTGAATAGCCATCCAAAAAGCAGTAGTATTCATGACCTGCTAGTCTCTCTAGCATCTGGTCTATGAATGGTAAGGAAAAATGATCCTTTTTGGTGGCTGTATTGAGCCTTCTGTAGTCAATACACATACGCCACCCTGTAACTGTTCTTGTAGGAACCAGTTCATTTTTTTCATTATGAACCACTGTCATGCCTCCCTTTTTGGGGACAACGTGTACAGGGCTCACCCAGGGGCTATCAGAAATAGGATAAATAATTCCAGCCTCTAGTAACTTAGTGACCTCTTTCTGCACCACCTCCTTCATGGCTGGATTTAGCCGCCTCTGTGGTTGAACCACTGGCTTAGCATCATCCTCCAATAGGATCTTGTGCATGCATCTTGCTGGGCTAATGCCCTTAAGATCACTTATGGACCACCCAAGAGCTGTCTTGTGTGTCCTTAGCACTTGAATCAGTGCTTCCTCTTCCTGTGGATTTAAAGCAGAGCTTATGATCACTGGAAAAGTGTCACCCTCTCCCAGAAATGCATACTTCAGGGATGGTGGTAGTGGTTTGAGCTCAGGTTTGGAAGGCTTATCCTCTTCCTGAGGAATTTTCAAAAATTCTTTTGTTTCCTCTGGTTCTTCCTGATCAGGCTGAACATCCTTGAAGATGTCCTCTAGCTCTGATTCTAGACTTTCAGTCATATTGATCTCTTCTACCAAAGAGTCAATAATTTCTGCGCTCATGCAGTCATCTGGTGTGTCCGGATGCTGCATAGCTTTTACAGCATTCAACTTGAACTCATCCTCATTGACTCTCAGGGTTACTTCCCCTTTTTGTACATCAATAAGAGTTCGTCCAGTTGCTAGGAAAGGTCTTCCTAGAATGAGAGTTGCACTCTTGTGCTTCTCCATTTCCAGCACTACAAAATCAGTTGGAAAGGCGAATGGCCCAACCTTGATAATCATGTCCTCAATTATGCCTGATGGATATTTAATGGAGCCATCAGCAAGTTGGAGACATATCCGGGTTGGTTTGACTTCTTCAGTCAACCCAAGCTTTCTAATAGTGGATGCAGATATTAGATTGATACTTGCTCCAAGGTCACACAGGGCTGTCTTGGTGCAAGCACCTTCTAATGTGCATGGTATCATAAAGCTTCCTGGATCTTGAAGCTTTTCTCGTAAGCTTTTCAGAATGACTGCACTGCATTCTTCAGTGAGAAACACTTTTTCAGTTTCTCTCCAATCCTTCTTATGACTTAAGATCTCTTTCATGAACTTAGCATAAGAAGGTATTTGCTCAAGCGCCTCTGCAAACGGAATCTTTATTTCAAGAGTCCTTAGATAGTCTGCAAAGCGGGCAAATTGCTTATCCTGTTCCGCTTGGCGGAGTTTCTGAGGATAAGGCATCTTGGCTTTATATTCTTCAACCTTAGTTGCTGCAGGTTTATTCCTTACAGAGGTGGTTGGAGAAGCCTTTTTAGAGGGATTACTATCAGCACTCTCAGGTGTCTGATCCCTCATTGGTGTTTGAACGCCAGGATTGGGTGAGGAATGGGCGTTTAACGCCAACTTTTTCCCCTTTTCTGGCGTTTGAACGCAGAACTGGGCAGGGAATGGGCGTTTAACGCCAGCTTTTCCCCCCTTTCTGGCGTTTGAACGCCAAGAGTATTCCTCTCTGGGCTCTTACTGTCCTCAGAGGGATTTTGGACAGTGGTTTGGTTATCCTCTGTCAATTGTTCCTTTATTGGCTTTTTGCTATTTTGAGCAGTGTTATTCAATGTCTTCCCACTCCTCAGTTGAACTGCTTGGCATTCTTCTGTTATCTGTTTAGATAACTGCTGTTTTGCCTGATTCAACTGTGATTCTATGTTCTTGTTAGCAATTTTAGTTTCTTGGAGCATCTCTTTAAATTCTGCTAACTGTTTTGTCATCAGGTGTAATTGCTGATTAAGCTCAACCATCTGTTCTTGAGGATTAGGATCAGTGGCTACTGCCATAACTTCTTCTTTTGTAAAGGACTCATTGCTAGAGTACAAATGTTGATTTCTAGCAACAGTATCTATAAGCTCTTGAGCCTCTTCAATCGTCTTCCTCATATGTATAGATCCACCAGTTGAGTGGTCTAGAGACATCTGAGCTTTTTCTGTAAGCCCATAGTAGAAGATGTCTAACTGTACCCACTTTGAAAACATTTCAGAGGGGCATTTTCTTAGCATACCTCTATACCTCTCCCAGGCATTATAAAGGGATTCATTATCCTCTTGTTTAAAGCCTTGGATGTCCAGCCTTAACTGTGTCATCCTTTTTGGAGGGTAAAATTGATTCAGGAATTTGTCTGATAACTGTCTCCATGTTTTTATGCTTGCTGTGGGTTGGTTATTCAACCACCTCTTAGCTTGATCTTTTACAGCAAATGGAAATAGTAATAATCTGTAGACATCCTGATCTACCTCTTTATCACGTACTGTGTCAGCAATTTGTAAGAATTATGCAAGAAACTCAGTAGGTTCTTCCTGTGGAAGACCGGAATACTGACAATTTTGCTGCACCATGATAATGAGTTGAAGATTTAGCTCAAAGCTACTTGCTTTAATGGGAGGTATACAGATGCTACTCCCATATGCAGCTGTAATGGGGTTAGCATATGACCCCAGAGTCCTTCTGGACTGTTCAATTCCACTTAGGTCCATGATGGAGAAAGGGAATATGATATGGATTCACAAGTAAAGTAAATATTTATTATTATTATTATTATTTTTAAGCTGACCGAAAAAAAAAAAATAAAACAAAAGGAAAATAAAATAAATTTTCGAAAACTAAAAGAAAATAAGATCAAAGCAAATTGAAAACTAAATCAATTAGTTAATTAAAAAGATTTTGGAATTAGCAATTGAAAAGATATGATTGAAAATTATTTTGAAAAAGATTTGATTTTTTTGAAATGAGGAAAGAGAAAAACAACAAAATGACACCAAACTTAAAATTTTTAGAAAATCAGACACAAATTTTCGAAAACTTAAAGGAAAACACAAAGAAGACACCAAACTTAGAATTTTTAAGGATCAAGGAAGGACTAAGGCTATGCAAATTCGAAAAATAAAAGAAAACAAAAGCATGCAATTGACACCAAACTTAAAATATGAAACTAAACTCAAATAAAAGACTCTAAACCAACAAAAATAAAATAGTCCTAATCTAAGCAACAAGATAAACCGTCAGTTGTCCAAACTCGAACAATCCCCGGCAACGGCGCCAAAAACTTGGTGCACGAAATTGCAATCACACTTTTGTAATTCCGCACAACTAACCAGCAAGTGCACTGGGTCGTCCAAGTAATACCTTGCGTGAGTAAGGGTCGATCCCACGGAGATTGTCGGCTTGAAGCAAGCTATGGTTATCTTGTAACTCTTAGTCAGGATATAAAAAATTATCAGGTTTAATTGTGAAAAGTAAAAGAACATGAAACAGGTACTTGTTTTGCAATAATGGAGAACATGTTGAGGTTTTGGAGATGCTCTATCTTCTGAATCTCTGCTTTCCTACTGTCTTCTTCTTCATGCACGCAAGGCTCCTTCCATGGCAAGCTGTATGTAGGGTTTCACCGTTGTCAATGGCTACCTCCCATCCTCTCAGTGAAAATGTTCAACGCGCTCTGTCACAGCACGGCTAAGCATCTGTCGGTTCTCAATCAGGTTGGAATAGAATCCAGTGATTCTTTTGCGTCTGTCACTAACGCCCAGCCTTCAGGAGTTTGAAGCTCGTCACAGTCATTCAGTCCTTGAATCCTACTCAGAAGCCCAGGATGTCTATTTTCCAACGCAATTGAGAGCGCGCCAATTGGGCTTCTGTAGCTCCAGAAAATCCACTTCAAGTGTAGGGAGGTCAGAATCCAACAGCATCTGCAGTCCTTTTTAGCCTCTGAATCAGATTTTTGCTCAGGTCCCTCAATTTCAGCCAGAAAATACATGAAATCACAGAAAAACACACAAACTCATAGTAAAGCCCAGAAAAGTGAATTTTAACTAAAAACTAATAAAAATGTAATAAAAACTAACTAAAATATACTAAAAACATACTAAAAACAATGCCAAAAAGCGTATAAATTATCTACTCATCACTTCCTCATCCAATAAATATGCAACAATATAAAGATTAGCTTGAGACCTGATTATATATACGCAGAAAACAAAGTGGAAAAGTTAATTTACGACCAAATTTCAGTATAACTTGTGACATTGAAATAAAAGAAGCAGTATTAATTACTAACCAACCAGATTTTAGGATAGAAGAGAAAATACAAGTAAGCGTTAACATTCCCAAATATAATCACAGTAAGCATTAACAACAATTATAACAATTCTATGCAACTATTATAACAACAATTCAATTCAAATGCAACCACACCAACCCAAATTTAATCACATCAAGTAAAATAAAGTCAAATACAATCAGTGCAATGGTCATTTACCTTCTGTTGATCCGAGATAAAATTCCATTCTTCTGTTGAGCAGTTACCAATATCTTCTTGAAGAAGTTGTAAAAACCACTTCCAACTTTGTTTTGTTTCACTGTCAACCACCGCATAGGCAATCACATAGAAGTGATTGTTTGCATCTTGAGCTACAGCAGACAACAATTGTCCCCCATAATATCCTTTCAAGTGACATCCATCCAACCCAATCAGTGGTCTGCAACCAGCCTTAAACCCCCTTTTACACCCCTCCAGACAAATATACAGTTTGCTAAACAATGGCGGTGAACCAGGAATTGTGAGGGTTGTTTCCAGTAATGCAGTGCTGCTAGGATTGCTTCTGTGTATTTCAGTGAGATAATCTCTCAACTTTCCATACTGAGCCCTCTCATTCCCAACATACCTTTCCCTAGCAACCCTTAAAGCTCTATAAATCATCTTGTCACTGCACACCACATTAAAGTCTATCTTAATATGATCAAAAGCTTTGCCATGAGTCATGTGAGGTTGGGTCAATAACCTCTTCTCCAATTTATTAGCCACCCATTTCTGATCAGCCATGTTAGACCCGAATTTCCTAGCACAAGTATGTTTAGGGTCATACGTCTTAATCTGGTAGCACCCTCTAGCACTATTCCAGGCACAATAAATCAGCCAGGAACATTCATTATTATCACTGCTAGGACAATAGCAGTTCCATTCTCTCCAGAATTATCCACTTCTGCAGCATCAGTCTCTTTCCTTTTAGCCTTACATTTAGCCTTGAACTTTGCCTTTGCAATCATAGCCTTCTCTTCCCCACTTGCACACTTGCATCTAACTCTTCTATTATCATTTTTAACATAAAAAATCCTCCTTCCTTCAGCAATAGTATAGTCCTTTAAGGCATGCTTGAATTGATCCAATGTGGCAAACTCCATGTTCAATTGGAGTTGAACATCACCAAAGTCTGCTTCCTCATTGAATTGGGGCCAATCAAAATCATCTCCCTCATTGTCTGATGATTGAGGTGTATCAAACCCCTCTGACTCAAATCCTAAACCATCAGACTCATCACTAAAGATGTCATCCCCTTCCTCTGCTATACCCGGTCCAACACCAAATTCTGACCCACCAGCAGTAGGACTAGGCCTAGCAGTAGGAGTAAACCCATTAGTAGATGTAGGCCCAACAGTTAGTTATATTGGGCCCATATTTGTCATTGGGCCTAGTAGTCTGTTTAGGCCCACCTTTCTTCCTTGCGTTATCCCTTTTTTCAACAGCCCATCTTCCTTGCATTATCCTTTTTTCCAACAGCTTTCTTCTTACCCTTCTTATCTCTTTTGCCACCTTTTCTCTTTGTTTTCTTCATGAGTTCTTCATCTTCAAAGCTATCATAGCTATCATCGGTGTCATCCTCAAATCCTGGAGGTGGGGGTTTATACGCCTCATCTTCAGCACTTTCATAGCTATCATAGTTATCGTTGTCAGAAATTGGTTCATCAGACAAGACCTCGGCCTCACTATGCTCATCAGTATCATCGTTATCCTCAAAATCAACATCTTGCATAATTGGATGATCAAAGGACAGACACAATTCATCCGTCTCTCTGTCCTCCCTCTTTTTGTCACACATCTCTCTGATTTCCTTATCTCCATATATAGGATGTAGGCCTGCTTCATAACTAGGAGCTGTTGTGTCATACCAATACATCTTTTTGTATGCATGGTAGCCAAATTCTTCAAACATTTTCTTCAAATCAAAATAATTCACTAAATCAAGATCTAAAGGAGGAAATCTCTTTACATTCCCATTAATGTAAAGTAGTCCACCCTTGTTATCTTTGACAAAACTCCCCCCATGTTGAAAGACAGGGATAACCCAATTAGTCATCTGCAATCCATAAACATGGAATAAAATGTCAAAACCAGAACACAAACTTATACAGGGCAATTTCATATTAAACAACAACTGCTCAAACTTTAATTTCCTAATTGTGATAACTAGATTAATTAATATATAAAGTGCATTTACCACAAAATATTGAATCTTTTTAATGTTAAACTCATATATGCATGCATTACGTCACTTATCAGTAACTGATTTTCATAGTAATGAAGAACTTAAAAACGATTTTTTCAGTAACTAATTTCTACTGCCAGAAACAGATACACAAGGTAAACACATTCGAACAATTGCAACGATGATCAACTATACCATCCGCATCATAATAGAGAAAAGATATACTAACCTGACCGGTGAAGACCGATAGACCGGCAAAACCTTCTTCTACAATAACTTCGTTTGGTACAAAGTCTTGAGTCAACAATGTCAGCGAGGTCGTCGGAAGACTGACTACCGATTCACGTGGTGGTGGCTTTCTTTGTAAAACCTAGGGGAAGAGAGGATGCTGGTTGTAATTTCGTTTTGGGGGAGGAAGACAAAAATGGACCTTTAAAACCACCCAGCTAACGAAACGACACACACCCTTATGCCCTGCTCCCAAAACGCCGCGTTTAGCATCATTTAGAATAGGGACCAATTTGTCTTGATTGAACATGTGGCACTTAACGGCTGACTCATCACCTGAACGTGATACGTTGGACTCTACCGTTAGAATTTCACGGAGGAAACTAACAGAAGGACTAAAATGACGGACGTTTACAAAAGTTGGGGACTAATTACGTAATTAAATTTTGTTGGGGACCAAGACGTCCACTTCAAAATTCTTTGGGAACCAATTTGAGTAAATACTCTTTTTTCTTTATATAAATTACAACAACACCCGTTGTTTTTTTTTCCTATATCTTGTAATAGAGACTTTATTTTTATATACATTGGTCCCCGAAAAATCTTTTTCAAGTTCCATTACCGTCATTTAACATAACTTATATACATCTATATGCATTCTCATCAATTCTAAGTAACATTCGGGAATGAAAAAGAGAAGAATGAATTCAAAATTTGTTGTTGCTTTTCTTTATCTACCATTAATCATTATGCCAACCGACCAGTTTATTTTTCCTCTTAGTTCTTCAACCATGGGTACTTAGAGACGAACTGAGGTTAGAGATAAAGGGGCACTTGTCCCACTAGCTGATGAAAAATTAATAATAATTATATATAAATGAATATATTTGATTTTATTATTATATTATTTTTATTTTTAGATTAAATTATAAATTATATTTTTGAGAATTATATTAAAAAAATATTTTGTTAAATTTATTATGCAATCATATATATCGTATTAAATTTAATTTAGTATAAAAATTAAAAATAAAAAATAATGATAATATTTTTTTTAAATAGTCAATTAATTAATTATTAAACTGCTTAGTTTTTTAAATATAAATAAATATTTTATTTTTTTTAAATTGATTGAGATAAAAAATTATTTATATATTAAATAATAAAAAAATTATGAAAAGTTGACTTTTAGTTATCTAACATTAATTATTTTTTAAATATAAATTTTTTTAATTTTTTAGAGACTTGATGATTTAAATTTTAAAATAAATAATATAATTTTAAAAAAATGACTGATATTGATTAAATTTTTTTTAAGATATATTTTTTATTGCATAAAAAGAACGTTACACCTAGAGACTGGCGTACATTATGTTCTCCTGGAGTACATTCTGTCAAGATGAAGGGATTTTTCCAACCGAAATGTTAAAGAAACATTATCTAATGGGTAAAGGAGAGAGAAAATAATTAAGAAAGAAAGAAGTTCTAAAGCACTAGTTATTGCTGTTCATAGAGAAGGTGGTTTGAGGAGATGATGTCGCCGGTATTCCTTCTCCAACAATATCGCCAGAGACAGAATTTTTCCGGGTTCCTGGCGTTGGTCTTCAAAGACTAAAGCATTCCGCGCCAATCAAATTTGCCATAGAAGGTAAGCCACCTGAGCACTTCTGATTCTGAAATTGGGTTTGGATTTCTTAGCTTCCATGAATTGACTCCACCAATTCCAAACTTTTAGGTTAGGGTCGCGGAGAATAGTTCTTGTTACTTCCAATTTGACGAACTTCTGGACAGAAGACAATGGCATGCATCGGTGTCTCCGGCGCTGATTGACAACCGGGGACAAAGGCTGCTAACTTGTGGTAATCTCTCGTTCAATTTTGCTTTAACTGCATTGTCTTCATGGGCTAATCTCCCAGTGGTGTTACTCTCATTTTCCATAAGGTTTTTCACATTTCTGAGTCTGCATATTGGGGTGAAAGAATTGGTATGTTATACTATACCCAGATTTTACCGAGTGCTCCCCTGAGTTGTTATTGCACCATATAATCGAGTCTTCCTCTTTTGTGATAGTAATTTGTTGAATTTGCTGAGCTGTGCCGAGTGGGAAAGCTTCCATAAGGAGTTGCTGATTCAATTCTCCCTCAGCTGTGATTAACTGGCTAACTCAAGTAAGCGATTCATCTCTGCATTCATTAACTGCAATGCGAAATGGTGGTTGGTCTCCAAACCATGGGTCTTCACTGATTCTGACAGATCTCTTTTCTCCAAAATTTTCTTTCCCTCCAAAAGACTCTGCCAAGACCAGGATGGTCGATTTCCTAGTTTGGCTTCTAGATAGGAACTGTATCTGAAGTACTTATTCTTGAAGGTTTTGTAGAAAACAGAATGTGGTTTAGTCATCAGCCTCCATCCTTGTTTAGCTAACATAGCTAGGTGGAATGCCTTTAGGTCCTTAAACTCCATACCTCCAAAATTCTTTTCTCTGGTCATAGTGTCCCATCTGATCCATTACATCTTCTTTTCATTCTGTTTCTGTCTCCACCAAAATTGCATCATCATTTAGTGCAGTTCATCCAAGAGGGTATCTGGGAGTTTGAAACAGCCCAGAGTATAAATTGGTATAGCTGAATCCACTGCTTTATCAACACCTCCCTTCTACTAGCAGATAGAAATGATTTATTCCAATGCGAGAGCTTCTTCGCCACCTTCTCTTTTATAAAAGCAAATATTTCTTTTTTGGATCTGTGTACTATGGAGGGTAGCCCAAAATATTTATCCTGCGTCCCAATATTTGGGACTTCCAAAGATACCGATAGTTCAGTTCTGATGGGTAAAAGGGTGTTTTTGCTGAAAAATACAACAGACTTGGAGAAATTAATTTGTTGTCCACTTAGTCTGCCATATAGTTGAAAAATTTATGATAGATTAGAACATTTGTATTGGGTAGATTTACATTCTGTTATTGTGGATGGTACACCAACTGGTTTTTTCAAATCAAGTAGGGGTCTCAGACAAGGAGACCACCTCTCACCATATCTATTTCTTTTATGCGCAAAAGTCTATCCTATCTGCTCCACAAAGGAGAACAGAATAACCTCTTTCAAGGACTGCGATTGAACAGTAAATGTCCGACTATTCATCATCTGATATTGATTGAAATTAGTTGAAAAAAATTAACTTTTTAATTGAATTCTAATTCATATTCTTTGTTTTAACTTTATACATAATTATTATAAATATAAGTAAAATTATTAATTTATATATATAATTTTATTTTCAAATTATAAATATTTTTTGTGTCTTTTAAATTATAAATATATTAATGTTTAACAAAATTTATTTTAATATATTTTTGTCCCTATTATAAAAATTTTTTGGGTCCGTCACTACCGTAGCTGTGAATCAACTATTACATCTTCAAGAATGTAAAATAATAAAGTATTGGTGTTCATCATGTTTAAAGCATCCTTTAATTTACAACTGCAAGTATCACTGGAATTTTAATTCTAACCCTAATCTTAATTCTTATAGTAATTCTAATCTTAATTCTAACCCTAACCCTTATCAGTGGCATAAAATAGTAACATCGTCATTGTTACCATCAGCAAGAACATTATAATTATTGTACACTAGCGATGATAACATGCTATTTTTGGAAACGGCGATAAAAAAACTCAATGTTAAAGAATGGAGCTAATGATGAGTTTACAGTGAAGAACAATTTTGTTATTCGGTGCAACCTCGGTCCCAGGGTGGTTCTCATTGTAATGCCTCTTGCCAAATCAAGCCCTTTAGCCTATCCACCATGTCCGAAGCCGAGGATTTTGATTTGTGAATGTGAATGTGTATATGATGATAATGATAGATCTTATCATGGATGATTGCTTTTTCGGTTTAGTTTTTTTAGTTAGGTTTCTTTAATCTGTTCTAAGTTTTAGGCTTCAGGCTTGAGGCTTCTACTATGCAATATGCATTTGAGTTAGGATCTTTCGGATATTGCAAAAAAAAATTTACGGTAAACTCTTATAAACGTCTTTAGAGTGTTTAGTTATTGTATTATTTGGTTATTGCATTTAGTAAATATTTTTATAAAGGATAATTTATTTAAATAAAACAATTGAAACAAATATTTATCCAAATGCAACAATTAAAACTTGGTTACATGCTTGTTTTATTTATATTCTATGTAAACTGTGAAACCCCTACTACTTTTTATATATACACATAAACTTTGGAATTCCTTCCATGTTTTATGAAGAGAAAATATACACATAAATCGTAAAACTCCTGTCACGGTTTATGAAGAGGAAAAGGTGTGCATAAAATGTGGAACCCCTTCTACGGTATATGAGTGAATATAAACTGCCATACTCCAACCATGGTTTATGAAGAGCTACAACTCTATATATACTAATTGACGCCAATTGTTTAGAAGAGTATCATTTTCACAAAGGCTGGTGAGGAGGAGAGCTTTCTAGTGCTAATGTATTATTCTAAGAAAAGTCATAAAAGTAAGAGAGAGTGTGTGAAGTTCACTGACAAGAAATCCTTGAGTGTATTTATCTGTTCATCAAGTACTTTGTCAGGTCTAAAAACCAGTATATTGCAGAAGTTTGGGGTTTTTAGAACTAAGTGGTTGAAAAAGTTATTTTATAAGATTCCTATCACACTTTTCAACCATAAAATTAGAGGCTATAGGGAAACAGTCAGACACAAATGCTGCCTTTGGGGGTCAAGGATTGCATCATAAAACCTCTTAAACAAAATTTTAGATTGAGCAATCATTCCAAAATAAAGAGGAAGTTGTGTTGACTATTGAGTGTGAAGGATTATAACATTTGTTGAGGTATTGAGTACAGCGCGTTAGAGTCAGATCATCTTAAGTTTCATGAAAAATGTAAGGAATTCGGCAAAGGTTACACTTGGTTGATTTGTATTTCGCTTCGTGCACAAAAGGGCACTTAGGAGTTTAGAAGGTATAATAGTCCGCACACTTGCTTAGCTACCTCGAGTTCGAGCGATCATCGACAACTTGATTACCATGTTATTTGTGCGAGGATCTTTTCGTTGGTTAGAGCGAATGCTGTGGTTACGATAAAGGTGTTATAGGAAGAAACAGAAGCAACTTATGGATTCAAGCCTATTTATAGGAAGATTTGGATGGCAAAATAGAAGAAAATACGATAGATATATGGAGATTGGGAAGACTCTTATGCCTAGTTGCCACATTGGATGCTTGGGGTCTAGTCCACCATGGTCAGCACTGTTGTAGTGTTGAAGACTTCTCCGGGTAGAATTGGGGATCAGGTTGATGAATCTACAGTGTACCTTCATCGTCTTTTCTGGAAATTTCCTTCTTACATTGAGGCCTTTTGACAATGCAAGCTCCTTGTGAACATTGACGGTACTCACTTGTATGGCAGGTATGGAGGTAATTTGCTGCTAGTTATAGTATAAGATGGGAACTCAAACATCTTACCGGTAGCATTTGCACTTGTGAGGGGAGGGAGAAAATGCAGTGTTGTGGTCTTTTTTCTTGTCCAACCTACAACAGCATGTGATGCCACAAGAGGGTATTCTTGTTATCTCTGACAGACATAACAGCATCAAGGTTGTCTTGGAGACCCTTGATAGTGGTTGGCTACCTCCGCATTCTTATCGAGCATTCTTCATTCGTCATGTAGTGGAAAATTTTTCTCTGAGCTTCATAGGTCAAGAATAAAAAAGGCTATTGGTGAATGCTGCATATGCGAAGACCGAGACAGAGTTTGACTACTGGTTTGACATTAGTGGACTGAGAACCCAACTATGTGTGATTGGGTCAACCGCATGAAATATGGCAAGTGGACCCAGCATTAGGATAGTGGGAGACAGTTTAGCTACATGACCACCAATATCAGTGAATGTGTCAATTCTTTATTAAAGGGCATAAGGAACCTCCCAGTGACAACGTTGGTGAAGTCCACTTACGGAAGACTTGTAGAGCTACTTGTTATCTGAGGACAAATAGTAGGGGCGCAATTTGGGATTGGGGATCGATTCTGTAAGGCTCTGGTGAAAGCAATAGAGTGCAACCTGAGAGACTCGAGATATTTCACCGTCACTTTGTACGACAGGCATCAGTCTAAGTATACCGTGGCTGAGACGATTCCCACCGGTAACTTTTTGCTTGGTAACTATCGAGTTTCACTTAGAGATCGTACATGTGTCTGTGGATATTTCCAGGCTTTGCATTACCCATGTTGTCATGCCATCGTATGTTGTGCTCACTAGCGGTTGAACTAGGTGGAATATGTTTATGATGTCTACCGTATGAGTAAGGTGTTCAATGTCTACAAGGAGGGGTTTGCACCGCCTATTCCAGAAGGACTTTGGCCACCATATGATGGTCCCACTGTCATTCCAGACTCTAATATGAGGCGTGCAAAAGAAGGGCGACCAAGATCTACCAAAATCTGGAATAGCATGGATGAGGCTACTCTTAACCAATCGAAGCATTATGGCCTCTGCAGGCAGCTTGGGCATACGCGTAGGAATTGTGACCAGCGAAAATCTGTTGCTAGCACGAATGCTTAGATGTTATGATATGTTTCCACATTTTTTAAGTTCATGTTATGATGTGTATTTAGGTTTTTAATTTTATGTTGTTCTCCTTTTCTTCGATAGTAGAATTTATTGTACTTGTTTAATGCCATCCTTAACTTAATAGACTTTATGTTTCATTGCATGCATAAATTAACCAAGTGACTTGTACTTTTAGTTTTTCGTTGATGGTTTCACAACTAAATATAAAAAAAGGCTTACATATGGATATTAAATTACGTACATATGGATATTAAAATGCATAAATATATATACATAACACAATAACATAAACATAAGTACTACTTAAACCCACTAAAGGGCACTACTTTCCCTCACCGGAATCATCGTCATCAATGTTAAAACCACCAAGCAAGTGAGACCCGGTGCCACATCTAGCCCGACGCCTCACCCTAGTGGCTATCTGAACATGCTCTACTTCTGATGGAGCTAGTGGTGGCACACCAAAAGCTCATTGAGGTCCACTGCAAATTGTGGCTGGACCTCCTACATCTTGATTATGTCCATATAGAATTGTGACTCGCTGACATAGTTATCAAACCCAGATTGGACCGGTCAGTTCAACCAAAATCCAGTAAACTAGACCCCAAACTGGTTTGGGTTAACATTTTAACCAGGCAAACAAATAAAACGGTCAAACTTAAAAAATTCGGTCTAAACCGAAGATCGAATCGGACTGGTTGACTCGCTGATATCAGCACACACATTACTCAAATTTCTGGGTTCAAACTTAAGTCATTCAGGTTATAAAGGAGCTTGCAACTACTAGGACAAGTTTGCTCTTTGTATTATATTGTGTCTTTTTATAAATATATTGCTAATTATTAGACATATTCTAATTAATAACTTATGTATTAATTCTTTTAGTCATACAAATTTAAGATATTTTTTATCTTTTTATTCTAATGAATAGTGTTCATATTAATTTAATTTATTTTTATTTTATATTTACTTTTTCTTAAATTAATTATATTTTAATTATATATAATTATTAAAATAAAAATTAAACTTAGTTAAATATCTATAAATTAAAAAAGATAAGCAAAAAATGTTTATTAATCATGACATATTTTTGTTATTGATAATTATATGACATTTATTAATATTAATATTTTTCAACATATATTTGAATAATGTAATAGATACTAATTAAATAATGAATTAGAAAATAAATTAATTTGATATAAAAAATTAAATTTTATATAATTATTTAATTATGACCAGGTCAACCGATTGAACCTGTGATCCACCGGTTGACCCAGTGACCTAGTCGGGTCGATTACCGATTCGGTTCTGATAGCTCTGGGAGCGAGCATGATCCCCAATGTCCATACCCATGGTAGTGGTAGCAAAATCAGTGAATACCTGAGTGCTGACATCCTCGAACACCTGAGAGCTGATACCGATGGTGGTGGTGCCGCCGCCAAGGTCAATCTCAACATCTCCAACACCGACACCCTCAGTATGACCTACCTGGTCTACACTAGTAGAACTACCGCTATCTCCAACCTGTCCACGGCCACCTTTTCCCCCATATCGTCTAGCTTTACCTCGACGAACACAATGATCGGCATTGCCTCCCCCGTGATCAATGCTATCATCGTCATCCATCATGTCGTCTAGCCATCGCCACTCCCAATCGGAGGCACGTGTACCAACACGTTGACGCCGCTCAACACGCCTGTTATCAGGCATGTCCGACACTTGCACCTTAGTAGGTGTCTGGGATGACCCTCTACGACGAGCCTCCTACAAGATTTCCACTGGCCTAGGATCATAAAACGCGGTATCCGGAGACTCTGTGGGCCACCCCATGCAACCAATCCAGGTACTCTCCCGATCGACCTAGATTAGCAACTCTCTGGATCTGAAGGATTGAATCAACCCAATTTCTCCAATGCAGATGTCATGTCTGATACTAAGTGGGGAACCATCAATCCCCACCCCTACCATCCTTTGCATGGAGCTAGTCTATGTTTAGAAACGGCTCAGGAAGATGCTGTACGCTGCCGAGCTACGGTACCACTCTATCAACTTGATGCTACTCAATCACGGTAAAATATATCAAGCTCATGACCGCGCTCCATAACCTGTTGTGCTCCTCAGCCAGTATCTCCAAATGAACCACTGCTACCACCTCAGCAGCATAATAAAGCTCCCACAAAAACTATAAAGGACAAGCTAACCTTAAACAACACCACAACAAGATGCATGATGTCAATTGTGAATCCAACAGAAAGCAATAACTAACACAACTTACGTCTCGATTACATAATCTATCCAAAGAAAGCCGTGTTTGAACCACTCTTTGCTTCCTAGCATCAGAGATCGGTACATATGTATCCTACCTAAAATTTTCGTTTTAAGCATTTCATAAAAAAGGATAGTATATTAAAATAAATATGTATCATGCATAAAACATTAATTGATACCTGGAGGCCAGCGGAAATCTAAATGCATCAAAACCACTCAGGCTTAGTGTTGGGAACCCCAAAAAATTCAGGACTATAGTAGCTGAAGTGGTCCGGCCAAGTTAATGACATTTCTGTTGCCACCCGATACATGTATTTATACAACTAGGCCAGTGCAGCTGAGCCCTAGCTGTATTTTTCCAACTTGCCAAGCCTCGCCACAAATGTTAACCACTGAAGGTGAACCCGATTCCCATTTTTGTCACCAAAAAGCTGAGTAGATAGTAACATCATAATGAAAGAACATGCGTATATACGCACTGTCTCCTCACTTGCATCGGCTAGTTGCACCGAAACCTCTCATGGAACCACGTGAACTGGACCGTCATCTGCTTGACTTTATTCGGTGGCGGTAGCTTACCAAATAATTTCTAAAACCATTCTCACACTGGTCTTCCGTCAGGAATGAACTGGTGAAAGTCAGCAAGGCACCCACTAACGGCCTCCCCATCAATGGGTAACCCCATCTGATACGCCACATCTTGCAGCGTGATGGTGCATTCGCTGAACGGCATGTGGAAGATGTGCATCTCAGGATGCCACTTCTCAATGAATACGCACAATAGAGGCTTATCCACCCAGAACCAATGACTATTCAGTCTAGCCAAGCGATACAAACCCGTAGTTTTTAAATAAGTCCTGATTCGATCATGTAGAGGCATATTCTGTTGTCTCTTAGCACTACAAATACACCTAGTCGATTACATCATGTAAAAAATATTATATGGTTCTAATCAAATGTTAACGGATAAATATGTAAACTATTTATTATTTATAAATTAAATAACTGACAGATAAAAGTCTAACAAATACGTTAATAAAAAAAATTAGTTCGGTTCTAATAAAATTTTAATAGATAAATTACTAAACACTGAATTATTTATAAATTAAATAATTGATAGATAACATTCTAACACATTAGTTAACAAAGAAATCAATTCGATGCTAATAAAATTTTAACATACAAATCACTACATTATAAATTATTTATAAATTAAACAAAGCACATATAACATTCTAACACAAATTAACAAAAAAATTAATTCAATACCGATGAAATTTTAACATATAAATAAGCTAATTCCTATTTAATTTTTTATAAATTAAAAATTTTTACAGAAAAAAGACTAACAAATAAGTTAACAAAAAAATTAACATAGTACCAATCAAATTTTAACATATAACTCACCAACATCTTTAAATTATGTATAAAAATACCCTAACCACACATCAAAGTCACATAGGATATGAATGAAACAAAAAATAACTAACACCTAAAGAGAATAACATATAAAAAACTAACCTCTTTGTTGATGCTTCCAGCCACATGAGCAACGACGTTCAATCGGTACAAACAATCTTGGTTTTTTATGACCCCATCCTGCCAAAGTATCACTGCCGCTGGATTCTCTCCCAAATCCTCTCAATTCCAACTACTTTAACACCCAACAATGCAATCCGTTATTCGGTCTCGAGGATTATGTATTCACCTAACTCCTCATAAACCGTAGAAGGGTTTCTACGATTTATGCATATGAATATTCATAACCGTGAAAGGAGTACTACGTTTTATGCACACCTTTTTGTTTTCATAAATCGTAAGAGGAGTTTGACAGTTTATATGTATTTGTAAAATGTGGTATGATTCTACGGTTTACATAAAATATAAATAGGACAAGCACTTAACCAGTTTTCAATTATTGTATTTGGGTAAATATTTGTTCTAATTGTTTTATTTAAGTAAATTGCCTTTTTATAAAGGTTTAATTATTTTGTTGGTCCTTATATTTTACTAAATTTTTAATTAGGTCCCTATATTTTTTTTTTCAATCGGGTCTCTATACTCTAAGATAAAACTTGAAGAGAATTTTGGGAGGACAAAAAAAATTAATTGAAAAATTACATAACATTTATATTAAAATAAATTTAAAAATATAAATATTTTAAATTTTTTTTCAAATATGGCATTAAATGAATAATTTAATTGATAAAAGATTATAAATATAACTATGGTTAAAGTTATATTTTATTGTTTTTGAATAATAGCTTTTTCTTAAAAATTGTATATTTTTTATTTTTTATTATTATAATAGTAAAAAAATTATAATATATAAACTGAAAATTATTTATAAAAATTAGTTAGAATAATAAATATTAAAAATTATAATAATTATTGAATATTTAAATGTTTTTATCTAAAAAAATTCAATTAAAAGACTTATAAAGAGTAAAATAATACCAAAATGGCCTTCTTTCCTCCTCAGAGATTGACTAATCTGAGGACAAATATTTAGACCTTCAGGCAGAGAGATGGGGAGTCTCTCTATGAAGTCTGGAAAAGGTATAAGCTGATCTTCAGAAAGTGTCCTGATATGTTCTCTGATTGGATAAAATTGCACATATTCTCAATAAATCAATACTATTACACAACACTTGAGTGGAATGCAAGTCTTAGCCGTCAGTACTCAAGACAATTCTTATGATATGAGCGGTGGCTTCCTTCAAGGTGAGAATTATGACTATGGCCAGTTTACTTCCAAACAGGTTAATTTCATGGGTAATGCTTCCAGAAATCCCAACAATGATCCGTTCTCCAAGACATACAATCAAGGGTGGAGGAATCATCATAACTTTGGGTGGAGAGACCAATCTCAGAGGCAACCAAAATTTAATAATTCTCAGGGCAGTTTTAATTAGAATAATTTTAACAATCGTCAATTTCAAGTCTCTTAGCCACAACAAGTACCCACTCAGCCTCAGAATACTCCTAACTTAGCCTCTATAGTTGCAGAACTCTTCAAGAATACTAACAATTTTATGTAGAAGACCAGAGCTTCACTTCGGAACCTGGAGATACAAATGGGTCAGTTGAGTAAGCAAATACCTGAGAGTCCTCCTAACACTCTTCCTAGTGACTGATGCGTGAGCATCTGTCCTATCTTTTCATAATGAATTTGCATTCAAATTTGTTAAGTTTTATCAAGATTTAAGTATTTTTGAGCCACTATGAATGCTGTAAAACCCGGTTAATTAATGGCTAATTAACCCATAAATGAGGATTTATTCTAGAAAGCCTAAAATGTGATTTTTTTATAGCTAAATGTGATAGAGGAGATTGAGACGAGAATTTCGGTACCAATTTTATAGAAATCGGACCAAGATTGGATCGAACGGGCCAAACCGGGCCAATTGGACCCAAAGTGGGCCCTTGGCCCAACATAACTTAACCAAAACCCTAGTTTTCAGCACTCTCTCTCCTCATTTGTTACACACACAAGCTGAAATTAGAGAGAAAGGGAGGAAGAACACTCTCTCAAGTTCTCTCCCTTGGTTGATCTTCAAACCACCATAACTTTTGATCTAGAGCTCCGATTGCCGCTCCGTTTGCGGCCACGCGTTCACCGCGGAGAGCTCTACAAAACCCATACAATCAATCTTGAGGTAAGCCACAAGTTTCTGTTCGAAATCCCAGCCCTTATTTTCGAGTTTCATGGGTGAAATGTTGAGATTTTGGGTTCTTTGATGTTATAGGACCCAACTCTCTTGAAGGAGAAGGTTAATCTTGTCTCCTTGGAACTTGGGTGTGGTAAGGTTCTTAACCCTAGTGTAATTTTGTTGTTTTATGATGTTTGGGTTTTGAGATGTTGTGTATGGGTATGATGGTTGTGGCTTAGGTTGTGTATGTGTGGATATTGGAGCTTGATTGGTGATTTTGAAAAGCTTGGAAAGGGTTTGGTGGTGAAAAATCTGTTCTTGGAGGTGTTGAGGCCTTGAGAGCTTGTGGATAAGTGGTTTGGAAGTGCTCCGGTTGAGCTTGGGAAATCGGCTAAGGTATGGTTTCGGTTTCCCGTATCTAATATGTAATGTGATAGGAAATACTTAGGCTAGAGGCCCTAAGATAGGCATTGAAATGTTGATGTTGTTGAATGATTGAGATATATGATGTGGTCATATATGTGATGATGATTAATGATGCCTTGATGGTATGATGTATGAGAAATATGCATGTTGTGATATATGCTTGATGATTGGTTATGGTTGAATTATAGGTTGAACCATGTTGATGGTGAGTATGATATTGATTGTGTACAATAATGATTTATTGGATTTGGTGTTGTTGAGAATTGGCATGAGGAAGAGTATATGATATGTCAATATGTTTGAGTTTGAGCCACTTGGGTGAAGTGGGTTAAAATGATGAGATAGTGATTTTGTAAATTGTGGAAATGTGTCAATGTGTGAGTTGAGGAGGCTTGATGTTGAATTTGATATATTTTGATTGATTTCAAAGAAAAGGGATGAAATTGGCATGTTTTGATTAATTTTGAAAAGAGTTAAAAATGGCTTGTTTTGAAAATGGCATATTGTGGTTTTGTATGAAAATATGGTTTTTGGGCATACTTTGGTGGGACATAACTTGGACTATGGATCTCCGTTTTGTGCCAAATCTGTTTAGAAATGAAATTGGATCCGGGAAGTCCATGCCGTTTGAAGAACGGGTGAAAAACGATTTAAAATAAGGAAGTTATGTCAGTTGGAAGATTGGGGTTTAAATCTGTGAATTCTGCAGCTTTTAACTTAGAAAATTTTTAGCAGAATAACCCCTTGCGCGTAGGCGCACTTGGCGCGTATGCGCCGATCTTCCAGAAAGCGCCATCCACGCGTGCGCGTGATGTGCGCGGGCGCGCCGATTGTGCTGCACCCAATGCCCAGCCATTTTCCAGAGAGTCATGCCAGAACTGTGCCAGTGTTGTGCCTGGGGCACGAGGACACCCACGCGTACGCGTGGTTGACGCGTACGCGTCGATTGGCAAATGTTTAATCCACGCGTTAGCGTGCATGACGCTTGCGCGTCGATGAAGTTTTGAGGCCATTCACGCGTGCGCGTGGAGTGCGCGTACGCGTGGACCTGTTTTCATCCCAAAGTTGATTTTTGAGTTTTAAAAGCCAAATCTCATACTTCTAAGCCTCTGATCTCACCACTTATATCTTAAATCATTATGATATGCCTAGCTATTAGAAAAGGGCTAGTGAATGAGGTAACTTGCGAGTGAAGTAAGGGAAAAATGAATAATCAATGAGGATCATTGATGATTATGTGAGATGTGGAGGATGGTGGTGGAAGTGCTTGTTATGCCATTGGCCGAAGGGCCGTAATTGTTTATGAATTGGCTGGTTCTGGATTGAACCGTGAGCCGGAATAGCTGTGTATGCTATGAATATTGGCTGGTTATGGATTTAACCGTGAGCCGGATGGCTGATATGGATGTTGATCCATGGATGAGAATTCATGCATGTTTATGCTGAATTATTGATATTTGTGATTTGCACTTCCACTATCTGAGATACGAGTTTCCCTGGGTAGTAGCAGTGGCTAGCCACCACGTGCTCCAGGTTGAGAGTTGATACTTTGTTGACCCTATGTCGTAAGTGTGGCCGGGCACTGTGAAAGACCCGGATGAGCTCGCCCCCGTATATATTCACTAGTGAGGGTGATGGATATGGATCATGATTATGATCAAGTTTATGACGAGTATAACTCGAGTTGGGGATGCATGACAGAGGGACAGTCCAATGGTTAGCGACCAGGACTTGTCGGGTTGGCTCTATAACCGACAAGATGATATCATCAGCCACTAGGGACAGGCATTCATCATATGCATACTATATGAATTGTTTGAGATTGCCTATTTGACTGCATAATACTTACTAATTGTCTAAATGCCTTAACTGTTCCTATTTGCATATTCTTCGTTTGATATAACTGTGTTTGCTACTTTATACTCCTGCTGGTGGTTGGGAGGTCTGAAGGAATTGGAAAGGGAAGTGTTAGTTAGACTGAAGAATCCTTAGTCAGATGCCCTTTATGGTTTAGCTTGTTTATAAGCTTTGATATTATCTGGAGGAAGTTCTAGGATTGCCTTTGGCTTTCCTCCATTATTATGTATTATATATGTGGAAGTTGTTACCATGCTGAGGACCTCTGGTTCTCACCCATGCGGATTTTGTGGTTTTCAGATGCAGGACGTGAGATTTCCCGTTGAGGCATGCTGGATACTTCTAGACTTGCGAAGATCCTTTGTTCTCGGGGCTATGTTTTGGTTTATATATTTTGCTTAGATACTTTTATCTCCATTAAATAATACAAACTGTGATGACTCCTCTTATGGGAGGTTTTGGAGAATAGGTTTTATGTATTTGTGTCCCTTTGGGTTTCCTTTGGGGTTTTTCTTATTTTTATCATATGTATATATTGCTATGCTCGGACCGGTTATCTTCGCAGCCGGATCTTGAGTCTTGATATTCCTGTTTTTGACACTCCTTTGTATATATATAATCTCGCGTTGGTTTATTCTTATTCGTTACGTTGTCGATTGGAGTGTTGCGCTTTAGAGTTGCGATGGTTTTTTGTTTACCCCTTTTTCTACAAAGGCTCCTAGTTATAATCAATTATTCATACTACTATACGTACTAAATTTTTATTATAGAGGTCGTAATAACTTGCCATCTTTGAATTATGACTTAAGCATAAGACTCTGTATGGTAGGGTGTTACAAATGCTACTTTGAGTTGTGTGCAATTTGATTTATTTTAGGTAGAACTCGGATAAATTTGACAGAGTTTAGAAGAAGAAACGGATCCACACAAACCCAGGGGGTGGCACCAAACTTGGAGAATCCAAGTTTGACGCCACATTCACTCTAACCTCCAAGAATTCATTGCCTTGATGGTGCCAAACTTGGGATTCTCCAAGTTTGGCGCCAAGTTAAAGAACAATGAAGATTGCATTGCATTGAAGTGGCGCCAAACTTGGGATTTTCTAAGTTTGGCGCCAACCTTAGAAAACAAGTTGGTCCCATTCGTCCCAAAAGGAGCCAGCATGAGATAATTTTATTAATTTTGATTAAACTTTATTTTATTTTACAATAGGAAAAGATAGTATTTTATTTTAGAAAATATATTTTACATTAATTAGGATTTGGTATAAAAGAAAAAAGATTCAGCCCTTCAGGCTCTCTTCTCTCGGACGTACCTCATTCCGCACTTTACAGTTTTTAGAACCCTAGTTTTCTCTCTGAGCCATGAGCAACTAATCCTCCACTGTTAAGGTTAGGAGCTCTGTTTATTCTACGGATTAATACTATTACTCTTTTATTTTAATTGATGTATTGATTTTAATTTCAAGAATTTGTTTCCGTTCTTTATCTTAAGGATTTAGGTAGATCGAAAGAATAACCCTTATTCTAATTGTGTTCTTGTTAAATCTTGAAAAGTAATTTACTTGAACAACAACTTGAAAATAATTTCTCCTAAATCACTAATTATCTGGACTTAACAGGATACGTGTCATATAATCCTCTTATATTTGGTAATTAGGGTTTTTGTGGTACATAAACTAGAATTAAAATTAACCCTCTAATTGACCTTAAGTGACCAAGGAATTGGCGGTTAACTAGGTTAGAGGAGACTAAATTACTAAGGAATTAGGGTCTAGTCACATATAGTTTGCCATGAATTAAATCTTGCATGATTAAAATAGTTGGTAAGAAAAGTTAATACGGAAGATAAATAGCTCCGAAACTTTAACTGTTATCTCATATAAACTTCACAATCCTTTTACTGCTTGCTTTCAAATTCTCTTAATTTACTGTTTAATACCATTGAACTCTCAAACACCATTTTCTACTTGTGTGACTAAGTAAATCAATCAATTATTGTTACTTGTTCCATCAATCCTCTTGGGATCGACCCTCACTTACCTGAGGTATTACTTGGTATGACCCGATGCACTTACCGGCTAGTTTGTGGACTTTAAATTCTGCACCAGTAACACAGTACCTAATCCAAAAGAAGAGTGCAAGGCCATCACCGTGGCAAGTGAACCAGTGGCAGAGGATGAAGTACAGGTTGCTAAAGGATCAGAGAAAACAGAATCCCTAGAAAAGACTAAGGGCACCAAAGTACACGCCCAGAAGCTCAAAAAAGAGGCCAAGGACAATTGATTCTCACAGTTCTTGAAACTTTTTAGAAAATTACAAATCAATATTTCTTTTGCTGAGGTTCTGGAATAAATGTCTCTCTATGTTAAGTTCATGAAAAGCTTACTTTCTAAGAAGAAGACCTTTAAGGGAGATGAAACAGTGTTCCTAACCAAGGAATGTAGTGCAATAATTCAAAGAAAATTGCCAAGGAAGATGCCAGATCCCGGGAGCTTTCAGATTCCATGCACTATTGGGAACTTAACCTTTAGCAAATCCCTATGTGATCTTGGTGCAAGCATTAATTTAATGTCCTTATTTGTGATGAAGAAGCTGCAAATTCAAGAGGCACAACTAACAAGGATAGCCTTACAAATGGCAGACAAGTCTTTGAAACATGCACATGGAGTAGTAGAAAATTTCTTGGTTAAGGTTGGAAAATTCTTCCTCCCTGTAGATTTTGTGATTCTTGACATGGAGGAGGATGAAAAAAACTCTATAATCCTGGAAAGACCATTCCTAGCCACTGGGAGAGCTTTGATCGATGTAGAGAAAGAGGAATTAGTTCTGAGGATGCATGAAGACTACTTGGTATTCAAGGCTTTTAAACCCTTACATCGCTTTGATGAAGGGGGCACTTGCATGAAGAGTGAGCTCACTAACCCAAGTCTTCAAGGATGCTTGACTGAAGTAAAGCAGAGTTCACAGCTCAAGCCTCCTTTGGGGAGAGTTAATATAATTTCTCCTGACATCAAACCTAAGTTTGGTGTTGGATGTGCATCATCCACCAAGGAGGAGGGTCACAAGAAGAAGGTACCTAGGGGATGGAGGAACAAGAAGATCCCTACTGAAGACTTCTCACCAGAAATGAAAGTGGTATTCACTGAAAGCCCAATCTTGCTTCATACGGTGAACAAGATCCTATCTCTTGAGCATATTGAGTTAATCCATGAGAGCATAGGAAAAAGATTCACAGTGAGAGGTGAGGAGCTAAGGCCCTATGACCATCCCTCTCTTTAGCAAAGCTAACCGTCAAGCTAGTAACGGTAAAAAAGTACTTGTTGGGAGGCAACCCAACTCTGAGTATCCTTTGGCTTTTCTTTTAGTTTGATTTTCATCTATTTATAATTTTTATTCATAGTTTTCCATGGTTTAATTTTGTTTGTGGTCATGCAAATTGCAAAGTGTTTAGAATAGGGACAGGAGGAATTTGGAGGAGAAACAGAACACCCTGGAGAGCATTTTACTCGAGTGCCTCGGCGCTACATGCCAGAATGGGTGTTCACGATAGAGATGGCACAATTTTCAAGGAGCTCGCTAAAGGGTAGCGCTAAACGCTAGGCTGTGCATTTAGCGCCAAGATTGGCAGCTAGTGGGTGGCGTTAAACGCCCTCCCTAAATTGCATGAAAAAGCTGGCATTAAACGCCAGGTGGGCATTCAATGCCCACAAGGGGCAATTTCCTAAGGATTACCATACCCCATAGGGTGCTTAACGCTATGACTCATCCTCTAAAATATATATATCTATATATATCCAATTCTGGCGTTAAATGCCAGGGGCGGTGTTTAACTCTCTAAATGGTATGAGCATTATAGTGTTGGGGCGCTAAACGCTGGAGCTGGCATTTAGCGCCAACAACGTGAATTTCAAAATTAAAGGATGCCTCTTGACCATTTCAATAGTCACTCCCCTCTCTTTTCCCCCTCTTTGACCGTTCAACACCCCTCTCTCTCTTTTTCCCCTTTTACCCACTATTCCATCCACATTCATGCACCCATTTCCCAACCACCATTCACATCACCTAATCATCTCACATCAATCCATTAACTCTTATCCACTTCTCCATATTCACCTACCCTGATCACCATTAATCCCACCCAATTCTTTTTCCTTCCCTATTTCCTTCCCTTTAACCGTGCCTTCCTCCTACCATCTCTATATATACCATACTCCTTTCACTTTTACCACACACAAAACATTTTCACTTACTCCCTTTTTTCGTTCACTTTAACCACAACATATTCAACTTCTTCCCTTTCTTATAGTCCCTCATCAAAACCAAGCCCCCCTCCCCTTCCAGTTTTACATCCCTTCTTTTCTTTTCACTTTTCACTACATCACCATTCCCTACCTTCAATCTCTTTTTCCTTTTTCACTTCTTACCTCCATTTCACTATCTTTATTTGTTTCTTTATTTTTCTTTTCTTAGCCGTAAGCACCCTCCACATTGCCTTCCATTTCTATTTTTTTTGTTGCCACCATACACCCCGTCCACCACATCATCTCGTATACCTTTCTCATTCTTGTCTTTTTCCTTCTATTTTTCTTTGGTCGAAGACGAGCAAAATTTTTAAATTTGGTGTTGGGGTGCTCCGCTTTTCTCTTTTCTCATATTCCATGTGGAATCCAAAATCGGTGAACCCTCTTCAAGGAAGAGAAAGGAAAAAGCTCCTACATCCGATCCATATGATTTTACCCGGTTCTTCTCTAAGACCCACGAGGATCACTTTAATGAAATAGTGAGAAAAAAAAGTGATCCCAGAGGTCTGCTTTGATCTACAGCCGGACGAATATCCAGAGATCCAGGAACAGATTCTGAGGAGGGGTTGGCAAGTGTTATGCAACCCCGTGACTGATGTGGGTGTGCTGATGGTCAGGAAATTCTATGCCAATGCTTGGATGACTTACAAAGATATTAAAGGCGTGAAGCCCGACCCAAAGAACTGGCGCACCATGGTTCTAGAGAGGATCCTAGAGTTCAGTTTGGAGAGGGTGAGGGAGATACTACAACTACCACCATCCAGAGATGACCCTTACTCTTACACTCAGAGGGTCAACACCGACTAAAGACTAGACCAAATTCTCACTGACATATGCCTCTCTAGAGCACAGTAGAGGAGGGATGCCACAGGTCAGCCGTACCAACTGGGTAGGCACAATCTGGGACCAGTTGTTTGGGGATGGCTGGAGTTTATTCAGCGTTCCATCATCCCTACAAGTAATGGATCCGAGGTTACTGTTGACTGAGTCGTGATGATTCACTGTATCATGCTAGGTAATGAGGAGAAGGTGCATCGAATGATCCCTCAAGATTTATATAGCATAGCTGCGAAGGGCTCTACCTCTACTAGATTGGCCTTCCCCACCTCATCTTTCGCCTATGTGAGGCCGCCCGCATCCACATTGATAGAGACACTCTTATTGACATTGAGCGGCCGATCACTAGGAGGGGTGATGTTAGAAATTTATCGTCGATATAGATTTTCACAAAGTAGAATTCCATCATTGAAAGTATAGTCTAGACCAACAATTAACTCCTAAATCAAATGTTTTAAATCCAAATTATAATAACCAAGATCGAGAGTACTTCAACCTCGGGTCGTTCTTCCTAGGAGTTGCAATGAAATGTACATTTATTGGCTATGAGAGAGAGCATGAGGAATTGGAAAAGCAAGAGAAGCAAGAAATGTAAATAGCAAGGAAGCAAATAAACATGCAAGGAATGTAAATGGCAACTCTGGGTGAGAATTAGGTAATCAAGGATTCATATCCTAGTTATGGACCACAAACATGGCAATTGTGTGGAATCAATCCAAATTAGTCAATCCTCCTTGAAAATTAGTCAAAAGAGCATAATTGAATTAAAATAACATTAAATTGCATTAAAAATAAAAGCTAACTACCAAAAGTAAAAAAATGACAATAACAATTAAAGAAAGCATTAAATGAGCATAAAACATAAATTGCATTAATTGAAAATTAAAATAACAAGAATATGCATAAACATAAAAATGACAAAATAAAGGAAAATAACAAGAGAAATGAAGAAGAACAAAGATTCAATAACAATAAATGACAAGGAAAAGTAAATGAAAACAAGAATTAAAAATAGAAATTAAAAGAAATTAAACTAAAGAACCCTAATTCTAGAGAGAGGGGGAGCTTCTCTCTCTAGAAACTAAGAGAAAACATCATAAAAGCTAAACCTAATTGCCCCCCACCCCCCTTCATTTTCCTTCAATTTGGCTTGAAATAGTTTCAGAAATGAGTTGGATTGGGTTTTGGAGGTCCAGAAATCGCCCCCAGTGATTTTTAGTACGTGCCAGGACTTGTGCGTATGCACACTTGCTATTTTCTGACTTGTGCGTACGCACAAATTGTGTGTGTACGCACGCTTAAAATTATGTCCATCATAGTAAATTAGATATCATTTTGAAGCCCCGGACGTTAGCTTTCCAATGCCGCTGAAACCGCCTCATTTAGACCTCTGGAGCTCAAGTTATGACCAATTTAGTACCGAGAAGTCAGGTTGACAGCTTTACAAATCCTTCATTTCTTGAATTCTTCCACTTTGTATGCTTTTCTTCCACTTTCTCAAGCCATTCTTGCCATCAAAACCTTAAATCACTCAAACAAACATATCAAGGCATCGAATGGGAGAAAAGTGAATTAAAATTGGCAATTTAAGCATGAAAAGCATATTTTTCACAATTAAGCACATTTAAAAAAGAATTCACAAAAGCATGCTATTTCAATGAATAAATGCAAGAAAAGTCAATGAAATCCACCTAATTAAAGTAAATAAATACCATGAAATGTGGATTCAACAAGAGGCATGGAGTATGCCAAGGAGCTGGGACGAGCACCACCTCAGGAGCTAGTTCCCCCTCCTCAGCAAGAGCAGCCTGAGATGCCTCAGAAATTTTATTTCCCCCCTCAAGACTATTGGGACTAGTTGACCACATCTATTGGAGAGCTCACATCTTATATCGATCAGCTGAGGCTAAAGCAACAGTTCAAGTTTGGTGTTGTAATGCGTGAGCATCTTTCCCTAATTTTCTGTCCATTTTGAGCTAGAATTTGTTGAGTTTTGATTTAATTCTAGTGTTTTAAACCACTTTGGATGCTACTTTGAGTCGCTTTGGTATTTTAATTATTTCAGGTGCAGTTCAGATAAGTTTGGCAGAGTTCGTGTGCAAGAAAAGGGAAGAGTTTGGAAGCTGTTACTAGGGAGCTAAACGTCAAGCCTGGCGTTTAGCGCTAGCAAAACAGAACGAAAAAGGAGTTTCTACCCACAAGGGTGCTAAACGCTACAGCTAGCGTTTAGCACCAACAATCCGGACCACATTCTCACTATTGAAGCATCTTTATTTGGATTTAACTTTTAATTATTCTATCTTATTTTATTTTGGTTATTTTTAATTACAAAGAAAATTTTTTAGGTTTAGAATTTATTATTTTATTTTAGTTTCAAATCAAATTAGGTTAGGTATAAAAGGGAAAAGATTCTACCGTTAGGGGGATCTTCTCACTTCCTCACTTTTATATTTTCTAAACCCTAGTTTTCTCTCTGAAGTATGAGCTATTAAACCTCCTCAATTAAGGTTAGGACTATGTTTATTTCTATGGATTATGACTATTGTTTTTTCTATTTTAATTAATGTATTGATTCAGTTTCAAGGATTACTTTGCTTTTTCATCTTATGAATATGGGTAGATCAGAAGAATAACCTTTATTCTATATGTGTTTTTGTGATTCTTGGAAGAGTTATCTCACTTGAATAACAGCTTGAAATTAAATTTCTCCTAAATTGCTAATTACTTGGACTTAACGGGATACATGACATATAATTCTTTTATATCTGGGTAATTAGGATTTTTATGGATATAAACTAGAATTAAACTTAACACTTTAATCGAAATTAAGTGACCAAGACATTGGCAGTTAACTAGGTTAGAGGAGACTAAATCACTACGACATTAGAGTTTAGTCACTGACAATTTGTCATGAAATAAATCTTGCATGATTAAATTAGTTGGTAAGAAAACTTAATCCGAAAGAATAAACGTCTCTGAAATCTTGACTGTTTTCTCTCATATATTTCACACCAATCATACTGTTTGCTTTGTTACTTTCTAAATCACTGTTTAATGCTTTTGAACCTAAAAACACCACTTTCTGCTTGTCTGACTAAGTGATTCATTCAACTATTGTTGCTCATTCCATTAATCCTTGTGGGATCGACCCTTACTCACCTGAGGTATTACTTGGTACGACCCGGTACACTTACCGTTTCAGTTTTGGTATTCAAATTCCGCACCACTATTCTTTTTTTTTCACTTTTCTTTTCAACTTTTGTGCCATTAACCATTACTCTCTCTCTCTCCCTCCCTCCCTCCTTCTCGCTCTTTCTTTTATTTTTCTTCTTCTGCTGTTATTTTCTCCTTCCCTTTTAATTTTTCTCCTTCCTTTGTGATTTGTGTTTTTTTTTTTTGAAAAAAAATTTCAATAATATTGTTAGTGCTATTTTTGAATTTAAAGGATAGGACAATGGTACAATTGTCACCGAAATGATGGTGATAGTGAGAGTAAGTATGGATTATAGTATATAATGAGTTGTATTTGTTTAATTGTTTGATTGTTAATGAGGGTGAGGGTGAGGGGATTGTGCTGGTGATTATGATGAAGATGAAAGATGGGAATAAAGAAGGAGTTTGTAGTGGTGATGAAAGTGATAAGAGTGGCATTTTGAGTGAGTGGGTGAAGTTGGTTAAGAAAGGTAAGCCCAGCGTGGGATGTGTTTGAGTAAGGGAGAGCGCAAAACCATTAAAGATGATTTAGGAACAAAATTATAGAAAATAAAATTTGGCTAATAGTTAATTGCTATAAAATTGATATTATGGGTAAAATTGAAACTTATTTTAAACTTTAAAAATAAAATAAAATTAAATTAAATATTAGAGATAATTTTAAAATTTTTGAAAAACGTTAGAAGAAAAAAATATTTTACCCTATATAAATTTGTATTTTTCCTTATAAAATATATTTTATGTTTGTTGTAAGAAATTTGGATTTTCTACCAAAAAAATTATATTTAAAAAATTTAATTATAAAAATATTTGTTCACAAAAATATTTTATTTATGTATTTTTTTTGTATCTTATACTATTCTCCAATCAAATAGGTTGATGACTAATTTATTAGCTATATGAATTCTATTTAAGAATTTATTATTTGTTAATAAATTTTTACATGTATAAAATAAAATTTGAACCGTTCACACTCACTCAACAAATTACATGCTCATAATGTAAAATTTAAAGCGAGCACAATCTATATGGGCCATGAGAAAAGCCCGAAGGCAAATCACACTCTTTTTGGTCACTGCAAATAAGAAAAGCTCCTATTAAAGTTCTTTGTTGGGTTATAAACAAGAATCTCAGAGGCTCATAACCAAAAATAAAACACAGACGGATTGTGTTTGGTATGAAGTTTAATTTGGAAATTGTGAAAAGCCCATGTAGAAGCCCAAAGCCTGTACAAGATGGAGAAGGTTTAGGTTGATAACAACCCCAATCTGCTATCTCCTACTCTCTTCAAAAACCTAAAACAATAAAAGAGAAGCGAGGGTCCCTAACCCCAAAAACTGTAATCAATCACGAAACCCTTCTTTAATCTAACGGCCCTGATTGTCTCCTGTGTTGTGTTCAGTGCACAACCACCACCATATATAAAAATGCAGACTCAGACATTGACACACACAAAGAAAGAAACGCAGGCTTCAACACAAGAGAAGGGAAGAGAGGATTAACCTCCTCATCCTCTAAACTCTGCTTTCTACTCATCACACAGAAGAAGAAGAAGAACAACAACAACAACAGCAGCAACACAGAGAGAGAGAGAGCGATTGCGCTAGAGGTGGAGAAGGAATCAAACGAGAAGAAAACGTTTTCTGTGTTTTGGGCAACACAGAAGAAGAAGATCTGCGGTTTCTTCTGTTGTTTCCTGTGTGTTTTGCAACGCAGAAGACATATACTGAACCTGAAATTCTATCATTGTAAGCTTCCATCTTCTTCAACATCATCATCATCTTCTTCTTCTTTTTCTTCCTCTTACGGTTGAAATGGTTTATGTTCTGAGGGTCTTGTGGTTTTGATGCAGGATAAGGATTGTGTGGTTGGAAGGGGAGATAGATCTTGAAGAAGAGTAAGATAATGGAGACGACGGAGGAGAGAGGAAGCAGCAAAGGAGGGGGATCATCGGAGCCAACGGAGTTGTTCTTGCAGTGGGGGAACCGCAAAAGGATCAGATGCGTCAGAGTCAAAGACCCAAGGATTTCAACTCGCCTCAACGCCGTTGTTGGTGGAATCACAAGGAAGCTTGTTCATAATCACAAAGAAACTTCTCATCTTCAACCTAATCGCCTCACAAGGTCCTTCCTACATACAACTATTCATGGATCTTATCTTAATCCTCCTTCTCTCTCTCATCTTCTCTTTTCTTTGCTTTTCCCGCAAAATATGGGATTTTTCTGGCCTAGTGTAATGCCACGATTTCTCTTTCTTTTGCTCCTGCGTCTCTTCAAAAATTATTTAAAAAAAAATTCTTTTGATTCACTGTGATTTTGGTGGGGTTTCTTTTTCAATTTTCAGAGTAGGATGATGATGATGATGCTTCTATTTGATTTCAGGGGAAGAGAAGCATCAGAGAGAGAAGCATACTCCTTTTTTTTAATCTTCCTCCCACCTCCCATTCCTTCTGTTTCACTCACTAAAAATTGAGAATTTTGATGATATAATGATGGTAAAACTGAAATTTTCGGAATACCCAGGTGCGACAAGCACGTGTTTTCCCCAAATTTTCACATGGGTTTCTCTATTTTTTGTTAATTATCTTTTAGGGTAATATTACATTCGATCTAGATTTTCCTACAAAATTATTTGGAAATTTTCAACTTTTCTGATTTTCCTCACTATTTTCAAGTGATTTGCTGATTGTGATGTGAAATTCGCGTCCAGGAATTCCGACGGTGCGATTCTACGATCATCTGGAGGCGGAGATAACAGGAAATCGGATTCGCCGGAGAAGGAAGACCGTTACTACACGACGAGGGGATCGGCGGCGGTGGCGGCGGAGGAGAACAATGGGAAAGTTCCGATCGATGGAAACAACGGAGAAGAAAGGGCAGTGGTTTGGCCGAAGCTGTTCATAACTCTCTCGAGCAAAGAGAAAGAAGAAGATTTTCTGGCCATGAAGGGTTGCAAGCTTCCTCAGCGACCCAAAAAGAGGGCCAAAATCATCCAAAGAAGCTTACTTGTAAGTTTTTTTTTCCTGGTTAAAAATTGCTTTTTTAATGTTATTTTGTTTTGGGGGAAATCGTTAATTTAGAATTTTTTGGGTTTTTTGGTTTGTAAATTTTACCCTTTGATGAGTTGGGTTTTGGATCTTCGCTAATCCATTATCTTTACCTTACCTTATGCTGATTTCCTAAACAAAATGCCTTTTTTTTTGTTAATTTTGTTTTGCAGAAAAAAAAGGGTGATTGAGATTTTATTTGGGTTTTGAGGTTTTCGATCTTCATTTCGTCATCTTATCTTTACTTTAACGTGTTTGGTTTTGGGTTAAAAAAAGATACAATTTTTAAGTGTTATTTTGTTTTGGGGGAAAATTGTTATTTGAGATTTTATGGTTAATTGGTTTGTTGATTTGGGTTTTGGATCTAAATTAGTTCAGTCTCATGGTTTTTGTTTTATATTATTCTGATGTGTTTGGTGTGATTGTGGGTTTTGTGCAGTTGGTAAGCCCTGGGGCATGGTTGACTGATATGTGCCAAGAGAGATACGAAGTTAGGGAGAAGAAAAGTAGCAAGAAGGTAAGTGTTTGGTTATTGTTGCTATTTTTGTCAATTGATCTAATCCCATCTTTAGTCTTTTCTTTTTTTAATTTAAAAAATATTCAAATAAAATTTCATGTATTCGGTTTTGCTGCCAAATGCCTATTTCATAAACCAAACTAAACTTAAAAAAGTAGTGGAATCTTGCCACGGTCCATGGGCTTGATGAATCTTTTCCTTTTATAGGGTTTTGACTTTAATTTTTTATGGATGCAGAGACCAAGGGGATTGAAGGCTATGGGAAGCATGGAAAGTGATTCTGAATGAGGATTTGATGAAATCACATTTGGTGAGCTGAAGATGATGAAGATATTTTGAGTTTGATTATTCAAGTACTTAATTAAATTTGTGTTTCAAATCCGGAGGGGAGGCATATATTACATAGTTGTTATTTTTGTCCTCCCAAATGTTTTTGTAAACAAGTAATGATCCAATCCCATTAATCAATTAAGAAGAAATTTCATCTCTTTATAACTTTTTCTTATGTTTATATCTTAAGTATGCGGTTTTGTTTTGTTTCTTGTATGTTGTATGGTGTGTCTTGCACTCTTTAATATAAGATCTAGATGATTAGATGATCCTTTTAGTAAAAAGAAATAGACTCTTGTGCAGCTGTGTCCCACAGGACAAATGAATTTGAATAATTTTACTTCTTTTGTAATTGTTAAGTACATAAAAATGGTAAAGGGAAAGGAAATTGTTGAGAAAGATACGTGTCCGCATTTGTTAAGGAGATAATAGTAAAGATGTTAAATAAAAAAATTTTATAATAGGTTTAATATTTTAAATTTATATTTTAGATGAAAAGTTCTTACTGGATGTTTATTTAGAAGAAAATATTATTTTAGTTTCTCACGATTAAATTAAAATATAAAATATCGCATTTGTGTCAAATGTAATATTTTGTTTTGGGTGTCATTCTATAATGTTTATAAATTACACATGTTTTAACTTCATAGAAAAATAAGTTTCACTTTTTAATACTTATTTAAGCAATTTAGGTACAAAATTTATGGACATAATATAATTATCCTTTGTTCTATTAGGTTTTTGATAAAAAAAAATTATTTTATTTTCTTCTAAATATACCTCTTTCATTATTATTTTTCAATGGTGATGGATATGATAGTAATTGTAGTGATTTGGTGGTAAAATTATTAGAATGAATAAGAAAAGAAAAAAAAAGCCTAATTTAAACAAATGATATATATATTTTTTAAAAATTAATATTAATTAAAAATAAATATAAAATATAAACTATTTAAGACAAAATTAAAATTTAATTTAAATATAAAAATTGAAATAATATTTTACTATTTTATTTATCAACTATATTAATAAAATTTAAACTTAATTCTCTAATTATTTTAGTCCCACATAACACAAAGTGAAGCTTGCCGACACATCACTACAATGTACCTTAGGATGCTATATTGCTGTTTTTGACTGTCAGAAGAGGGTTGAAATGCAATTAAATGAAAATGGAGTAGAAGAAAGTAGAAACAAGGAACGCTATTTAATTTCTATAATTCTATAAGTTTCTTCAAGGGGCGAAATACAGAAAAATAGGATTATTTGGTAATTCTCACAGATTAAGATCGATCTGTTGGGAGTGTATCAGTGAGATGATGACACGTGGAACAATACAGGTCCATCGCGGCGCTATAATTTTGAAAGAAAGACGTATACTTTGACAAAATAGAATTTTGTTCATCAAATGATATTGTAAAAAGACAATCAAAGACTTGGATTATTCTTGCAAACAAATCTCACACCCCAGGATATTTTTGGTTAGATAATTATAGTATTTTCTTAAACTAACTATTTTACTTGATTTTTGAGTTGAATCAAATTTATATCAAAATTTTAATTTAGAGAGCAGATACCATTTATTTTAAAAGAATAGGTTTGATCTAAAATTTACTTAATGTATGTATCGAATAATTACTTATGCAACAAATATATAAAAAGACTTGATAAAATTGTGACAACTAATATAAAAACATTGCAACAAAAAAAATATATAAAATAAATAAAAAACAAAGGAAATAAAATAAAAGTTGACTCCAGACACTCATATGCATTTATACTCTATAGTTTTCCTTAGCGTTAGTGTCCCTTGGATTTTGCGGAGTTTTAGTGTAATGATGAAGTATTCTGAAGAAAAAACTTGCAGAATGCTTCTCTCTTTCCACGATCTAGATTTTCTCTTTTTCTCATACTCTCACAACCCACAACCTTTCTTTGACGATGAAGAACTTTGTTTTTCAAGGTGAACATTTTACGTCCATGTGTTTACTTTGGTCACAAAGCATTTCCCTATGTTCTTTATTTACCACGAGCTGAATGATTTTTCCACATGTTATTAGCAAACTTCGACCTCTGTCCTTTTTCGACTCGACCTGTATCATGCATAGTACAATCGATGCTTTCCTTATTATGGTCAAATCTCACTATTAGTCGAAATTTTGTACTAACAAATTACCCCTTAAATTTTTTTTTTCAGAAAGTAAAATGACAAGTTTTACTTGATCATGTGATAGTCATGTGCCAAATTTAAAATTCAGAATTTGAAAAGACAGTTATACAATTTCTGAAATGGTGCACATATTTTCCTGGGAATACGCAACGTTCTATATGGACTTTAATGGACCTTTCATAACTTAAGAGCATCATTATTTTGTTTGATTCCCATACATCCTTCATCATTTCTTCTAAGAAGGATTTCTTTTTATTTTTTGTCGTTTCTCTCAACCATTTTTATGAATTCCCAATCAGCCTACCAACAATCACTTTCTTCTACTACTGCCTCTTCTACTTCCACAACCATTGCTACTGTTGCTACTACTACTATTACTTCTTCCATTGCTCCTGCAACCATGGCTTGTGTGTCTTCTTCTCTTTCGGCCATCGTTGCTACTGCAGCGGTCTCTGCATCTGGTGTGGTGACTACTAGTCAACAGTCTCCTCAACATCATGAGGAAGATGATGATGTCCAAATTATTTCTCCTCCCTATTTGGTAGCTGACGTGACACAGTTTTACAACAAAGATGGAAGCTTGAGAGCCCCCAATCTGGATGTTGAGACCACAGAACTCTGGTAAAGTCAGATATTCCTTTCCTTCAAGGTTATCGGCGTCTTATATTCATTTTTAGGACCTCTTTCTACTCAAGAACATATTAATTCTATTTCCTCTTTCTTTCCTTCTCCACCTGAACATCTTCCTCTAATTTTCTGTAAAAATATTAAGGCTTCCTATTTTGCTAGTCAAGTTTTTAAGACTGCTCCCCCTAAAGAGTCGTGTTCTCTTTTTTCGACTTGAATGTTGAGACTAGTTCCTTCGTATAAATTTGTTTGGAAAATAATACGAATTACTTCTGCTCTTAAACTAGCTACTTTTGACCTATCGTACACTACACCTCTCTTAGGAACTAGTTTGTACTTTTGGTATCTAGCTACCAATAATTTTCATTTTTCATATGTGATGATGGGTCCTACCTTGATGGAAGTATATGCCTTGACTGGCATGCCTCCTGATGAGGAGTGTGTGTCATGGGCAACTGAGTACCCCGACAATGTCTTCGACATCAACTTTGACTCGATTTTTGTGTCGGGTCTTATCCAATACAACATGGGGTTTGAGACAAAACCTATCACCGACAGTGAGCATGTGGCCTTTTTGCTCTTGTGGCTTAATGCTTTTGTTTTTTGCCCCAAATATATCTAAATTCAAAAGAACAATTATCTTCCTCTAGTTATTATGCTTCACCACAAAAAATACATCAACCTTCCCTCTTTGATTCTAGGTCAGTTGTATGAGACTTTGTCATTAGTGGCTAGAAAAATTCATTGAGGCGAAACCTTAATCAACCCTTTTGGCCCATTCTAGGTTGTGAATTTGTGGTTAAAGCCATTCTTGGACATCGACTCACAACTTCCTCTTCAGACATTCCAAAGACTCTTATTGATGGTACTCGACTATCCCTTTTATCCTTGTCGAAACCCAAAAATATATCTATCATTGATACTTTTTCTCATTTCATCAGTTTTCTCCTCGACATCAAAGTTGATAATAATACTTCTTATTATCCCAATCCTTTTACTTACTGCCGTAGTTTAGTCGAATTCATCCATTCTTTCGCCAGCTCAAAGCCAGAAAACCAATTTGTTATCAATGACCTATGATCCCGTACCTTAACTCCTCAAATTCTCCCAGTAGGATTTCCGCACGAGTCAACAATGGCTTTAAAGAAAAAGTTAGTCACCTATTCTCCTCAAACATGTTTCGTCAGTTTGGACTAGCACAAGCATTGCCTTCTCCACTATCTCTTGACTCTAAAGCATAAATGATTCATTATGAAGTGTCGAGGTTGGAGAAGTTCAACTAGATTCTTGACTTGAATCATCAAAGAATAAGTGGACAATATCATAGGCTCGACTTCACTCGATGTTTTCTTTCAACACCTTCCTTTCAACAGTAGTGGTCGGCTTATTATGCATCTCATTACACTTTCACTTCTTAAGGTGAGCATGTCGAAGAGATTGTTAAGTTCGTGAAGTACTACAAGGTTAAATGGCATTTCAGGAAGGTAAGGTATCTTCTCAATAAGGTCTTAGAGGTATTGAAAAACAAAAAAGAAACACATTTATATAAAGGTCTCGAGTGTTATTTACAAGCTTTCACTTGAGATCCTTTAGCACAGAAGAAGTCTTTTATGCATCTTTTCTTTTCAAATTTTCTTCTTTTCCCAATGCCTCTTTTGGCCTTGCTGATCAATTGTCTGACCCTCCTAAAGGAGCCTTAGGAGTGAATTACCGACTTCAAAAGAATGACCCGCGAACACTAGGTGTAAACAGAACTGGTGCCATTCATTATCGAGGAACTAGTGATAAAACCCATGGTTGAATAAGGATTGCAAGATATCCTCCAGGTATCTTGTGTTTCCTTGGGTCTTAACAAATTTCTTCATTCACTCATCTTATATTCTTTGATGCTTTTTCTAGCCGCTCGACCGACCTAACTTACTGGAGTTACATTTGACCTTTAACCAGTCAAAGAGAACATGGATTTAGATAAGGATGCTGCTTCCAAGAAAACAAAGTCGAAGTGTGGTGGCGGTCGAGGACGGGGCAAATCAAGTGATGTTACCCTTTCCTCTAAGAAGCACAGTATTGTTGACATCCTAATGGGTTCTGGTCCTAAGAAAGTTCAGAAGACAAAACCTGCTACTTCTTCCAAGTTATATATTTACATAATCTAATTATTATCACTTGACCTCTTTTATGTATACTTAGCATTCATTTATTCCTTATTTTAGTCCAAACAATCACAGAGATGATCAAAATTTAGAGTCGAAGTAGATAGTGAATCTGACCGAGAAGTTGACCAGCCAATTAACATCGAAGTCGATGTAACTCAACCTATGCCTCCTGTCACTTCTTAGACGGTCATTCCACCTATGCCTCTTTTTACTCCAATTCACAATGTGCCTTCCACCGCTACCTCTCAAGCTTCGACTGATTCTCCTTTGGTAAGAAATTTCATGTCATTATTATTTTTTATTATGGAAGCTTAATATATATTATAACTTATCTTCCTTTTGCAGGTGAGCTACATGCCTCTTCCCAGTGATGCTGAAACGTATCTAGAGTCAGGTGTTGTATCGACTGTTTTGTAAGAAACAGATCGGGCTATTGCTGAGTAAGAACTTGGACCTCCTTTCGATGTTTCTGCTCCCGAGGTTGGACATTTGGACTTTGAAGATCTCAACTTTGACCTTGATAACATTTTGTATGAAGCTTGACATGTATATTCCTTCGAAGGGACTAGAATTTCATCCTTCTCAAATTTAAAACCTCACATTGTTCCCCTAGTTACTGCAGAAGTATCGACATTCGACGCCTTAGCCAGAGAAGAAGAAGTCACTTCTCCTCAAACACCATCAGGTCTTGATCCTTTAGTTATTGAGAAGGTTAACACAATTCTCTACTATCTCAATTACCCTTTAGAGGACATTACTCGTATTGCAGAGCTAAAAATTCCTCTTATGGATGCCTTCACTTTTCTGAACCAGAAAATTTTGACTGATGTTCATGCAGCTTTTGGTACTTTCATTGAACACATTTACAATCACATTTTCAAATCTCAAACTACTAAAGAAGACTTTAATAAGTCGATTGGGACTTTGGCTAATCATGATGCTCAATTGAAGAAATGTGAAACAATCAAAGCTCAAGTCGAGGAAATTTTGTCAGAAGGCAAAACCAAGGAAAGGACCATGGCATTAAGAATCAAAGCTTTAGATAAGGAATTAGCTAAGCTAAAGTTTGAAAAAGAAAACGTTGCAATAGCTAATGCAACTCTTATACTTTGACTCCAAAAGATTAACAAGGCGTATACTTCTAGAACATCCAGTCGCCCTGCCTTAGTCGAAGCAGCTGCTCATGCCACTCAAGTCAAGGATGAGGTATCTCAAGTATTACAAGCCCTGGCTGAGGCAACTGTTGGACATTGCGTGTGACGATGTTCCATATGAGCAACTTGTTGTTGTGGCAGCCGTTACTGAATGTGAGACAGAGGTTGCCGAAATAGGAACCTATGATTGCAAAATCATTTTACTTTGCCAACTCCGTTGGGAGGGACAACCTGGTAGCTGCACCTGTTGAAGTATTAACACTTAGAATTGCATTATTACTGGTTCTTCATTCAGGAAACAAAATATGCAGTATAAGTGTTTGTTTAGAGGGGGCATAACTTAGGTGGTACTGCGATAGGAATTTATATTCCTTTAAAGCATAACACCAAAATGTGTTCAGTGCCCTGCATCTGCAAATACAGGAAAGATCAGTCTTTTCAATTATGTAGAGGAGTACATCCTCTCAAAGACAATTAGAAGAAGAATCAGCGATTCTAGTTATATGCTCCATTTTTAAACTTGAGTTGAACACATGGATTGTGTTGGAAAGGAAGGTAACACAAAAGCATAAAGAGACGTCAAAGGGAGGTCCTGCTCTCTGATTCACGATTTTAGAAAAGCATAAATAGACCTTAGAGGACTAAGTTGACTCTGTTAGATATTTTTTGTAACCCATTTACATGTGAAATTGTTTACAAAGTTTCCTATCACAGAGCAAGGTTGAGAAAGCTGTAAGTTGAACTAATTGACATTAAATCACAGGAAAAGTGATAATGTGCCGGCATAGCTTTTTAGGCTTCTATGTATAGTGTGCCAGTTATACTGCTTTGATTTGGCATCTAAAGTGATATGAACCAAATACAAAAGTAATTCAAATTTTCTAGTTTAAACCTAACTTTGCTTCTTTAGGCACAACATCAACTTGTAACTATATATTTCATTTTCATGCAGTTGGTAAGTAATAGTAGTTGAGAATAAACTTTATATTTAGTCATACTACAGAAAAACAAATAATCTATTCATGGCCATCCTTTGCTTTCAAATTGAGTCTAACTTCAAATGTGATAATTGTGTTATTTTAATTATGTATCAACTTAATGAACTGAAAATTATATTTTAATTTTTATTCCTACAATAAGTTATGAAATTTTTGTTCACAGGATTAAAAATTTAAAATGTCATTTCCGCTACAATATTGAATTATAAATTGAAAACGTTAGTCATGGCTAATCTATAAGCCAAAGAATCAACTAAGAGTGGTGTCATGACTAATCACTTACGACTTAAGGGACAACTAAGAAGAGTCAATTTTATCCACATCTTAGCATCTTATAATTTATTCGCTCTTATATAAGTAAGTATGAAATGCTAATAAAAGAATAGACAAAGTTTGCTAAGAGTCGTTCAGATATGTCTACTTCGTCTCTCAACACATAAGTAAAGAACACAATTAATCTAATGTTAAACTACTTTAGGAATCAAATTTTGAACAATTCAGGAACACAATTTTTGTCTGTAATGAATACATCTTTAGAGGCGCACATTTGAGGGCAATATTTTCACAAAGTTCTCTAGGCATTGATTCCTTATCACCAGTTTTATTCAATTTTAAAGTAAAACAATTGTGTTATGAAAATTTGAGAGACATAGGTCCAAGTACATTATGCAGGCATTAAGGCAAGGTCTAGAGGACAATATACCATGGCATGAGAAATTAATCATAAAAAGGGATGCAATAAAATTATATCTTGTTTGCCAGTAATATATAAGAACCACAATATATGCAACTAAGCTAACAACTTAGTGTGCCAGTTATATTGCTCTGATTTGACATTTAAAGTAATGTGAACCAAATACAAAAGTAATTCAATTTTCTAGTTTAAACTCAACTTTTCTTCTTTAGGCACAACATCAAGTTGTAACTATATATATCTTTCTCATGCAGTTGGTAAGTAACAATAGTTGAGAATAAAGTTGATATTTAGTCATGATATAGAAAAACAAAAAATCTATTCATGGCTATCCTTTGGTTTTAAATTAAGTCTAACTTCAAATGTGACAATTGTGCTATTTTAGCTATGTATTAACTTAATGAACTGAATATCATATTTTAATTTTTATTCCTACAACATGACACCAAATTTTTGTTCACAGGATCAAAAATTTTAAATGACATTGACACTACAAAATTGAATTATAATTGAAAGGCTAATATGTAAGCTAAAGAATCAACTAAGACTGATGTCATGGCTAATCACTTATGACTTAAAGGGACAATAATCCATGGTATGAGAAACTAATCATAAAAAGGGATGCAATAAAATTATATCTTGTTTGTTAGTAAGTTATAAGAACCACAATATGTGCAACTAAGCTAACAACTTATGTAAAGTTACACTTTGTTTTAAACTCTAGTCATTTCCTCTCAATTTCATCTATACCTTATGCATATGGAGCAGTATATGATCACGAGCTAAAAGCATAGATTCAGTTTATATGATGCTTGTAAAAATTGCTATATTGCTTCCTTGCTTATGATGAAGTATAACGAAATTTACCTCAACCAATAATCATTCATAGAGAAAAAAAATTGTATTGGTACACATGTTCATGTTGCAAACATTAGTCCATTGCAAAAGTTATAACTACCAAAGGATAAAAGTACATGATATTTTAGTAAATGTGGCCTATCAGATGCATTACCTAACCACTGCATAATAAGGTTTAACATATATCTTTTTCCACCATGGATAACAACAAAGAAGATGAAATTAATCACTAAAAACAAGCTCCAAAGATAAAATACAAAACATGCACCATACTTAACCCTAAAACTAAGTTAATTACAAATAGCAGAGGTAACACATATTAACCATACCATGTGGCTCCTTATAACCTTCCTCAAACTGAATGCACTCTCAGATCTCGACTTTAAACCAGGAATAATGTCTCATGATACACATGCAGTGACATAATCCTTACCTTATCTTCATATTCTACCCAGTGAAGAGTTCTCATAGTGTTGTCCATGGGAGTGTATCGGCAGATGTGAAAGTGTGAAAAGTGTGAATCATCTATACCATCTTCTTCAAAATGCCTCACTTTTATTTGCACTATACCTTCATCAACAAAAATGGTAAGAGTAAAGAGAGGGGCAACGTTATTATACATGAACAACCTTGTCCATGCTAGCTTCTCTTCAGTAACAATAATATGCCAAATAGAAGTGTTGAATACTTTCTCGTCATGAGTAGGTGAGGCAAGGCAAACCTTTTGGTTTAGGAGCATAAGCATGTAGCAATGAGCCAAAATCTGTTGAGAAACAAAAATTTGCTGAAAAGTGTTAGATAATAAGGAGAAGCATACGAGATATCTGGATCTTCTTTCAACATCCTCAACTGAGCATGTTAACCAATAAATTGATCCATCAACTGTAACATACATAGCATCTAAGGTTACAACATATGGTGGACATGATATGATCACATTCTAGTTTCTTCTAAAGCTTGTATATATCAAAAGTGTGCATGAAGGACTTTCTGAACTATGTTTGAAAATATAAAGGATGGCATAATCCATAGTGTACGGAAAGTACACCAAAGGATATAAATACACCAAGTCAAGTTGGAAAATATAAACAGGATTCTGGAGAATTTCGGATTTTTAGCTAACAGAGTTCCAAGATAGCAAGTAAGACTTCTTGCCCATATAACTATATCTTATGCAGAAGATCCCATTTTCAATGTCAATAATGTGGAACTAACCTTCATATATCATCAAAAAAGAAAAGTGAAATGGCATATTGTAACCACTCGAAGCATCAATCCTCATAACCCAATCTACTAAGTTCATCAGAGAGGATGGATAGCAAAAATTCATCATCAATGAGCATGAGCAGCCATGATGTTTCCACCTTTGAGAAGCTTTTGACATAAAGTCATAGCTGCTTAGTTTGGCTCTCCAGTAGCGACAGGTGCTGTAAGCCTTCAAAATAGTTGAAGAATCAGCAAGGTGAAAAATGTCAAGCAGAACCTCATTCAGGAGCTCAGGCAGGGGAATAAAGGCGAGAGGAATATCTCTCATTGTGTTTGAGATACGAGGATTGTAGGAGTTAGATATCTGGGAGGGGGTTTAGAGACATGTGTTGTTTTAGTGTATGACTTGTGTTCATATGCTCTGAGGACTCCTCTTCATTTATAGAGGAGTAGAGAGGAGTAGATCATTAATGAGACAATAACTATTTTTATTTATATTAACGCATTCGTACTAAATAGAAATTGAAGGAGAAGTATATTGCTTAGTCTTTTATAGGTAATATTCGAAGTTGACAAATTTAGAAGATCTCATAGTTGAAAGGGAACAGCTTCGACGGATACTTTTGGCAGAAAGTCAGAGTTTCTCAAGCCAAAGATGGTGGGACAACAACTCCCTTAATCACCTTCTAATGATCAATAAGTAAATAGTATTTTGGCATGTCCAAAATCAAGTAATTAATTGGCTATGCATATACAAGTGACAACTGTTTTTTCTTTTAAAGCTCAACTCGATGCTCGCAATGGCGAAATTCCTAGAGAGTAAATTAAGGTCAACTAGATACAATAGCAAGAAGCTCATATGTCAGCATATGGAAGACATCTTTCGGTGTAATAAAAGCAAGTATTAAATGAAAGATACAACGCAAGAAAAATATAATCCTAGTGAAGATTCACTATTAATGCTAACATGACTAATAAATCAAGTTTACCCAAGTGTGTGTATTCTCCATTCTAGCCCCCTTCTTGATTTATTTAACTCATGAAAACTCCTAGTTTGTAATGAGTTAAGTCTAACTTTTAAAATAATTTGCCCTTGCCATTTGGTTCCTTTAATATAACAAAGCAAGCCCGCCATTAGTAATACGACGACAGACTTCCAAATTAAATTACTGAAAAGACTTGCTAGAAATGACAACAGATAATGATCTTGAATTTTTAAAATCTAATTGCAGGATATTCACATCATGATCTCTGCAATTACATTGCTATAAAGGAAACTAACAAAATGGGATCCAATCTGGCGGTGGTGTTACTTCTTCTTTCCATTCTAATGCATTTTAATTGAATTACCTCAGTGATTGATTGAGGCAGCATGTTGCAAAATGCAAGTATGCTAGCTTTGTAAGGTATTAAATTAAAATTAAAATTAAAATCACAATGATTAAATGTATTGTAAAATCTTGAAATTATGAGTTATATTATGCCAATGGACTTAGTTAAGAATTTCTAAATACAGGAAAACTTGGTAGCTTTTCACCAAAATAGATGTCACTCCATAATTCCAAAGATTCTCCACGAGGTACCACACAACAATATAAGTTGTCCAAAGAAAGGAAGATATTGTTTTATGTTAGCTCCTAAATAGATTTTGATTCGACAGCTTGTGTAGAAGATTTTACATCTGTTCACAGATGCTTGTATGCATATCATGAAATTACGATGGTTACTAATATAAAAATATATGTCAAACAGTCCACCATAACTTTATTGATATGATTAATGTGGCTTAAATTATAATACATACCACTCGTTATTATAATGACGATGCTGCATTGTGTAACTTGTTATTCCTAGAAGGAAAATAGACTTTTATACTTATATAATTCAGGAACCATAGTGGAGTTTCTATGAATTTAGTTTAAATTTATGTACTTAAAAAATTGAGTTAATTGTGTTATTCTCCTGCAAGTAATTTATACATTTATCTATACCAAACTTAATTTTGCCTGTGAGCCAGCTTACTTTTAATTTCAAATTAGAGTTCTACATATGCATGCCTCTGCTTAGTCTCATAATGGTATTCTAAATATTTTATTTGTTGACAATAAAAATGCATTCAACATATTAAACTATTGATGGACAACCAAAAAACAGTTTTATTTCCATTCACTTTTTTTGCTTTTCCTACTACCCGTTTTTACCAAATTGTCAAGATATCTTAAAGTTATTTAACTTGGCAAACACTCCTCAATATAAAACCTGATATTAACTCACTTCTTATGGTAACCTAACTTGAGATGGAACTTGTGATCCACAATGGAAGGGATTCCATCATCCATTTTTAGTAACTGGAACAACTTGAAAAAAACCATATAGAGCAATTCCTAGCTTAATCTAAATGTTACATGTTCTTGTGGGGTTATCATTCGAAACTCTGCTCATTCAAAACAGCAACTTTTTTTCCTTAATTGCCACAACCCTTGGTCAAATTATGAGCTATGCTCCCACTAAAGAATTTACTGAGTATAAATGATATTGTTGGAATACTCAAACAATGTATAAAGACGGAATAATTTAACTTTCTTTTGTCAATAATATCTCACTCCTTTTATGTAAGTAAATACAATCGGAGTAAGAAATGAAATACGTGATTAAGACTATTCCTAGTTATCCTTATAATAGAATTTCAATATCTAAATTGTGTTTCCATATATACAATCAATTGAAAAATATTTGATGCATGACCTGACAAATTTATAATGGTTTAATTAGTATACTTTTCAATGGAGGATTGGAGAATGATGTGAATGTGCAATTAGGGGAAAGAGTTTTGTGGCGAATGGCTTAATAAATAAGATAACTTGTAAGGCCCAAACGCTCGGACAACATTACCAGATGCAGTAAGGTGCAGATCATGCACCTAAGAACCTAATTAACAAAGCAGCTAAATTGAGGAGACATGACACATCACAAAAGGAGGACCATTGCAAAAATACACAATATGTCAACTACAACTAGATTGAAAGGCTAAGAAAATATTAAGCTATAATGCTAACAAAAGATTTGTCTCAGGACAAACTTAAACAAATCAACACTGTAACTTCCATACAAACTTTTTAATCAATCTTTTTTCTTCCACATTTCCTCTTAAATGGTTTGTTAACTGATGCTTGAACATCTGGAGACAGGGCTACTTCTGCCGTGGAGTCCTCAGCTGCATCAGGAGAGGTTCTCTTGGCTGGAGTTTGATAGGAGCTATCACCATTATATTGCTCTCAACAGCGAAATCCTAAGTTTCACACAAACTCCACAATTAGAAACTATCTACTTAACAGCCTCTTCATTATATATAGTTATCTCTGTTTACCGTAGCTAACAATATTATGTGACACACATAAACTCTTTACCTTCGACAAAGAAACTGCAGCATGTCCATTGCTATCTTCGTCTATTTTAGCTATAAGGATATTAGCTAGCATCTGCGAATACTGCAAGAAGCAAGATGAATTTAAGAAATAATGTTAGGTTCAATAATACATTGAACAGCAAAGCAGAGTTTTAGCTCTTCGCATAACATCCTACACTTACAGAAGCATCACAAGAAGAGTTGGCCACACTATAATTGGACATTAGGGACTTGTCATTCGAAAGTTTTGTGACACTGTACACTCCCTCCACGGCATTGATATTCTTGTATGTGATGTTAAGCTTGAATAACAGCCTTTTGTTAATCATATTCTCTAGGTATTTAGGGTATGACTTTCCTTTCTCCTATTTCTTTACTTGGAAATTAGAATTTTTTACTTAGCCGCATAAACATATTTGACATGACAAAAATTTTTTTAGCTCGAATCAATTTGACTTACAGATAATTCCTTAACTTTCTCAGCAGTCTTTCTTACCATTTGCTCTGCTTTTTTGTTCCATACAAGGAAGTTGAGACAACAACTTCCATCAGTCATAATTACTTGGAGCTTATACCTGCATCAATATCTCAACAACACATTACCCCTAACACTAAAAGATAACTACATGCAACTACACTATATTTGCAAATTTAATATGTAAAGCACGCATTAAGAAAAGATGGAAATTTTGTTAATCTAACAACTAACCTTGGCATAACCTTGAAGCCTACATGCTTAGAATTATCACACCTATCTTTATTCTGCACAACCTTCTTGGGACATATCTTTTACAACGTATAGGACCAATCATATTTACCAACATCTAGAGAAATAATGGTCCCAACAATCCAGCATGAGGTTTTCTAACAAAAATTGTCTAAGTCAATAATGAAATACTTATGGCCTAAGTTATTAGGTTGCAATCTCACATCAGTCATATTAAGAACCTTTTCTATAGTGCACACAGGTACAATGCCAACGTTGATCTCATCTGTGATTGAGTATTGAGGTTGAGTTTTCAGCTGACTTATTCATTGTGAACATGGAACAAAATCCGTTGCCAATCTGTGAATATGGCAAAAAAGTTAACATGTATTACTATCACAATCAAAATCTGGTATCTAAATACAGAATAGACTAAGTATTTTTGCACTAATGACACACCTTTTCTTGAAGTCAATAACCTTAAGAAGGTTTGGATTGAAGTAATATCTGGATACATAGTAGGTGCTTTGAATATTGACAGAACTCAAGTATATGTTGGATTTAAAGAGCTAAACCACCATTATGAAAGACTCCCTATCATCTTGTTGGAGGTGTGAAAGAACTTCATCAACCAATTCCCTAAACAATGTACATTTAATTTTGCGCTTTCTGCAATAAAAAACATAACACTATACCTTAACTAATTTGTCCACTGTTAATTACTAATCATATAAAATAATGCATCAAACTTATATATTGTTTGCCCCTATAATATAATAAGCACAATGTGTTAAACTAATCTAACAACTTCTACTAAGTCACGATCTATTTAACAAATACAACAATTGAGAGACATTATCTCAAAACAAAAATTACTTTCCCTGTATTCCATTTCTATTTTGTAACAACAGAACTGTAATGACCTAAGGCTTGTCTACCTAAATCTGATGGTTCCAATAAAGATTGCATTTTTTCTTTTTCTTTAGTGTGTGACCACAATTAATACCCAAGATAAGCCTAAGTTAAATGATTGAAGACTCATTCTAAATTCACAGCTGACACACATTCAAAACAATAAACATTACTCTAAATCTTTCAATTGAAGTGTAATATGCCTGGTTTCATCACCAATGCGTGTAATCAGCCCCTTGACCTTGTCCTTTCCAACAACCTCTCCTATGTAATCTACATTTTACAATATATAGATTTAAATCTAAAGGTGTAAAAACTTTCACGATCATAGGAAGACACAAAAAGTTATTTCAACTAAACTTACCAAATAATAGATTTTCGTCGGTTGAACTATTTTTCTCAAGTTCATGAAACGAACGAAACTTGAATGGGTTAAAAGAAAAAGTCTCAATGGGTAGGACTGCCCATGTAGTCTTTGTATAAAAGTTAAGCTTGTACTTATGAGGAGTTGTCTTAACCTGCCCATTCTTAAGCTTGACAATAAAATTTTGCATACTATAAACAACATGCTCCTTTATCCTATTCATGAACAATTTCAACCCAAGCTTGAAAATGGTTACATGAATTCTATCACCCTACAAGTTGGATAAAAACAACATGAACATAACTTATTAGTACGCACTTAAGAAGAAGCTGAAAGGTATAAGTATCAATCATGCAAATACCTTCTCATCCTGCAAAACCAACTCCAAGCTAAACATATACAATCGAGCAACTCCCACAACCAAGGACCAAGCAAGCTTGTTTGGATTGATATCCCTAACAAAATTCTTCCTCGCAGCCAACTTTTGCAGCAGAAAAGAATATCTCAAGCTATAGTAGGTCCAAATAACAATACACATATATCTTTTGTATAAGCTCTAGGGACCTCATATTTATACACAACTATTCCTCTCACGATCACTATGGTGAGTGGAAAAAATCGTGATTTTTGAACACTCGAAGGAGTGTGCCTAAGTGGGAGGTACCAAGACGAGTGCGTTATCAACCGTAAGTTACTCATCATGCACTGCAGAACATTCTGTCTCTACAGATATTTTGAATTTTTGCAACATGTCTCACCAAGTAAGCCGTCACGTTAGCGTAGTTTTTGGAAGTAACACTACAACCTCATTCACTACGATGCAATATCGGCAAAGAACCCTGTTGATAGGACGTCAATTTCTTTTTGGATGTGAGCCCTGTTGTTACAAGGAAGAAATTGAGTTGACTTCTCTTTTCATCGTGATTATAAGAGGTAAAATGCCTATTTATTTAGCTTTTTTCTCTTTCCATCGTGAGATCAATGCTGATCAAACCTTGGCCACATGTCCACCTCTTGCTTACTTCACATTTTGTGTGTCATCGAAGGAACCCTCCACTTGCTTCACATTTTCCCTCCACTTTCTTTGCATTTTAAGTTTCAAGGAAGGAACCATCTTCTTTGGCTACGACGTGTCATCACTAGAGACTATGCTCAATTGGAGAAAATACTATAGATTTGCCTCATTGAATGAACTGCCTAACTATTATATTTAGAATAGATATGTATGACGCACAAGAATATAATATACATAAATATTTCCCTATATTAAAGTTACATACTACGTGCAACATTAATAAATAGAACCATAAAAGAATATAATATAGGAAGATGTTCACGAATGTCACTCTACTTGCTTGGAATATGATCTTAAAAGCGATTTATGTATACCATCATAATTTATTAAAATATTTTTGTTTTCATCATTTCAACATTAATATTTATAATAAAATATAGGAAGGTTGTTAGATGTTCCAATGTACTATAATAGAACAAAGGTATACCAGGGACAGAATGGTTGCAGGTGATTTATTTGTTGCATTGTATGTAGTGTAATTTCCAACTCGTCCCTGATCTAAGAAGGCAAAATACCATAAGGGTAATGATGAAGCAGATAAGCATAGTCTTATTTGGATATGAACGGCTCTAAGCCGATGGGCTGAATTGCGTTGGATCATTATGAATTGCCCTTGTATGTTTGAGACAAGGAGTAGTGTTCGAAAGATAGAGTGTTGATTTTTCTTTTATCCAAATCTTTTTTGTTTGAAACACATGAAGACCTCGTAATTAGTGAAAGCCCATAGTGTAGGAAGAAATCTTTGTTCCTTCAATGTATTCAAGGGTATTGTTATATGCTAGCAGCGGCTGCAAAGAAGGCGGGGGGCAGAGCTTCTCGCAATACCAGAAATAGGGGACACTAAAATGAAGGAAACAAAGAAGAACAAGCTTCGGCAAAATACGGCTATGAGGAGAACCTGGAACACTGTGGACTCAAGCGGTGACTCAACCTCTAAAACGGAGCTTCTTTCCGATGTGATGCCAATAGAGAGACCTGATGCGGAATTCATGAACTAAATCGCGCCTTGATTCCAAACCTGAGGATCAACCGGAAAGTGGAATTAAACATGATCATGTCGTAGAGGCCATGAGAGCTTGTCTTTTGGTACTAGAATTCCACGCTTTGAGAGAGAGAATATCATATTGGGGTTTGGTTTTGGGTGGATTGGGTTACGGGTTGAAGTAGGATTTTGGACTTAGCCCAAGACAAAAAAAGAGTATTGTTAAAAGAAAAAACATAAGGGTATAGTAATGATACTTAGGCAGCAAAAATTTGGAAAATAGGATGAAACACATTGTGCGTTTGTATGAGAAGCTGAACTATTCAAAAGTTATTATTTTTTCAAGTTGAGGACGCATTGTTATGGAATGGTTCGAGAAAGGTTTTTTTGATGGAGGGCAATGTTGTTGACGTTGACATGAAGGTTTGTATGACTTTTAACACTGCAATACCATTTACATATGTTGCTATGCATATGTGATTTACCACAAAATTGCTTATATGGATGCATTGAAATGTTATTGCATATAAAGATTTGATTCACTCTTACGAGTTTTTTGTGTTACAGTCATATTTTTATCACCCCTAGTTTGTTTAGGCAATTCATTAAAAGTTAAATTTTTACAATAATATATAGGACAAATTTTATTAGATAATATATGCTTATAATTTCTATAGCTCATTATGTATTACTTGTTCTTTCACATTTTAGTTTAGCTCAAATATCTAATCAATCGGTATTTATTCAAAGTCAATGTCATAGGCTTAATTTGAGAATATGTTACATATTTGGATGAAAATTAATGAATATAATAAAATTACTGGAACCAAAAAAATTTAGGAAAAATTACTCTATAAGATTTTTAGGGATGTTCAATTATTAAAAAGGACATTTAATACTAAAATTATTAAAAATAATTAACTTATAAAATATTTAGGGACAATGACCCTTTTGTTTAAAAAAACACAAAGATACCCTTAAATTATTTTTTCATTTATTTATCTCTTGTCGATATAATTATGTATTCATGTATACAAATTATTGTAAAATACATAATTTAAGAATTAGAAGACTAAAAACAATTTTATTTTATAAAAAAACTAATATAAAAAAACTATTTTTCTATAAAGAGATATATAACTACGCATCAATAAGTTAAAAAAAGTTCAACTCCAATAATATTGAAAAAGAAAAAATAAAATATACTTAAAGAAGGAATGCAAGGCATAGAGGAGAAAAAACAACCATGACACCAAAAATAACCTCTAATTACAAAAATAACAAGGAGTGAAAACACAGAAATAAAATGATCATTACTTGCAATAAATTAAAGTACTACGATAACTATTTTGTGATTCATACTATCATTATTTTGTGATTTATTTATCTCTTTATCTCTTCATCATTGTTATGATGATGTTGTGTTGGTTGATAGAAGAGTAGTAAAATAATGAAGTTATTTAGTAACAGTAAATTGGTGATTTATAATAACAAATTTTTGTTATAGAAAAATGTAAATTAATAAAGATTTGAAAATAATAAGTAATTAGAAAATAAATATGTTTATAGAAAAGAAATAAATGAGAAAATAACTTAAAGATATATTTATCTCTCTAAAAAAAGAATTGATCCTTCTTAAATATTATAGAAATTAATCATATTTAATAATTTTGGTATTAAATTTTTTTTTTAATAATATCATGTCTGTAACGGTCTTTTAGAGTAATTTTTTAAGAAGTTAGGAATGTTATTGTAGACTTAAAAGTTTAAGTATTGGCTTATTTATTTAAAATGATTGGCAAATTTTTGAAAAGAAAAATCTTATTTGTATTCATTTTTTGTTATACACTAAATCGACTTACTTATGTCTGTTATAAAATGGACCATAAATCTCAAATAATAGCAGTAAAGAATAAGTTGACTTAGTATAAAGATAAAAAAATAAAAATATGTGTTATCAACATTCAAAACTAAAGAAAATTTTCATCATCTCAAATATAGTGTATGAGATTTAATAATAAATAGTGTAGGATTCAAAAAAGCATCTTATTTTCTTAAATGTCCCATTTAAGATTCACAATTTTTTTTGTTATTTTTTACTCGAACTCAAAATCACTTAAAATAAAGGTTAAATTTACCTATATTTGATCAACCCGACTTCTTTTCTTTGAGATTTAATTGGTGCTTGACTCTGTCAGTTAGGAAGAAGCAACAAAAGTGTAGCACATGTGACCGACTTGCACATCGAAGGTCACGATGTCCTAATGCACCGAGCCAGGCTTTCTTACGGCCAAGAGATGAGTCTGTGCTTAATAGGATTATTCAAGAAGTTCAGGTAAGTATAATATTATTCTTAATGAATTTACTTTTGAAAACAAATTGTCTATGAAATTAAAATATTAAGATACATTAAAGATGGTACCTAATTTGTTTTAGTTTATAATTATTGACATTTAACTTTATTATTCTCATATTTTAACAAGTGACTCTTGACTAGTGAAATTTTTTTATGTTGGTGACATTTAAATTGTAAAAGAATCGATTAGGTGGTAAGGTTATAAAAATTTGAAGTCATTTTAAAAATTAGGTGGTAATACAATGATAGGACAAGCACTAACAGCACTTGAGTGCATATGTCTAAGCTTATTAAATGAGTTGTTAGGCTAACAAAAAAGGCTATTGTATCTGAAATGAGTTACCTTAAATGAAAATGGGATCATGGAAGACTACTAAGAAAGGTAACATTAACATCAAAGAATATTAGGCAAGATTAGAGTACTTGTGGCATAAGATCTTACATCTTTTAAGTTTACTACTATTGTCATCTTTCAAGGTTTGGTTTTATATGATCATTCTCAGCCATTTGAATTAGTTTTAGTTGAGACAATATCTGACACAGTTCAGGCTTACCTAAGTGTATGCATACTATCGTATGTTTTCCTGAATCATTAATCAAATACCAATCCTATTGAATCATCCAAAACTATTTTAGAATAATTGATTATGTTTTATCGTTCTATTGCGCTAACGAATTTTATTAAGAGGGTTCCTATTGACAACACTGTTCAACCGCACAGTGTGGCGAAAAACCAGTTCTGACCAGAAAACTAAAGATTGATTGCGATCCTTCTATTGTCCAAGCACCCATTTTTTCCGACTCTACGACATGTATATGTGAATGTAGTCAGTTGCCAGAGGTTTGACCTTTAGAATAAATGAAGACATAACCTAAATAGTATCGTACTAGGGTTACATTGCTGTGATACTTGACAAAGTTATAGTTTAGATTATTTCTGTTTACCTTTATTTAAAATGGATAAGTAGTTGAACTATAATGAAGGCTTTATTTGTTACATTAGATTGAGTTATGTAATATGTCTGAATCATGCTTTTATATTCATTGGTGGAAGTTATTAAACTAAACATATGACATTCCAATTTATTTAAGAATACTTGCATCACTAATGATGCTTCTGAATAATTAATTTGTGGTATAAATTGTGAACTATTCGTTATCAAAACGGATTTAAGTTGTATCACCATATTTTATCATGGTTTGAAAGACTTTTTTCTAATGTGTGTTCGAAAGATTTTTGACCTATACTTGTGTGTAGGGATGAATCTATGTATTAGGGTATAGGAGCAAGTGGCTACCCAACTATTTAAAAAATTCTTGAGCAGTATATAACAATAATAATTATTTATCTCTATTAAATTCATTAATTTAATTTTGTTAGTATTTTTTTTACTCAATCCTTTGTACTTGATAGTCAACATGAGAGTTTCAGTTTAGATATGCATTTTGATGATTAATTTTTGAATTTAAATGAAATTGGTACTTTTCATTAAAAATTGGTTGAGACTTGATAGAATATTGTTTATTCATGAATGTTTTTGCTTTTTAAAGTTAGCTTTAATTTTATCGTATCATCTGAAACAGTTGAAAGAACTTTCTAAAATATGTGTTATTATTTAAATTACTATTTTAGTGTTTTAATTTGTAGTTACATAATTTAAAAACTTTATAAAAATTAGATTTAAATACTCTTAATTTTTATAACTTCATCAAATTTTTATTTAGGTCCTTAAACTTTAAAATTTATAATTATGTCGAGTTCCTATATTAGAAAAAAATATTTAATTAGGTTCTTTTTAACTTTTTTTTAACATTTATTTTTATATTTAACGTAGGATGAATTATAAAATATGTTAAAAATAAAATATTTTATAGTTAGTTTCTGTTTTCTAAAAGATAACAACTACTAAGGATCTAATTAAATTTTTTTGTCTAACACAATGAATTTATTATGAAATGTTAGACTATAAGAACTTAATTAAAAAATTGGTAAAAATAAGAACTAATAAAATACTTAAACCAAAATATTATTAATATAATTATTATATTAAAAAATGTCTTTAAAAATAGTAGTCTCGAATAGTTAAGGAAGATAAGTCACGTTTACTTTAAACATAATTAAAGATCCCAATTTTGCAAAACATAGACAATTTCCATAATTAAACTATCTAATACCACATACCATTAACAGTACTGGTCTTCATGATTCAAAATATATTTACATAAATAGATTTAACAACAGTAAAATCTAAAGACTTACATTCCACACATGGTTCAAAAGAGGTAACTCTGAAAGAGTGTACCAAAGTTGGAAAATATGGATTGTGTGCTCTAACGAGATAGCCTAGACCACTATTCTTCACACAAAAATAAGTAGAGCAACTAATATTACACCTTAATATCATAACAGGCCTACATAATTAATTAACATTTTGCAATTCAAAGCTAAATAGACATAATCCATGTTTGCTACTCGATGATGTGCAGAATGGTGCTCCATGCCGCTGTACTATTCAAGTCAACCTTGTTTAGAACCTCGTTGATCGGGAAGCGGACGATGTTTATAGTTATCCTCATTCGCACCCTATCTAGCATTATCTATTCATGAAATCCACATAAAATTTAGGCTACGTTTGTTTACAGAGACAAGACACTGATACAAGGACACAGAGACACAATCGTATTTGACAGAGGAGATATGGATAGAGACAATGTGTCCAGAGATACTGAATTAGTGTATTTTATTTCCATCCTAACAAGAGGGATACAGAGACACTAACAAATAACACAAATTATTTTTTATTTTTCTTTCATTATTCTTGTTAATTTTTCATAATTATATTTTTTATTATTATATTTTTTGTCTCAAATTTTTAAATGAAAAAAAAGAATAAATTGGATTTTCATAATTTTTTCTAGTTTATCACCAAACAGAATACAAGAATACAAAATTTTGTATCTCTATCCTTTATGTCTTGCTCGCAGTATCTTGTCTTATCTTATTCTCAGAAACAAACGCATCCTTAGGGAACCAAATGAAACATCGAAAGAGGAATGCAACTTTTGTGACAACTTTAAAACAAAACTTGTATATCTTACCATGTTCCCTATGTTAGTGAGATTGAATTTGCCAGCCAGGTGCAGCCAATATAACATCCATGTTGCTGACTAAAAGTTGCCATTTATTTTCACCATAAATTATTCCACAATAGCAATGGTATCATTCTTCTGTAAACATTCATTTTTGAGCTTGATTTTCTCATACCTATCATCCAAAGTAGCAACTCTTTGTGGATACTGAATAGGCATGTGATAGGGTCAGGGGACACAAGGTGAAAGCTTCCAACATTGAGGTCTAGCCTAAAAATCTGTGATAGCACAATCATCTGAAAGGTAAAATAAAAATGAATTAACAAAGAGCTCCAATTACAGTCTTATCTCATGAGGGAATTAGGTGTTGCGTTCATCGTTTATCAATATAAAATAGATTTTCAAAACTCTCTATGGTTGGCATGTTACGTACTCTCCTTTCTACTGTATTCGGTGCTTTGGTCACGTCAAGAGAGTATACCCTTGCATTTGATACATCTATAACCATCAGATACTATGAATGACTTGCTTCACAAATTGGGATAAACACTTACAACTCATCATTTGAAATATACACACGAATAAATTTTTTCATCATAAAGTAATTTTAGAGATACTCAAGTACAACAAAATTTTTATGATAAATATTATGTTTCAGTTGGGATGTTTTAGGCATCCATCGCTCAAGGTATCATTTGATGGTGACCTCTAAGAGTTTTAGAAGGAAAATATGATTTGCTATTGTGGAAGGAACAAACCTATTACAAGGTGGTAATGCTCTTGAGGCTCTCATGGAAGCCATTATTACAATAATATTCCCAATATGCAAATTTTTTTTTTAAAAAATCATACGTGAATGTATTCTTCGTGCCAAACATCTCAATTTCATATCTGATGCCAAAAGGAATTAACTCACATCATAATGGGGCACATAACGTGGACATAGAAAAAATAATTGCCTAAAAAACCTCAAGTTGAGTGAATTTGAACAAGATCTCCCTGTGTATAAATGCGTCATGTGAATATATTTGTTAAGTAATTGCATACAAAAAAGAAAAACACAATCAAACCGTAATGGCAAATTGATGCAAAAGAAAGTATCCGTAGTCATTAGTCTTGTTAGTCTTCTAAAATATATAAGCAACAAATCAGACTTCATCCGGCCTGAACTCTATGTCGAAGGCCTGTGCATAATAGCAACAAAAAATCGCATGAACTCTTTGTTCCTTGAGTCAGGTTACTTATTACTATCAAATACTCTTATGTGCTTGCCTGTGGAATTAAAAAAAATGGGGGAATCATAGCTGTTTAAGAGCGGATGACGTGGGATACTATGGGTGGACCGACTTGGGTTATGAGAGGGACTTAATTGTTCACACACCCTCCCATCAAAAGGACTAGTCTCTGGGTTGGAATTTCAGCTAGATATGGAACACTGTCATTGTCTATAGGCTCCATCTTGGGTAGCTTCATTGGTCTAGGCCTACAAGGTGAAGCTGAAAAAAACTCACAAACCTAGGTGTTGCAGTCCATGTGGGTTAGGCTTGGAAGTTGCATGACAGACTGCATTATCAAGTTCATAAACCTTACATCATCTACAACAAACTGAACAGAGTGTGAAAAACATCGATTTTGGAGTATCTGAAAAATAAAGAGAGAGACTACAACTTTTTAACGTAACTTGTACCATCTCTGTCGATCTTATGACAGGTGAACTCCTAGCGACAGTTTGGGAGATTCTGACTTTTGGGATTCTACTCGACCAATGCAGTTTGCGAGCTAGTAGGGACTTCGAATTTGCTAGACGAGCCTTAGGCCTCGGTGTAGAACGTTGCTCATAGATGATAACATCGTCATCAAAGTCCGGAGGATTGGGGACTATAATGTCAAACATCCCTCCTCGGCATTCTCCTACAATGGCTTTTCCTTTTTCATGTGAGTTGAATACAGATGTGTCTATTATTTTTTTCCACTAGCATAGGGACTTCACTGATGTGGCATTCGTCAGTCTTAGAGTGCAGCTTTTGACCGATTAATTGTGCTTGTAATGGGATGCTCATGGCTTGAGTATTGGTTCTAAGGATCCTCGTCGTGAGTGTTTTAGCACCTCCTTTAACATGGGTCAAAGAGTTATGAAGGTCAGTGAAGCTTCTCTCAATATTTAACTGGCACTTCTCAAATGGTTGCATGTTATTCTCCATGACAGTAGTTCTGACTTCAGTGTTCTACAAAAAAGGACAACTAGTGTTATGTTTGACTCTACTATCAGGGGATGAAGTTCCAAAATAAGTGACAAAATAAAATTATTCATGGTGAAATAATGAATGCATACATGAAAAGTAATTTGGAAGGGGGCTAAGCAAGGGAAATGAGTCAATGCATAAAGTTAAAAAGCATTTTTTCTATGTTGGAAGGCTTTGTTCCACCCCTATAAACACTACAGGTGCCACATACAACAATGGAAATAAACACTAAGAATTTTCACAGTATACAAACCTGCACAATATCTAGCACCTTTTGGATCAAGGCTTTATCGACGACTTCAACAGCAACATTGGTAGAGTTTTTAGGCATAAATGGCTCCACCGACTATTATAGAGTCATCTAAAACAAAACGGAGATTTGAAAAAGCGCAACAACAGCACAAACAACATTCGGCACGTCATCATTTAGTAAGTGATAATAAAATTAACCAAAATGAAAAGATAAAAGGTAGACACCTTACCCCTTGGATCATGAGCTCCAGATTCAAGTTAGTGTTGTCTTTGCCAGAATACACCTCGAGCACAAACATGAGACTCAGTGCTGGTACAACCCTACAACATAGACAGTTATGTAGTATGGTTAAGCCAAGAAGCATAACAAATACTAGTGTGATTGGGTATATGGTCCAAAAAATGCACCCGAACTTAAGCAAAAAGATATTAACAAAACACTTAAGGCATCATTGTGGGACTTACGCATCATCCCTCTAAGGCTCCTATGAGTCATCCGCGAAAAGTGGCCGATATTCTTCCATAGTCACAACTTTAGGACACAACAAATATTAGTAGATGACTAAAAGTAAGGGAGGGGAAAGATATAGAATGGCGCATGAGAGCGTGTCTGAAATTCCCTATTTATAAGGCTAAGAGGGTTCCTTCATGGTAACCACAGTTGCTAACACCAGGCCTTCTATTGCTCAAAGTTCATAGCCCATAATTGTTGGATTATTCAAACGACATGATGCTTTTTTAACTTAAAAAATGTGATAAATAGAACCGACTTAATGTATAGTTGTTCAAATTTGTGGGTTCAACATCTCAAAATAAATGGATAGTATTTTTTTTGAAGATATTAATTTAATTATTTTTCAACTAATATAAAATAAAATTCAAGTATTTTTTATTTTTATATTGGACAGAGTTTAAAAAATCGTTTTAATATTATAAAAATTTTAATGAATACAATTTTTTTATTAAAGTATTAATATATTTTATATTTATTTATTTAAAATAAAAGATTATGTTTCCATTTAAAGTATTAAATATTAAAAGATAGGTATTTATGTACTAGGATATTCTGTATTTATTAGAGGAGGCCTGCTACACATACAAGTCTTTTTGACTTACAAGTTGCTACACATTGATACGAGCCTTTTAATGCGTTATTCTACCGTTTCCTGTTTTCAAAGTGCTACACTCACCATGTATTATGAACGACTCTTCTTCTTCTTCTTCTTCTTCCTCTTCCTCTTCCTCTTCCTCTTCCTCTTCCTCTTCGATTTATTTTCGATTTTCATGGTTTCTGAAATCAAGCTTTGAAATCGTTTTGAAGATAATGGAACTTCATAAATACACCCAAACGATTACAGAAATACACCCAAACGATTACAGAAATATACCAAAAGGATTATAGAAATATACCAAAGGATTACAGAAATATACCCAAATAGTTACTGGAATTCACCGAAACGATTATAGAAATACACCCAAAAGATTACAGAAATATACCCAAAGGATTACAAAACTACACCCAAAGGATTTAAGAAATACAACCAAAATTCGTTGAAGTACACCTTATGCATAATTCAGAACTCTTTCTCTTTCTCCTCTTCATCTTCTGCTGCTTCTTCTTCTTCAAAAATGATTTCAGAGCTTGATGTCAAAAAATAATGGAAATCAAGAATAACGAAGAAAGAAAACAGAGAGAAAAGCACGTAAATGAAGAAGAACAAGAGGAAGACGAGGAAGACGAACGTGCAGCAAGAAGAAAAACAAGGAGAAAGAGAAGGAGAAGAAGAAGAGTAAGAGGAAGAAGAACGAGCAGCAAGAAGAAGAAGAAAAAGGAAAAAAAAGACAAGAAACGAAAGAAAAGAAGAAGAAGAAGAAGACGAAGAGGAAGAAGAACGGTTCTAAGCGCGTTTTGAGCTTTAGTTTTAATTGGACTTGTAAGGCTTACAAGCCTTAATCGCTTGTATGCGAAGAATTTCTTAGTCCATCGATACTCTTTTTTTATATTAATCTTTAAATTTTATTTAATGGAATCAGATGGTATGTATCAATGTGGTACATCTAATATGCACAAAATTGTTGTGTTGGTTTTAGACATATCTCAATAAAATAGATTTTTTTAATCAAATAATAGTAAATAATTTTACCGATTTGGATTACATTAATGTAATTATTAGATGATAAAAAATGCTAAAAAAAGAAATACATGATATTTTTAGAGTACAAACATATCAAATTGTCATTTCAGTTTATTTGTTTAATCGATGAGAATATATTCTAGAATTAATTGAATTTAAAAATATATATATACCTAAAACTATTTCATTTTTTCAAATTGTATAAAACTGTATGTTAGACATAAAAAAATGTTATGTGTAAGAACAAATATATAAACTAGAATAAAACTTAAAAAAATAAGAACCCATAAACTGTTGAAGGCAATAAATATCAATAGATGAGAAACAATTCGATGAATATTATGTGTATGTAAAAGAAAAATAAAAACAAGATATAAAGTGCGTTGTTTAATTTAGCAAGTTTTGTCAAAATAAACACATAGAATAAGAGAAAAAAATTAAAAAAATAATATATGATCTATTGTCAAAAATAAAATAAATAAAACAATGATAATCCATTTTCTATGCACCTATTTTGTTTTTCAATCCTACACCTGCTAAAATGTAAAGTCTCATCACACCGTATGAAGGTTGTTAATTAGGATTGTTCCCAAAGAGAAATGATTAAACATTACAGAGCATGGGATTAACCAAATCGAACTAAAAGATTTGGTCGCTGATTCCGTGTTAGAAAAATCTTTCCGCGTTGTGAATGGTGGGATAGAAATTTCTTGGACTCTCCTCATCTATACTGCACTATACCTAGACTAGCAAAGGCAGTAACATCATTGAATTGCAACAGGTTCACACTTTCAAGACTATCCAACCTTTTCCGCCAAAGTTAATAAGTATGACATCGTAGAAGAAGTTGGACGGAGGGTCATCTCCAATTTTTGTGTAGTCATCACAAAGCCACGTAGTTATTCCGCATGTTGACACCTAATCTGGGAACGGCAAGAGTTTCTTTCATGCCCCTGGATTTTAAAATTTCATGCCTTCTTCAGTGCCTATTGCCTACAACAAAAGTTGGTGATGGATTTAGAGTGGAGGGAAGAGACATTTTAATTCTTTTATTTTGAGCGAAGATTAAAAAAGCATGTGAGTGAAAGGTAAGGGCGAACATACTTTTCTTAAATAATAAAAATAAATTTTCTTTTTTTTTATTTTTGTAAAAAATAAAAATATTTTTAAAAGCTTATTTTTAATAAAGAATCAATAAAATTTATTTTTTTATTATTTTAAACATGTTTACTCTTAAGATAATATTAAACATACTATTTTTAAATAATAAAAATAAAATAATACAACATATATGATAATTATTAGTTAAAATAAAATGTAAAAAGAATATTTACTTATTTATTTATTTATTTTTGAGGATTTGCGGATATGCGGATCGGATATGCAGATATACACATAAAATTCGTAATCCGATCCGATTAGTGTGCGGATCGGATCTGATCCGTTCCGACAATTTTATCATTATCATATCAACATTAGAATAGATAGTTTTGTTCACTGATTTTTTTACCGATTTACGTTGCTACCTTATATCTCATTTATAGTGCAAAATAAACTTGTGCATATCTTGTTTACACTATAAACAAGATAAGACACGTTTGTGGTTGCATGTTTCTCGTTTATAAACGAGTTGTATAACGTGCCTTATCTCGTTTATAGTATAAACGAGATATGCACAAGCTTATTTTGTTTACACTGTAAACAAGATAAGGCTTAGACGCAACTATATAAGGAACTCGTTCATAGCGCCTCTTTTGTCACTTTCCTCCTCCATTATCTTCATTTCTCCCATTCTCGAACATTCCTCTTTATCTTTGTGAGATACCCGGACTTTATTGCGTGAACGGACGCACGGGATGGAGACATCAACTGCCTGAATGCGACTTGGCACATTGCGAGAGCGATTGACTTCAAGGTTAGGGACGTGCTTGACCTTCCTGGGATGTTCCTTATCATTGTAGGCATGCCAGGGAGGTTTGAGCAGACATTCGGACACCAACTTAGAAGGATAGGGGTGCGAAGGACCGTGGAGCAGCTACGGAGCCTCCGATGGAGTGGATCAGGCCCCGCAGAGAGTGACTATATGTCGAGTCTCAGGAAGAGGCAAATTATACGAGATAGGAGGAGCATGATGACATACCAGCTGGAGCGGAGGACTCACCACCACCACCCGCGGGCTCACAGACGCATCAAGTTTGGGATCATCCTTTTACCTTCCCACCTACCTAGGTGGATCTGGGTGCATTACAAGAGTCGCATCATAGACAATATCGAGCTGCTAGAGAAAATCACCGCCAACATCGCCGACCTCCACAGTAAGCTCCATCACTTATTCCGCCATGATTCTCCTGGACATCAAACATGACCCACACATGCTCATTGCCATCGAGGCAAAAAAGAGACAAACCCGAAATACTCCATTTTCCATTGGTGCGAACATCCGATAACCAACTCTTCCAACCTCTTTTCTCTCATCACCACCGACGTGCTTCAATATCAAACTCTTTAACTCAGATAAAGAACATGCTCTTTGATTGCGCAGCAGAATAAGATTTTCACACTCAAATACAACCTAATGTCACTGTTTCTCATGTAACAGTTGGGATACAACGTCAAAATAAAATAACCACCAACACTAGATATTTTTACTAAATTTATTGAAGAAACGGATGAGAAGAATGATTGAGATTATTATGGAGAATACCAATAGTTTATAGATCCTTTTATAGCTAATTGATTTTTGTCATGCTATATCTCGTTTACAGTAAAAATGTTCTGATTCAACATGTATTTTGTTTACACTGTAAATGAATTCACTCTATCCCACGTATTCCGTTTGCAAACGTTAAACGTGTTAAAAAACTCACACCTACGGGAATTACCTGCGACGGGAGAGCTAATGGAGACCCGTAAAATCTCCGTGGAAATTGGAACCACCCCATGAATACATGGAGACAGAGACAGAGATTGAGGTACATGCCCACAGACACCTGCAAAATTTTCACAAAAAAAAATTATTTAAATATTTTAAATAAAAAGTTGTTTAGCAAATAAAATTTTGTAAATAAATAAAAAATAATAAATAGTTAAATCTTATTTAAGAACATATACATTATAAGAATATTTAATTTTGTTGAAATTAAACTGAAAATAATTATAAATTTTTTTATTATGTTAAATTAAGATATCTTTTATCAAATAATTAATTTACTAAAAATTTAAATTTAGTTTTATACGCATGTATGTCACTTTATATAATTATAATTTATTCTTGATAAATATAAATAGCTATAATTTCAAATAATAAATTTAGGCTTAATGTTTATTTTTATATATTTTTATCTCTACTATTAAAATTTTTAGGCTCTGAACATTCATATGCATAATTCAACCGAGTACAAAGACCTACTATAAATTATTAAAATGATTAACTTATAAAATATTCAGGAAAGAAGGACCTTTTTAAAAAAATACAAATATACCCTTAAATTCTTTTTTTTATTTATTTATCTCTTGTCAGTATAATTATGCATTCATCTATACAAATTATTGTAAAATATATAATTTAAGAATTAGAGAACCGAAAACAATTTTATTTTATAAAAAAACTAATATCGAAAAAACTATTCTTCTACAAAGAGATACATAACTACGAATCAATGAACTGAAAAAAGTTCAACTCCAATAATATTAAAAAAGAAAAAATAAAATATACTCATAGAAGGAATGCAAGATATGGAAAATACATAAGACACTAAACATAATTCTAATTACAAAACTAAAAAGGGGGCAAAAACACAGAGAAATAAAATAATTATTACTTGCAATAAATTAAAGTACTACGATAACTATTTTGTGATTCATACGATAATTATTTTGTGATTTATTTTTTTATCATTGTTATGATGATGTTGTGTTGGTTTATGGAAATGCAGTAAAATAATAAAGTTATTTAGTAACAGTAAATTAGAGATTTATAATAACAAACTTCTATTATAAAAAAATGTAAATTAATAAATATTTGAATATAATAAGTAATTAGAAAATAAATATATTTATAGAAAAAAATAAATTAAAAAATCACTTAAGAATATATTTGACTCTTTACAAAAAAAAGAATTGTCCCTTCTTAAATATTATAGAAAGTAATCCTTCGTAATAATTTTGGTACTAAAAATTCTTTTTAATAATTACATGTCCATAATAGTTTTTTGGAGTAATTTTTTCAAAAGTTAGGAATGTTATTATAGACTCAAAACTTTAAGTATTAGTTTATTTATTTAAAATAATTGGCAAATTTTTTAAAAGAAAAATCTTATTTATATTCATTTTTTGTTATACACTAAATTGACTCATTTATGTCTGTTATAAAATGGACTCTAAATCTTCAATAATAGTAGTAGAGAATAAATTGACTTAGTATAAAGATAAAAAAAAAAAAATATATGTGTTATCAACATTCAAAATCTAAGAAATTTTTCATCATCTCAAATATAGTGTATGAGATTCAATAATGAATAGTGTAGGATTCAGAAAAAGCATCTTATTTTCTTAAATGTTCCATTTAAATATTTTTTTTAGACTCGAACTCAAATTCACTTAAAATAAAGGTCAAATTTACCTATATTTGATCAACCCGACTTCTTTACTTTGAGACTTAATTGGTGCATAACTTTGCCCTTCACTTCATCAAATAAAACAACATTAATACTTCACATCACTTGTAAGATATCAAATATGATCACCATAAAAAAATAATTATTTAGGATAAATTAAAAATATTCAATGAAAGCATAATGGAATATTTATCATTTTTTTTAAATTGCGAAACTCTTTTATTTTGCCTAGTTGGGGTGAGATTGGAGAACTGTTATTACTGAAAAATATTTTTTCTATACTATACATACATTATGTGGTAGTATTTGTACAGTATATATTTGATAAGAAAATGATTTAGTTAATTTTACAAATTTGTGTTGTGTCACAATACATGATGGAATGTATGATATGGAAGCTGAGGCGGATGAGGCTCTGGTCCAAGTGAAGGGGACAACAGTTGGATAGAGCTGGAAGGTGTTAATGTAGACGATGTTCTTCAAATGGAAATCAGCACTCCTGAAGAAGCAAGTGGTTTCTACAACAACTATATTCGACTAAAGGGTTTTTCATCAAGGCAAGCGAAGAAAATAAGGAATAGTAGGACAGATTGTTAGATATATATTTGTATGTAACAGGCAGAATTTTTGAGAGAAGAAATTGTTGAAAAAAATAGATCAGAAAAGGGAGCATAAGGTAGTCACTCGTTGTGGGAGACTCGTTGAGATGAGGATTAAGAGAACAGATGGAAGTGAAAAATGGTACTTGTTGCAGTTCGTTCATGAACATAACCACAAGATGGTATCTAGAAAGTTTGTAAATTATCTAAGATCACATAGTAAAAGATCGGAGGTTGGGATTGCTTAGCTAACTAATATGAGGGAAATTGGGATCAGTATTTCGAAGATTTACAAATCCTTTACAGCACAGCTTGGAGGTTTTAATAAAGTTTCTTTCACGAAACAAGACATGTATAACGAGGTTAGAAAGCAAAGAGAATTGCAAGGTGGAGATGTGAATGCTACGATTAAGTTTTTGGAGGGGGTTGCTCGTGTAGATGGTAGAATGTTTTGGTGGTATAAGGTGGGATCGGAGGAGCAGTTGCACGGTCTTTTCTGGATTGATGGTCGTAGTCAGGATGATTATGCTATTTTTGGGGATGTACTTGCTTTTGATGTAATTTATGGACGTAACAAATACAATCTACTGGTGGTGGTTTTCTCAGGGGTTAATCATCACAACCAAACCTATATGTTTGCCACGGAAATGGTTTCTTGTGAGTCTCAAGAGTCATATATTTGGGTTTTGCAACAATTTTTTGATTGCATGCAAGGAAAACTGCCAATTTTAGTGATCACAGATGGTGATCCTGTCATGTGAATAGCCATGCAAGCTATTTTTCCCCAAGCTCATCCCAGACTTTGCGCATGGCATCTTCTGAAAAATGCAACACAGAATATATGGGATCTGCATTTCACACAATTGCTACGACATTGTATGTTGGAAGACATGGAGACTGAAGAATTTGAAACGCACTGGCAATCAATGGTCGACGAGTATAGCATTTTTTATGTAGAGTGGGTGAAGGACTTGTATAGAAAATAGAATTCTTGGACAACCGCCTACATATGAGGGAGGTTCTTTGTCGATATAAGGATCACATCTCGTTGGGAGTCGTTACATGCTAAGTTTTGGAGGTTTGTTGAGAGTTGATATGGAGTAGTGAAGTTTGTTACTAACTCTCAAAGATGTGTAGATTTTCTTTATGACAATGAGGATGAGCTCGAATTTAGGTCATGCTATGGTACCCCCGTGTTGCAAACAAATTAAAGTTTATGGAGTTGGAAAAACCTGGATGGAGTAAATTCGCACGAGAGATGTTTTGGAGATTTCACGAGTCCCTCAGACGATGTGTTTGGGTTAGGATATTTGAAAGCAAGGTTACAGATCCATGCCACGTTTAAAGGAATAAAAAAGTATCGTCGATTAAATATGATCTGGGTTGTTGCGTGGGAACCTGTCACAAATAATTTCAGGTGCACATGCATGTGGATGGAGTCCTTTGGACTTCTATGTGTGTGTATCCTTGCTGTCTGTGTTCGGCTAGATTTAGGTGCACTGTCCGATAGCTTTGTGTTGCACAGGTGGGCTAAAATAGCAAAGTTAACGATTGGATCAGATGCATGTGGTGAAGAAACAACGGACCACGCAGCAACTTATAGAACCAGGTTAGGTGCCTTTTCTCAGATATGCAAGAGGTTAGGACGGGTCACATGCATGAGTGATGAGGACTTCAAGCAATACTCTAAGAAGCTTCTAAGTGATGCAGTCGTGTTAGAAATTAAGTACGGGCTGAGACCCACTTAACCTATCATGACTAGCGGGTTAGTCTGTCAAGGGATAAAGGACCTAATCCGTGTTAGAACGAAGGGCATCGAACGATGTTCCCAAGCCTCTCTGTCAGTTGGGAAGAAGCGACAAAAGTGTAGCACATGTGGCCAACTTGGACATCGAAGGACGTGATGTCCCAATGCACCGAGTCATGCTTCTTTACGCCAATAGACGAGTCTGTGCTTAATAGGATGACTCAAGAAGTTCAAGTATGTATAATATTATTCTTAATGAATTTACTTTTGAAAACTCATTGGCTATGAAATTAAAATATTAAGATACATTAAGGGTTTTAGGAGAAGAATATCATTTGCTATTATGGAAGGAACAAACCAATTACGAGGTGGTAATACTCTTGAGGCTCTCATGGAAGCCATCATTACAATAATATTTACAATCTATAAATTTTTTAAAAAGAAATCATATGTGAATGTATTCTTCGTTCCAAACGTCTCAATCTTATATCTGTTGCCAAAAGGAATTAACTCACATCAAAATAGACACATAACATGGACATAGAGAAAATAATTGCCATCTAGAAACCTCAAGTTGAATGAATTTGAACAAGATCTCCCTGTGTATGAATGGGTCCAGTGAATATATTTGTTAAGTAATTGCATACAAAAAAGTATAAAACAAAATAAAACCATAATGGCAAATTGCTTCAAAAGAAAGTACCCATAATCATCAGTCTCATTAGTCTTCTGAAATATATAAGCAGCAAATCGGACTTCATCATACATAAGGTCCATCTCCGGGGTCGGCCTGAACTCCATGTCGAAGGCCTGCACATAATAGCAACCAAAAAATCACATGAACTCTTTGTTCCTTGAGTTGGGTTACTTGTTACCATCAAATACTCTCATGTGCTTGCCTATTGAATTAGAAAAACAGGAGAATCATAGCTGTTTACGAGTGGATGTCGCGAGACACCTGTGGGTGGACTGACTTGGGTTATGAGAGGGCCTTGATTGTTCACACAGCCTCCCATCGAAAGGACTGGTCTATGGGTTAGAATTTTAGCTATATATGGAACACTATCATTGTCTGCAAGCTCCATCTTGGGAAGCTTCATTGGTCTAGACCTACAAGGTGAGGCTGAAAACAACTCACAAACCTGGGTGTTGCAGTCCATGTGGGTTAGGCTTGGAAGTTGCATGACAAACTGCATTATCTAGTTCATCAAAACCTTACATCATTTACAGCAAACTGAATAGAGTGTGAAAAATATCGATTGTGGAGTATCTGAAAAATAAAGAGAGACACAACAACTTTTTAACATAACCTGTACCATCTCTGTGGATCTTATGACAGGTGAACTCCTAGCAACAGTTCCGGAGATTCCGACTTTCGGGACTCCAGTCGACCAATGCATTTTGCGAGCTAGTGGGGCTTCGAATTTGCTAGATGAGACTTAGGCCTCGGTGTAGAACGTTGCTCATCGATGATAACATCGTCTTTATAGCCCGGAGAATTGGGGACTATAATGTCAAACATCCTTCCTCGACATTCTCCTGCAACGCCTTTTCCCTTGTCATGCGAGTTGAGTGCAGATGTGTCTGTTATTTTTTTTTTCCACTAGCATAGGGACTTCACCGGCGCGGCATTCGTCAGTCTTAGAGTGCAGCTTTGGATCGGTTAGTTGTGCTTGTGATGGGCATTCGTCATGGCTTAGAAGATGTTATGAGTAATATAAAAATTTGTAATATCCTAGTAGCTTTGATAAATACATGATAAATCGAACCTAGTGGATTTGATTTATGTCCTTTAGCCGTTGCTTATAAATTGAATTTAACCAATTCGATTTACTAGGGTATGTTATTCGAATTCACTCCATTCAATTTACTAGGAGTACAAAAGCATGTGCTAAATCGAATCTACACGTGTCAATTTACATGTATCGAATTTCATTCCTTCATAAATCGAAGCTACCAATTTCGATTTACCATTTATCCTACTAATTCGAATCACACTGATTCGATTTAATACCAGAAAAGTTAATTCGAGTTTGGTGAATTCGATTTATATAGAAATATGCATGGGATATGCACATAACATTTTTATATTTGGGACTTTCATGTAATATTCAAATTTATTTAGTTTATTAATGTTATTTATCTTATAAGAAAAAATGAGACTCAATTACATGCATTCCCTGCTTGTGGTTTTCACCACATAATATCGTGTCTGCCTTTAAAAACAAATTAAAAGAGGTAACACATTAACAAGGACAAATTTAAAAACACAAAATATAACAACTAATTTCAAATCAAACTTTAATTATCCATAATAAAACATAATAAATTATTCAATGTTCACTTTTCATGAAATGTGGGTTTTCAAAGTCTACTTCAACAAATACATTAAAGGGTGTTGAGTTAAGAAAATAAATAAACATTGATGATGACAAACAAGTTGATTTAGGTTAATATCCCAAGGGAGTTTTGATGATATGATTCAAGTGTACATGCCCAATTTTCTTTTGTTGCAGCCCAAACCTTAGAAACCTAATAAACTGAAGCAGCTGAATGGAGATGAAAACAAACCAAGCTCAATGTCAATCAAGAAATAGTGAAGCAACCCTAAATATTTGTCTAGTTCACTTCCGGTGTTGGTCAGAAGAAGAGAGTGAGCTTCAGTTTGTGCTCAAACACCAAAGAGGAAGAAAAGAAAAGCTAATCTATGAAGCTAATGTCAAATCAAAATAATCAAAAGCATGCTAAGCAAGTTTAGAGGTTAAAGATAATTTGTTTTCTTTAACATGCAAGTTAATTGCTTCACTTTTTCTCCTTCCCTCTGCACTACCATTTCGGGTAAGTTGAAGAAAGTGATGGTTGAATTTTCTTTGCTGTGAATCAATGGCTTACATCGTTTCTTGGATCCAAAGCACATTTTCAAAGGTGTGAATTTGGGAACCTTACTGAGCAAGCCGCTAGTTTTTTACACCATCTCATCGGTTAAGCCCAAATCAAATTTTATATCCCTAATTTTTGGGCTGATTGAAGAAAAAGAAGGAAGGATGACATGTGGTTCAAGAACCAAGAAGTTGACTTTGAAGGACCCTAATCGTGACTCAGAACAAGGTACAAAAAGAAAAATGATTCTCATTAGAGAGAGAGAGAGAGAGAGAGAGAGAGAGAGAGAGAGAGAGAGAGAGAGAGAGAGAGAGAGAGTGTGTGTGTAACCTCACAAACTGAGTTTGAAGTCTTGGAAGTGTAAGGTCCCACATCAATTGGAAAGATGAACGAAACATGCCTTATAAGGGTGTGGATACCTCTTCCTAGCATGACGCATTTTGACGAGTGAGTGTGGGGGGGCTTCGGCTATCATCCCTATCGTCAAAGGTAAAACCGTGAGGTCTTATGTGCCAAAGCGGACAATATCGTGCTAGCGGGTGGTCTGGGCTGTTACAAGAAGTATTGCACCTACACTAAAGGGAGCACTCCATCAAGATAAAGAACAATGTTTTGAGTTCAGATGTTGGGTTCTGCATATAGAATCAAGACTGCCATTCATCATTTCCTTCATGGTTTACTGTTTATATTTCTGTTTCATTGTCATATCTTCCTTTGTATTCATTATGAGATATAAGACAAAAGAGAGAGGCATTGATAAGAGCCATTGAGAGAAAAGGCTGAGAGATACACTTGAGAGAAAAGTCAAGAGTGATTTTAATTTTTTTAGTTGTATTTCTATTTTGTATAAAGTACCTAAGAGGTATCCTATGCTAAGTTGGGTAAGTATTTAGTGTGTCTAGTCTAGGTAGTTACATAACCAAGTCAAGTTTATGTTGAAGCTTGATGTGTCTCTGATAGGATTAGATTGAGTCCTTGAGAATTGGTGTACGTCATACTTGAAAAGATAATGAAAATTCCATCAACGTTGTAGTGGAGATTGGATGTAAGTTGCATTGCACTAGGCAACTAAACTATGATATATGGTTGTATCACCTTCTTCTCTTCTGCTCTGATTCTGTTTTTCTAGTTTTATGAGACAAAATAAGATTGTCTCCTGCATAATCTACTGCGCAGACTAAACAGAAGCCAAGTTATAATTTCTGGTTTTAAGGCTTAATTATTCAAAGTTAAAGAAAAACATAGATTCAACCCCTCTTCTCTAAGTTTTCTAGAACCTTCAAAGGAACTAACAATAGACTTTCCTACTAATTCGAAATACATTAAAATGTAATTACAACATAATTTCCTAATATTTAACATCATTGACTTTCAACACGTGTAACTGGGCTTAATTTGTTTCTATCTTTTCAAAAAAAATTCTATTTTCTACCTTTGTTGTTCTAAATGGCCCAGAATGTGGCCCATCCAACTCCATTAGCCTGAATGAATAATATAGTGATCGGCTCACATTAGTGCCACGGCTAGCTCAACAACTCATTAGGACAAGTTAGACCTTGTCATGGTCTATTAGTGGGTAAATGGATTAATCAGTCTGGTTCCATCCTAATCCATATCGTGTTATTTCCACGGAGATTCATACTCACCAAATCTGATTTTTTTTTATTTTATTAATAAAATAGACGAAAATTAAATCTGGTATAGCTTATTTCCAATAAAGTAGAATGAAACATGTGAAAATTTTCTTAAAATATATAGAAGAATAAGATGAGAGTGAAAATTTTGTATGTGAAATATTTTGTACGGAGAGCATAGTAGTAAAGTTATAACTTGTTCTTTTTTTCACCCATAAAATGAGAAATAAAATTATAGTCTAGTCCTATAATATAAAATTTCAACTAGCTTATATTAGAAAAAGCTAAAGGTTGTGATGGACTAGCATAACATAAATGAACCCTTTTCAATGAGCATTAATTTTATTATAAAATAATTATTATTCTAGTAATATTATTTAATAAAAATATTTATTTAAAAAAATGTTATATATATATATATATGCCTTAATATTTAAACTTTATTAATATTTATTCAACTTATTATTATATATTACTTAATTATTATATAATCTATTCACAATATATACATAACTAATAATTTAATAATTTGTTATATCTTTTTATTTTAAAGTATTTTTTTATAAATTTATTTTATAATATTCATTTTAATATGAACATGTAAGTTTATCATCTAATAATCTCACTGGATTATATCCACAAAAATATTAATATTTAATTTTTTTACTAAAACATTTTAGATACAATCATAAAAATATATATTTTTGTTGTGATTGAAAATGATGGTGTATATAAACTATATAATGTAATATTTTCACACAAATAATCTTCATACTATTTTTATAGATGAAAATATTACTTACAAATAATAATTCATACGATGATAAATAAATATTATTCAAATATTGTTGTTTTAAAATTGTAACACGGCATATTTACTACATTTATATATTATATTTTTATATGCAATATGTAAACTATAACAGTCCAAACCACCCGCTAGTACGATATTGTCCGTTTTGGCACATAAGGCTTCACGATTTTGCCTTTGACGATAGGAATGATAGCCGAAGCCCCCCACACTCACTCGTCAAAATGCGTCAAGCTAGGAAGAGGTATTCACACCCTTATAAGGCATGCTTTATTTTCCTCCCCAACCAATGTGGGACCTTACAATCCACCCCCCCTAAGGGAGCCCAGCGCCCTCGCTGGCACATCGAGTCGGGCTCCGCCTCTGATACCATCTGTAACAGCTCAAACCACCCGCTAACACGATATTGTCCGCTTTGGCACACAAGGTCTCACAGTTTTGCCTTTGACGATAGGGATGATAGCCGAATCCCCCTACACTCACTCGTTAAAACGCATCATGCTAGGGAGAGGTATCCACACCCTTATAAGGCACGCTTCGTTTACCTCCCCAACCGATGTGAGACCTTACATAAACCCTGCAAAATTAGTGAATAATTAATAAATTAATTAATTTTTTAATAAAAGAAATTAGAAATGTATAGTTTATAGTAAAATAAGATAGAGCTAATTAAAACAAGAATTTTGACACTAATTTTAAAGAATTTGGCCCAAAATTGAGCCAAACAGACCGAATCGATCGAACCAGGTCCTAACCAGACCCGTGGGCCCAACCCACTCACTTAATCAAATGAGCTCAGCTCATTTGTCTTCCCCATTTTCATGAAAAATGCAGAACTCAGCCAAGGAGGGGGAAGAACACTCATCCATAGCCAAACCATTACTCAATCTTTGATTCCACACAACTTTTCGCTCCGAGTTTCGATCGTCGCACCGTTTGCGGCCATGCGGTCGTAGCATCGAACTCTACAAAATTCAGTCAATAATTAGGTAAGGAAACCACTTCTGTGTTCTAATTTTTTCCTTCGCAATTTCAAAAATTATGAGCAATTATGTTAAAATTGTTAAATTTCGGTGTTTAGGTTCAAATTATCTTGAGGAAAATGCTTAATCTTGCTTTATTGGTACTTGAGTAAGGTGAGAATCTTAGAACCCTAGTTAACTAATTAATTTTGTGTTTTGGATATACATATGTAAAAATGTGTATTAGGTGCATGTATATATGTGATATGAAGCAATTGGGTATGTTGGAAGCTTAATTGGAAGCTTGGAATTGGGATGGTTGCTGAAATTTGGTGTCGAGGGCTTGCTTCTTTCCTAAGTGGGTTGCCTTTGGGTTATACGAGGAAATCGGCCAATGTATGATTTTAGTTTCTCGTATTTAATATATAATGTCTTGTGAAAACTTAGGCTAGATAACCATAGGATAAGTTGAAATGATATAGTATGCAAATGCTTAGTATTTTTTATGATAATTATGGATATGGATTGAGTATTTGTTAGTGATTATTATTTATGATGGAACTAGAATGCTAATTGATGATTGAATGATGATGGATTATCGATGATGTTGTCGGTTAATTGAAGAATTTAGGTGTGAAATTATATAATATTGAGGTATGAATATTTGTGGTGGGTTGAGAAAGTTTATGTATTGATGGTGATATGTAATAACATTGAGGGGTTAAGTACTTTTTTCGTCCCTAAGGTTTTAGGCCAAAATCAAAATCGTCTCGAACCTTTTTTTCTTATTAAAATCATCCTCAACGATACAAAACATTAAAAAATCATCCTTTTGTTCATGAACAATATTTTGTGAAAAATTTTACTCTTAAACAAAAATTTAAAAAAACCTCCCTTTAATATAAAACACCAAATTAGGACTGTACCCTTCATCTTCATTCTCCTGTCTTAAAAACTCCAAGGCCTCATCCAACCTGCCACCCTGCACAAGGCCCCTTATCCAAACCCCATAAGCATAATCCCAACCTAGCAGCCTAAATTTCGAAATACCCTAACCAACCTAACAGCATGAAGCTCTTTGCCACCATCCACCACACCAAATAAGAACCCTTCAGCTTCATCCAACCTGCCCTGCTTGCACAAACTCTTCATAACAAGCGCATTGGTATACCGATTCTCAAAACTCCTTATCCTAAACAAAAAACCCAAATTTTTTTCTCTCCTTCAGCAACAGCAACAACCAAATTCAACAAATTCAACAATAGCAAATTCAGCGGCAACAACAATCATAAAATAAATCAACAGCAACATCCACAAAATAAATCACTAGAAATTTCAGATTTAACAATAATTCAACAATCATCAATGGCAATTTCAAATCCAAAATCAGCAACCACAGAAATTAAAAAGAATTTTAAAAAATGATATTTATGTTCTTTAAAAAAAGGAAGAATGAAAAAAGGAGGAACGAAGATGAAACGATTGAACTAAAATGGGTTGGGAGAAATTGGGATTTGGAAAGATTGAGGATTATGTGGTTATAAGAGGAGGATAGAGGGAGTAGAGGGGTTGTGATGCCGTTTTCCACCATTATGAGAGTACGAAAACACCCAGAAAATTATAAATCGCCAAGTCCTCTCCTTGCTGCAGGTCCTTCACCACTCGCTTCAGCTCCACCAGTGCCTCTTTCTTCTTCACCTCTGCCTCATTCTATAGATCCGCGAGCTTCTCTGTTTTTTGCTCTGGCCAGTTCTCCCTGTCAAAGTTGCGGCGGAGCTGGAACCTACGTCTCGTCGTGGCGTGGAAGGTAACTGCAGCGTGAGGTTCCGTAGCTAAGGGAAGGGCTTGCGGTTTCTGAAGGAAGTGAGGGGGTATGGCGTGGAAAGGGGGACGGATCTGGTGACTGGTGGAACCCTTCTTTTGAAGATTTTTTTTAATTTTTATGTAAGGGTAAAATCGTCTAAAAATATTATTTCTGGACAAAAGAATGATTTTTTAACGTTTTGTAACGTTGATAATGGTTTTAATAAGAAAAAAAAAAGTTGGAGACGATTTTGATTTTAGCCCAAGACCTTAGGGACGAAAAAAGTACTTAACCCTAACATTGAGTGTTGATGATTGTAACAAGTATAAATTCAAAATGTTGCGTATGAACCTATTCAAAATGAAATGTTATTGGATGTGGAAGAGTGTGGGGCTATGTGGTTGTGATATAGTATACGTTAGTGCAGGATATGGCTGTGTAAATATGATTAATGACTTCTGTTTTGTGAAAATAGAGGTTTGGAAGATTTTGTGAATATCTTATTTTTTGCCAAACTTTGGTGAGCCATAACTTGACTTTCTACCCCAAAATTATTTCAAGCTTAGTTCATATGAAAATTGGACCCGTGAAATTTACGTCGTTTGAAGAACGGATGAAAAATGTTTTAAAACAAAAAAGGTATACGCGTCGGAAGTTCGGAGGGCAAGGCTGAAATTCTGCAGCATTCAACATTTTTGCTACTCCGCAAGTCTTGCGTATGCGACCATTGGACGCGATGCGACCAACCTCTAAGAGTTGGGCATCTCGCGTACGCGTGACCCCTGTTTCAGGAAACATGAATTTTTGTATTTTAAAGCTTAATTTCGAACCTCTAAACCTTTATTTTTACTTTTAACCCCTAAACCTTAGTTGGACACTTAGTGACGAGATGTAATTAGGAAGAGATAGTAACTTGGGAGTGAAGCAAGTTGTGGCGTAATGAGCTGTGAGTGTAAAGTGGTGAATGAGCTTGAGAAGTGTTAACTGAACTAATATAATTATGAAGATGATAATATGAATTTCAATTAAGTGAAGGATGGGTTGATAATGATAATGACCTTAAGGTGTGATGGTGGTTGAATTTAAATGAATTATAATGATGATGAGATTGAATGTGATTGCAATATGCCTCTGGGTAAGACGCAGTGGTGTTATCCACTTGCTCCGAGTAAAAGGCGAGATTGTCGGGTAAGATGCAGTGGTGTATCCACTTGCTCTGATTAAGAGTTCGAAGCTCCGGGTAAGATGCAAGGGTGGAATTCTGTCGTCGCTTGCTTCGGGTTGAGAACTATAACACCGCCTGGGTAAGAGGCAGTGGTGAAGTTGTCCCCTGCTCCGGGTATACGGGTAAGATGCAAGGGTTGAGGCATTGTCTCACTTGCTCCGTGTTTGGAGTTCTGTCCGTGGTTAGCTACCAGGACATGTCGGGCTGGCTAAGTAATCGGCAGTTGATATAAACAGCCATAGGACAGGCATACATCATGTGCATTTGTTTGTTTGCTTTGGTTTGCATTCTTGGGTTTGCCTAATTCATGTTTAACTACTATGTGTTTTGTTTGCTATATTTGTAAACTACCTGTGTTTTCTTTGTCTGCTGGCTTGTTTGTGCAATTTCATCGAAGTTGGAGGAACGGAGGAAAGGCGGAGAGATTGAGGGTTTTAGTTCGGATTTGGTTAAGTTAGAATCTTAGAGGACCACCCGTTTATGGTTTTTGTTTTAGCTCTTAAAGTTTTATAATCTGAGTGTCGGTGTTCTAGGATTGTCTTTGGCATTCTCATAACCTTATATCTTATGTACGTGGCACCTTTACCATGCTGAGAACTCTTGGTTCTCATCCCATACGATATTGTTATTTTTTAGATGCAGGTCGAGATGCACCTTGCTAGGCGTCTAGAGTTCTACAGCGAAATGGATTTTTAGGGATTTATTTTAATGTATAGTTTATATATATGATCATATGTATATAATTAGAACTCTCCTCATAACTTGTTTTATTTTGCACCTCTTAGAAGTTTATAGAGAACCAGGATTTATTATATATGTATTTTGGGTTTTGGGTTAAGTATATATGTATGTAAATATTCTCCGGCCAGCCTTAGTTTCGCAGGCTGAGTTAAGAGCTTGTTATTTTGTATTCTTGACCCTCTGCTCTTATATGCGTACGTGCGTGCGCGCGCGCGCGCGTGCGTCTGAACTCTAGCTTTCTTCGTACGCAAGTATATCCTTATTTCTGACCGTTGCACTTTTACTTTTTATGATTTTATTTTATCTATTCTTAAAAGGCTTCTCGTATATTATATTCTTTCAGTTATTATATATATATATATATATATATATATATATATATATATATATATATATAATTTTAGAAGTCATAATATCACACCACTTCTATTTTACGACTTAAACAAAAATTTTGTGTGGTAAGGTGTTACACAATATGTTAAATTTTATAAATTTGTATTATATAATTATTTGTTAAATTCTATGGACAATAGTCTAATTAAGATAAAAAAATACACTATTAATTTTTAATATGATTTTAGAAAAAACTCAAACAAAGTACTTCTATTATTTTATATGTTCTCGTAATTTTAAATTTATAAAAATAGTTTTACCTGCAATTCAAAAATTTATATATGATGATCATTAGATTTTAGTTACTATATTATAATATTTTATTTTTATGCCAATAGTACATTAGTAAATAACGAGTTAATTTTAACACTTTTAAGTTGATAATATCCCTATCTCACACAAAAAAAAAAGAAAAAAAAAATAATGTTCCTCTCAAATTCATACGTATTAGTAAGTATATATTAATGCAAAATACATTATTACAGATATTTTTTTTATCAAATTAGCTAATATTATATTTTAGAATATTCTAAATATTTTTTTCTCGAAAAGCTAATATAATTTCAGTGTTATTAACATATATTCTAAGAACATGTTTTAACAATATCACAATAGAAAATATTTTACTAATTAAAAATTATTAAAAAGAATAACTTTTTATATTTTTAATTTATTGAATATACTAAAAAATTAAATCTTTTATTATTATGCTATTAAAATATATTTTTAAAACAAAAGAGTTAAATTTATATAATTTTAATAAGATAAACAAAACAGCTATTACTTATACACAAAAATTCAATCACTAATTAATTACTATAATATATAAAATACATATTAAAAATATATACAACAATATATATATTTATATTATAGTTGATTTTTTATCCACATATCATATTTTTAAAAAAAAATTATATTAAATAACCTGTTCCTGATGTAGACATAAAATTATAAATTTTCTGATAATATTAAAATATTGTAGAGTTTCTTTTATAACACAAACACATTATATTACAAAAAAATGTTTTTTTATACATATATACAAAAGTGGTGTAATTTACATATATAAATAATTTTATTCCAACATTATTCATCAATTATATTTTTTTGAAAATTGTTATATTTTAATTTTAAATTAATTCTATATAAATCGTTTGAAATTCTAGCAATTTTCAAAAATACACGTAAATAATTAGAGATTATCACGATTTACTAACAAAGAGATTTTAACCTAAATAGCAAGAGAATAGTAAAATTTATATGTAATATGAAACAACACATAAATCTTGAAAAGGTATAGTGGTTTACATGTAGAAAAAAGTAATTCCTAACCATGAATTGGTACAAAGATTTATAAACGGAAATGGATTTTTTTAATTTTTTTTAATAATTAAGAGAGTAAAATGTGATTCTTTATCATTAATTTTATAAATAAGATAAAAAAAATATAAAAAATAATAATAAAAAATTAAATATTATACTTTATTCTTTCAATTTTTTAAATAATTGAGAGGATCTATTCTTGTTCATGAACAACAATATCATTGAGAAGAGGGAAATTTCTGTACCATTAATATACCGTAACGTATATAAACTAATTTGCTCTAGCAATGAACAATGTATCTATCATTTTATATTAGATTAAAACAATATTAAATAATGTATTAGTAGTTTTTAACATATGTTATTTATCACCGTTCCCTCTGAAAAATAAAAGTAAACACTAGATAAAAATTATGGTTAATATATTTAAAAAATTATTCTATAAATATCAAAAAATAATTATTAAATTAGTTATTATATAGTTACTAAAAAAAATTAGTTATTATATATTTTATATATTTTAACAAGTATAAATGATAAAGTCCTAATTATTCTTTTTAATACTTAAAAAGAATAATAAATTCAAATATATGTTTTTTTAAAGAATTCAAAAGATAAACAATTCAAAACTTTCTTTATTTAGAAGTTAAGAAGATAATTAAAAAGATGAATTAGAATCTCACTTATTTTTCTTTTAACAAAATAAAAGTCGCTAGAATTATTAACATTTTATTAGAATAATTAAATTAATAATTAATTTTAATAAAGTAATCTTTATTAATATTTTTAATAATTTAATTTTTTAGTAATTTTTTTTAATTAATTATTTGTGTTGAGTTAGTGCTTACTTGCTTATTAGCAATTTCATGTTAATTAAAAAAAGTAGTAAAATGAATTATAGTTATTGAATTTTTTACATTATTAAATTACATGCAAACTGTTATACCCCCACAAAATTTATGTGTTTTAGAAGATACGAATTATATGTAAACTACTATGTCCTTCTAATAAAATTTATGTTATATAGAATTTACCTTTTTATATTTACCATTACGCCTTAAGATTTATGTGTTGTTTCTATATATTGTATGTAAATTTTGCAACTTTTTCTATGTTAAAATATCTTTGTTAGTAAATTATGCTAATCTCTTGTATTTTATGTGTATTTTTAAAAATTGTTGGAGTCTCCCATAATTTATATAAAATTAGTTTAAAATCGAAATGTAGCCATTTTTAAAAAGTTATAATTAGATAATTTTAAGATAAAATTATTTTATATATATAAATTGCCCGCAACAATATATACCTCCTTATGAATTATTGTTTCTAAATAATTTTTAAACCTAAATTAATAATCATGAATATACAATTAACTATATATATATTAAAAATTAATTACTAAATTAGTTTTATACAAAATATATATTAAAAATACATAAATACATAATGATTAATTTCTTATATACAGTAGCATTTTTGTAATATATATTAATGTGTTCTGTACTTATATTAAGTATTATTAGTAATATTAATAATTATAAATTAGTAAATATATTATCTACCTTAAGAGAAATACATAAAAAAGTTTAGGAATTTTTTTGCAAATATTACTATGGTATTATTGTAAATGTTCTTTTTTTTTACGGATCATCTTAATTTGTTCATCTTTTAAAATAAATTAATTAATATATTTATCAAATTATAAATTAATAGTTGACTTAAAACATTAAAAATTAATATTCAAATTACCGTATATATTTTCACTTTTTATATCTTGTTAGCATGTATCAACAAATAAAAGTATTCCAACGAATAAGAGTAGATATTTTTTTTGTGAGATTTTTTAAACACATGATATATAATAAAAAAAATTTATCTTTTCTAAAGTGATAAAATTGATAAAGTGAAGAGTTAATTACTATTAAATTTGTAATTTTCATAAAATATATATCTCAATATCTTAATTTAAGAGTGATTAACTCTTTACTTCGTTACTTTATCAACTTTTTTACTTTAAAAGGTTTTAATCCTAAAAAAATATTTTTACACCTAAATACCTAATCCATTCGCTAAAAAAAATTGACCCAATAACATCTTATGAAGCATAATAATTACTAACATCTTTATTATAAAAAGAATTAGCTAAAATTAATTTAAAAATAAGACAAAAATAATGTCGACTACTATTATTTTTTATACAGTATTTTTTTTAATTACCCAATATATATATATATAATATATATATATATATATTAAACTCACTTATTTAGAATTTCCTTTCATGTCAATACTTACTAGCAAAGTCATTTTTAAGTGCGTTAGCCAATTATTTTTTTTTTTTTTTACTAGAGGGTTGTATTGGTTATTTTATGCAGAGTTACAAGACAAAAAATTTATTGACAATTTGGTGAATAAAAATATTATACATATCTGAAAAGACAAAATATCACAAAATAAAACAGCATCAATCAGAAAAGATCAATCAATCTAAATAGCAAACATCAATTAACCTAAATAGCAACAAGCACAAAAGATAGCAACAATAAAAAAAATCATCAATAATTACAAAATAGAAAACAACTAAAATCAACCATTGTTATTATATTAAAACAGGATCAGCAACAACAATCACCCAAAACATTAAAGAACAATGACTGAATAATTAAAAAAATTAAGAAAAAAACCTCACCATGGCTGAGAGAGAGAATCGAGTCAGAGGAGAGAAGGAGGCAGAGAGGAGACAAGAGAAGATCACTAATGCGCGAGCAGTGACAGCAACGACTAGAGACGGAGGCAGAAGCTAGTAGTAACAGCGAAAAACGAGATGATGTGTTGACGCAAAGGGGTTGACGCGCAGCGCAGCAACGAGATGGAGGCTGGCGAGTAATGCGGCGATGATAGAAAAGGTTGAGGCTTTGTCTCTGCTTCTGCCTCTACTATGTTTGATTGTGAGAGACTAGGTTGGAGAGGAGGGTGAACGACGTCGCACTGAAACGGAGGCCGGCGAGAGGGGCGACAACGAGGGTTGAGGAGAGCTCCGTGTATTTGGCGTTGTGAGTGTGAGAGTATAGTTGGGGAGGGGGAGGACGTCAGGTTGGAGAAGGACAAGGGGAAGAGGAAGGACCTCACGTTGAAAAAGCAAAAAGGGAAGAAGAAAAGAAAGGATGTCAGGTTAGGAAAGTAGAAAAGGAATGGGATATATTAAGAAAGGGGAAGGGGACAGGTTCGGGATGGGGATGGGAAAGGGGACGGGTTTTCTTTGTTTTTTTAAAAAAAAACGACGTCGTTTTAAGGTTTCGATAAATGGAAAACGTCGTAGGGATTAGTATGAGTCTCGGAGTGCAAATTCGAAGATGAAATTGAGAAATTATTAACTTTAATGACTACTTTAAGAATTGAGTTCAACTTCAAGAACCACTTTAAAACTTAACATAATATACAATGAGTCAATCTGTCAATAACTTACGTGAATTATGTCAAACTATTTTTTTTCCAAGTCATTTTTTATAGTAAAGTTTTATTTTTTATTTTTTATTTTTTAAATTAACTCTTAAATACATATGTTATCATAAATTTTATAAAATTAAAAGTTTATTAAAAAATCGATAAAAAATAATGTTAGAATATTTAATTTTTACTCATTTTTTTCATTACTCTAAAATTTTTTAATTTGTGTAAAATTTTAAAATTTATTATTTTATATATCATTTTCATATTTCTCTAACAAAATAATAAAACATATATTAAAAACATTAGTCATATTGTGTAATTTTATATATAAAAAATATGTAAATATTTTTTTTAAAGATTTTACTTCTATATAAGTGAACTATACACGAACTGAACCAAACAGAAAAAAAAAATAAAAAATAAAAAATAATTTTGAATTCTACTTAAAAAAATTGTACTTTTACATTAAATGTATCTTTTATTTTTTATTTCCATTTGAGCCATTTCTCAAGCATTACATCAATAGGCCAATAGTTTAAATTTTTGTCCTTTGCACTTTAATATTGAATTAATTGAGTTATTCTTTTTACCTCGTAAATCTCAACCCTTTCTTACAATTAATTATTAAGACTTTTTCACAAATTTAAAACTATTTTCAATATATATAGTTTATTTAATATATGTTTTTTTTATTTTTGTTTTTAGTATATAAATTTGTTCACTATAAATAAAAAGTCTATCTTAATTAAAGTGTGTATTTAATATTAACAATTAAATAATATTCTTTCCATATATAATTTTGTTAATATTTTATCTTTTGAGACTAAATTTGTAATTTTTTTTGTAAATTTTGATTTGATATATTCATAATTTGCTTTTATGAATTTTATTTTGTAAAAAAATAAAGTTGTTAAATTTTTACAAGTTTATAAATTTAGATTAATAAAATAAATAATTTAATAATTAATAATTTAGATTTGAATAAGCTGGATAAATTTGAGTGAATTTCATAACTTTACATAAATATGTATAATTTCGACAACCCTACAGCCTCCAATATACTGTTTTAAACCTATTTTGGCCTCTTAACTATTAAATCATGTAATGTCATAAAAAAAATACCTTCAAATTAAAATTTTAAAATAAAAAATATGATATCTAGTTATATCTAATAAATTTTAGTTTTTAATATCACATGTTTATGATTTGTTCAAAGACAAATAATCAAAAGAGAGAAAAAGAATATTTAATAAAATAAAGTGAAATTTTATTATTGTATGATTGCTTAATTGATGTGAGAAAAATAAATTAAAAAGATTTAAAATTATTTTATAGCAAAATATTGAGATTATGTCTAAAATGAGTACAATAACTATGTGCTTATTAGATGTGTCATATTTATATAGACCATTAGATTTTATTAGATGAAAATCAAATGTTAATATAAAAGAAGAACATTGATGAATTCTAATAAATACTGAATATCCTAATACATAAATAAATATTTTAAATGATAATATTTTAATATACAATACTTTAAATGGTAACAGAATCTTTTTTTTTTAAATAATTCAATATAAAATATATAAATACAAAATATATGAGTATTTTTTATTCTTTAAGATTAATTATTATATAAAAAATTTTATAATATTAAAATAATATTTCAAACTGTAATATAAAAATATAAAATAATTAAATTTTTATTGTATATTACTTGATAAATAATTAAATTATTATATTCAAAATTTATTAACTAACTAATTTTGTTAAAAATATTATTATATAATACAAATTTTTATCAAAATATTTTTTAAAAATATAATTTATTTAAAATATTATATATAATACAGGAAAATATTAATCTTTTTATTTTTAATTTTTTAGAAAAATAAAATAAATAATATAATTCTAAATACATACCTATCACATTATATATTTACTTATATTAGTAAGACCTAAACTAATCAAAATTACGTAATTAAAAATATAAAACATATAAATACAAAAATATAAATATTTTTATTCATTAAAATTAATTATTATGCGAAAAAATTTTCTACTATAATATTAAAAAATTATATTAAAATAATATTTTAAACTGCAACATAAAAATATGAAATAATTATATTTTATTTTATATTACTTGATAAATAATTAGATTATTATATTCAATACTTATTAACTAACTATTTTTGTTAAAAATATTATTATATAATATAATTTATTTTATTAAATATTTGTCAAAATATAGTTTATTTAAAATATTATATATAATACATGAAAATATTATTTTTTAATTTTTTTTAGAAAAACTGGATAAATAATATATATCAACTACGTATATGTATTATATGTGTGTATATAATAGTGACTCATATAAAATTGGTATATATTCTTTTATTTTTTAGACTCTCTAATATATATGCCACCTCATGGCTCTCTTCTATAATCTTTAATTTTTTATTCATATTTATTTTGTGATAATATTAAGTAGATATATAATAATTTAAAATTATTTTTTAAATTTAACATTTATAGTTTCATATATATAATATTTATAATTATATATTTATAATAAGATTATTTTTTATTTTTATTATTTTCAAATATTATTTTATTTTTCTAATTAAATATTTTATTCTCTAACTCGAGATTATATATATATATATATATATATATATATATATATGAGAAATTGGTGTACAAATGTCTTTTGCAAAATATTTTGCATTATATATAATTTATTAAAAATATATTTTGTTAAATCCAAGAGTAAAATATATAATATTTTAGTTTTAATATAACAAATTTAATATATTATCTGATTTTAATGTTATTATATTATTATAATTATTTAATATATATATATATATATATTAAGAAGATTATCATATATTTTATTATATAAAGGTAAAAATTTTTTGTTTCAAAAAATATAAAATAGATAAATACAAAAAATATAATTATATTTTATTTATTAGGTTAAGTATACAAAAAAATCATAATTTTATTAAATATGGGTTTGATTCACACTTCGTGTTCTAAAAAATATTTACCATCTAAAAAAAGAAAAAAATAAAATTTTTATCTAAAAAAATGCCTTAAAAAAAGACAAATGTATAGAATCTTTCAACGAGATAATACTTTTTTAACTTTTTTTTAAATAAAATCTATTTCAAATATATATACCATAGTTCTTTACTTCGATAAAGTACAAATATCTACATTTAATATTTTAAAAAAAACACACAATATAAATATAATCCTTTTTTATATCAATCTATTAAAAATAAGAGTCATATTTTTAGATATATATTATCATTCCAAATAAATAAAAAAATATTTTTTTATAATTACAAAACATATAAATAAAAACGATTTGATCTTTTATATATATATATATATATGGAGAATGTTAGACAAGGAGGCTTTTCTATTCATGTATAGTAGTAACACAAGTTCAAGAGCCATAGCACTTAAACAGTACAGTCACACTACTAGGTTAATTTTTTTGGATATTGAATAAAAATGGGTGTAATTTTTTAATATTAAAAATTATGGTGTTTTAAAAAATTTGGAAAACTATAGAATTGTAGAGTGCAAATTGTCATATCAAATTTTTTTTAATTTATAAAAATAATACATAGACTGCGTATTATATTATTTTAATATTAAATTATAATACACAGTTTACGTATTATAAATACACAGTTTGTGTATTATAAATACAATATATGTTCTGTGTATTGTGCTTGCACAAACAACATTCTTAAAATATTATAAAATTTTATTTTTTGTAACATTAATGTAAAACTCTCTTTACTCTTCTATATTAAAATAAAAAATCTACACTACTATGCCAAAAGAATATTAATCATCAAACATGAAAAAAAGGAGATGTGACCTTGCTGTACTTTCTTGCTTGCTGTTCTTTTTTCCTTGAATTTGTGATCTCGTCAGGGAAAAAAATGGGCCGGGTTGACCCGAATTTTGACTCTGATGAAATTAGTCATGTCCTAAATAAATAGGTCAAATCTAAGCCTTTTATTTTTCATAAGTTGTTTATAAGCTTGAATTTATTCTGTTTAAAATCCTGACAAGTTTACGAACTTACTCAAAAATTTTATTATGTGAATTAGAACTTAAAACAATAAATTTAACAAATATCAATTGACATTAAATTTATTTTAAAATTTATAATTCATAATTTATAAAATATAATGCATTTATATATCAATCATTAATCACATATTATAACCATAATTTTAATTCATAAATTTTTTTATTGAACAAAAAAATTATAATCTTAACTAATTTTGATGAATGATTCTTTTTAGTTTTGTTATGTGTTTAATATAAATGAATAATTAAACATCTAAATTAAGAATAATTTATTTTTATAAAAAATATTTTGATGAGTGGACTCAACGAATTTTATAAGCTTTTTTAAAAGTTTATACCTTAACTTTTTTTACTAATAAGTTTTATAAAAAAGCTCAAACCTAATCTGATTAATAAAATGGATAAATACGATTTTGGTCCCTAAAATATAGGTTGAAAATTTTTTTTCGTCCTCAATCTTTTTTTCAATACAAAATCGTCTCTAAGATTTAACTTAGTTTTAAAATCGTATTTTTTACTTAAATTTTAAATTTTATTGTCAAATTACTCGTAACAAAAAAATTATTAAAAAAAAGAAGAATAAGAAGAGGAAAAGAACGGATGAGAAGGAGAAAGAGAATCATGGTGGCGGGGGAGGGAAGAAGAAGAAGAAGGGGGAAGATAAGGTGGCAATGACGCTAGGGGTGGCAATGGGTAGGGTAGATAAGGATTTGGAATCAATTAATAATCTTTTTTTAGTGGCTAAGGATTTTTTTCATTTAGTGAAAGATCTTTAATTCAACATCCACTTGAAACATATTTTTATATAAGTATATAACATATACATATATAGGGTGCGAGTTGGTCGGGTAGGGTTGAGCTCAACTCGCACCCTACCCGACCCGCATGAAAACCCTACCTGCACCCTACCCTACCCGCTGCGGATCGGGTTGGCAACCCTATCCGACCGGGTGGGGTCGGGTTGGGTACCCGCAGGTAGAGTACATATTGCTACCCCTAAATGACGCCCACAAGAGAAGACGGACGTCAACGCCAGCAGATCGGCGAGGAGGACATCCACCGCGTCGCCGTTTTGCTTATCCTCCTCGCTAGTTCGCATGTCGCCGCTATTTCGCGTCCTCGCTTAGCTCATCGCTGCTCCTCGCATGTCGCCGTTGTTCCTCGTATGTCATCGCTGTTCCTCTCTAGGGTTCCAATTCTATTTCTGATTTGTTGATTTTGTTAATTTCAGTGTTGATTATTCTACTTCTGTTTTTTTTAATTAATTACATTGTTAAATTTATTGATTTTGTTAATCACATTGTTGTTGACTCTTATTCTATTTTGATTGATTTTATTGTTTTTCTGCTTCTGTTTCTTCTACTTCTGATTCTAATTCCATTTTTCTGCTTATGATATTTGCTAATTAAAATTCTATTGTTGAAATTTTAGTTAAAATGATATTGAAATTTTAGTTGAAGAAAATGAAAAAGAAAAACAGATGTTGTTATAATAGAAGAAAAGAAAAAGAAGAATAGAAATGGAATATTTTAGTAAAAAAAAGAAATGTATTTTAATTCAAAAAACGTTTTAAAATTAAATTAAATTTTAAGGACGATTTTATATGCAAAAAAAGTTAAAAATAAAAAAAAATCAACCTATATTTTAAGGATCAAAATCATATTTAACCCTTAATAAAATAAGTCAAACCACGAGCTCTCGTAAAATAGTCTCTCCCACTCTCACCCTAGATCTCATAATGGCTTAAGTATTTTGTTTAGTGGATATGATGATGCATGCATGATCTTATCTCAGTATATATAATAGAAACGCCTTAAGACTATATAAGTTGAACTTAGCGCACCATATACTAAGGTAATCTAGCGGTATATCTGAACAGTAAGATAGCCCCATCCATCACAATTCAAATCTATAACATTGAGTTACTTTAATCAATAATGTTATCCCAATAATTGGGTTGGACAATTACAAGTATTAACTAACAAAAATAGAGATGTGTATACACCTATAATACACAGATAAAGGGGACACATACAATATAAAACACAGCAACACAAATTTTAAAATTTTATCAGACACGGAAAGATCCATATTTATAAAATATATTTTTTAGATAAATTACAATAATATTTTAATATTTTATTAATATTAAAATATAAATTAATTATTTAATTATTTTTAATATTTTATTTTAATTATATAAAATATTTAAAATATTTTTCATTTTAATAAATAATAATATATATTATTTCTAAATTTATTTCAAAAATACATATTAAGAATAAAACTAGGCAGACTAACACGTAATAATATTTAAATATATTAAAATATATTCAAAAAAAATTTATTTTTTATTAAGACACGGTTGGACACAATAGACACTCGTGTCGGATGAATGTCAATGAATATCGTGTTCAAAATATGTCTGACACGTAAAGACAGCAACTCAGTAAAATGTTCGTATTTCATAAGTATACACCAAAAATCAGTATCAAATCAGTTAACCGTATAAATTACATATTAAATAAAAGTATATATTAAAAATAAGTTAAATATACACACATATATATATATAGAACAAGTATTTGGTTTCTCTGCTTAGCTTTTATGTAGTTGTATATTTTAGTAGTTGGGTAATTAATTGCTGCATCATGGCATTGTCCTAAAAATTAATGGAGTTTATTTATTTATGGATTCATATAATTTCTCCAACAAGAGTACACCTGGAGGAAGATCACATTCACGATCATATTATATACAAAGTTTCTTTCATTCACAATCACACCACTTTTCTATGTAAGGAATTTCAAGGGTTTCTTTTCTTTTTTTTCCACCCCAAGAAAATAATACTGAATAGTGAGTGAAAAAGGGTAAAAAGGGTCATCCATTTTGTTTTTGTCATCTTGTGTGTGGGGGACTCACATGGCCAAGTTTTGAAGGAACACATTTTGTTTTTCTCTTCTCCCAAAGATGATAGGCATAGTGTAGTGTACTGCAGCATTTCAAACGGAAAGGGATGAGAAAACAGGAAAGAATTTTTCTACTTTTTGAGCTTTGAAATTTTCCATGCAACTCATTCAGGTTTGTTGCAAAATTGATCTAGAAGTAGCAGACAGTTTGGAAAATTTATGGAAGTAGTTGACAAATAAATAATAAAAAATCTAACTGAGTAGTATTTCTTTGAACACGATATCGATTACTTTGTGCCAACATATTACTCATCCATAATTCGATGTAGTGTGGCCGATCCACATCCTCCAATGATGGATGCAATTTGGGTATGTTTAAGAAGGTGGAGACTCAGGTGCAGTTGTTTCACATAAAGTTGATAATTGAAAATCATTACATGATAATTTAATCAAACTTGTCAAATCATCTATAAGAGTTCTTGACTATCAACTTCACAAGAAGTTAACCTCATGTGAGTTTCCATTGTTTAAGAAACATTTCTCTAATCTAATTGCAAAACCTGGTCAACTAACTAATCTCTTAATAAACAAGAAGGAAAAATCTGAGACCAAAGCACATCTTAGAATCTAATATGAATTTTCGTAACATACCTGTTTATTTTTTCTGTCTATCTGTGGAGCAATCAATCAACATGAGGTCTAGCAGCTTGAAGCATCTCAACAATTAGAGTCTTAATATCCCTAAAAGAAAAACAGACAAAAAAAAGAAAGACTTTCAAGTGAATAATAAATTACAACCAGCAAAGAAATCTTATTCTCCTGGTTTAATAATGATTGATTTTTCTTTTAATACTTTAAGAAAAGCCATAAGTCCATGGTATCATAGTAATAAGAGGAAGATCACCCTACTTAGTCATTCCCTTAGACGATTTTATATATACTAGTGTATTAATACGTACTAACATGCCTATTAATCCACTTTTCTATATATGTAATAATGACAAGTATGTTGGTCAACATGAAAATTTCTTTACATTCTATCTAAGAAGTTTTTGATTAAAGTCTCAAAAATAACAAAGCATTTTGATGAATTATATATCATGAAGGATATTTTAAGGAAAAAAAATTTATGCACCAAACATCCCAATTCCCATTATATATTGTATAGACAATCATGAATACGATCCCAAAAGTATAAAAAAGAGAGGAAATATATAACACATGAAAAGGTTGTTACCGATATAAGACAACACTTATATTCAATCAACTGAAATAATAACCTAGACAAAACAGGCAATACTACCATATCCAATTATCCATCAAAAAGGTTGAAACAAAGCATAGGTTTGCATAAGTAAACTGGTTACTAGAAGAGAGAACTTAATGAACATCTATGATTCTGTACTTTCTGTCTGCTGCACGTCGAGGAAAAGGTACTCTGAGCTTGAAAGTATCACCCTTATAACCAGCCTATAAAATAAAAGAACGTAAGACATCTAATGAAGAAGGAAGAAACTTCAAAGGAGATGTAACTGCAAGAGAGGAGATAAAACTCTTGGAACTTTAGAAGGGCCAAATATATCATTAAGAATTTCATTCGTTTAATTTGGTGAACTTTAAAAACTCCTAAACTAAAAAGGTAGCAACCAAGGAATAGTGATAAATTTAAAACTAAAAATACCTTGACATTGAAGCCAACACTATCAACATCTAGCATGTATGCAGATTCCACCTGCAAATGGTCAACTCCGAAAATTAATGCTGAAACATCATCACCTGTTTCCCCCATGAGAGGGGAAAATGTAGTAATTTGGAATGCATATTGTTTTTGGAATATGTAATTTTATTTAGCCCTCTAATGGCCCGGCAATTTAGCACCAAGTAATACATTGTTATCCTCGTCCATTTTCTTAGGCATGTTCATTTGCATCCTACCTAACATCATTGTCTCACACCAATATCTTAAAATAGGAATTCTAAATGATGATAACAGGTGAACTAAACTGCGTAATTTCTCGCCGATATCATATACTGCTTACTGTAGAATGTTCAAGATTACATACCGGAACTGAGGTCCAGTGCTGCACAATCACTGTTGTATCCTCAGCATGATCTTTGTTCATATGAGACTGATAATAACATGGTTAATCATAGAACAATTAAAGGCTGATTATTTACATGAAAAATATGATGGCCAGTTAAAGATCAATACCGCCACCGGCTTGGAAAACTGAGCTAGGGGATCAACTTTTGCAGCTTTATATTCATCTGGACTGAACTCTGAAGTCAAGCCAAAAAGTTAAATAAAATGGTGTAACAGATAATTTAACACAAGAAATTTACTTAACAGATAATTTAACACACAAGAAATTCACTTGTGATACAGAAATGGTGGTTGTTTATTCCTGCATCTTCCTATTATTATGGCGAAACATTATGAAGGGCATTAACCAAAGAGAAGAAAGACATCAAATTTTCATCTCAAACTGAAAGAATTCTCAATACATATATTTTTCTCATGCTTACCCTAAAACCAGATAAAAAAGCCATGCAATTCCAATCATCCCCTATAATACAGAATATGCATTTGGCTTTATTTTATTCGTTTATTCTTTTGCAGGTTGATTGTATTATTATGTTGTGTTCACTAACAGCAGCTAACTATCCCTCACAGAACCAAAATAAAAAAGGGCAGCCTGCTCCATAAGCATCCTGCGATAACGCAGGGTCTGTGGAAGGGCAACACCGAAAGAGTGTAATGTACGCAGTCTAACCTGATAATTAATACTAAGTCTAAAACCCCCTATTGCATGCAAGACTCCAATCATAATGTTAAAGGATACCCCCTCTTTTCTTTTTCCCCAAACCACCACCACCACCATCTATCTCTCTTGTGAGTTTCAGAATAGCATTAACGGGAAAATAAACCAACAAGAAGGGCATAGTTAGCAAACCTCCTGATCCTAACAAAGCTGTAGCAACACCTGACACATATCGTACAACTTTCGGTTCAATGCGCAGAAAATGGAAGTCCCCAAAGTCAACCTTTAAAAAGTGAAATTGATACTGGTTAATTATATAATGATAAGAAGAAAGGAGAAAAGAAATGCAAGAATAGAAGAAAGATGAACAAAGTTACCCAAAATGCATTGGGATGTCTTGCCAAATATGCAGCTCGTACGGCTTCTTTATCGTTTTCAGGTACCTAAATAACATTTTCACGAAAATATTTAGAACCCAGCAGCACAATAACTATGTAAGGATTATGTAGCCCAAACCACAATAGTAAAAGCAAATGAAAATATTGAGAAATGAACAGAAGATATTAACTTACAGAGACAGCATCACCGTGTAAAGTGACAACTAGATCAGTCCTATCTTCAGGATCTCTAGGCACCAGCAGTGAACATTTAGGATTTGCAGCCAAGTCCTGTAAAATATAGAAAACATGACTCTTTAGCTATGGAAGTAAGCCTTTGATTTGGTAAGAGCTGGAGTCGGGGTGTTTGTTTTGATTTATAGTTGTCAATATGATCGTGTGCTTGTTGCGGACATGCTAAATAAGATTGGAAATTGAATTCATAGCCTTGTACAAGCCAAGTTCGAAACAATGTGCTAGATGGTTATATAGATAAGTCATTTTTGAAAACCTCAACTTACATATGGATTCGTAATCCATCAGAAAACTTTTGGGGAAATGAAAAGAAAAGGAACCTTCGTATGAACTGCCAAGTCGCTCACTGCTAGTATCGGATATCCATTTGCATCACATGCAAAGTCCACCATCGACCCAGATGGATAACCCTCAAACTTCTGCATGTTAATGATTAGATAAGTACTGGATATTTGAGTTGTCAGCGAACAAATGATAAAACAAAATTCTATGTCATACTGTAATGAGTAAAAAGAGGCCCAATAGCGCAATTAGAAATTTCTCATTAGGAGTAGAATTTACTATAAATTGAGTAGTAGTGATAGAATCAAGGAAGGAAGTATTGAGTGAAATGTATCTTTCTTTGGAATTCCATCAATGGAATTATTCTCTCCCTGTATCTCTCTACCCTAAGTGATTCTTCTCTAATTTCTCTCTAATTAATTAATTCTTCTCTTTTATAATTTCTTCCCCTTAAACATGCATATGAATGTAAAAGTCAGTCAAATTAAGTTTCACTGCTATGCCAAACATGGACTTTCCATTATCAATCAGTTTATCAGTGTGATTCAGGTGGGGGGCAAGCTGTTTGCAGTACCTTCCTAGTTTTCAGAATCAGAAGAACCTGAATATGTTGTGGGCATGAACAGAATACGAAAACTAAACATCCAAAGAGGGAAAATCTCTCTCCATGTCTCTCTTATTTAATCACAATTTCATTTTCCGTAAAGCTGTTTTGGCATTTCATCTAGATAAAGATATCTATTTGACAAAGGAGATTAATTTTGACACAATTACGGTTATGAGTTTTACACTATTATTCAATCACTTAGAAATATATGTGAAACCTTTGAAATAAGGAAAGCACAATTACCGTTATGAGTTTTACACTATTATTCAATCTCTCTGACAGATTCATGTGTTGATTCTCATGATCTAAGATCAACTACTATATTCAAACTTCGTAGCACATAAAAAAGGCACAATCAATTCTCCAAGTTCATGGTAAAGGAAAGCACAGAAACCTTTGAGTAGGTAGATAGCATCCCGCGCACGCTGCGATCAAGGAAAGTTCGAATTTCTTCTACCGGTGGAAGCCTAGCAGCTTTTTCCTGCCAACAGCAACAACATCATCATTATACATTTGATTTTCAACTAATCCTGCAGAGTTCTGATATCTACAAAACCATATTATTGATCAAACAATGTTGTAACTACTTTGAGATTCATTCAGTACTAACATATAATTAATTTGACATAATACCTGATGCGCCTGAATTAACTGAAAAACATCATCTTTGTTGATGTTAACACCGCCAGGGGATGCAGTCTGATTCAGAAATCAGCGTTAGCCCGCAGTAATAAAAAATATAAAAAAAAAAAATCACAAACACATACACAGAGTCGAGCTAAGATAATCGTAAGTTCATAACAATAACATTAGGTTGATTAGAACAACAAAACTTTCAGCCATCAATCAATTCATAATTGTAGTGATCAGATACAACCCAAAAAACAGTTGATTGCCAGAATTATATTAATAAAAAAAACAAGAATAATTAAACTTCGGAATAATCTTATGCAAAGTTTGACTTTTTAAGCTTGCAAGCTAATTATTTTGCAATTGGGTCAAAGAAAATGCATGAAAGGGAGAAAAAGAGAGTGGGATTACCGGAGCGGTGGATTGGGGTGAAGCGGCCATGGAAACAGAAAGAGTAGGAGTGAGAGTGGGAAAGGTGAGGGAGTTTGGTGAAGAAGAGTTGCGTTGGGGTGTGAGAGGGGAAAGAGGGACGAGAGAAGAGGGTTTATTAATATAAATGCCATTTGGCCGAGAAAATGGGGAAATTTTCATCAATGGCGTCACCATAGTCTTCATCTTTTGTTTTGGTTTTGCTGTCCCAACCGACCAACCAACCAACCACTAACCTCACTTTCCTTTCTTTCTTCTTTCTAGTTTTTTAGTTGCTTCTCCTGATGCTTTTATTTTGAGAAGGATTTATTTATGATGTGCCCGTTAATTTTTTTTTTTTTGGTGATTGAAAATTTAAAATAATTAAGCAGAAAAAAAAAGTCTTAAGAGATTAAGAAACCATACAGCGATTTTTTTAAATATTTATCTTAATTTTTTTTAAAACATGGAAAGTTCTATATGCTACGAATATGATTTTAATGTCGTCTTTGTCATTGTGTTTACTACTGTGTTTATATCTCAGAGGATCAAACGAAAATCAACATGTCACTTTTAAGTCATGATATCTCTAACTTTAAGCACCAAAAGATATACACACTCGGCATTATCATGAGAATTGTTAACAAGAATGAAAGCCTTCAGGTAATTCGTTTCACAAATCACATCTTTTTGTCCCAAGTTTCGGGCTAAAAAATATTCTCTTCAAATAACAAACATCTCTCCTTGAAGAATATTGCAGCTCTCTATTGTTCCCAAACAGCTTTGTTGCCAATTTTCGTTTCAGTCTCTGTTAATATAGGCAAAACCAATTCGATCCCCAGAACTAAAGTAACTAGCATCACAATTGATCTTAAAAGTATCCATCGAATGAGGAATCCAAGAACAACTAATAATAGAAGGAATAGAAACTTGTTGCAATTCAAAGACATTCTGAAGCTCCTGCTCGAAGGCTAAAACCATACGAGCCACTTTAAAAGGAGGCCAAGACTCATGATGGTTAAAAATTTCATTGTTCTTAGCTCCCCAAATCCACCACAAATCAGAAAAAATCTAAAAAGGATGTTATTTGTTATGGGACAAGAACCAGTTCTTCAAATCTGAATGATGACTGAAAATCTCTAGAGTCTGTCAAACAAACTGAGCTTTCGAGCAATTCCGAATACAGTGGAAAACTATTTTCTGGCAAGTCAAGCAACTGGGTGACTATCTGTAGATGAAAGGCCTCTCCAAAGATGAAAAACCAGCAGTGAAGAGTACCTCTTGCAGACAAAGTCAAGCTAAGAATTTGATCTTTTTCGGAACAAGCTGACGCCAAAGTCAAAGCCAATTCCCTCTCTTCTCCTATCCAAATATCTTCTTGCAGAGCTATAAGTACCCATTACCGGCATTATAAACCTTAGCAGCCCCACTGGACCAAGTCCAACCTACCACCAAACCTGCTTGCATATCCGGGTTGTAGGAGAGAATACTTTCATGCAAAACCTAGTGAAGAGGAGAATAGACCTTCTCAAGGTGCCATTCCCAACCGACCATAGATCTAAAATCTGGATATCCGAATAAAAAATGTGAACATAATATATCTCATTACATAACTACCCCTCTTTCCTCCATTTAGAAAACCAAAAATTCTGGTCCAAATTCCCAATGCACCAATCAAATTAATCCTTCAAAATATTCCAAATTTTACACGGACTCCTCCAAATATAAGATATGTTATCTGTAGAACGTCTGAAAGCATCACCCAGAGAAAAACGGTATTTAGTTGCCAACAGTTGAAACCAAAGCTTGCAAAGATGATGAAAGAGTTTCCAAACTAGCTTCCTAAGAAGAGCAACATTAGCACAAAGCAGATCCTGTATTCCTAGACCACCAAACTTCTTTGGAGTGACCAATTCCTTTCAGCTAACAAAATTTACCCTCCAACTATTGGCTTGACCTTTCTAGAGAAAATTTCTCATCATAGATGCTACAGTCGCCACAACCAAATTGATCAAACAGAACATTTCTGCCTTGTTTAGTAAATGTCCTTTCCGGATGACTAACCGTCGGAACTTATCCAAAACCTCATTAAAAGATGTTTGGGTCACCCGAGAATGACTAAGAGTAATCTCGAGGTATTTGTCCAAATTTTGGACGAAACGAATGAAGGACACCCCCAGTAAAGATTTCTTTTGTAGTCACTGAAATATTACGGGAACACATCACTTTAGACTTCTCCACATTAATCTTTATCCCATAAGCTTTACAGAAACTCTCCAATGCTGCCATTATATTTTAAACTTGTTGTTTTTTTGCTTTATAAAAGAGAAGCAAATTATCAGCGAACATTAAATGAAAAATTCTCGGAGCCCCTCTAGAATAGCAACCAGCTTCCACCTCCCCATAACAACTTGATGGTTGATCAAGCAAGACAGTCTCTCTATACATAACACGAAAAGATATGGTGACATAAGATCTGCTTGTCTAAGGCCCCGTCTAGGAGTAAAACTGTCGACTCTATCGCCATTCCAGAGAATAGACAAAAAGGATGAAGTGACATATCTCATAATCAGGTTGACTGTAGGAATAGGAAAATTGAATGAAAAAATTAATCTTAAATGCTAGAGTTCCTTTCTTCGATTTAATCCTTTTCATGAAATGAAAAATCTCTTACGCTATAATAATGTTGTCTGGTACTCCCCTTCCAGGAATAAACCTCCCTTGGAGAGGGCCAACAATATCCGTGTGATGAGGGTGGAGTCTGTTAATCAGAACTTTAGTTATGACCATGTAGACCACATTATAGAAACTAATAGGTCTAAAGTCTTTCATTGATACTAGTGAATCCACCTTAGGAATTAGAATCAGAAGAGTCTCCATCATCCTTGAATCAATAGTACCCCCAGAAAAAAGCTTTCCTAAACATATTCCAAACATCCGAACCAATAATCTTCCAGTATTTCTTGAAGAAGTAAGCTTGGAAACTATCCGGACCCGGTGCTTTAAAGGAATTCATGCTAAAAACAGCTGACTTAACTTCCTCCATAGTAACAGGCGCAGTAAGATTACAACAATCTTCCTCATTTAGAGAAGGAAGTGGGACTTCATCCAGACACCCCAAATTAACATCCTCTAGCTGACAGAATAAGCTATTGAAAAAAGATTCAGCTTCCCGGCTAAGAGCCTCTTGTAACAGCTCAGACTACCCGCTAGCACGATATTGTCCGCTTTGACACACAAGGCCTCACGGTTTTGTCTTTGATGATAGGGATGCTAGTCGAAGCCCCCCACACTCACTCGTCAAAACGCGTCATGCTAGGGAGAGGTATCCACACCCTTATAAGACATGCTTCATTCTCCTCCCCAACCGATGTTGGCCTTACACCTCTGGATCCGTCTCCCACACACTATCCATGAGAAAGAGATCATGAATCTTATTTATCTTCCGCCACACAAGTGTCTGAACATAGAAGAAGCTGGTGTTTCTGTCCCTAAACTTCACCCACTGGTCTTTGGATTTATTGAAACCAAAGAAGTTCCTCTTGCACAAGAGTATTATTATAATCCTCAATCAACTGTTGTTCTTTTTTATGCATGAAAGAATCTTCCCTATCTTCTAAACGCTTTTGAAGATAATTAATTTGACGCTCCAATTCATATTTCCTAACAAAGATGTTACCAAACACTGTAGAATTAAACTCAAAAGACTTCTTCTACACCTCCGAAAGCTTGCCTTGCACCCCTTTAAAGCCAGACCACCAAGATTGTTTCAAAATATCTCTGTAACCAGGGTGAGTAGTCCAAGCCTCCATAAAATGAAAGGGTCTGTTCTTTTTTTCGACTGCAAGCACCCTTTACAGCGCACTAAGATAGCACAGTGATCAAACTACAGTCTATTCAGTATTTTTGGATAGGCCTCAAGAAAAATAGATAACCATCCACTATTAATACAAACTCGGTCAAGCCTTTTCGCAACCTTAGTATTATTTTTCACCCTCCTGTACCAAGAAAAACATCTCTCAATAGTCTTCAAGTCAAATAGAGAACTATCCCCTAAAGAATTGACAAATTGATCAGCATGTCTACTTGAAAATGACAACCCTTAACTTCATGAGAGAAAAGAACCTCATTAAAATCACCGAAGACAATCCAAAGCCCACGAAAAGACGAAGACTAAGCAAATAGGTAATCCCAAAGAAGAACTCCAGTATTATGCTAAGGACTACCATAGATATCACTACACCTCTAAACCATATTTTTAAGCTGAACTTCGATTCTGACACACTGATCGCAAGCATCAACCAATTTGCAGCAAGTACCTTACATCGAAGAAAGAAATTAGATACCACCCTTATGCTCAACTGCCTCTTTTATACCCACAGGATAGTAACAGAGCCTTTCCCATAACAGTTTTAAATGTTAACAAGGAGAATGGGTCTCAACCACAATTAAAAAAAAAAACATGTCTAAATTTTTTAAGCTCCTTACAATTCACCCGGGTTAACTTATTAGAAGCACCCCTAATATTCCAAACTAAGATATTTAAACTATCCATTAAATAAAATTGATAAGAGATATCAAGAAAAAGGTGAAATTAACTTTCACTACCAACCTTAGTAGAAGACTTGTCCCCTGGAATGGAACAACTCTGGCCTTTATGCACCACTGCCTTTTGCTTCATTGATGATGCACATTTATCCCGAGTCATATCGACGAGATCAGCGGTGCATCGCTTTCTGTACCTCCTTGCACCCCCTCATTTTTAGACGTTGATGCAATGCCAAACTCCTAGGCCCCACTCACAGGAACCAGCAGCGGCACTACTCCCTTCTCCGGCTGAATCACGGCTAGACTCTCAAGGACCGGAGCATCCCCCTTGGCACTTCCAACCGGCGAGTTCTGCAAGTATGCTGGACGCGGACGTTTCCTGATGGAAGGCCTTCTCGTTGCTGGCGTGTGGGTAGAAGAGAGCGCACACTGCTGGGTTGTCTCATGTCCGACCCAGACTCCCTGCTCCATGGATCATTGTGAAAGTTGATGTTTGGGCCTCTGGTGGCCACCCAGCCCAGAACAGGTTTGATTGAAACCTTGGGCCTTCATTATTAAATTGTGGCCTAGTTTAAATTTTTCTTTCTTCATCACCTTATGCCAGCCCACTTCCCCCTCTCCACATGCTTCCTTGCCATTGGCCCCGTTCCCATGCACAAAATCATCCCCAAAATTTGCACGCAAATTAGTGTCATTATCCTTGCCTAAATTATTAGCCGGATCAACAATTTCTGTTTCACCTAAATTTTGAATTTTTGGATCTGACTTGTTGCCGCCTTGCTCCTCCCTCTGAATAGATTCAACCCTCTTCTTTTTTCTGAGAATTCACTTAAGCATTGAGATTTATTATGGCCATATCTTGTACAAAATTTACAAAGCAGAGTTAGACTTTCATACTTCACATCGTAAAAGACACCCTCAACTATGATATTCTTCGTGTTCTTATTGTTAACTTTTAATCTAATAATAACTATTATTGTTATTGTTATTATTAGTAACCTTATTATTATTATTATTATTATTGTTGTTGTTGTTGTTGTTGTTGTTGTTGTTATTGTTGTTGGTTTATCGGAATAGTTAACATTATGATTAGTATATCATTAAATGTTTATAATAATGTCTATGATAACAATAATAGTTTTTTATAACACTGTTAGTACATTATTGTTATTATTATTATTATATTGTTATTATTAAGAATTTATCATTATCATTATTATTGTGATAGTTATAGTTGTTGCTATTTATTAAGAAAAGTATTAATAATTTTATTAATGTTATTGTTAACACTAATGATAATTATGAAGTAATATTAATAATTATTTTTTTTGGGAAAACTATCAGGAATTCGTTGACCAATAAATTAGATTTGCCAGAGACCTTTAACAAGATAGCTGCAATGTCACTAGCATTTACTGGGTTTTAACATGTTTCGCGAGTAGGAAAAATGAGAGGTCATTCTGCACTTCTGAGTGCCTTGCTGGAACGATGGAGGCCATAAACACACACGTTTTACCTCCCGGTTAATGGAGAGCCTGTCACAGGTAGAGTAGACAGCGGTTACCAGTTTTTGGTGAAGAACTGCATTGCTTGTTTTGGTCAGAAGCCCGGTCCGCACGATCACGTCTTGGGTAAGGTAAATCTTGGATGGGTCTGGCGATGCAGAGACGCCAACCTGTATGACACGCATGAGTCTATTGAGTGGTACGTCTAAGCTCACATTTTCTGCGTGCACGGAGCGATTGTGTTTACGGATAAGTCTACCACTTCATTGAACTCGAAGTTTCTGCCTCTACTTCGAGATTTCCATCGTATTTCACTATATAGTTGGAGGCAACCAGTCTGGTACATCTACACTAATCGTTGTGTCGTGCATCATAATACAATTGTAAAGAGATGGATGCGCCACTCATACCACTTTTTGTTTGGGCGTGGGAGCGTATGGCGTTCCTGGCGCCTATTCCCCACGATCAACTCGTCGATGTTGGTGTTCCACTTGCGCGACGGTATTGTTATTGTTATTGTTATTGTTATTGTTATTGTTGTTGTTGTTGTTGTTGTTGTTGTTGTTGTTGTTGTTGTTCTGATTGCAATCATTCTAATTTTGTTTAGGTGGAGTTATTGGCGCCGACATACAAGATATACATGGAAGTCTATTGCGCATTTTAGGCGAGGACTCGATAACATGGGACTCGACGATGTAAGTTTTAACCATTTATGTTAGGCTGCTTATTTAGAATAATAATTTTACTAATCGGCCTCGTGGTTACTAATGTGCAATTTATATAGCGGCCATATATGGGAGTGGGGGTTTTAGAGTACTTCGCTGTAAATTTGTTTATGTGCTCCACAAAGTAACCATTAGTGTCATTTGAGTGTATAGAGTGGTACCCAACAGACCGAGTTAGATGACAGTTTGGGCTGCAACAGCTTCCACCAGACCCGGCATTTGAGATTGGTCATGATCATTGCAGGCGGTTGACAGGCCCACAGAACCATGACTGGAGAGAGAGGAACAGTCAATGGGTTAACATGTGGATATTTGGCCGCTATAACACACTGTAGTTAGGGGACGAGATTGTCGACTTTCATCATCTCCCGGTATACTATGAGTGGTACACACAGCAGTACGGGCATCACCTACGACTGTCAGATAGAGTTGCAGGTGAAGAGGCTGGCGCGAATGAACCACAAGAACAACAGGAAGAACCAGCTCGACCTGAAAATGGCCACAATCATAGTATCGTTGCACAAGGTTGACAATGTAAATAGAACCATCTTACATTTCACGAACCTCAAACATCTCGTTGTGCTTGTCGAACAAATTGATGATAATGTTTCCTGCACATCAAAAGTTTTCTTCAACTCTTTTGGTAGCAAATTCTGAATACGTGAATCCGTTGCGGACACGCTCATGAGCCTCAGTGCTCTTCCGAGTAAACAATTTGTTTAGCCAATAGAAAGTAGACCTAATAATGACAGTCATAGGAAGGTTGCGTGCACCCTTCAGGACATAATTTATGCACTCTATCAAGTTTGTTGTCATATGTCCCCAACGATGATCCTTGTCGAATGCAAACACCCATCTCTGAACACCGATCTCATTGCACCATTGAGTATATGGCTCACCCCGCTCTTTAAACCTTTGGTAGTTTTTGTTGTACTCATGTTCCATTTTAGAATAGCCTGTTGAACAAATCATTTAATCATAAGTAGATGCCACAAAATTACTATATATAGGACCATAACAGTGAAATCAAATACCTGTGTTAATCATGAGTTTATGCAAATACGGAGCCTTGAACCTCCTTAAGAAGTTGGACCCGATGTGCCTGATGCAGAACATGTGCCACGCTCTTAGTGGTGACCATGCACCATTACTACGAGCTATTGCTGCGTTGATGGAGTTATAGCGGTCAGAAATAATTTCCACACCATCAGTGGTAACAACATATCTCTGCAAATTGGTTAAGAAAAACTCCCACGCGTCTGTCGTTTCACCCTCGACTATCGCAAATGCAATAGGCACAATGTTCTGGTTCCCATCTTGTGAAACCGTAACCAGAAGTGCACCTTTATATTTTCCGTACAGGTGTATGCCATCAACCTGTTCCAGCGGCTTGCAATGCCTGAATGCTACAGTACACGGATAGGAGTTCCAAAAAACACGGTAGAGAACTCTTACACCTTGAACTTCCTCACTCTCACGGTAAACGGAGAGCATTTTTATTTGGACACGAGACTTTGGCATCTTCGCAGTCATTACTTTCAACCATACTGGCAGAGTCTGGTAAGAAACTTCCCAATCACTGAAAAATTTTGCGACAGATTTCTGCTTTGCCAACCAAGCCTTGCGGTAACTTACAGTGTAGTTGAACCTAGACTGAACTTCTGCAATAATAGACTTCACCTTTATCGACGGGTCTGCTTCAACCAACAGCCTAATGGCATCTGCAATTGTGTCTGAGTCCAACTTGGCATGATCTTATGAAATCGTGCCCATGGTATACATGTGTTTGCCATTGTATCTCCTGATCTCCCAACACCCCTTCTTTCGAATCAAACTAGCTCAGATAAGCCAATCGTACCCTGCACCATAACCTTGCATTTTGCATAAAATGTCTGCAGCTTAGTCTCATAAACAGTGTAATCAACTCCTCTAGAGATAGTGTAGCTTTTGATTGCAGATATCTGGTGCACTCTCAAACATGAATCACACTTTGTCACAATTTCGCACAACAAACCAGCAAGTACACTGGGTCATCCAAGTAATAAACCTTACGCGAGTAAGGGTCGATCCCACGGAGATTGTTGGTATGAAGCAAGCTATGGTCATCTTGTAAATCTCAGTTAGGCGGATTTAAATGGTTTATAATGGTTTTTGAAAATAATAATAAATAAAGCATAAAATAAAGATAGAGATACTTATGTAAATCATTGGTGAGAATTTCAGATAAGTGTATGGAGATGCTTTATTCCTGTTGAATCTCTGCTTTCCTACTACCTTCCTTCAATCCTTCATACTCCTTTCCATGGCAAGCTGTATGTAGGGCATCACCGTTGTCAATAGCTACATCCTATCCTCTCAGTGAAAATGGTCCAAATGCTCTGTCACAGCACGGCTAATCATATGTCGGTTCTCGATCATGTCGGAATAGAATCCATTGATTCTTTTGCGTCTGTCACCACGCCCAACAATCGCGAGTTTGAAGCTCGTCACAGTCATTCAATCCCTGAATCCTACTCGGAATACCACAGACAAGGTTTAGACTTTCTGGATTCTCAAGAATGGCCGCCAATAATTCTAGCTTATACAACGAAGATTCTAATTAAGGAATCCAAGAGATATTCATTCAATCTTAGGTAGAACGGAGGTGGTTGTCAGACACACGTTCATAAGGACAGATGATGATGAGTGTCACAGATCATCACATCCATAAGGTTGAAGTACGAATAATATCTTAGAACAAGAATAAGCTTAACTTGAATAGAAGAATAATAGTAGTTGCATTAATTCTCGAGGTACAGCAGAGCTCCACACCTTAATCTATGGTGTGTAGAAATTCCACCGTTGAAAATACATAAGTGATCAAGGTCCAGGCATGGCCGAATGGCCAGCCTCCACAAAAGGACCAGATATGTGGTCAAAAGACATATAGTACAATAGTAAAAAGTTCTATTTATACTAAACTAGCTACTAGGGTTTACAGAAATAAGTCTAAGTGCAGAAATCCACTTATGGGGCCCACTTTGGTGTGTGCTTGGGTTGAGCTTGAGCTTTACACGTGCAAAGGCTTCTCTTAGAGTTAAACGCCAAGTTGTAACGTCTGTTTGGCGTTTAACTCTGGTTTGTGACGTGTTTTTGGCGTTTTACTCCAGAATGCAGCATGGAACTGGCGTTGAACGCTAGTTTGCGTTGTCTAAACTCGAATAAAGTATGGACTATTATATATTACTGGAAAGTCTTGGATGTCTACTTTCCAACGCCATTGAGAGCGCACCATTTGGAGTTTTGTAGCTCCAGAAAATCCATTTCGAGTGCAGGGATGTCAGAATCCAACAGCATCAGCAGTCCTTTGTCAGCCTGAATCAGATTTTTGCTCAGGTCCCTCAATTTCAGCTAGAAAATACCTGAAATCACAGAAAAATTCACAAACTCATAGTAAAGTCCAGAAATGTGAATTTAGCATAAAAACTAATAAAAACATCCCAAAAAGTAGCTAGATCCTACTAAAAACTACCTAAAAATAATACCAAAAAGCGTATAAATTATCCGCTCATCAATATCACCGACTCTTTAGAACTAAATTCTATTCTGACACTAAACTCACCATCTTCCACCGCAACGTTGCCTTCACCTACGACATGCGAACCATCGTCAGTCGGACAAGGCAAATAAAATTAATGGTAGTGGTAACTTTAATTAATAACCATAAGATAACATACCGATATTCGCATACTCAGGAAATTCCGAGGCATGCATGGCTTTGAGATCCAGAGTCCGCATAAAAGACAGAACTCCAAATGGGTGCTGACTTACAAACGCATGTGCCTCATTTTGTACCGTCGGATTGCTTACCAAGTCCCCGTCATCGTTTTCGTCATCGACTTCATAGTTGGCTTCAAACTCCTCTTCACTGTCATTGTTATCTTCTTCCCAATCTATATTCCCAAGTTCATCAACGTTGACATAGTCGCCAACCGTATCCATCCTCGTATGCTGTTCAAACTCAACGTACAACTCTATCATTGGCACGTGAAATCGGGTTTGTTGATAAATATAGAACTTCCGCTGCATGCATGCGTTGTCAGTGATGGACATTAGTTGAAACTGTATCAACCCACCAAATACTTGTACATAATTTCTGTACAAAATGTTGCTCACCTTTTTTGAAATGTGACTTTGTATGTTCTCACAAAGACCATTTTGCAACTCTACAAAACTCATGGTATATAGAATAGCAAATGAAAACGGACATTCACAAACAAAAGTCACTCTTTCGTGTGTGTTTGGTATAATCTCACCGTTATAATACATTCGCATATTTGCAACACCTTCCATAACCTCAACCTCACCTAACCCGACTTTTTTGACACTACTAATTGCCAAAGAAAACTCACAAGTATGAGATATATGAAAGAAAAAAAAATGGGAATAGAATGGAAGTGAGGTACAACTTGGGTTGAATTGAGTTTCGTATTTATAGGCAAGGTTCTCGATTAAAATATGATTTTTTATACAAAATGCAGGCTATATTTTGCAGCTTCCGAAAAACTTTTCTGACCCACTTAAAACACAACCAGTATTTTGGAGTTTCCAAAAAAAAAAAGACCATTTCTAAATGCAACTTGCATTTTAGTTTTCCAAATATATATATATATATATATATATATATATATATATATATATATATATATATATATATATAAACATCATTATTTCCAAACGCAACCTGCGTTTTGGGTTAAAAACAAAAACAAAAAATTAAAAAAGCTGAAACTTCATAAATGTAGCCTGCATTTTGGTTGCACAAAAAAAATATGATAAAGATAAAACGTAGCCTATGTTTTGGCTTACACCCATAGTAGTGCAAATACTTGATATAGGTCTATTTTATTGCATTACACCATCATCATTTCTATTTTAAAAAAAAATTCAACCGCAAATTTCCATCTTATAAATTCAGGTACTTGACAATTCATCATTATGTGAATAATCTATACAAGTTCTACCTTTTCTATTTATCAATTTGGTTGTATCTTAGTAGATCCTTTTTTCATAATCACTTTCACTAGCTCATCTTCTCTTTCACTAATTGTAGATTTCAATAACTCTTCATCATCCCTGCGAGTAAGCTTTTTTCTACCAATTATTCCTATAATCTATCCGTTAGTTAGAGGCCAATTATGGTTGCAATAAGTTAAGTAAAGGGTGTGCTGTAAATTTCATATACAATAAACTTTCAGCTATTAATTTCACTAAAATTTCTACCTAAACAAAATTCATGTGTGATATTAAACAAAATTATTGTGCCTGGTATCATGTTGTAAGGACTTCCTTATTTAGTCAAAATAATTAATAGTCAAATTAGTCTCTAAAAAATAAAATTTTTTTAAATTTGTTTCTAAAAGATTTTTTCAAAATTACTTTTTTTTTTAAGAATTACGAATTAACCATATTTGTTCTTTAATTACTCTAGTTACAATTTTCGTCAACGATTGATGATGTGAAATATTAATTCATAACATACACGACATATAACATATTTAATTGGAAGTTAATTAAATATGTTTACGAAAACCTATTGATTTAGTTACTACGTCATATTGAAAATATGATTTTTGTAATTAGAAAAAATGACTAAATTCATAAATTTTCATAAATAGATTTAATCAATATTCAATTAGACATATCAGTATTATATATGTTATCAATTAACATTTTACAATATTAATCTTTAAAAAAATTATTAATAGAGTGACTCCAGAACAAATATGATTAATTCATAATCTTTAAAAAATCGATTTGATTAAAAAAAAATTTAAAATAAATTTAAAAATATATTTTTAAATATTAATTTAAGTATTAACCCTTAATTAAGATTTTTGAATTTTGACTTCCACTGATTAGGTGGAGATGCGCGGCCCAACTAGTCATTTATATAAAATCAATCATACTAATTATACATAAAAAAATTAATTATTAAATTAATTAATTATAAAATATATATTAAAAATAAATTAAATATTATATATATTTATACATAAATATATAAAAAAATAAATTCTTTTAATTATTTAATAAAATATAATTTTTTTTACATTTATATTCTATAAATAATTTTTAATATATATATAATATTTTAATATATATATATAATATTTTAATATAAAATACATATTAAATTAAAATATGCATAATCCAATCCAAATTCAAAATATATTTTGTTGAATTTAATTTGGCCATTAAATTATATGTAAAATGATAAAATAATAATAAAAACATGTTGACCGCCACGGAAAAGGTGGAGATTTATTGATTCAAGAGAATTCTGGGGAAATGAATTTCCGTGAACTATTTACCAAATCAATTCTACTATCTTATCAATAATATTTCTGCCAATATCTATTAACTCTTATTTATAAATGTGTTTAATAAAAATATTTTTGTGATTATATTATAAATGTGTCTAATAAAAATATTTTTTTATAATTATATTTAATAAAAATATTTTTATAAATATATTTTTAAATATATCTTTTTATATATGTGTTTAAAATATAATAATTAATTATTATTAACAATAAATTAACAAATAATAAATTAGTATCCTATATTTTTTCTTACCAAATTAACCCATTTTAAAAAGACTTTTCAGTTCCAAATTTGTTACCAACTAACCCATCATCATCATCATTATCAAATTAGCAAAATTCTTTGGAATATATAAAAACTGTATCTAATTTGATTAAAAAAAAAACAAGATAGAATCTACATTTTTACTTTTGAATTTTGAAATTTAAGCACCATAAAAAATACCATCAAATTAAGGGCGTAGTTAAACGAAAAGGCACACGAAACCCAGAAAAACATAATAACAGTAATGAGTTTTGAGTAATAACAGCAACAATAATAATAATATACATCATGTACAAGAACCATCATTCAATTCAATTATTCCATAAATCCAAGCGTACAGTACATAGATACATACGGATACAGATACGGTACGGATGTAGGGTATATCAATCGGAGTGCGGAGTATGGTAGCCAAGGTAGGTGGAGAGGGAAAGAGCCAAACGGCGAAAGGGTTGGAGAGGGAGGCAGAAGAGAAGGTCCAAAACGACGTCGCTTGTGAGCCTCTCAGGGTTGCACGCTATGTACTGGCAAATATTCGCTGACACGTGTGCCACGCTCATCACCACCCCGCTGTTCAACACCATCCTTCCCTTCCTTTCCTTTCCCTTCCAATCTGATCTTCTTTCTTTAAATACGTCGTCGTTTTCCGCCTTTACTGCTTCCCCTTGTACTTAAATCTCAATGATGTGTGTTTCTTGACTTCTTCTGGTTCTTTCGTAACACACAATAGTGAAAAAGAATAACGAAATTCGGTGTTTCTAATCTAATTAGAGAAAGAAGCTACCCAACATTAACAAAAGTCAATAACACACGCACTATTTTCAGAGGATTCATTGGGTGAGGCTTTGTGGGAAAACGGCCCACATTTTGGTTGCTTTTGGTTTTGGTCTTGGACTCAGCTTTATGAATTGGACGCCGTCAGATCAATATCAAACACATCCAGTTACCTATACTCTCTTTAATTAGGCAATCATTTACTTCTTAATCTCTGTTCTATTTGAGACTGAAAGGAAATATAAAAAAAAGGTAGTGCTAAGGAGCTAATGGTCTAAGCATACAATGTGTACAATGGGTTAAATCTTTTGTCCATGAATAAAATGAACATCACTCATACTATTCAGAATATCTATCCGGATACCAGGGATCTAGAACTCTAATTCCATGTCATGAACCCACTCATCCCAAAAGTGTAACTTGACAGGACAATGTAACACTAATTGTCATATCTCTAATACTTCCTAAACCTCCATTAAACCTCCATTGTACACATTGTACACTTAGACCATTGGCTCCCTATACTTTCCCAAAAAGAAAATATTTGTACACTAAAATCAGTCGTAAAAATCAACTACTATATGTATTTATGTATAAATATATATATTATTTAACTTATTTTTATTATGTATTTTATATTTCTGATATGTATTTTATATTAGTAGTTGTTTTAGTATATATTTTCTATAGTTGTATAAAAAAATTTTTAAATACTATTTATATAAAAATATATGTACAGCTTAACTCTTTTTAATATGTATTTTGTATTTTAATGTGTATTTTATCTTAATTAGTAATTTTAGTATTTTTCTTTTTTACCGGTGATAAAGAGACTCAAATTCACGACGTATGGAGAAACTATGTCATTTGAGTTATAGCTCATTTGCTAATAATTTTAGTATATATCTAAAAGGTCATTACATTCTTAAAGAATTTCTCACATGTTCAAACAATGTAATTCTTAAAGATTTATTACATTCTTTTTAAAAATTATTAAGAACTAATTTGGGACAATTTTTTATTCGGATATTCAATTATTTATTACTTTATTAAAAATAATTTTTTTAATTAATTGTTTGAATTAATAAAAGGGAATACATTAATTGTATCACTATTGCTTTGTTGCCTGGCCCTCCACACTAACATTCCCTTTTATTTCCATATTTCGTAGACGGAATATATTTGTTTTCCGATGCTTTTCTTAAGAACTCTGAAAAATTTTATAAAAGTATTTTTTTCATTTCGTGGTAAAAGTACAAAAATCATATAAATGTTTTGAAAGTATTACTTATTTAGAGTTCCATTGAAGTAAAGTATATTTATTTTGTACTGATAATCAAATTCTGATGATTAGACAACATGCTGAATGCTTGGGGAGATAAATATAATCATATCATTCCTACGTGAATCACAAATTTATCTTTTATCCAATAAAAAAATTACATATAGTTGATGAAATTTACATCATCACTGATCCTCTTGTCAATGTCCCCAATTCCCAACCCCTACCTTCTAGTATTTTAACTTAAGTTAGAATTAAAAGTAGATACAATCTAATTAAGCAAAATTCATATTACAGATTTGATCAACAAATAGACATAACTGTGTTGCTTATATCCCTAACTTCTTAGAAATCCTTTGTTCTCCAAGTAAGAAACTACTTGTCCAGCCATTGCAGTGGGCGTTGGACAAACTCCATTTTCCTGCTTAATTTCTATCTGGATGAAAACCACAAATCATGATAATGAATACATAACATGTAGGCAGCACATTAGACACTGAAAAAGGTATGTACAGAAACATGTTAGCAACTTCACGATCAAGTACCTCACAATTTAGGGGCGGTTCATAAGGATCATCGATGCCGGTAAAACCTGCACAATTCCATAATTAATTCTAGGCTACATGGTAGAATTAAATAAGTCCTTCTACGCAATGTTTTTGCAAAATGCAACAAAGCTATTCAAGCTAAGACTAACTTAAAATAGTTATATAGTGTATTGCAATTCCTGAACTATGAACATTGAACAATAAATATTTAGTAGGACTAGGACTTCAAATTTTTAATCACATCAGCAAAGTAAAATAACTATGCATTATTGCAAAACTCATCTGACTGATGTTGGTCAATTTAAACTGAAGCCAAGTTCCATTGAATGGTTTATGAAAGCCAGCTCTTGGCCATATCATTAATATTATCACTATTCCGGAAACGGGCAAATCATAATATGAAAATTTTCCATGTTCAGATGAAAGCACTCTAACTAGGGGATAAACTCTATGTCATGATCAATGGCATCCGGGTTTAGCCATGTACAAGACCAATCACACGCTTAAATGCATTATATTGGATATTGCATATTTGAATTCAAGTTTTCAGCTCTAGAGAATGCAGAACATATTTGGGTTTCCTTTAATTTCTTTCTCTGTTACAAAGAGGTGGGAGTTAGCAATTGCAAGTAATATAAAAGCACACCTTTGATCTTTCCTGAACGAGCAAGCTTATAGAGGCCTTTTGGGTCTCGTGCCTCACACAACTGTAAAGGCATGTTCATGAAAACCTGTAATTATAATTCAACTATCAAACATCATCTGAGAAACTTAACTAACTAAAAAAATGCCAAATGGAGCCTTTCCTCAATAAAGTTGGCATCGGGCAACATGGCACGGCAAGCATCCCGGTCTCTTCTATAAGGAGATATCAAACTGGCAACACATATTAGACCAGCATCAGCAAAGAGCTTTGCCACTTCTCCTGGATTAAATGATTTTCCTGTCAGTGAAACCATGCTGGAAAAACACATAATGCATTGGAATTTGAATACTTTTAGAACTAGAACTGGAAAAGAGAGAATTGAGAAAAAAATGTGTTATTGACCTGGCAAGCAAATACATATCTTTTTCGGCCGCCAAAGGGAAAACACTAAAAGAGAGGTGAAGATTGTTGAAAACATCCTACGAAAAGTTAAAAGTTTTAAGTATCTTAGGTGCATCATACAGGATGATGGAGAGATTGAACAGGATGTAAATATAGGATCCAAGGAGGTTGGTCAAAATGGTGGAGTGCGACTGGTTTTATATGTGACATAATAGTGCCTTTAAAACTTAGAGGTAAATTCTATTGCACTGCTATCAGACTGGCTATGCTTTATGGTACAGAATGTTGGGCGGCCAAAAGAGAGTACAAACATAAGTTAAGTGTAGCAGAGATGAAGATGTTGAGATAGATAAGCGGTTATACGCGATTGGATAGAATAAGGAACGAAGATATAAGAGAGAGAGTTGGAGTAGCACATATTGTGAAAAAGATAGTAGAATCACATCTCAGGTGGTTTGGACATGTGAGAAGAAGACCGATAGAGCACCCAGTCAAGAGGGTGGATGAGATAGAAGATGGACAAGGGATGAAAGGCAGAGAAAAACCTAGAAAGACTATCCATGAAGTGGTCAAATGAGATCTACATGTAAACGGTCTCTTTGTAGACATAATAGAACTCAATGACATCGTTTGATCCACGTAGCCGACCCCCACCTAGTGGGACAAGGCTTTGTTGTTATTATTATTGTAATGTAGGTTAGGTTTGCAGGTAAGCATCATACTTTTAACACAAATATCGGTTTTGGACTAGTAAACTTGATAAAATGCTCCTAGTTTTATAAGAACAATTATCTCTGCATTCTTTTGCAACCACCCTCTAGATTTAAAAAAAAAGCCATCAAAGTAATTTAAATCCTATTATCTTGCTATATTTCAACTTCAGAAACAGTGCACCAAGAAGGCCACAATAAAATAAGATAGACCTCTTATTCAGCTTAACAGTTTTAATCGAAAATACATGGATAGCAATTAAATTGATCACTAAATTCACTCTTATATGTGGCATATGATATAACCAACATGATAAAACAGAGTATCAGGTTTCTTAAAAAATTTTATTAACAAGCTCACCAGTTCTGCGAATATTTTCAGTGCGGTCTTCAGGTTTAAAACCAAGGTCCTTGTTTAGTCCATGTCGAAGGTTATCTCCATCAAGGACATATGATAACTTCCCCCTTGTGTGCAGTTCTCTTCCTAGTGAACATGCCAATGTGCTTTTTCCTGAAGGGTTTCATGAAAACAATCAATATAACCTGCCAAAAGCACTTTACATATATAAACATACTAGAGCATTTTCATCTATTCAAAGACTACAACCATATACTGGTATCTAGCGTTCCTATAATTTATAGTTCATCAACAACTCACAAAAAGAAACACACATAATATAGCATGCCTTAACTGTGATGTTAATGGAGTAAGTTTCCTTAAATATTCTAGTTTTTCTGTGAATTCCTGCATTTGAGTAAGTTCCCAATATCCCTACAAGAAATTTTTAGAAAAACACTAGCACACGCATTGAAATTTGAAAACCTAGTTAATCCAATTTACCTCTATATCCTAGTGCTGTTGAAAATAGTCAAATAACGTATAACTTCAATATCCCCTTTATGACAGGGATAAATGGCTTCCTCCCATGAGTGTATACCTTTAATAGTCCATTGCTGACATAAATACTAAGATCGGATCATTGAACCAGCCCGAGTGCTTAATAAACAAGTGGCTTAAGCTTCGAAAAGTGGCAAAGTATTTTTATTTAGAAAAAGATATGAAAACTAGTATAGTCTGTTTATAATGGAACAAATAAAGAAAATAAGAACATAGTTTAAGTGCACTTTACTTGTTGACCAATTCAATCTAAAGGGGATTCTTAAATTCAAGGAGCAATCACAAGTACATAAGCATTACAAGCAGCCACAACATGATGCTTTACAAAAAATTAAGACATAAGCGATGACAAATAATAAAGAACCTGATCCACTGAGTCCTGTAATCCACACAACACATCCCTTTTGGTTAAGTAGCTTCTGTCTGTCAGGCTTGCCTATTTGACATTCTTGCCAAAATATATTTGTTGAATTGGTAATAGTTGACATTGCAAACAATTCCCCTTAGCCTTTACCTACGGATAAACTTTAAGTTAATAATTGCATTTCATGGACCATTGCAGAACCACAACAAAAGAAGAAGAAAGGGTCTTAGAAAATGCATCATTAAGGCAAGCATTTAGGTAGTGGGAAATTTTTCGTATTTAGATATGACTAAGTACACCAATTCTGGAATGTGGACTTATGATCTCATCACATTCACACCCACTTTGTTGGGAGTCAATAAAGAAATATGCACTATGATCTAAAAACACGTCTACATACATTGTACTTGGAAAAAAAAACACGTAGTGGACTCGGAATACAGAGAAGGAAAAAATAAATCCACACTCAAGTCTCAAAAGGCCCTTTACTTTACCATATATAATAAAATAAAATTATATATTTATTCATGCCACCTCCCCAAGCAAGCAACTAACAAAATGATGAAATGAGTTATGATCTGTGTGTAACACCCAACAGCCATTATTCCCATGTAGGTTATACTTTCTATAAAGAAGTATTGTAGGTATGGGTGTATGGCCAATCATTCATTATTGTCATTATCACAAACACATGAACTGCATTATTAGAAGAAACTTGCACGCTACACATCAACTAAGTTCAATCCAACCTTTAACAGATTCCCAATTCAATTAGTTACAATTTATTGAAGACGTGTTGATGCATGTCATTTAAATGAGGTCATTCGCAGAGCAAATTAAGAAAAAAACACAGAGAGAGCAACTTTAAGAGGAGGGAAGAGAATGAGGGAAGATTGAGTACCTGTAAAAGAAAATGAGATGTTCTGCTATGTGTTTTGTGTGTTCTGCATATGATATATTAGGGATCCTTCATGAGTTTGTGAGGGGGGAGAGAGAGAGGAAGAAAAGAAGTATGGGAGTGTGTGAAGGCGAAGACATAGGGCCATTGATTATGAATTATGATGGTGGTTGGTGATTATTGCTTAATACAATTCTTTCCTTTATTAGAACTTTGTGATTTGTGCTGTGTAAGTTTCTATGCGTGTCGGTTTGTTGGTACTTGGTACCCATGAAATTAATCATTAATTAGTGTTTTAATTTAATTATAATTATAATTAAAAAATATTATGTTATAAATTTTGATTGTCAAATTTATAATTAACAAGTTTAATCACTCGTGCCATGCACGTGATAAGATTGAAATTATAATTTTAAATTATTTTGTTAAAATTAATTTAAATTATAATAATTTGATTAATAAAAATATAACATGTTATGTATTATTTGTTTTTTCTTAAGTTAGTTAGATATATTAATTTTAAAATAGTTATTAATTAGTTTTAGTAATCTACTTTTTTTCAATAAATCAAACATATATATTCAATGTGACCATAAATAACTTAATAATATTTAGACCCACCAACAAAGTTTTATATGTTGTTTTACTGTCAAGTAAGAACATATCAAAATTATTTCAAAATAAATAAGAAATTATTAGAGAATTCTAATGCATAAAATTCTCTAATAAACAATAAATAATCTAAATCTACTAAAAAACAACTCAACACTTTTCTTTGATGCCTGCAAAACATATACGTGAAATAATATTATATCAATGTTAGTATACAATTTTACAATTATCGACCGTATTTACTATACATGACTCATTCTTAAAAGTTATTCTATACACGTGTGCAGTCGAAAGATAAATTACTGGACTTTATTTTACTTTTCTAAATTATTATAATTATGCATTATTCATTAAATGCTAATTGTAATATTGTAATATAATTATAATAAATATATTTTTCTAAAATAAATTTAGAAGAAAGAATAGTACTTTCATTTTGGAGGAAAAATAAATTCATGAGGAATTGACACTTTACTTTTATTAGTTGATAATGTATCAAATATTGATTTTATATAATTATAATAAAAATATTTCTCTAAATTAGTATAATCATGCATTATTCGTTAAATGTTAATTGTAATATAATTATAATAAATATATTTTTCTAAAATAAATTTAGAAAAGAAAATAGTGATTTTATTTTAGAGAAAAAATAAATTCATGAGGAATTAACACCTCACTTTTATTAGTTGGAGAAAAAATCCAAGTTTTAGTATATTTTGTCATTATTATACATTTTTCTCTAATCATATATCCACTGTTTTCTTTTTTTGTTTTAGTATTTTGAACTTGGGTTAAACTTCTATTATATGATAGAATTAATATGAGTATATTTTATTATTAAATAAACAAAGTTAATATAAAATAAAATTATACATAAAAAAAGCAAAGAAAATAAAATTAAAATAGCAAAAGTGATAAAAAGATTATTTTTATAATTTTGTTTTGTCATTTTTATGCATAGAAGATTAGAAAATATTAAATTTTTAACTAAATTAATTTTTATTTGTTGTATTCAATTTAAATAAGTAATAAATTATCTTATTTTAATTTATTCCTTAAATTTATATATAATAAAAATTAAATCAAATAATTAAAATACATAATTTTAAATTGTGTGATACTTAAATATTTATTCAAATCAATTAGTTGATATAATTAATTCATCATAATGAATTGACTTTAATGAGTTAAACAAAATAAAGCAGAAGCATGCTACGTTGATTCTATCATTAAAGGTAAAAATTCGATTTTTATATAATAGAATAGATAGAATAGATAATATAATAATCGGCGAGAAAGAGAAAGATAAAAATTTTAAATCCTAAGTTGTTTCATTTGGATATTGCAATGTGGGTATCACATTATTTTACTTATTCTACCCTATGGACCCTTTTGTAACTTTATTTCAGTATTAATGGAAGAATGACTTTAATTAGTATTTGATAAAATATTCAATTAGAATAATTAAAAAAATAAAATTATGATATTATTAAAAATAATACATTTTTATGGTAAAAAATTATATTTAAATAAAATATTTATAAAATATAAAATTTAGAGTAACATAGTTTCATGAACATTAATAAATTATGAAATAACATCAAATTATAATATAATTTATTTATGAAAAAATAATCAATAATTAATATTAATAAATATAAAAATCATCCAAACACTTTGAAAAGTATGAGTGGTTAATTATTATTCATTATTAATAATATTTTGTTCATAACAAAAAATTAAAATATAATTATTCAGATTTAGATTATGTTTAAAAAAACAAACGTATAAGTAACAAATGATCTATTTTATCATGAATATTATAAATTAATAAATTAAACTAACTGATATAATAAATTATAATTAATTAATTGGTATAAATTATATGATATTTAAAAAGAAAATAAAATGAATAAAAAATAAAAAGAAATAGAAGAATAGAAGACTATAATAAAATAAATTGAATGAAATTTTTTTTTTACAAATTTTATATTACATCTGCTTCAATAATAATAAATAAAAATACATTAACTTAATATCTAAGAAAAATGATGAGATAAAATCATAACACAATTCTAAAATAAAAACTTAAATTAAACCATAATATCATTGTACAACACAAATTAAAAGTAATTTCACACTACAATATACCACACAAATAGGTAAATGACTTAAACTTAATTACGAATTTTTTATTTATTTATGCAAACATGATAACACCATGGTCTATAAATGCTTAATGGATAACATATCATATATTGCTCTAAATGATGAGCACGGGAGTTGAAGAGTGTGTGCTGATTTGTATCCATGATAGTTACCTTCTTGTGATGACGTCTCATAGGAAGAAAAAGAATTGTTGTAAAAGCTACCCAATAAAAGAATAATTGGTAAATGAATGATGTTTTCTTCTAACATATATGATTTTTTATAGTGGTAAAATAAAAATGAAATGAATGAAATTTTGTATTTTTATATTAAAAATAGAATTTGATATTTATCCTAATAAAATTAAATAACAAATTTGTAAGACCCAAGACTTTTGAAAAGGCTTATTTTGAGTCGATCTCAAATTATATATTTATTTATGGTTTTAATTTCGGAAAATATTTTTATTAAAAATAATTAAAGGTAATTAATTGGATTTGAAATAAATTAAGGTTTTTATCCAAACTCTATATCTATGAATTATTTTCCTATTTATGATTTAAAGTTCTGGAAATTCGAAAATAATGAGGTTTGGTAATTTAAATTAGAATTTTTGTCTGATTTTATAATTATGAATTATTTTCTATATTTAAATTATAAAATTGGTGGTTATGAAATAATAAGAATTTTATATGATTTGATTTTAGATAATTTAATTTACATCATGTAATACTTTAAGTTAAAGATAAAGAACAAAATTAATTATATTACCATGAATTTTTAATTAGGGTAATTTATTGAAAATCAATTAGTATTTTCAAATAATATTTTTAGAATAATTTTAAAGATCAAATTAGATTTCAAATTAATATTCTATATCCTAATTTGATTAAATTAAAAACAAAACCCTAACTTTCCTAATACTACCCGCCGCCAGTAACCTTCCTTCCCCAAAACCCACTACTTAGCAGCTTCAGGAAAATCAAAGAAAGAAATAAAGAAAAGAAAGGGAAGAGGGAAACAGATCCACAGAGGAAGAGGAACGGGGAAGAGAGAGAGATCTGAGGGGAGAGGGAGACCGTGACTGGCGCCGCCGCTGCCTCGCCCAGTTGCCGTGCTTCTCATCGTCGCCGCCGAAGGGAAGAGGGAGAGAGAGCGCCGTCGAACAGAACGCGAGAAGGGAGAGGAGCTGTGTTCTGTTGTTGACGTTGCACCACCGCCACGCCGTCGTTTGTGCTCGTCGCCGTCGAGGGTCCATCCACGCCGTCGCTGGAGCCTGAACACCACTGCAACCACCGCGTGTTATTATCTTCAGATCCGCCGCCGTTTGAGTCGCGAACAGGGGAACGCGCGCGAAGGAAACCGTCGCAGAGCTACCGTCGCCGCCGTGTTGATGGGCTCGCCGTTGTTCTGCTCGCGTGGCTGCTGCGTTGCCGAAGCTCCTCGTCGCTGCTGCTGGCGTCAGAAATCGCCTTTCAAGCCAATATCTGTTGGGAGGAGTCCGAGCAAGAAAAGGAAGAAGGTGGCGATGGATACCTCCACTGCTGCTGTTGTTACTATCGGTGTTCTGGAGCTTGTAGTTACTGCCATTTTTGGGTGATGAACCTAGCTGTGTCCTTGCTGCTGATTGATTGTAGTGAGAGACGTTGTAGCCATTACTTTTTATCTTGGTAAGTTCATGGGTAAGATCGCTTTGGTTATTCTTTGTGCCATTTTATTTACGCAGCTAGTTCTGATCCGTTTAATTTACCAGAGTCACCATTGTCATATCTCGGTGCTGCCGCCCTTGTTTGGAACAACAGAATGTTGTCTCCGGTAGCACTATTCTTCCCATTTTAATTTTAACTCCTTTAATTCTGAAATTTATAATGTTTCTGCCTTTATCCTACTGCTATTTGGTTTCCTTGTGCCACCCTTACTCTAATTATAGAAATATGTTTCCATTTTAGCCACTGTCGATTTATCTATTGCAAAGTCATAATTGATAATGGAGCTGCTAAGATTGCTGCTACTGCCATGAACTGGGGATAAAAGGGGTTATTGAGTTAAATTCTGTGATTGAGACATTGAGGTAGGGGTTTTTCTTGAAATCTAATTTATATTACAGAGTTGTGATAAATAGATATTAATGTGAGAGAACATATGCCTGTGATTAAAATTGCCTTCTAAATGTGGTTGTTTGCTGGACTGAATGACTGATTGCTTGACTGCTTGAGTAGTTTGTGATTGCTGAAAAGAAATTAGTTTGAGAGGTTATTTAGTTGATTATTATGAGAAATGGCTTTTCTTGGTTTTGAAGTTATTTTTGATGATGTAAAGGAATTGACTTTGGAAATGGTTTAATTTTGAGTTAGTGACTTTATAAATGATTTAGTATTTGAGCTGGTTTGATTTTAAAAAGAGATTTATTACGGGCACTGATTCACTTTGAAAATTATTTGATATTGGAACTAGCCGAATCTGGGAAAATGATCGAGGTTTTGAAAAGGTTTGAGAAATGTTTGGATGGGACCCGAAAAGGGTGGCAGAATCCGAGTTTTAGAGGAGATGCTGCCGAAATTTTATAAAATTAGAAGTTTCATTTGAAGTAGTTATTTTAAAAGGTTTAGTTTTAAGCATTATATGATTTAAGAATACTTCATTTATCAAAGAAAAAGTTATGTTTTGGATTGAGAATTGTTAATGAACGAAACAGAAAGAAGAATGACGAGGATTGATTTGAAATATGATTTTTGAATGAATTTGGAAATGGGTGTGGATTGACGAATGATGATGATATTGAGAATGGTTTAGATATTGATGAATGATGAATGAATTATTTATATGGCTTATGAATTTGAAATATCTGAGATACGAGGTTCCCTGGATTAAGTGCCGTGGCTTGACACCACGTGTACCAGGTTGAAAACTCGATACTCTGTTGACCCTACGATGTAAGTGTGTGACCGGGCACTATATAAATTCCCGGGAATGTTACCCCCATTGAGTAATATTGATTATTTGAGAAAAAGCTATGCATAGACTCTTGGGGATGCACGTCGGGGGACAGTCTAAGTACAATTCAGACTTGTCGGGTTGGCTGGATAACCGACAGATGAGCCTCATCAGCCATAGGACAGGCATGCATCATATGCATTTGTATGCTTTGCTTGGGTTTGAACTTGTTTTGGTTTGCCTAATTGCTAAACTGTTCTTAACTGCTACTTGAACTATTTGCTGTAACTGCTACCTACTTGTGCTTTCCTTGTTTGTCTTGCCTGTGTTTGTCCTGGTGTGCTACATTTGAGAATGAACCTTGGTGCTGAATTAATGACTATGTTGTTTGATTGTGTGGTTGGTTTCTGATTGAGATTTGCTTATGAGAAAGGAAAGACTTTGAATTTCTGAAAATGCTGAACACTGCCTCTTTGAAAAGGTTTTAAACAGCTATTGAATTTTAGAAGTATTTATAAGACAATGATAATCACAGAATCTGAAAACAGTTTTCTGATTGAATATCCTCTTATGACAACTTTGAAACTCCGTGGTGAGACCGTGTGGTTAGGTTCTCATCCCCCTACAGCTTTACCTTTTCAGGAACCGGATGAAGAAGCGTTAAGAAGAGTTATACTGCGTTTGGTTGATATGTTGTTGTATTAATTAGATTATTTTATTCCCTCGTCTTTGTTATTACAAATTTGTAAGAGGGATAGGAATTGTATGTTTTATATGTATATTATATTATGAGTTATTATGTAAGGAGTCTTGTATATGAATCTATGCCTGTTTGTATTTTTATTAAGATAAAGTGTTTATTTCCCGTTTTCAAGGAAATCAGCGATACAGAGTCGAGTCACAGGCTCCTATTTTAGTATTTAGTATGTAAAGTAGTCGTAATACTCCTTGCTATCAGAGTAGCGCAGCCGGAAGCGTGACTTCTGATAGTGAGGGTGTTACATTATGGTATCAGAGCTGTCTTTCCTGTAGAGCCTTGGGAATGAATTGATTATGCTTCAATTGCATACTCTGAGAGTCTGTCATGTAGTAGGTCTCGTTCAGATAACGAGAATTAGAACTTTATGCACATGACGGTCTATTGATTAACGTCATTAGTCTTGCATTGCAGAACTCCTGGTATTAAGTTTGGCCGGCTTAACACTAGAGAATTATGTATATGAAAGCACTAATGGGTTATCATAGACGATATGCGAGTCATAGATAACGCGAGTCGCGGGTTTTTGGAAACGTTAGAAACTATTTCTCGAAGTTACTTGGTTAGGTGCCGAACTCTGTGGATGTCATGTGACTTGTTCCTTCTTGTTATGCCTTGGGGTTCTTGTTTGCGATTCTTTTCTTGGAAAGTAATCGGATTACCTTCCAATATTGTCCTCTTGTTCGTATACATTCTTTTTTTTTATCTTAACTGTATATGTCTGTTTGAAATTCCTTGAAATAATTGCCTCATTTGTTCAAAATCCTTTATCTTGACTCTTGTGTTCCTTGATGTATTTTTGAATTGTTTGATACATCAAAAAGCACTTTGAAAATCTTTAAGAAAATCATTATCGATTGAGTTGTACCTCTTTGTAAATTCTATAATTCATTGAATCACTTAAAAATTTGTTCGTTATTTCCAATTTTATGAATCCTGCTTGATTTTCTTTGAATTGAGTTCCTTTCTTGCAAGCAAGTGGACCTTCCTTTCTAGTGCATTTTGAATATCCTTATTAGGGTACAATTTTAAGATTACATACGGAATTTTTAATTTAAACCTTTTGAACAGAAGTTTTGGATTCTTTTAAAAGAAATTTCAAAAGCTAATCTTTCTCTTACTTGACTAAATTTGCAACCATTATTCTTGAAACTCTTATCAAATCGTTTTTGTTTCAATATAACTTTCTCTATATGAAATTTTGAAAATTGTTTAAAAACTAATTACTCCTAATATCTCGCCAGTTCTTTTACTGGTTTATGAAAATATACTTATTTTAAAATATATGTATGCAACTTGATTTTCTAACATATATATTACAATTTTTATGAATATTTTTGCTTGATTATGTATTTAGATACTCTTCAAAGGAAGATTTTTGTCTCTTTCTAGTTGATTTTCGTTTAATAAACTTCACCTGATCTATTTTTAATTTGAATTTGGTTTAGCATAACACGTTCATTAAGCATTTTTTTGCTCTTTTGAAAATGTTGGGTTCATATCTTCCCTTTCAAGAATGGACCAATTCCTTTTTGAGCCTTTCACTTTTATGGATGTCATATTTGATTATGTATTTAATTACTCTCTTACTTTTGTGAACGTCACCATTAGTCTTAATTTTTCTTCTCTTACGAATTTCACATTCATCCGAGTTAGCTTGAATTTGTTTCTATCTAATGCACCGTTTACCCTCTTAATTGTCTTTCTTTAGTCAAAAGTTCTTTCTTGAAAATTTTCTATTGATTGAATCGTCTTTCCTTGCACGTTTTGTATTCCTTTGGATCAATTGAAAACTTGTTTGATATTCCAAGCCTAGTGAATTTTGTTTAAATTCCCTTGATTTAAAGATCCTTTCTCATATGGGCTAAATTTTTTTTTTAAGTGCACCTTAATCTCTTGGATATTCTTGTGAAAATGGTAATTTCAAGTATACTTTTGGAGTCTTGTTTTGAACTATTTTGAAGAAGTTTTGAATTCTTTTTGAAGAAGTTTCAAACTAAATTTTTCTTGCTTGATTGTAACTGAAAACCATTTATTAAATCTTGATAAAGTTGATTTGACTTAGCGTACACTTTTTTACGTAAAAGTCTAAAAACCTTATCGTGCATACGCGGAACCTTGCTTTCACCAGAAATGTGTTTACAGAAATTTTTATCTCGAATTTTCTTTTCTAAATAGAGTTTAAATTTTCTTCTATCTTCGTTGTAACCTATATACCCGTTTGGCTTAAATGAGGACCAAAATAATTTTTAAAATTTTTGAGAAAATTGCCTTTGGCCCTTAGCCTTATTGAAATTCACTTTCGAACTTCACATATTCTATCTATAACTTGGAAAATTGTTTTGAAGTAATGCAACTTAATTCTCTTCCAAGTTTTATTGTATGCAACATAAAAAGTTCTTCATTCTTCATAAACAACGTATTCAAAAAGTATTTTTAATCCTACTATTGAGTCTTGTGAGCTTTATCTTTGGTTTTAGGCATTTTTTTTCCTTTTCTTCTGTAAATCTCATATTCCGTGACTCGACTTGATTTTATCTCAAACTACTGCACTACTTTTCTTTTTATTATTCGTATCACATTTCATTAATTCGAGAGTCATTCTTGAGATTGCCGAACTAATCTTCTTTCTGGCACTCTTCATTCCTTGTACATACCTGCTTATTTGTGATCTCAACAATTCTTTCAAGCTCTTGCAGATTTTGTCCTTGTCGCTTGTTTTTTTCCAACGTGTTATATCCTTCAAATAAACTCAGGGATAACTTTAGAGTCACGTATGACCTTTAGGCGTAATAAGCAAAGCGTTAGTCTCTTTAGAATGCAGTTCGTAAACGGGAAAAGGGAAAGCAGTAAGTATGCAACGTTATGAGGAGTGTGGTAGTTTTGTTCCTCATAAAAGTTTGCGGATGATTATGCCTGTGGTGGTTAAGAGGTTGTGAAGTGACTGACGGAATTGGGAAGTTGAAATTTTGAAGTTGATACAAAATCTATGTGCAGACATTATCTGGTTTGTTCACGTCAACCTGTTTTCAAACTTTTGCCACCTAGTTACCCCCTTTGTTTTTTTCAAACACCTAACTTGAACACTTACACCTTCTTGTGCTCCAAGTTTTAGTAAAATAATAACCCCCTAACATTTTTGTTTTGGACCATCTCTTGACTTTTGCTTTAGACCATGCTTTTCCTTTACATCTAAGTTTTACGAGTCATCCAATATTTGGAAAATTATATTTATATATGTGGCAAGACTTCTACTTTTCTAAAGTATACAAAAGTAAAATATTCAAAACTATTTTAGTAGTTTGTGTACTAAGTTAATTTTCGAGGACGAAAATTTTTATAAGTGTGGTAGGATGTAAGACCCAAGACTTTTGAAAAGGCTTATTTTGAGTCGATCTCAAATTATATATTTATTTATGGTTTTAATTTCGGAAAATATTTTTATTAAAAATAATTAAAGGTAATTAATTGGATTTGAAATAAATTAAGGTTTTTATCCAAACTCTATATCTATGAATTATTTTCCTATTTATGATTTAAAGTTCTGGAAATTCGAAAATAATGAGGTTTGGTAATTTAAATTAGAATTTTTGTCTGATTTTATAATTATGAATTATTTTCTATATTTAAATTATAAAATTGGTGGTTATGAAATAATAAGAATTTTATATGATTTGATTTTAGATAATTTAATTTACATCATGTAATACTTTAAGTTAAAGATAAAGAACAAAATTAATTATATTACCATGAATTTTTAATTAGGGTAATTTATTGAAAATCAATTAGTATTTTCAAATAATATTTTTAGAATAATTTTAAAGATCAAATTAGATTTCAAATTAATATTCTATATCCTAATTTGATTAAATTAAAAACAAAACCCTAACTTTCCTAATACTACCCGCCGCCAGTAACCTTCCTTCCCCAAAACCCACTACTTAGCAGCTTCAGGAAAATCAAAGAAAGAAATAAAGAAAAGAAAGGGAAGAGGGAAACAGATCCACAGAGGAAGAGGAACGGGGAAGAGAGAGAGATCTGAGGGGAGAGGGAGACCGTGACTGGCGCCGCCGCTGCCTCGCCCAGTTGCCGTGCTTCTCATCGTCGCCGCCGAAGGGAAGAGGGAGAGAGAGCGCCGTCGAACAGAACGCGAGAAGGGAGAGGAGCTGTGTTCTGTTGTTGACGTTGCACCACCGCCACGCCGTCGTTTGTGCTCGTCGCCGTCGAGGGTCCATCCACGCCGTCGCTGGAGCCTGAACACCACTGCAACCACCGCGTGTTATTATCTTCAGATCCGCCGCCGTTTGAGTCGCGAACAGGGGAACGCGCGCGAAGGAAACCGTCGCAGAGCTACCGTCGCCGCCGTGTTGATGGGCTCGCCGTTGTTCTGCTCGCGTGGCTGCTGCGTTGCCGAAGCTCCTCGTCGCTGCTGCTGGCGTCAGAAATCGCCTTTCAAGCCAATATCTGTTGGGAGGAGTCCGAGCAAGAAAAGGAAGAAGGTGGCGATGGATACCTCCACTGCTGCTGTTGTTACTATCGGTGTTCTGGAGCTTGTAGTTACTGCCATTTTTGGGTGATGAACCTAGCTGTGTCCTTGCTGCTGATTGATTGTAGTGAGAGACGTTGTAGCCATTACTTTTTATCTTGGTAAGTTCATGGGTAAGATCGCTTTGGTTATTCTTTGTGCCATTTTATTTACGCAGCTAGTTCTGATCCGTTTAATTTACCAGAGTCACCATTGTCATATCTCGGTGCTGCCGCCCTTGTTTGGAACAACAGAATGTTGTCTCCGGTAGCACTATTCTTCCCATTTTAATTTTAACTCCTTTAATTCTGAAATTTATAATGTTTCTGCCTTTATCCTACTGCTATTTGGTTTCCTTGTGCCACCCTTACTCTAATTATAGAAATATGTTTCCATTTTAGCCACTGTCGATTTATCTATTGCAAAGTCATAATTGATAATGGAGCTGCTAAGATTGCTGCTACTGCCATGAACTGGGGATAAAAGGGGTTATTGAGTTAAATTCTGTGATTGAGACATTGAGGTAGGGGTTTTTCTTAAAATCTAATTTATATTACAGAGTTGTGATAAATAGATATTAATGTGAGAGAACATATGCCTGTGATTAAAATTGCCTTCTAAATGTGGTTGTTTGCTGGACTGAATGACTGATTGCTTGACTGCTTGAGTAGTTTGTGATTGCTGAAAAGAAATTAGTTTGAGAGGTTATTTAGTTGATTATTATGAGAAATGGCTTTTCTTGGTTTTGAAGTTATTTTTGATGATGTAAAGGAATTGACTTTGGAAATGGTTTAATTTTGAGTTAGTGACTTTATAAATGATTTAGTATTTGAGCTGGTTTGATTTTAAAAAGAGATTTATTACGGGCACTGATTCACTTTGAAAATTATTTGATATTGGAACTAGCCGAATCTGGGAAAATGATCGAGGTTTTGAAAAGGTTTGAGAAATGTTTGGATGGGACCCGAAAAGGGTGGCAGAATCCGAGTTTTAGAGGAGATGCTGCCGAAATTTTATAAAATTAGAAGTTTCATTTGAAGTAGTTATTTTAAAAGGTTTAGTTTTAAGCATTATATGATTTAAGAATACTTCATTTATCAAAGAAAAAGTTATGTTTTGGATTGAGAATTGTTAATGAACGAAACAGAAAGAAGAATGACGAGGATTGATTTGAAATATGATTTTTGAATGAATTTGGAAATGGGTGTGGATTGACGAATGATGATGATATTGAGAATGGTTTAGATATTGATGAATGATGAATGAATTATTTATATGGCTTATGAATTTGAAATATCTGAGATACGAGGTTCCCTGGATTAAGTGCCGTGGCTTGACACCACGTGTACCAGGTTGAAAACTCGATACTCTGTTGACCCTACGATGTAAGTGTGTGACCGGGCACTATATAAATTCCCGGGAATGTTACCCCCATTGAGTAATATTGATTATTTGAGAAAAAGCTATGCATAGACTCTTGGGGATGCACGTCGGGGGACAGTCTAAGTACAATTCAGACTTGTCGGGTTGGCTGGATAACCGACAGATGAGCCTCATCAGCCATAGGACAGGCATGCATCATATGCATTTGTATGCTTTGCTTGGGTTTGAACTTGTTTTGGTTTGCCTAATTGCTAAACTGTTCTTAACTGCTACTTGAACTATTTGCTGTAACTGCTACCTACTTGTGCTTTCCTTGTTTGTCTTGCCTGTGTTTGTCCTGGTGTGCTACATTTGAGAATGAACCTTGGTGCTGAATTAATGACTATGTTGTTTGATTGTGTGGTTGGTTTCTGATTGAGATTTGCTTATGAGAAAGGAAAGACTTTGAATTTCTGAAAATGCTGAACACTGCCTCTTTGAAAAGGTTTTAAACAGCTATTGAATTTTAGAAGTATTTATAAGACAATGATAATCACAGAATCTGAAAACAGTTTTCTGATTGAATATCCTCTTATGACAACTTTGAAACTCCGTGGTGAGACCGTGTGGTTAGGTTCTCATCCCCCTACAGCTTTACCTTTTCAGGAACCGGATGAAGAAGCGTTAAGAAGAGTTATACTGCGTTTGGTTGATATGTTGTTGTATTAATTAGATTATTTTATTCCCTCGTCTTTGTTATTACAAATTTGTAAGAGGGATAGGAATTGTATGTTTTATATGTATATTATATTATGAGTTATTATGTAAGGAGTCTTGTATATGAATCTATGCCTGTTTGTATTTTTATTAAGATAAAGTGTTTATTTCCCGTTTTCAAGGAAATCAGCGATACAGAGTCGAGTCACAGGCTCCTATTTTAGTATTTAGTATGTAAAGTAGTCGTAATACTCCTTGCTATCAGAGTAGCGCAGCCGGAAGCGTGACTTCTGATAGTGAGGGTGTTACAAAATTAGTTATATTTAAATAAATAAAATAAGTTAAACAAAAATATTTGTAAGAATTAATCAAATTAATTAGTCAATACAAATAGTTAGTATAATTAATTTTATTTGATTTATTGAATTCAAAAAATAAATTAAAAAATAATTGATTGAATTAATTAGTTGATATAATTAATTTATTATAATTGATTGGATTTAATGAATTAGAAAAAATAAATAGGAAAATATAGGAGACAATGATTTTTTTAACTAAATTAATATGTATTTATTGTATTTAATCATTATAAGTAATAAATCATCTATGTTATTATGTACCTTATAAATTAATGAATTAAAATAATTGATATAATAAATTACAATTATTTGATTGATATAAATTATAATAAATAGTGTGATATTTAAATACATAATCAAATCAATTAGTTGATATAATTAATTTGCTATAATAAATTGTATTCAATGAGTTATAAAAAATAAATTAAGAAACACGCTAAGAAGTATGTCACGGCCATCATGAAGTACAGAAATTCAATTTTTATATAATAAAAATATACATTTTTATATATGTTATAGAAATATGATTTGATTCCATAAACTTGCTTATTTTTTTTTACTTGCCACCTATATTCAGCATGGAATTTTAATTTTTCTAAAATAAATTTAGAAGAGAGAATAGTACTTTCATTTTGGAGAAAAAATAAATTTATAAAGAATTGACACCTCGCTTTCATTAGTTGATAATGCATTAAATATTAATTTTATATAATTATAATAAATATATTTTCCTAAATTAGTATAATCATACATTATTCATTAAATGTTAATTGTAATATAAATATAATAAAGATATTTTTGTAAAATACATTTAGAAGAGAGAATAGTGCTTTCATTTTAGAAGAAAAATGAATTTATGAAAAATTGACACCTCACTTCAATTAGTTAGAGAAAAATACAATTTTAGTATATTAAGTAGAAGTATATTATTATTATTATTATTATTATTATTATTATTATTATTATTATTATTATTATTATTATTATTATTAAAAATATTTTTGATTGATAATTGATAAGTAGTTTAATAATGTATTAAATATGAATTTTATATAATTATGCATTATTCATTAAATGCATTCATTTTGGAGGGAAAATGAATTCATGAGAAATTCACACCTCACTCATTAGTTGAAAAAAATCTAATTTTAATATATTAAGTAGATTATATAAATAGAAATACTTGCTAATAAGTATATATAAAAGAGGAGATATATAATTATATATAATATAATTGCTATATATGTAACAGATATAAATTGTTATAATTATACAGACTTACTATAATTATATTAAATTTAATTATGAATGTAAACAAATAAAAGTGATAATAATTAATATTATTTTTTCTTTTTTACATTTAATATTTACCGTAAATATAAAAAATATTGAGAAAAAAAGTAGATACTGACTTTATTTTATTTTATTTTACGTCATGGATTTCTTTACTAAAATTAATGGAGGAAAAAAAATCTTTATGATTATATATCAATCTCAATCACAATAAATAAGATGAATCGGTTGAGCAACTAACAAATTTACCAAAAAATCCATTCTTTATTTTCATTAAATATTTATATTAATTCAATTAGATGAGTATTTTAATAAAAGAAATTATTATTATTATTATTATTATTATTATTATTATTGAATAATAACGATAATTATCATTATTAATATTAAATTGATTATTAATATATATATATATATATATATATATATATATTCTTACTTCTACAATCGTCCAATAATATTTTCTTTCATTTGTTAATTAATTAAATTTGGTTATTTATATTAAATATATTTAATGATTACTAAAAATTAATCATATAATTATCATTATTATTAATAACTAATTATTAATAATCAATTTATATTTCTCTAAAATATAATTTTCTATATTATTATTATTATTATTATTATTATTATTATTATTATTATTATTATTATTATTATTATTATTATTATTATTATTATTATAATATAGGTCACCATTAAAATAATAACTTGTCACTAATAAAATTTTAGGATAATGAATAAAAAATAGAATTATATTAATATAATTAAAATCAATATAATTAAAATAGTTAAAAATATTTTTGATTGATAATTAGGTTAATAATGCATTAATTTATTGATTTTATATAATTATAATAGAGATATTTTTTAAATTAATATAATTATGAATTATTCATTAAATGCTAAGTATAATATTGTTATATAATTATAATTAAGATAATTTTCTGAAATAAATTTAAAAGAGATTAGTATAATTATAATAAAGAGATTATTTTAAATTAGTATAATTATGTATCATTTATTACATACTAATTATAATATAATTATATCAATTAAAGATAATTTTTAAAAATAAATTTAAAAGAGAGAAATAGTGCAATCATTTTGGAAGAAAAATGGGTTCACAAAAAAGTGACACCTCACTTTCATTAGTTGGAGAAAAACACAATTTTAGTATATTAAATAGAAGTAGATTGGTATAAATTATGATAGATTACATAACATTTGAAAAGAAAATAAAATGAATAAGAAGAAAATAAAAATAAATAGAATAGATAGAAGACTACAATACAATAAATTAAATGTGAGAGTTTTTTTGGTACATTTCATATCACATTCGTTTCAATAATAATAATAATAAATAAAAATACGTCAACTTGATATCTAAGAAAAAATGATGAGATAAAATCATAATACAGTTCTAAAGTAAAAGCTTAAATTAGAAGATAATATCATTACATAACACATATTGAAAGTAATTTCACACTACAACATATCACAAACAGGTAAATGACTTAAATTTAAATACAAAACAGTTTTTATTAATACATACATGATCTATAAATACTTCATAGATAACATATCGTATAGAGCTCCGAATGATAAGCACGAAAGTTGGAGAGTGTGTAGTTTGTATCCACGATAGTTGTCTTCTTGCAACGATGCCTCATAGGAAGAAAAAGAATTGTTGTAAAAGCTATCAAATGAAAGAGTAATTGGTAAACGAATGATATTTTCTTCTAGCATACATGGTCTTTTATAGTGGTAAAATAAAAATGGAAGGAATCAAATTTTATATTTTTATATTAGGAATAGAATTTGATATTTATCCTAATAAAATTATTATTATTATCAATATAAATGAGTTAACAACTTGCCACTAATAAAATCATTGGATAATGAATAAGAATTAGAAGGATATGAATATAATTAAAATATTTAAAAATATTTTTGATTGATAATTAGTTTAATGATGCATTAAATATTGATTTTATATAATTATAATAAAGATATTTTTTTAAATGAGTATAATTATGTATTATTCATTAAAATAATAAAAAATATTTCTAATTAATAATTGATAAGTAGTTTAATAATAAATTAAATATTAATTTTATATAATTAAAATAAAGATATTTTCCTAAATTAGTATAATTATGCATTATTCATTAAATGCATTCATTTTAGAGGGAAAATGGGTTCACGAGAAAGTGACACCTCACTTTCATTAGTCGGAAAAAAACCCAGTTTCAGTGAAGACAACTCGATGAGGTATTTCATGGATGTGATGCATTGTAAATGATTGTGGCAAAAGACAATCGAACTGGAACATTAGACGATAAGAATAATTTAGAGTAACAACAAATAAAAAATTATTAAAAGAATAATATAATAGAATGAGTATATGAAAAATATTATAAAAAATTATAAATTGTACCTTAAAAGGATCAACTTCAATAAAAAACGAAGAATACATTCTTATTCTATGAAGTAGTAAAAAAGAAAAATACGAAATATAAAATTATGAATTGACTCTCAAATTTAGATTCATGTACCACAGGAAAACACTATATATAGACTTTAGTAAAACAAAAATAAATATGTAAATTACCTATTATTAAGGTAATTTTTTAATAATGCATTAAATATTGATTTGATACAATTATAATGAATATATGTTCCTAAATTAGTATAATTATATATTAATTTCATCATATCACGGGTAACAAAGATTTTTTATTATTAGTATTACTATTACTGATATTATTATTATCATTAAAATGAATAAAAGTATTTTTAATTGATAATTGATAAGTAGTTTAATCGTGCATTAAATTTTGATTTGATACAATTATAATGAAGATATGTTTCTAAATTACTATAATTATATATTATTCATTAAATATTAATTACAATATAATTATATTAAAGATATTTTTTATAAAATAATTTAAAAAAATTATTTGATATACGTGAATCGGGTAACAAAAATTTATTATTATTATTATTACTATTATTGATATTATTATTATCATTAAAATTATTAAAAGTATTTTTAATTGATAATTGATAAATAATTTAATAGTGTATTAAATATTGATTTGATATAATTATAATGAAGATATGTTGCTAAATTAGTATAAAATATATTATTCATTTAGTATTAATTATAATATAATTACAATAAAATAATTTAGAATAGAAAAAAAATTTTATTCGTTTTGGAGGGAAAACGGAGGCATGAGAGATTGACACGTCACCTTTAGTAGCTGAGGGAAAATCCAATTTTAGTATATTAAGTAGATAATTGATAATAATATATAAAAGAGATATAATGGGTGAAGAAATGAGAGAGATAAAGAAAGGATCAAAGAAATAGAAGAGTAGGAGTGAATTCTTTCATTTTGAAAGGAAATATTTAATTTTAATTACAATAAAGAAGTGACATGTAGTATATTTTAGTTGTAAAATTAGTAATATATAATAGAATGAGAAGGATGGATAAAAATATAGAAGGAGAGAGATGTAGAAAAGAAGATGGATTGGAGGAATAAAATTTATTAATTTTACAGAGAAATATTTCATCTTATGTTAATGAGAGAGTGTTATGTAATACATTTTGGTTATTAAATTAATAATATAATATAATTATATCTCAATTTTAATTTTAATTATAATTAAAATATTATGTTGTATATTTTAATTATTAAATTTATAATTAATCATTGATAATGATATATAAGAGAGATACATTGGGTGAAAGAATATGATAAAAGGAAATAAGGAATAGAAGAGAAGAGAATTTTTTAATTTTGAAGGAAAATATTTGATTTCAATTGTAATGAGTAAGTGATATGTGATATATGTTGGTTGTAAAATTAGTAATATATAATAGATATAATAGATACTACGTGACCAGTAAATATTATCATTTTTTGTAAGCAATAATATATACTCATATTTATTGGTATTTGTAAACAAAAAATATATAATTTGTACCTATATTTACCAAAATTTGCACACATAAATTAATATAATTTGCACTTATATTTTTTAGAATTTATACACATAAATTAATAAAATTTATTTATTGAAGACAATTTAATATTTGTGCTGGCCAAATAATAGTCAAAATTACTAAAAAACTGCTATCCTATAATTTTTTTGAAAATTAATTACTATAACTATCAGACGGACTAAAGAATAATGAATCTAAATACATTTGTAATGAGATAATAGTCAAAATAGTCTTTAAATCTTAACAGTTAATATCTTAATTAAAATGATCTATTAATTTTAAATTAATTAAAATAGTTATTCAATTTTAAATTATAAATAAAAATAACTTTACTATTTTTTTTTGAATAAGAGAGTTTAAAAACCCAAACAAATATTAAATCCATGTTAAATAGTTTGTTCGTAGATTATCTAAGTCTGTATAAAATGTCGAAGACCATAACAGAAAAATTGATTTCGTGCAGAAAAAAATTCTTGTGGAATAAGGAGAAAGACAGGAGTGGTATGTCGTTGGTTAAGTGGGATGTGGTTTAGACTCCAAAAAAGTTAGATGGGTTGGGAGTGGATGATACCGTGATTAGGAACACAACATTTCTATTCAAGTATGCTCTTATAATAATTTGAATCCTAATGTGATGTTATCAAATCAGACTTTACCTATTAGTAGAGGTTTATTGAAGGATATTTGTCAATTACAGTTCAAGAATCAAAATGTGTGACATAAGATGATTTATGGATTGTCTATGAAAGTAGGTGATGAAAGAAAGACACGTTTTTGGAAAGATGTTTGGCTATAAACTGGTTCATTAAAAGATAATTTTCCGAGGCTCTTCTCTATGTTTCAAACCAAAGAGGATCTATCATGGGAGATTGTGAATTTTGGGATGGGTTAGAGTGAATTTGAAACTTATAGTAGAAGCGAGACTTATACCAATCGGAGTTGGAATTAGTGGATCAATTGCATGATATTTTAAGGTCGGTAAAGCTACAAATGATAGAGGTAATAGAGTTGTGTGGAAGTTTGACAGGGAATGAGTTTTTTCTACTAACTCTTTTGTATAAGTACTGTAGTCAGAGACGCTTCAAGAGGACGTAACGAGTTATAGCTTCACCAAGAACTATATGAAAAGGCTTTGTTCTACCAAGAGTAGAGTTATTCATTTAGTTTGTTTTGATGGACAGAGTAAATACTAAAGAAAGATTGTATAGGATGGAAATCATTCATTAGGGTGATAACATATGTGTATTGGGTAAAAAAAATGTTGAATATAGTCACCACTTGTTTCTTAGTTGTGATTTTACTTGGTAAGTGGGTGTACATGGCTATCTGATTTTGGGAGGTTGTGGTCAGTTTCGGATCTTTATTAGGAAGGAGGAGTTTAAGAAGTGGCTTATATGTTTCTTTTTCATTATTTAGAATGTCTAGCTAGAAAGAAACAGATCTTTCATAACAAGAAAGCAGGTGTATAAAAAAATTTTCATAAATCAGTTGTCAGTTATAAAGCGTGGAATAGTGTGGATCCCTTTTGTTGTTGTTGGCAATGCCAATAATGACATTGAAAATAGCTTTTATTTTATGTTACATTGGATGTTATTTTTTGTGGCTTTGATTTTGTTTTCGTTCCACTTTATTATATTGAGTTTGTTTGTTCCAAAAAAAAAAATAGACTAAAAAGAGCCACTTGACCTTAGAAACTAGACCAATCTAATAATAACTCATTGCTAATATCAAAGAGAAGGGCATAATAAATATGAGGTCTAATGATACGAAAATAAAAGGATAAAGAAGACAAGAATTGAAATTGAATAGAAAAGATACATTGAAATTGAAATAAAAACAAAAAGGATAAGTTGAAATTGAGTACAAAGAGAATCACTCTACTTTCTACTCAATATCTTGATGCAACAAGAAAGGGACTCCTCAACCTAACTTGTCAACGCCATAATTTGGAAATTGAATCGAAAGGACTCTTCAACCTTCTACTCAATTTCCCGATGTAACAAGAGAGGGATTCCTCAACCTCAATTGTCCATACCATGGTTTCATCACGAAACCAAAAAGGGATTTTGAAACCTCTAAAAATTCTATGCTATGACTACAATAGCTAAGGAGGTATTTATAACCTCTTATTAGGTTAAACAAAGAAAAACCCTAAAGCCCATAATCATAAGGCCCAATCTAGTAATTAAATAAACAAAAATCAAAATACATTAAATTAAAATATTCTAAAAATGTAAACTAATATCTTTTAAATAATACTTGAACTCTTCATATCTCGAACATTTGAAGCACGTATCATTCTCATCCTCTTCAAAAAAGATTCGTCCTCGAATGTTGTAGGTGGAAAAAATAGTATATGAAAAGGACAATAATTACAAGGAAGATAATTTATTTCTTTTTCTTTTTTTATATATTTCTTTTTCTTTTTTTATATATTTTTTTTCTCCTTTTTTTCTCTTTTTTTTTTCTACACTTTATGCTTTTTTTAATTTTTTTAAACAATAATGAAACGCAAACGGAAAATAAGAACACAAGAACATAAAGAAAGACACGACATACATTGGACTCTTTTTTTTTTAATTGATAAAAGAAGAACAGATATAGATTAATAAGAATTAATCTAATATGCGCTCTGATACCAAATGATACGAAAATAAAAGGATAAAGAAGACAAGAATTGAAATTGAATAGAAAAGATACATTGAAATTGAAATAAAAACAAAAAGGATAAGTTGAAATTGAGTACAAAGAGAATCACTCTACTTTCTACTCAATATCTTGACGCAACAAGAAAGGGACTCCTCAACCTAACTTGTCAACGCCATAATTTGGAAATTGAATCGAAGGGACTCTTCAACCTTCTACTCAATTCCCCGATGTAACAAGAGAGGGACTCCTCAACCTCAATTGTCCACACCATGGTTTCATCACGAAACCAAAAAGGGGTTTTGAAACCTCTAAAAATTCTATGCTACGACTACAATAGCTAAGGAGGTATTTATAACCTCTTATTAGGTTAAAACAAAGAAAAACCCTAAAGCCCATAATCATAAGGCCCAATCTAGTAATTAAATAAACAAAAATCAAAATACATTAAATTAAAATATTTTAAAAATGTAAACTAATATCTTTTAAATAATACTTGAACTCTTCATATCTCGAACATTTGAAGCACGTATCATCTAAGGAAAGGTGTTATCCTTTCTTTGCCAAGTTATTAGCGACACCATTTGTTTTTCTTAAGGTGTGGACTCATTCAACTCTTTGGATATGTTCTGTTAGTAGGTCTATGTCTTTCAGTAGAGATTTGCAAGGTGAGTATATCTACATTCTTCTCTGATGAACTTAATGGCCATGCTTGAGTCCGATTCAACAATGACATGCGAAAACTCGTTGGCGACAACAATTTGGAGGAATTTTATAGTACCCCAGAGTCCAACTTGCATGATTGAACAACTTCTAAGTTACAAGAGAACACAAGAACAAACCTTCACATGTGGTTTCGGAAGACTCCACCACACTCCCGATATTTTCTTCACTGAAAAAAGAATTGTCTACATTGAGTTTTATATAATTCTTCGCCAGTGAATTCTATTTAATCAAGCTTGTTCATTAGGGGTTTCGTCTTGAGGAGGGTGGTCTTGTTCATCACACTAATAATCTCATTTGATATGGCTCTAATCATCTCAAAGGTCGCAAGTAGAAGAGTGAGTTTACCTTTAAAAATGAGTTTATTGCATAGGAACCAAAAAAATGAAATGATCACACCAAAGATGCACAACCAATTAGTTCTATTGGATAGGTTGGCAATGAGTCATTCTCTTTTATTTAGGGAGAAAAATTGTCAAATGATGCTTTGGAGATTGAAAAAATTATAAACTAAGTTAGTACCGGGACATTCTCAAAACATATGATCGATGGTTTCTGATGCGTGAGCATCTTATCTATCTTTTTCTAGTGAATTTGCATCTAAATTGTTGAGTTTAATTGAGAATTAATTATATTTTAGCCACTATGGATGCTATTTTGAGTTTTATGCAATTTTATTTATTTTAGGTAGCATTCGGATGGATTTGATGAAGTTTCTGCAGAAAAGAAGAAGAAACCAAAGAAATGCCCAGCAAAGACCGATGCGGACGCATGGCTCACGCGACCGCGCGGAATGGAAAAATTGCAATGACGCGATCGCGTGCCTGACGCGAACGCGTGAACTGGAATATGCACAACTGACGCGAGCGCGTGGACGACGCGGACGCGTCACATGCGTGATATGCAAAATTACAAATGACGCTGGTTACGAATTTTGGGCTGTTTTAACCCACTTTCTAGCCCAGAAAACACAGATTAGAAGCTGTAGAATGGACAAAGCAAGTGGTCCCCAACCATCAACTGAAAATCTGTTAATTAATTCGAATTTAAATTCAAATCTTATCTTTTAGGAAAAGATATTATTTTTAATTTTTGATTTTAAAACCTATTAGGATTAGTAATAAATAGAAACTCGGTACATTTAGACAGGACGATTTTTTTTACCAATTTGTTACGAGAACCCTTAATTTTCTTCTCTGAACCATGAGCAACTAATCCTCCATTGTTAAGGTTAGGAGCTCTGTCTATTTGTAATGGATTAATTCATTTGATCTTTCTAATTTATTCCATGCTTTGATTTATATTTCAATAATTGTTTTCACTCTTTATTTTATGAATATGGGTGGAACGGAAGTATGACCCATGTTTTAATTGAGTTCTTGTAAAACTTGGAAAAGCTCTTTACTTGAACAACAACTTGAAAACATATTATCCTAAATTTTAATTATTTGGATTTAATGGGATACGTGACATATAATCCCCTTATTTTTGGGTAATTAGAATTTTTGTGGCATATAAACTGAAAATTGATTTTTACCCTCTAATTGGAATTAACTGACCAAGGAATTGGCAGTTAATGAATTTTAGAGGAGACTAGGAAGGTCTAAGGAATTAGGGCCTAGTCACATATAGTTTGCCATGAAATTATATCTTGCATGATTAAATTAGTTAGTAATAAAAAATTTAATTCGAAAAAATAGATAACTCTGAAACCTTAACTATCTTCTCGTTATATTATTCCCAACTTATTTATTTGTCTGTGTTTAATGCTCTTTGAATACCAAAACATTCTTTTCTGCTTGCCTAACTAATCTTATCAAATACTATTGTTGCTTAATCCATCAATTCTCGTGGGATCGACCCTTACTCACGTAAGGTATTACTTGGTACGACCCGGTGCACTTGCCAGTTAGTAAGTGTGGGTTATAAATTCTACACCAAGTTTTTGACGCCGTTACCGGAAATTGACTGTGTTTAACAACTATTTAGTTGTTTGATTGTTTAAATTAGGCGTATTAATTTTAATTTTAACTAAAAATTATTTTATTATTTTTCAAAAAAAAATTTTAAAATCTCCGTGTCTTTCGTTAGCACCCGTACCCCCCATTTTAATTTTTTTCATTTAACGTTTGAATTTTGTTTTTAAAACCTGCGTCCATTTTTTTATTTTTCTTTTTATTTTTATTTTCTTTTACTTTCATTCTGCTTCTTTCCGTTGTTTTTTTTAAAATTTTATTAGTTTTATTTTATTTCTATTTTTAACCTTCAAAAAAAAATTAAAAATTAAAAATTTTTTTAAATAAATAGCACCAATATTTTTTTTCTGAAAATTAAGTTTGGTGTTGACTATTTATTATTTTTCTTCCATTTATTTTATTCAATATTTTTTACTCTTTACACAGGTTACCTCACTAGGAATTCTCTGCACTCTGACGTAGAGATTCCCATTCTTTCTTGTTTTCTGATTGTTTATGCGCAGGAACAGAGACAAAGAACATCTCTTAGACTTTGATCCTGAACTTGAAAGGACTTTCAGGCGGCGTTTACAACAAGCAAGACTTTACAAGGCTATAGAATCCACTATGGATCTCAATAATAATGCTAATGTCAATATGGCAAATCTGAATGGGGATAATCAACAAAGGAGAGTGCTTGGCTCTTATTCTACCCCTACTGCGGATCTTTATGGAAAAAGCATTGTGGTGCCCCTATTGCTGCGAACAACTTTGAGTTGAAGCCTCAACTGGTCACCCTGGTGCAACAAAACTGTCAGTATCATGGCCTTCCCCACGAAGACCCAAATCAGTTTATTTCTAGTTTTCTGCAAATTTGTGACATCGTGAAAACAAATGGAGTAAACCCAGAGGTGTACAAACTCATGCTCTTCCCGTTTGCTCTGAGGGATGGAGCAAAACTATGGCTAGATTCTCAACCAAAGGACAGTTTGGATACTTGGAACAAGGTGGTTACTAAGTTTCTCACAAAATTTTTCCCACCAAAGAAGCTGACTAAGCTTAGGATGGAGGTTCAGACCTTCAGACAGAAGGATTGTGAGACTCTCTATGAAGCTTGGGAGAGATACAAGCTACTGACTAGGCAATGCCCTCCAGACATGTTCTCCAAATGGACACAAATAGACATATTTTATGAAGGCTTGGGTGAAATGTCCAAAATGTGCTTAGATAATTCTGCAGGAGGTTCATTGCACAAGAAGAAGACACCGGAGGAGACTATTGAGCTTATTGAATTAGTTGCTAGCAACCAATATTTATACTCCTCTAACAGGAATCCTGTGAACTCTGAGGCTCCTCAGAAGAAGGGTGTCATGGAAGTGGAAACTCTTAATGCCCTTCTTGCTCAGAACAAGCTAATGTCTCAGCAAATAAATCTACTTACTCAACAGATAGGTGGCATGCAAGTCTCAGCTATCAACACCCAAAATCCCCCACAAGAAGTCTCCTATGACATGGCAGGTAATTTTGTACAAAATGATAATTATGATTATGCTCAACCTTCTTTTGAACAGGTGAATTACATGGGGAGTGGTCCTAGGAATCCCAACAATGATCCATATTCTAAGACATACAACCAGGGATGGAGGAATTACCCAAATTTTGGATGGAGGGATCAACCTCAGAGACCTCAAAACTTCAACAATAATTCTCAGGGCGGTTTCCAACAGAACAATGATCTGGAAGCAATATTTACAGGTTTTAGACAGGAAACCAGAGCATCCATCAAGAACCTGGAGATTCAAATGGGTCAAATAGCCACTAGAGTTAATGAAATTGATCAGAGGACCACTAATAGCCTTTCTAGTAACACAATTCCAAATCCAAGAGAGGAATGTAAGGCTATCTCCGTGATAAGTGGACAAGTGGCAAGTACGGAAGCACAAGTTATGCAGGAAACCAGAGCCTCCATTAGAAATTTAGAGGTGCTAGTGGGTCAACTGAGCAAGCAAATACTTGAGAGGTCTGCAAGTACATTTCAAGGTGATACAGTGATGAACCCAGGAGAAGATTGCAAGGCTATTCAATTAAGAAGTGGTAAAGTAGCTGGTTCTGAGACCAAGGTCAATGAAGAGCTAGTTGAAAAGGAAGTTCCAGAGGAGAAGAAGGAAGAAGTTGAGCACGCCCCTCCAAAGCGTGCAGACAACCCATTCCCAGACTCTCTTGACACTTATCCTACACTGCTAAAGGCTCCTGAGTACAAGCCTAAGATGCCATATCCTCAGAGACTTCAAAAGGAGACCAAGGACAAGCAATTCTCAAAGTTCTTGGAAATCTTCAGAAAGTTACAAATCAATATTCCTTTTGCTGAGGTTTTGGAGCAAATGCCTATCTATGCCAAATTCATGAGGGAGCTGTTGACAAAGAAAAAGCGTTTAAAGGGAGATGAGACAGTAGTCATGACTAAAGAATGTAGTGCTGTCATTCAGAATAACTTGCCAAGGAAGATGCCAGATCCAGGGAGCTTTCAAATTCCATGCACCATTGGGAGCACAACCTTTGAGAAAGCCCTATGTGATCTGGGGGCAAGCATAAATCTAATGCCCCTATCTGTGATGAAGAAACTGCAAATACAAGAGGCACAACCCACAAAGATAGCATTGCAGATGGCAGATAAATCTATGAAGCCTGCATATGGATTAGTGGAGAATATCTTAATCAAAGTGGGTAAATTCTTCCTCCCAGCAGACTTTGTGATTCTTGATACAGGAGAAGATGAGAATGCCTCTATAATTCTAGGAAGACCATTTCTAGCCACTGAAAGAGCTCTGATTGATGTAGAAGTGGGTGAATTAGTGCTTAGAGTGCATAATGAGCAACTGGTCTTTCATGTCTTCAAAGATATACATCCAACAGGTGAAGAAGAGAGGTGCATGCAGGCTGAGCTTATTGATCCAAACCTTCAAAAACTGTCTGATGATACACAGCTGAATCTACAGCTCAAACCTCCCTTGATAACAGTCAATAAAATTCTTCCTGACATCAAACCTAAGTTTGGTGTTGGGAATGCATCATCTACCAAGGAAGAGGTTCCCAAAAAGAAGAAAGTACCAAGAGGATGGAGAAACAAAAAGATCCCCACTGAAGGTTTCTCCCCAGGAATGAAGGTAGTATTGACCAGCAATCCAGCATGGATTTATACAGTAATTAGAATCCTCTCTCTGGAGCATATTGAGCTACGTTATGGAGACACAGGAAAGAAGTTCAAAGTAAGGGGTGAAGAGCTGAGCCCCTATGATCCTCCTCCTTAGAGGAGCTGACCGTCAAGTTAGTGACGATAAAGAAGCGCTTGTCGGGAGGCAACCCGATAATTTTGTATCCTTCACTATTTTTCGTAGTAATTTCTCTTAGTTATTTTATTTTTATTGAGTTCTTACTAATTTTCTAATCATGCAGCTATGTTCTCCCAGGAACCGAACACCTCAAGCTATATTTCAAAAAAAAAAATGCACACACGACGCGAAAGCGTCGTTGATGCGTTCGCGTCAGATGGATGTGTGTGAAAAATAAATTTGACAGAGAGTTGCGCGGGAGTGGCGCGAGAATGGAGCCTTTTGCACAAAGAAGCCCACGCGATTGCGTGCCCCACGCGTTCGCGTCGCTTGTGATTTTTCACCATCCACGCGGCCGCGTCACTGACGCGGACGCGTGACCTGCGAAATCGACGTAAAAGAGTGTTTGGGCAGAGAGTTGTGCTGGCTTGGGGCAAGAGTTGTGTTAAACGCACGGAATTGGTCACGCGGACGCGTGACCGATGCGATCGCGTCGATTGCAAAAACGGCCATCCACGCGTTAGCGTGAACGATGCGATCGCGTCGTATGAAAATAGGCATCCCAAGCCATGCGAACAGAAAGTCGCGCGGGCACGCTGCTGGCTTCGCACGAATAGCATAAAATCCAGGGCACGCGATCGCGTGCCTGATGCTTCCGCGTCGTTTTGGAAAGTTCTTCTTTGCTTGAGGACAAGCAAACCTTTAAGTTTGGTGTTGACGCTGCGGTTATTGGTTTTCTGGCACAAAAGGGCGGCGAATCATCTTCACGAAGGAGCACAACCTGAAGAATAAAGCGACCGCTAGGATAACTAAGGTGGTCGAGTTCCTTTCGTTTTTATTCCTCCTTTCTTTTTCTATGTTATGTTCCGGTTTTCTGCTATTTTACTTTGTCTGTTGCATGATCTTTTATTAGTTAGAATCCTAGGATTTTTTTTAAATTTCTTTAATGCTGAAAAGATATTTCATGTACCACTCACTGAACTTGAATCTAAAAAGAAAAGAAAAAAAAGTGATGTATTGCATGAGAAATTGAGTTTAATTCTAAGAATAGTCTTATTTACTTAAATGTGGTGGTATTTTCTGTGATTTTTAAATGCATGATATGAACAGTGCATATTTGAATTTGAATCAAGGGATGTTGATGTATAAGGAATAGGAATTTAGAGAATTATTATGACTTCTCTGAAATAAACAAAAATTTAATCCTTGAAGCAAAAGAAACAGCGAAAAAAAATAAAAAAATAAAAACAAGGTCCAAGGCTCTGAGCATCAATGACTAGGGAGGTCAGACATGATTAAAAGCTCAAAGAGTTGTTTCCCTAGTCATATGCTTGTGGTGTGATTGTGTCAAGTAATCCTTGAGACAGAACACCTAGAGTTGAGATCAATTACATTTAACAGAGTATGCCAAAGGTTTTGAGCACCACTGTCTGGGAGTAATGAAAAGAAAAACTAGAACTCAAAGAGAGTTCCCCAGTTAAGTGCTTGTGGTGTTTCTGTGTCAAGTAAAGTTTGAGACAAAACATTTAAAGTCACGGCTAGGCTCAAGGTGCAAAGCACCAAAGAAAAATAAATTAAAGTAAATGTTACTATGTTCAAGGATTAAACTGAAATGTAAAGATCAGAGAATTCATAATTTATCCGGATTCTAATTCCGAATAACAATAACATTCTTGATTCAAAGGAGAGTGAGATGCCAAACCTATTCAGGATTACATTTATAAATCCCACTATAAAAAGAGACATGAGCTTAATCGAACTCTCATTCTCATGCAAATTCACATCCTAAACCTATATTAGTTTTGGTTGCTTGAGGACAAGCAACAGTTTAAGTTTGGTGTTGTGATGCGTGAGCATCTTATCTATCTTTTCCTAGTGAAGTTGCATCTAAATTGTTGTGTTTAATTGAGAATTAATTATATTTTAGCCACTATGGATGCTATTTTGAGTTTTGTGCAATTTTATTTATTTTATGTAGCATTTGGATGGATTTGATGAAGTTTCTGTAGAAAAGAAGAAGAAACCAAAGAGATGCCTAGCGAAGACCGACGCAGACGCATGGCTCACGCGACTGCGCGGAATGGAGAAATTGCAATGACGCGATCGCGTGCCTGACGCGAACGCATGAACTGGAATATGCACAAATGATGCGAGCGCGTCACATGCGCGATCTGCAAAATTACAAATGACGCTGGTTACGAATTTTGGGCTGTTTTGACCTACTTTCCAGCCCAGAAAACACAGATTAGAAGCTACAGAATGGACAAAGCAAGTGGTCCCCAACCATCAACTGAAATTTGTTAATTAATTCGAATTTAAATTCAAATCTTATCTTTTAGGAAAATATATTATTTTTAATTTTTTATTTTAAAACCTATTAGGATTAGTAATAAATAGAAACTCGGTACATTTAGACAGGACGATTTTTTTTACCAATTTGTTACGAGAACCCTTAATTTTCTTCTCTGAACCATGAGCAACTAATCCTCCATTCTTAAGGTTAGGAGCTCTGTCTATTTGTAATGGATTAATTCATTTGATCTTTCTAATTTATTCCATGCTTTGATTTATATTTCAATAATTGTTTTCGCTCTTTATTTTATGAATATGGGTGGAACAGAAGTATGACCCATGTTCTAATTGAGTTCTTGTAAAACTTGAAAAACCTCTTTACTTGAACAACAACTTGAAAACATATTATCCTAAATTTTAATTATTTGGATTTAATGGGATACGTGACATATAATCCCCTTATTTTTGGGTAATTAGAATTTTTGTGGCATATAAACTGAAAATTGATTTTTACCCTCTAATTGGAATTAATTGACCAAGGAATTGGCAGTTAATGAATTTTAGAGGAGACTAGGAAGGTCTAAGGAATTAGGGCCTAGTCACATATAGTTTGCCATGAAATTATATCTTGCATGATTAAATTAGTTAGTAATAAAAAATTTAATTCGGAAAAATAGATAACTCTGAAACCTTAACTATCTTCTCGTTATATTATTCCCAACTTATTTATTTGTCTGTGTTTAATGCTCTTTGAATACCAAAACACTCTTTTCTGCTTGCCTAACTAATCTTATCAAATACTATTGTTGCTTAATCCATCAATCCTCGTGGGATCGACCCTTACTCACATAAGGTATTACTTGGTACGACCCGGTGCACTTGCCGGTTCGTAAGTGTGGGTTATAAATTCTACACCAGTTTTCTCAACTGTTTGACATCTAGGACAATTTACAGTGATAGAAAAATGTCTTGTTTTCTTCGTTCATTATTTTTTTAGTAGAGAATTATGAACTATTAACCAAATAAAAGAACAAATTCTTTATGTACCTATCCAATTTTACACTAGTTTGAAGACGTTATATGAAGGTGTTGATTCCTTTACAATAGACTAGTAGGCAGACTTTAAAGAAAAGAAACTATCAGAAAAACGACCCCTGCCAATGTAATCTTCACCTTTCCATGGAGATAGGGTTTGTCATAACTGATATTATTTGAATGGAGTTCTCTGGCAGTCACTCATTTAGTTTCCTCGTATCACATGTTCCTGAAACCAAGAAAAAGTTAGTTAGATTTAAGCATGTTTTCCAGAAGGATATTACCTTATTTGCATGATCTCTAATTTTTCAATGCTTGGCATCTAAATATACTTGCAAAATCTTATATGAAATTAGTTTCTAATGCGCCGTATCACGTTGTTTTCAACATCATCTTAGCTGAGTAATACCCTTCCATAAATTAGTCATTTTTATTTCTTAAGACTCTTGGAAGAATGTCATCACTGTGTTTATACTTTGATCTAAGAATTCTAGCCCATAAGGAATCCTTCTTTTCTACCAGACCTATTCCCTTTCCAACATAAAGGTATGCTTAAGATTTTTTGTATGTCGAATGCCTAAACCTCTTAACTCTTTCGGTTTGAAACTTTTCTTCTAACTCACTAAGTGAACTTTCTTTGATTGTTAGAAATCTCTCTAGAGAAAATACAAGCATTTATGATCAATCAATTTACTAGTTGTATTTGATAAAATAGCAGCTTGAATTGTAAAACTAGAAAAAGAAGAGAGAACAGATTTTACCAGGCTTGTGCTTCCTGCAACGGAGAGAGAATATGCTTTCCAATTGTTAAGTCTGGAATTCAACTTTTCAATGATGTCACTATAGGTATTCTTTGATACTTATGATTGGAGGAGAGGAACTTCCAAATACTTTCAAAGATCACCAATTCTTAAAAATTTGAGAGTGTCGCTAATTTCACTTTTAATATTATTGTCCACATTCCTTAAAATGAAAATGTGAATTTTTCTCATTGCTCACTTTCTTACTAGAACTAGAATAAAAGGCTTCTAAAATTTTATTAATAATATTGGCCTGTTCTATACTATCCTCTACAAAGAGGATGAGATCATCTGTAAAACACAAGTGGGAGAGCTTGAGGTTGTTCTTTTTAAGACAAATGAGCTTTCAGAATATGAGTTTCACTATTGAATTGATGAGTTGAGAAAGTATCTCCGTACAAAGGATGAAGATATAAGGAGAAATGGGGTCCTCTTGTTGAATACCCTTTGAGGGAGAAATTCGTCCAAGGCTTCTTCATTCCAAAGAATTCTCATCTTGGTAGTGGATATACAACAACAAACTAGATCAATGATGTTTAGAGAAGATCGATATCAGAAAAAGTGTCTCGTATGAAAGACCATTTTAACCAGTCATAAACTTTCTCTAAGTCAATTTTTATCGCTATTCATCCTTTGACACCTTTTTTATTTTTCATAGAATGGATCACTTCTTGGGTAATAGCAATGTTGTCGAAGATTTTCCTTCCGAAAATGAAACTACACTAAGTAGGATCCACAAGTTTATCCATCACTTTTCTTAGCCTATTAGCAAGAATCTTAGTAACTACTTTATATGATATGTTACATAAGTTAATGGGTCGCATCTGCTTTAGATTAGTAACAATCTCAACTTTATGAATAAAAGTGATCAGAGTCTAATTAATTTCTTCAACATCGTGTGGGTTAGAAAGATATTCTAAACCAATATACATAAATAAGGGCTTACTATATCCTATTATTTCTGATAAAAAATAACTTGGATATTGTCTTTATCCAACGCTTTCAAACTACCCGTATGAAAAATGGAGTCTTTTATCTCCTAAGTAGTAATCGTATAGCTAAACAATGTGAGATTACTAGCACTTAAAAGAGAAAAATTTTTTGTTGAGAATAAAAAGGGAATTAGGAAGGTCATCTTGGTGTAGCTTGGAGTAGATGGTGGTAGCCATGCTTTCTATGCTAAAAGAGTCTAACACCTAGTTATTATTATCATCCATGAAAATTCAATTTTATTCTTATACCTTCTCATTATAGTAATACCATGGAAGTATTTAGTATTCTTATCACTAAATTCTATCCAATTACATTTGGATTTTCGAAACCAAAATAACTTTTATTGGGGGGAGGATTTCTTCGTACTATTTTCAAAGTTTGGTTTGAAGGTCTTCGAGAAAGAGATTACTGTTTAGATTAAGACTTGTAACAATGCTATCAAATCTTCTATGAATTTTGTTTTTCCTGAAAAAGATATTATCAAAGATAGAATAAATTTCAGATATTCAAAGCATTTTGAAAATCGGATATGCAGTTAGACCAAGAGTTTCGCTAATTTTAATTATCTCTAACAACATTACCAAAATTCGGGTGAGTTAACCAAGTTGTTGTAAAACGAAAGAGTCACATTCTTCTATTAGGCAAACTAGAGGAAGAGAGCCCTACAGAAGGAGACGACTGTGATCAGACTTCATCATAGAGAGGTTTTTAATCATAGCTTCAGAATATACAATTTACCAGTCTAGATTGCAAAGGTCATGATCAAATCTCTCAACTAAATTACCCTTCTTCCATGTGAATGGCCACCCAATGTAATCCAAATCCAGCAATCCACAGTCAGACACACAAGATTAAAAATCAACACAAATACCGCTGTTATGGTTGGTATTACCTCCTTTCCTCTCATGATCATGTAAGATAAGTTGAAATTTTCTGTAATGCACCGGGGGATACTAACACTCTAACTTATAGATCTCAAATCGTTCCAAAGATCCTTCTAAATGCTCTTGCGGACTGCCATACACTACAGTGAAGAGCTATAGAGCAGAGTTATTCTCCACAATCCTTATATACACAAATTGAACATGGTAACCTTGTCTAAGTATCTTTTTGGTAATGTTATATGATGTAATCATTTTTTAGACTTTTTCTTTTCTTCACCCAACTTGTATGGTCTCTTCATGAGTGAAATTCTCATGCACCTCCAAACCATGTGGTTCCTTATTTGTTTCATCTTCAAGAACATTAAAGAGAGATCCCTCATCAATGCTAAGATCTCTCCCTTTATTGAACCCTTTCTTATTTAACCGTATTTCTCTCACCAAATTTTCATCTTTATTTCCTGAGATATACTTTTTAGATTTCTTCTTTATAAGTTGTTTAACCATCATCCAAAGCCCAAAATTTAGGTGATCTTGATTATTAACTTGAAGCATAATCAAATTAGAATCTCCTTGATTGGTGCTATCATCATCAGTGACACGTGTGTGATTAGCTTCTTTCCTTTCCAATTTGATGGTGTCGAAAATCACCTATTGTTCAATGTTCTGACTTATACCATCATTACATTGCTCGACTCTATGGCCATATTTTCCGCGATTAAAGCACATCAGATACAAACCTTCATACTCAATATTTAGAGAGCTCCTTTGTAACGTCCTGAATTTTTTTTAAAAAAATCTTTTACATTTGATTTCTTTGATTACTATCCAACCCTCCAATTTTATCAAAATTCCTATACTACCCTTATTTCTTTTACCAAACCCTAACCCTAATTAACACCTAATTATTTCTTTACCCCAAAGAAATCCTAGCCCCCTTTCTTTTTCAGCAACACACACACCTAACAGCAGCAGCTGGGAATGAAAGAAAAAAAAGAAGGAAGGAAGAGGGGAAGAAGGAAAGGGTGAGAGCAGAGGTGAAGGGAAAAGAGAAGAGAGGGAGATCTGAGAGAGTGATATCCGAGAGAGAGAGAGAGAGAAAGGAGAAGATGCAGCGGCGCTGGTGGGCCTCGTCGCCGCCGTCACCGCACTTGCCAAGTTGCCGTCGCTGCCTTGCTGCTGCTTCGCCGTCACCACGCTCTGCCGCGTCACCGCCAAACTCGCCAAGCCGCCGTTGCACACCAGAGGAAAGAGAAATCGAGCAGAGAGAGAGAGAGAGAGAGAGCAGTGACGCTACCGTCGCTGTTGGGGCTGTCGCAGTGGTTGCCGTCGTCACTGAAGGAGCTCGTCGCTGAGCTGCTGGGTCGCCGCCGGAGGAGAACTCGTCGAAAAGCTGTTGTCCTATCTGGCCGTGCTCTATCCTCCATTCTTCCTCCACTGGTTCCGCCATTATCCTTGCCCTTTGAAAACGTTGTAGGAAGGGTTTCACACCTCTGTCAGTTCTGTTTCACCACCGTTCTAGCCTGGTTAGTGGTTGTTCTGTTTTGTTTCCATTTCTGCTACTGTTTTATCACAGTTGTTGATGTTGTCGTCGTTGCTCTGCTTTTAGTTGTTCATCACTTTTGTACTGTTGTGCCTTTGTTCGCTGTTTTGCTTGCCTATTGGAGCTGCTGCTGCCTCCGTCCAAATTTTTCGCTCTTCCGTACCCTTTAGTTTGGTACCCCGGGTTTGGTATCTTCAGTCCTTTGAGACTAAGTTGTGAGTAGGCTTTACATTTATAATTATTTGGCTTTACATCTATAATTATTTTGATATAAGCTGCTTGAAATTATGACTATACTTACAAGTTATTAACAAAGGATTTGAACTTGATTTTAATAATGGATTTATTAGAACTAAATATTATTTTTGTGAAATTCGAATTTTTAATCTGCACATGAGACTATATACATGTTTGATGAAGTTTTGTATTATTTTAAAATATTTAATTTTATTGAATATGTGCTTTTGAAACATTAAAGTATTGTGAATACTCACTCATATACTATGAATTTGTAAAATATATTTGACATTTCATATGATTGAAAAGAATTTTTGATAAGAAAGTATTATTTGATTTGATTTGATATTATATATATTTGAAAGATCAAAGATTAGTAGTATTTAAAATTATACGTTTTGAATTGGTTTGGGAGGCTCGTATTAAAAAACCGTAGTTAACGACGGTTATGACGGTAACCTAGATGATCTGGCTCAGACCTCAGCTAGCAGGGGCGTTGCTAGCCTAACGTGTAGGCCACACGTTGGATCTGTTATTCCATACGGACACACTAGAGGAAATGGCTACCCTTAGAGGTGGAGCTGCCCCAAGTGTGGACTATTTGATTTGATTTCTGTATGAGAACTCCCTTATTAATTCACTTATTCATATAAATTATTATTTTCTAACTAAAATTATTTTCATAATAATGTTTAGATGGTCTCATGTGAATTATAGATGTACTGTATAGTCACTGAGTTGCAAAACTCACCCTTTTTTAAAAAATATTTTTCAGGAATAAGTATTTGATTATGTGAGCCTTTCTATTCAAGAGTAATGATCTGCAATGGATTCTATTCCTTGTTGAGTTCTTAGACGTCATCTGCTCCATATATCACAGGCAGAATACATCTATATTTATTTATTTTATTTTTGTTAAATTATGTAATTATTCATTCTAGAAAGTGTAAATTTATCAAAAATTATTTGTAATCTTTTTATTTATCTTATATCCGAATCTGTTAAGCTTGCTAGGGAACTCTTTTTCCTGAGCGCCAGTGATGGCTCATTTTGGGTTGTGACATCCTTAGAACTTTGATTCTTGGCACCAGTTTCTTAAACAAGTTTATTCCTATACAAATTCTTGTGAATCTTTTCCGAGAATGTATAAAGGTGGTGCGGTCAATTTTCAGCATAGTGCCAATTGTTGATCCAACCTTCCATAAGAAACAATGACTTTATAATTCAATGGGGAGATTAGGACCATGGATCTAAGTAGCGATCTTTATTATGACACTTTCAAATGACAGAAAAAAGGCATCCATCTCTGAATGATCAAATAATGACCCACTATCTTCTAAGGACCACTTGAAAAATGAACTAGAAAATAGTCACAATTTATATCAATAACACTAATATTAACTTTTTGACCTAATCACAATTGAGTCATTGTTCAATAAATCTCAAGTTCACTCTCTTTTCCAGAACTTTGAAGATCAACATTGCGTGCCAAGATTTGTACCATTCATCAAATTCGTCCTTCGACACCAGAATAATCTGGCATGGATCAAAGGACTCGTCAGACTTGGATAGCTCCACATTATCTTTGTATCACCTATCTTCAAAATTAAGCTCATCAAAATTGATGATCTACTCTAGTATAATATTTTCCTCCATCATAGGCCCTGGTGAAAAAAGCAACGAGTCTTTATATGACTTGTTAGGCATTTTGGGAAAATTTGACTTTTTCTCTCCCAAAATCTTCATGTCTTTGCTAAGCTAATTAAGATCAACATCTTCTCTTGTTTTGACCTTTTTTAGTGCTTCTTTGCACCGGATTTAATTTTTGCTGAGAAATCCTAAGAAAATGTTTGAGTCATAATTCTCCCATTCATTTGTTATAACTTATGGTAATCCAATCATACTCAATCAACAAGTTAATACCATTAACAAAAATCCTACCTAAACTGTAAATCTCTATGCTAACATAATATTAATCATATTGATATAGTCTAAAGAAAATATAATTAATTTAGTCCCGTAAATTTAGAACTAAATTAATTAAACACCAATTTTAAACTCATATACTTTTTCATTTTTTTCTTCTCTTTCTACCAGCTCTGCAACAAACCCAACTAACACCTCTCTTTTTTATCTCAGACTCTCCTACTAGCCAACGCCTTTTTAACGGTTACTTCTATTTCCTTGTTAATTCAACTAACCCACCATTCTAGATAAAACAATAAAATTATCCTAACTAATTGCAAACGCTATTAGTTTAACAATATTTATATCAGTTTCTAAACTCCTTACTTGGCAAGTAAATTCTATCCATTACTACAAGATTTTTATTTATTTGTAGGACTTTTTTATGGAAGTTTTTAAAAACCTTCCCAACACATTTTATTTATCGTAATTTAAAAAACTTCCACTAATTAAAATTCAAAATTATCAATGGAAAGTATGTCGTGTAAAAATGGAATTTTAGTGTGGTTGCTTGATTTCCATTTTGTTCCATGCTCATTTTCTCTTTTTCCCCAAACGAGAGGCGCTGAGTTAGCCAAGAGAGAGGCATGAAACTTTAAGTTTTCTACCGTCATTTTCGCCATCGTTCTCGCTGCCGTTTTCGCCACCGTTTCTGCCGCCGGCACCGTTATTACTGCCGTGTCCGTTGTGTTCGTTGTAGTAGAGAGCTTCTGGATCCATCCACCTCTTCTATTAACGCATCTGTTCTCTCTATACTGTCATTACTGCCACTGTTGCCACCGCAGCTTTTGCCGCCGTTGCCGCCACCGTTTCTGCCATCGATACCACTGTAGTTGCCGTGGTACAACGCATTTTCAGATCTGTTTACTTCGGAGCTTCTTCTTCAACGACGCTTTCTCTCACTCCAATTTCTCCTTTGAACTACTGCTGGTACTTCTTTTCTTCTTCTTTCATGTTAATTTGCTGATATTACTCCTTTGAATGACGCGCTGTTTATTATATTTCAGGATTGCGGTGATCGAACAAACAGGAATCGGAAAGAATGCCAGCCACGTATATTTCTTCAATTTCAATCACTTTTCGATGATTTGATTCTTTTTCACGAGGTTTTTTTTTTCTACAACAAAGATCATTGTTATTCTATTTGAATGTTACTTAATTTTATTTTCTTTGCCAAAGTCTCAATGCAATTATCTTATTGACTCAATGCAATGATCCTTTTGGAGCAGTCAGTAATCCGCTCTATCAGACTGCTATTTTTAAGCAGGTGAAGCTTTGATTTTTTGATACACACTGTGACATGAACCTTTCCAATGTGTTTGGACGTAAATGTGTCTAGATACATTGATTTTTTGATATGCCGGAAAAGTAAGAGTGCTAATTAGAATGGAAGGAGTAGTTTTCTCTTGATCTCATTATGTTTATTGACCAGTACTTCTATTCATGCAGCCTAATGCAATAGAAAATGGTCCCTATGACTATACCAGAAGTGGAAATCCCACTCGAGATGCTTTAGAAAGGTTCACTGTGTCCTGTTAGTTGTGTTTGTTTACCATTGAAACTGCCAATATTGTGGCATTAATGTTTTCTTTTCTCACCATGTTTTACCTTGCATGCTGTGTTCTCAGTTTGTTGGCAAAACTTGATAAGGCGGATAGAGCCCTATGCTTCACCAGCGGAATGGCTGCTCTGAGTGTTATTTCTCATCTTGTTCAAGCTGGTGCCTTTTCTTTCTTCATTGTGCTATAATCTGGTTTTTCTTCATTTTTAGTTGTGAAATTTAGATTAGATTCATCACTGAGTATTTAAGAATATGAGTAGTTTCATGCTTTGGAGTCTCTGCATGCATTCACTCATGCAGTGTAGTGTCATCATTATTGATATTTTTTCTATATTATTCGTTTGTTGGATTCATTTTGAAAACTTACCGATTAATGCACTATGGGACTGAAAGCCATCAATTCCCAAAGGACTGCTCTTTTTTTCCTTTTTGATGCAAAAATTATATTTTCTGATATTTGGCGCTGATAATATAATATAATGTAGGTGAGGAAATTGTTGCTGGAGATGATCTATATTATGGAACAGACAGGTTGCTGTCCCGAGTAATTCCAAAGAATGGCATTGTGGTCAAGTTAGTCTAACTTGTCAGTTATGCTTATTCATTTTTTTCCATAACCAGTAATTAATTAGGGCAAAAAACCAATCAAGTTTGTTTGTTCCATGAAGTAAAAGACCAATTACTGATTGTAGTTGAATTCTTACGTTTGCAGATGGGTAAATACAACTGATCTTAATGAGGTTGCATCTGCTATTGGACCTCGGATTAAGTTTGTGTGGCTTGAGAACCCAACCAATCCTCGACTACAAATTACTGATATTCGAGTATGATGCTAGATGTGAAGTTCTGAATTTTTAGTGTTGTTACCTGAAGTGTCTTGCTGTTATCAGCTATGAAGTCCTTTACAATCATGATTTTGGCTTTGACTATAGAATATTCTTTGGTGGTTTCTTCTCACAATAATGATATTTTTACCCTTTATTAATCCATTCACAGAAAATATACAATAATCATAACTATACAATAATAAATTGATGGATTTGAATCCACTGCAGATTTGCTAGCAGAGGTGTGTAGAAGAGAGATAGAAGCAAACATTAAACCTGATCCAGATATCGATATTTATATGAAAGTAAGAATAGTACTGAAACTATACTAACTAATACACCTATTATTTTGAAACTTCAAATAATTCACAATTATTACTGTAAATGTTTGAACTTGTCTGTGTCTTTCTGTATCTTATGATTCTCAGGCCAGAGCAGCTGGAGGCCACAAAGCGAATATTATAACAGATTACATTCTAAGGGTAAAATCATATTCATACACTCAACACATAATTATGTCACTACAATTAAGAATATAACAGATTTGATCTTCTTGATTCTTCAAGTTATCATCATTTCATTGGCATTGTATTTTCAGGTTTTGGGACTTGAGATCTGTGCAGATACTTTTGTGGGGTAAATTATCTACTCTACAAACATTTTTCTCCTGGTCTATCTTACCATATATATGTTTGTAAGTTGTAACACCTTAAAGATGATACTTAATTTAGTCTTTAATTACTTAGCATTGACTCTTGACAACAAAATTTCAACCATTATACCCGTGATATATTCTATTATTATAGCTAGTTTTCCCAACGTGATGCAAGCTATTATTAAACGTGTATATAAACAGAAAAACTCATATCTATTTAGTCTTCTAAAGATATATGCATGATTTCATTCTTGGTCTGTTTCTTCTATATATGTTGTTGCATGCTATTTTATTTTAATATATGCATATAGGACATCCTCTTTTGTAGATTCTAATATAACTCAATTCAGTCTATATCCATTTTAGTGCGAACTAAATACGAAAGCACACAATTAAAACAACAAATTGAAAAAATATAATAAACTAGTTACAACCTCAAGCAAAGAGACCATATATATATATATATATATATATATATATATATATATATATAGTTTAATTAAGGATGTGGATTTATTATTCAGTCTTACTTGCATGTAATGTGATTATGCATTCCTGCACTTATTTATTGATCACCTGAATAATTGTATACTTTGACTGCTATATGTTGGATAAAATTTAAATTTTTTTTTGGACAAGTTCCTGAAAATGATAATCCTTCTGTTTTGATATCTTTTGCCTCAAAAACACTTAATGCTGGTCAAATTATTTTAAAGTTACATGTTATTGAGCTGGATGCATAGTCAGGTCTGCATATTTTTGCCTCTCACACGTGTCTCCTATGTTTTTATTCTATGGCAACATGGGTGTTACACAAACGTGTCTTGTAGTACCAAGTTACTTGTCCTCTCCTAATTTTTCATGTAATTAGATGATATTAAAATATTTTTAGTTTGAGACTTTTATGTAATTAGATAATATTAAAATATTGAAGTTGTTTTATTTTACTTTTTAAAGAAAAACAATAATAGCTATGTAGAATAATACCATATGTAATTATGTTTGAAACTATTGACATCGAAAATTTTTTTATACAGAGTTATGTCTTATATTAAGGAATTGTGTTATAAAATATTTAGTTTTTAATGAGATGAGAATATGTAAATGAGATGAGATTAATGAATGATTTGAAATTAAAAATAAATAAATAATTATAAGGTTTGTGGAAGTTTGAAAATATCACAAAATAGTTTATTTTTGTTAAATTAAAAAATCAATTTGTGGGGGTTTTAAACTGCCACAAAAGTGATTTAATACCGTCACAAAAGTCTAATATAAAACCTCCACTAAACACACACAAAACTCCCCCATTGAATAGATTGTGGAGGTTTTTAAAAACCTCAACAGAAGACCTTGTGGCACCTCAAATTTTGGGGGGTTTTAGAACCCCCACAAACTATTTGGTGGGAGTTATAAACCTCTACAAATAAGAGAAAAAACTATCACAAATAAATAAAAATCTTGTAGTGCGTCATTCTTGTTGCTAGTTGCTATTTCTTCCTAACTAAATTATTATTTTATAAATATTTATACAAAATGTGATAAATACTGTGGGAGATTATTATACTAATTTAATCAGTATAATATTTTAATTATTTCATAAATTATATATTATATAAAATATTGGTCATTTTATACTGTATAATTATGTATTATTTCTAAATCTAAAAAAATTGAAGTTTTAACTTATATGCCATCTTGAAAGACTATACTTCATAATAACTTTTTTAACATAAAAAATTTTGATAATGATACTTTAGATATTAATGAGTTAAATGATGATTTTTAACAAATTTATAGAAATTATTTTTTGTTCCATTTTGAATTTATAACTTTGTAAATATTTAAAATACAAAATTTAAATTTCTATTTTTATTCGTTTTATTTTTTTAATATTTTATTTGAATTCAAATAGAGTTTTTCTATTAATATTTATGTTTTAAAGTTAGAATAAATGTCAATAAGTTGTGTAAATAATAAATCGAATCAATTTTATTCGATTTACTATGTATATGTTGGATAGTAGTTGTTAAAATATAATTAGGATCAATTAGGATTAATTAGCATTATTTAGCATATCTGAATATTTATTTTAGGATACTACGTCTTTATTATTTCGATTCTCTTAACACCTATAAATACCCTTTTATATTGTATCATTCTAGACAACTTGAATATACTCAATAATACACAAATTCTTTTTCCAGTTTTGTCTCTTATTTCTAACATGGTATCAAAGCCGTGGTATCCTCCTTGAGGAGGATTGGTTATTTTTCTTCGGTTGAAATTACCGTATTTTTCATACTTTTCTTCCGCGCCATTTTTTCCTTCCTTTTTGTCACTTCTTTGATGCTTTTTTCACCTTACCGACTAGCATATTCTCTCCATCTTGTGTCTTTCCGATTCGAATGATCAAACACCAATGTCATCCGCTGTTTTTCTATTCTCATGAAGAAATCATATAGTCTTTGCTCTCTCTTTCGGCAATTCTGTCCGCTTTCCTCGTGGCAGTTATGTTTGCGTTCTCTTGTGGTAGTTTCATCTGCGTTTTCTTGTGGCAGTTTCGTTTGCTTCCTTCTGGTAGTTTCATCTGCGCTTCTTTCAGACCGCGACAGTTCCATCTGCGCTTCCTTTCAGTAGTTTCGTGTGCGCTTCCTTCAGACAGTGGTAGTTCCATCTACGCTTTCTTCAGACAATTTCATCTGCACTTCCTTCAGGCAGCAGCAGTTCCATCCGCGCTTCCTTCAGACAAGCGGTAGTTCCGTCTACACTTCCTTCAGACAAGCAGCAGTTCCGTCTGCGCTTCCTTCAGACAAGTGGCAATACCATCTGTGCTTCCTTCTAGCAGTTCCATCTGCATCCGTTCTATCAGTTTATGCATTTTTTTCTTTTTATTTCGATGTTTTAAATAAGTTTCAAACTCAAGTTGTCACTTGAGTTTTAGGGGATGTTAGAATATAATTAGGATCAATTATGATTAATTAGCATTATTTAGCATATCTAAATATTTATTATAGGATATTACATCTTTATTATTTCGATTCTCTTAGTACCTATAAATACCATTCTATATTGTATCATTCTAGACAACTTGAATATACTCAATAATACACAAATCCTTTCTCCAATTTAATCTTTTGTTTCTAACCGTAGTAATCGAATCAAATTAATTTGATTTACATATTACATACTTCTCCAACAGTAAATCGAATCAATTTGATTTGATTTACATGTAAATAGCGTGATTCGAATCCAATACATAAAATGTTTAGGACAGATATGTAACAAAAATTGGTTTATAACATCCACATAATTTTAAACTTCAAACTATTTATTCATGTAAATTTTCTAAATTTTTTGTGCTTTTTATTTTTTCTATGTAAATACTCTATGTTCAACTTCACAAAATTTTGTGTTCATCAGTTTCATATATTTATGTATTTTTTGAATTTTTTAAATTTACAAGAAAAAGAAGAAAAAAATTGAAATAAAGAATAAAAAATATATAAAAACAACAAAGAAGAAGAAAACGCAACTTTAAGAAAGATTGTGTGTGTTTTGTGTTGCAAAAGTTTTTATGCTTTTTATTTTGTCTATGTAAATATTCTATGTTCAACTTTATAAATTCATGTATTTTTTAATTTTTAAAATTTTAGAGACAATTTTTGTTAACAAAGTTTTAGAAAAAATATATAGAAATTTCTTTAAGAAAAATATAGAAATTTGTGGATAAAAATACATAAATTCTGCATTTTTCTCCACTTTGATGATGAATACAAAAATCTTTTTACGACACAAAAAAACAAAAAAAATAGATTTTTGTGTTTATTAAAATATAATTCTATATTTAGTTTTGGTAGAATATATATCATGGTGAATGATTTTTTATGAAATTTTTGTATTTTTTAGCAAATATTTTCGTGTTTTATTAAGAATTTCTATATTTTTATTTTCTTCCTATAATTATTTTGTGTTCAACTTCATAAATTTATATATTTTATTGTTACTAAAATTTCTATTTTTTAATTGATAATTTTTTTGTAACAAATATTTAAAAATATTAATATTCACAGAAATTTATGTGTTTCTTATTATTAAATTTTATGTGTTTCTATTTTTTTATTTTAGGACAATTTTGTTGAAACAAATGTTCGAAAAAAAATACAGAAATTTTTTAACGAAAACATATAAATGCATAAAAGAAAACACAAAATTCTAGTTTTTTTCTATTCTCCTTCCCTTCTTCTAGTTCTATTTCTCTTATTTTTTTTGTTTTTCACTCTAAAAAATAAGAATAAGAAGAGAGAGAGAAAAGCGAAAGAGAAAAAAAAAAGAAAAAAAAGATAATAATAATAATAATAATAATAATAATAATAATAATATACACATGCCAATGAGTTATGGCTCAAATGACATAGTCTTCTCATACTCAATTAAGAGGTTGCGGGTTCGAATTTTTTATCTTTGGTAAAAAAAAAATAATAAATAAATACATAGGCATATTTTGCATGGACAATTTTTGTTAGACTAATAAGCCCTTAAATTAACTTCGGTCTTTAGTCTTTACTATTAAAGATACTAAATGTACGTTAACCTTGTAATATTAAATGTTTTTTAATAACTTTGATAAAAAAATATATAAATTAAATATTGACTTTCTAAGTTTTTAACTCATTTAATTCATTTGAAAAACAAAAAATTTTCTCTCTCAAATCTTAACCAATGTATTTTTATCTTAGGACACTCTTTAGTGAATACTACGGTATAGATTAAAAAAAAATTATTCTATTTGTGTAGAAATGCACATCAAGCTCTCAACATGATTTGATGCAAGATTGATAATAATCGTACTCTCGGTAGGTTAAAAACATGTAGTTGCAACAAGACAAGTACTGTAGCGTGTAAGTGCCCGCAGAGGTCTGTAATGTTCTTGAAGCATTAACAATAGTGAACTATTGGCTAATTTAGCAAGCTATAATTGTTGTAACATAAATAAATAAAAAAAATAAATATAAAATAAAAAATATAAATAAAAAATTCTAGTATTAATATTCACTAATATTATTATTTCAATATAGTTGAGATGATTCATATATATTTACTCTTTGTATGTTGATGAGTGTATATATAGATACTATGATGCACAAACATTGATACGGACACATGACACGACACGACACCGGACACGCTAACATGCAAACTTTAAAATCTTATAAGATACGGGACACGCATACGTATAAAATATAAAATAGTTTTTTGATTTAGTGTCGATGAGTATCGTGTCTAAAATGTCTCTGACATGCGAATACGGTAATTCAGCGAAGTGTCCGTGCTTAATAGTATAGATAGAGAATTGTTTTATGTAATATTGTATGTGTCTTGTCTCAGACCTTGCTCCCCCTATTTATACACGTACAAAGGTAATCCTTTTTAACCTTTATTAAATTCAATCTCTTTTAATAATCTGAACCTCCCACTATTGAAAAATTGAGCCACCCATATTGTAAAAAAAGTCATACATTATTAATTGGCACACATATCACAACACTCTCCTTTGAATATCTCCATTTAGGATTATGCCTCATTAAAATCTTATTAAAAAAATTCAATACAAAAAAATTTTTAGTGAAGAAAAAAGAGTACAATATCCTTTGTGATGAGGACTACCTCGTTAAAAACTTTGTCAAGAAAAATCCAATAGGGATAAAAACCCGACCAAGAAGGATTTTGGAAGTGACTTTGTAAATAAATCTGCCAGATCGATTATCGCTTGAGCGGATCTATTGGACATCAATTGTTCCTTGATTTTGAAGATCATGAGTGAAGAAAAATTTGGGAGAAATATGTTTTGTTCTATCATCTTTTATGTATCGACCCTTAAGTTGAGCAATGCATGTTGTATTATCTTCAAATAGAATAGTTGGAGCTATTTTATAATCAGTCAATCCACATGATGATGGAATATATTGGATTAAACTCTTGAAGCAAAAACATTCGCGACTTGCTTCATGTATCTCTAGTATTTCAGCATGATTAGAGGATGTTACTGCTATCGTCTATTTTGTAGAACTCCATGATATAGCTATATCACCATATGTGAATAGATATCCTTCATTTGTGTAGATCAGACAAGTATCCTGCATCTGCATAGCTAACTAATTGTGACTTGGATTTATATGGATAAAACAATCTCATATCAACTGTTTCATGAAGATATCGAGATATTTATTTGATTCCATTCCAATGTCTTCTGGTTGGAGAGGAAATATATCTTGCTAGTAAATTTACAGCAAATGATATGTCAGGTCGTATATTATTTGCAAGATACATTAGTGCTCCAATGGCACTGAAATATAATACTTTAGGACCAAGGATATCTTTATTTTCTTCTTTAAGACGAAATTGATTATTTTCTACATCCAAAGATCTTACAATCATTAGGGTACTTAATGGATGTGATTTATCCATATAAAATCTCTTCAAGATCTTTTCTGTGTATGTTGTTTGATGAATAAAGATCTCATTATTTGTATGCTCGATCTGCAGACTGAGAACAAATTTAGTCTTTCTAAAATTTTTCATTTCAAATTCTTCTTTTGGAGCTTTTATAATTGTTGGAATCTTTTAAAGAGTTTCAATGATATTTAAATCATCAACATACACAGCAATTATAATGAATCTAAATGCAGATTTCTTTCTGAAAACACATGGGCATATATCATCATTCTTGAATCCGCTTTTGGCCAGATACTTAGTAAGACAATTATACCACATTCGTCCAGATTGCTTTAGACCATATAAAGATCTTTGCACTTTGACTGAGTATAACCCCTACGAATATTTATTAAATGGTTTAGATATTTTTAGTCCTTTAGGAATTTTTATATAGATATCATGATCTAATGATCCGTAGGTATCACCACATCCATTAGATACATATGTAGCTTATGGTATGTGAATAAACTGATCAAATAACGCAATGTTATTACATTTACTACAGGGAAATATGTTTCTCCATAATCTATATCAGACTTTTGTGAAAAACCTTGTGCAATAAGTCGAGATTTGCAGCGTACAACTTCATTTTTCTATTTTGTTTTCTCACAAATACCCATCTGTGTCCAACAGGTTTTACATATTTTGGTGTATAGACTACAGGTCCAAAGACTTCACCTTTTGCAAGTGAGTCTAACTCAACCTTCATAGCTTCTTTCTATTTTCGTCAATCATTCCTTTATCGACATTCTTCAACTGTTCTTGGCTCAAGATCTTTACTTTCGTGCATTATGTGTAATGCCACATTATATACAAATATTTCGTTGACAATTGTTTCATTTCGGTTCTATTTTTCTCCAGTACAGACATAATTTATCGACATCTCATCATTTTTACAATTTTCATGATTTTTAGGTACTTGAACGTCTTCTAGCGTCAACATTATATTAGAATTTTAGATAATTGCTGGTGTCCTTTTTATGTCTTTATCTTTCTCAACAGGAGTAATATTTATCTCGGTAATATCAAATACCTCTTTTCTTTTTCAAAGATTTTTGTTTTGGAATTAATTAGTCTACCACGCTTCTAGTGTGTACTCGTTTTAGAAGCCTTTTATCCAACATCAATTTGAATTGGGACATTTTCAGCTAGTATGTATAATTTGGTTATCTTCTTTGTATCAGAAAATGCATCAAGTAATTCATTTGCTATTCTTTGTAAATGTATAATCTTTTGAACTTCTAGTTCATTAGATGCATTAACGATTATGCATTCCAATTAAGTTCTTTCTCAAGTGTCTTATTCTCTTCTTCCAATGCTGAAAACGTTGATTCATCAAAATTATAATATACAAATCGGGCTTTAAACACATTTTCTATTTGTATCTTAGGATACCTCACTATAGAGAGAGAACCATATCCCACATAAATTTTCAATTTTCTTTGGGATCCTATTTTGGTGCGAGAAGGTGAGATAATTGGAACATATATCGCACACTCAAATCTTTTCAAATGAAAAATATTTGGCTGCTGGCCAAAAGCTAATTGCAGGAGAGAGAATTGATGGTAACTTGTTGGTCTCAAATGAATAAGTATTGTGACATGTAAAATCGTATGCCTCAAACAAAAATATGGAGATTTGTTCTCATAAGTAAGGATCTAGTAATTAATTGGAGGCGTTTAATAAGTGATTCTGTTAACCCATTTTGTGTGTGAACATGAGCTACAGGATGTTCAACACTTATTCCGTTAGCCATACAATAAGAATCAAAGGCTTGGGAAGTGAAGTCACCAACATTATCAAGACGAATTGTTTTGATTAGATATTTTGAAAAATGTGATTTTTAATCGAATAATTTGAGCAAGTAATCTCGCAAACGCTAGGTTTTGAGAAGACAATAAGCACACATATGACCATCTTGAAGATGCGTCTATTAGGACCATAAAGCATCTAAAAGATCCACATGGTGGATGAATTGGTTCACATATATCTCCTTGAATTTTTTCTAGAAGTTTGGGGGTCTCAAATCTAATTTTTACTGGTGATACCCTTACAATTAACTTTCGTTGAGAACATACGACACAATAGAATTTACTAGATTGAAGAACTCTTTGATTCTTTAGTGAATGTCTATAGAAATTTTCAATAATTCTCCACATCATAGTTGCTTCAGGATGTCCCAATCAATCATGCCAAATTATAAATTTATTTGGGTTAATAAATTTCTGGTTTACAATGACATGTAATTCAATTGCACTGATTTTAGTATAATATAACCCATAAGAAAGTGAAAGTAATCTTTCTAATATAACTTTTTATTTGAATCATGAGTTTTGATATATAAGTACTCATGATTTTTCTCATTCATGGTTTTAATATGATATTCATTTCGGTGAATATCTTTAAAACTCAACAAGTTCTTTAGACACTTAGTAGACAATAATGTATTATTTATTATGAATTTTGTTCCTCTAGAAAATAAAATTATAACTCTTTCAGAGCTTTCTATCACATCGTCCGAGCCAATAATTGTATTAACACATTCTTCTTGTGGTACAAGATGAATAAAATATATATTACTTTTGAGAATGGTATGTGAACTTGCACTATCCGCAAGACAAATATCTTCATTATATGTCCTTGTCATTTTCTTCAAAGACATATAATAATAGGATCATAAAATAAGTAAAAGTGTATACGTAATAAAATTATATTCTTGAATGAAACTGTTTGTTTAAGTAGCAATATATAAAAGGATAATATCATATACTAAAAATTTTATTATTATTATTATTATTTTAAAATTTGACACATTTAATGATTTGAAATTCTTAAATATAAACAATAATATTTTATTAAACATTATTTATATACATCATACTTGAAATTCAAATACATAGGAGATAAAACTTAACAAGAATTTCTTACATTATTTATTGACATAAGTACTTAATGAACCCAAACATTATTAAATTTTTCTATAATTAATTAAATGACCAATATTTTTTTCAAGATCCTCCAAAAAATCAAATATTTCATAATAAGTGGTGTAATTTTTATCAACAATATTTGAAACAAAATTTGTCTTATTTTTTTTTGTCATCTTTTTTCAAAGATGCTTGATAAAGATCAAATAAGGGTCTTAGGGTATGACAGATACATGACAAATGGTTATTTCCACCACAATAAAAATATTTATCCTCTGTTAATTTATTTTGCCTATTATTTCTTTCTTTATCTCACTTCTGGTGAGATCTTTTCTTGTGAAAATAATTTTTCTTTCTTTCATAATTTTTTTTGCTACCAAAGCCTTGCCATTTATATTTTTTTTGGGTTATAATTTGTCCGTATTTGCTTCGGAAAATGGGACGGCACCAGCTAGACGCACTTCATGATTTCTTAAAAACAATTTATTGTTACGTTCGTCAACAAGAAGGTAAGAAATTAGCTCAGAATATTTTTTAAATTCTTTTTCTCGATACTGCTGCTGTAGGAGCACATTCGAGACACGGAAGATCGAGAAAGTTTTTTTGCAACATGTCATTATCAATTATCTTTTTTTCACATAATTTTGTTCATGAGGTAATTCGAAACATTGCTGAATTGTATTCATTTATGGATTTAAAATCCGGTAGACACAAGTGTGTCCACTCATATCGGGTTTGAGAAAATATCACTGTCTTTTGATGATTATACATTTGTTCAAGGTTCTTTCACAAATCTACAATATCCTTTAGTGAGAGATATTCATTTTTCAATCTTTCGTCAAGATGGCGAAGAAAGAAGATCATGGCTTTGAATTTTAACATCTAATATCCATGATAAGTAGTTATTTCTAAATATATTAAGAGCATTAAATTTAAGACGAGAGAGTTTTGACATAATAAAAATTTATTACATGTGTTTTCCTAAATTTTTATTAGATTCTCGTACTGATAACATATTATAAACTAAATAAATAAGAAAGAAAACTAAATATAAAATAAAAAAGTGTAAATAGAGAATTCTTGTATTAATATACACTAATATTATTATCTCAATATAATTGAGATGATTCATATATATTTACTATTTATATGTTGATGAATGTATATATAATAGAGAATTGTTTTATGTAATATTTTATGTATTGTCTCACATCTTGTTCTCTATATTTATACACATATAAAGGTAATTTTTTTAACTTTTATTAAATTTAATCTTTCTTGATAACATGAATATCTTACCATTAAAAAATTGAGTCGTTTATAGTGTAAAAAGTTCATACATTATTAAATAGGTATCCATATCACAACAATAATAACATAATTATAATGTTTTTCTGTGAATATAGTTGGTGCACTTAGGTTTATTGTTCCTTCTATATTAAAATTTCTTCCTGTTAATATTTGGTTGGATTGTAATTATATTTATAGCAATAGCCTTCGATGAAAATATTTTTTATAGAATTTTATTTTAAATTGAATAATATTAAAGGGTTAATTTTTTTTCTATTAATATCAACTAATTTTTTCAATTATTTTATTTATATTAAACTCTTAACAAATCATATCTTCTGAATTTCTTAAATAATAAAACTTTTTTTGTTAATATTAGTTAACAAAAAATTAATTCTTTATGCCTTCTCTTTAAAAAATTCAATTTTGGACATTTTTTTTTAATTTAAAACGCCACGAAAGTTTTTTTGTGGAAAACTTTAAATTGGACAAAATTTTGAAGTTGGGAATGGATCCTCTTAATTTTTTTTAACAATTAAGAGGGTAAAATCAGTAAAGCGTGATATCTCACTATTAATTTTACAAGTGAGACAAAAAAAAATGAAAGAAAAAATAATAAAAGGTTAAAAATCACACTTTATTCTCTCAAATTTTTTTAAAGATTGAGAGGATCTGTTCTCACGTAATAGTATATATGGGTGGGTGATATGCCATTACTAGAATTTAGTAAAGTTTAAATGTGATTAATCGAATTTAATAAAATTGAAACTGCCATTAATAAAATTTAATAGAGTGAAAGCATGAATAAAAATTATTTGAACATAATATAACATAAAGATATTTAAGAAGCATACAAAGTATTTGAAAAATGAATCAAGCTTTTCTAAAATAAAAAAGTTGGTAAAATTAAATGATAAAATAAAAAATTAATCACTCTTAAATTAAGATAGTAGAATATATATTTTATAGAAGTTACAAAATTAATAGTAATTAATTTTTTAATTTACTTTTTTATCAACCTTTATATTTTAAAAAATTTAATATAAATGCTTAAAGGATAAAACACTTATATAAACCAAAAGCAATCCAATATTACATGAATAATCCAAAATAAAAAACGTTACTTGAATGTCTTCGTACATATATCTATGTAAATTGAATTAACGTGTATCGAATTACATGGAGTACTATATTTAAACATAAAGCGATTCATATAATTCGAATTAGCTATTATGATACTAAATCGAATTTAGTTTATTCGATTTACTACATGTACAGATTATTGACATTTACTACCCTAAAGTTAATTAACTTTAAAACATAAATATCAACAAAGAAATATCCCCATTTAATTCAAATAAAATATCAAAAAAATCAAAACAAATAAGAATAAAAATTCAACTTTTGTGTTTTAGTTCGAATTCTAGAAAATTTATATTTTTATAAACTTATAAATTTAAAATGAAACAATAAATAATTTCTAAAAATTTATTAAAAATCATCATCATTTGACTCATTAGCATCTAAAGAATCATTACCGGGACTTTTAATGTTGAAGAAGTTAATATAAAGTATAGCCCTCTAAGGTGACATAGGAGTTTAAACTTGAATTTTTTCAAAGTTAAAAATAAAAGATAGTTATACATTATAAAATGACCAACTATATATATTTATACAAGTATGTAAATTGAAAAATAATTAAAAAACGACCAACTACATATAAAATGACCAACTATATTTATTTATTGATATATCAGTATAGTAAAGGTATCCGCATAGATAATATATAAGGTCCCAAAAAAGGTAGAGGCATTCTTAGAACTCCGACAATCCCAGATCAAACTTAAAAGATTATACTAAACCAGAAATTTTGGTAATCTATCTAAGGAATTCTAGTCCTAATCTATCTCTTCAGTTTTTGTCTCCCGCAAACCTCCCAACCTACAGGTGGAACAACCCTCAGTGTCACTTCCACCGGCATGAAAGGTCTCTCAAAAAACAAACATTGACAAAACAGACAAGAAAAACACAAGTATAAATAGCAGTTCTAGCAAATAGATCAGATAGCAGTTAATCACAGTTACGTAATTAGGCAAACCAAAATAAATACTAACTCAAACAAAACATACAAATGCACATGATGCATGTCTGTCCTACTGGCCATTAGCTCACGTGTCGGTTTTGCCAAAACCCGACACACCCGGTAGCTAACTCAGATATCGTCTATCTGACATGCATCCACACTCTTGGAATGTAGTGCCCATCACACTCATGGGACATAGTGCCCGCCACACTCTTGGAATATAGTGTCTGTCATATTTTTTGAGATAGAGTATTCCCACACTCTTGGGATATAGTGTCCGTCACACTTACGGGATATAGTGGCCGACACACTTCCCAAGATAAAGTGCACCTACACTCTTGGGATATATTACCCACCACACTCTTGGAATATAGTGTCCGCCATAATCTTGGATTATAGTGTCCAACACACTTTATAAACAGAGAGAATATGATGCATTAAAAGAGGAACAAATTATACACAACCAATATGCTCATCATAGTTATATTTAATATACTCGAGATCAAACATATTTAAGATCAAAAGCAAAATCACAAATCAATATACTTATCTAATCACAATTTCACGCCTCATTAATTCAATTATTCACTTCTCAAATCTCCTTCAATGTCAACCTAACTCCCTTGATATGTTCTCTCTCTTTCTGAGGTCTAAAAGCTCGGTATCGGACCCTAAAAAGTAGTTACAGAGGTTTGAAAAGTTAGAGAAATGCTTTAAAACTCAAAAACACAATTTTCAAAAAAATAGGAATTCTACGTACGCGAGCCCTTGGACAGAAAACAACTCCTACGTCGCGTCGCGTACACGAGTTTGTAATTAAGACAGTTCCGCATACGCATGCACATGTCTGCGTACGCACGTCTATCAGAGTTTGCAAAAAGCTGCTAAGTTCAAGAATTAGTGTTTCACACCCAACTTTGAACGCGTATAACATTTTCGTTAAAAATAATTTTTAGTTTGTTCTTCAAACATTTCAAACTTCACAGACCCAATTTTCATTCAAAATAAGTTTCACAAAATTTGGGGGTATGGAAGCCAAGTTATGGCCTACTGAAGTTGGTCAAAAATAAGTTTTTATCCAAAACACAAAACATCTAGTTTTACCGAAGGCCTCAATTCATACCCAATCAAACCACCACAATTTTTAAAACCAATGATCTCTAACCACTTTTTCATACTTCTCAATCATTCCATAAACATATTAACATCCAAATCCTTTAATTATTTAATAATTCTATGCATAATTTTCTACCAAACTCAACATATGTCACCACTAATCGTTAAATATTAACAATTCACATAATTCAACTTATCATATGGACAATTAGTATGAGTTTTCACCAATATTATATATTAACTACGAGAAACCAAAACCATACATTGACCAATTTCTCCCCAAGTTCGGAACACCTCAAAATTCTCCTTTCCTCAAGTTTCCAAGTTCTCACCAAATAAATTTTCAGCTTCCAAGACTCAAATTCAAGCATCCAACATCCACCATTTTTACTCCAATTCAGATAATTCAATCCAATTTCATGCAATATTATTATAATCAACACAAAGATTCACTAATTAACTAATTCACAAGGGTTAGTGATTTCTTACCTTAGCCATGGATGTTTGGAACAAAGCCCAATGATAATCCCATGCTAGAACACCTAAATCATCAAAAAACACCAAATTCCTCAATATTTAATGCCCAAAATTACGAAATTGAAGGGAGTGAAAAATTTAAATTTCTTACCACTTTGTTCTGATGGATTTAAATAGGATTCCAAGATGAACGCGTAGCCGCAGACAGCTCGTCAATCAGAATTACGGATTGAAAGTTATGATGGATTGAATTTTGGAAGTGATTTTTGTTAGGTTTCCTTGAGCTCTCTTCTCTCTTCAGCGTGATTTAAGTGAATGAAGGGGAAGAAGACTAAGTGTGGCTGCCTTGGACCCAAGATGGACCCAGTTCAACCTGTTTGACCTGTGGATTTAAACTTTGGGTCAAAATTTTTAAAATTAATTATTTATTAATTTTTTGGGTTTTACATATTTCCATATTGGCAGTTATGTTTTTAAAGTCAGTTTAACTTAAAAGTAGTAAATGTCAATAATCTGTACATGTAGTAAATCGAATCAAGTTGATTCGATTTACTATATATGTGTTGTGCATTATTAGATTTGATTTAGTATCACAATAGCTAATTCGATTTATATGAATTCAATTTATATTTAAATGTAATACTCCATATAATTCGATACACATTATTCGATTTATTACTAAAATGTGTAAATCGAATTTAGTAAATTCGATTTACATAGATATATACATGAAGACATTCACGTAACATTTTTTATTTTGGGTGATTTATATAATATTGTGTTATTTTTTGTTTATATAAATATTTTAGCCTGCTCTAAATTATAAAAATTTATAGTTTATAGAAGTAAGTTATGTCTAATTAAACCCAAATTGAAATAATATAATTAACAACCTCGAACCCAATATGTTGACATTATAAAAAGATTTTCGTTGTAGGTATCGTGGTTAGGGCCATGATTTGACTTTGGCTTTGAAGGGATTAAAGGTCCCACCTATAATTAAGTAAAATTTTTTATAATGTGTTATGATTGTTGTGATAAGAACGAAGGATGTGGATGTCTATTTCCAAAAGAATTACATTAAATGAGAGTTGAATGTGATATGAAGCAAACATACTACAATCAATAAAATCTTCTCTCTCTCTTATACGGACACACTCTTCTCTTTCTCTTTTCTTTATTTTATTTATTACCTCTCCTCTTCTTTATTTATTTATTTAGTTATTTTATAACATGTTATCAGCACGAAACTCTAACGAAATTTTAGGAAGACTTCAGGTAACATTTTTATTATGTCGAATCTCTTTTATCTTGAATATAATGCTTTTGATATATCTGAAAATAATTATTTATCATGGATACTAGATGTTAAAATCCATCTTGATTCAATGGATCTTGGAGATACCATTAAAGTTGAAAATAATACATCCTAGAAGGATATAGCCAAAGACATAATTTTTCTTCATCGTCATCTTGACGTATGATTGAAAAATAAATATCCCATATTAAAAGATCTTGCAGATCTGTGGAAAGACCTTGAAGAAAGGTACAATCATCAAATACTTCCTTAAGCCCGATATGATAGAAAAAACTTTCTCGACCTTCCATGCCTCGAATGTGCTCCTGCAGTAGCAATCGAGAAATAGGATATAAAAAATATTCTGAGCTAATTTCTTACTTTCTTGTTGCTGAACGCAACAATGAGTTGCTCTTAATAAATCATGAAGCGCGCCCAACTGGCGTCGCCTCATTTTCTGAAACAAATGCGGCAAATTATAACCCCAGAAGAGGTAAATGGCAAGATTTTGATAACAAGAAAAATTGTGGAAGGAAAAGAAATTATGTTCACAAGAAAGGATCTCACCAGAAGTGGGATAAAGAAAGAAACAATGGACAAAGTATATCAATTGAGGATAAATGTTTTCGTTGTGGTGGAAATGAACATTGGTCACGTACCTGTCGTACCCCAAGGCACCTAGTTGATCTTTATCAAGCATCCTTGAAAATGGATGACAAAGAAAAGAAAACAAATTTTGTTTCAAATGATGAAAATTCCACCACTCATTATGATGTATCTAATTTCTTTAAGGATTTTGAAGGAAATATTGGCTATTTGATCAATGATGGAATAGTTTGATATGTGTATGTGTTTGTTAAGTGTTCATGTGAATAATTTTACTGTGCATGTACTTCTACTCATTTTATTATTATTATCATTTGTTTTTGAAGAAAAATGGCAAGGACATATTCTGAAGATATTTGCCTTGCGGATAGTGTAAGTTCGCACATTATTCTTAAAAGTACTATCTATTTTACCCATCTTGTGTCAAAAGAAGAGTATGTTAATACTATTATTGGCTCAGACAATGTGATAGAAGGCTCCGGAGGAGATATAATTTTGTTTCCCAGAGGAACAAAATTTATAATAAATAATGCACTATTATCTACCAAGTCTCTGAGGAACTTGTTGAGTTTCAAAGATATTCACCGAAATAGATATCATATTGAAACAATGAATGAGGGAAATCATGAGTATCTATGTATCACAACTCATGATTTAAATAAAAAGGTTATATTAGAAAAGTTGCCCTCACTTTTATCTGGGTTGTATTATACCAAGATTAGTGCAATTGAATCACATGCCATTGTAAACCAGAAGTTTACTAGCCCAAATGAATTCATAACTTGGCATGATAGATTGGGTCATCCGAGAACAACCATGATGAGGAGAATTATTGAAAACTGTCATGGACATTCACTAAAAAACCAGAAGATTCTTAAATCTAGTGAATTTTGTTGTGCTGCATGTTCTCAAAAGAAGTTAATTTTAAGGCCATCACCAGTAAAGATTGGATTTGAGTCCTCTAAATTCCTAGAAAGGATTCAAGGTGATATATGTGGACCTATTCATCCACCATGTGGATCTTTTGGATATTTTATGGTCCTAATAGACGCATCTTCGAGATGGTCACATGTGTGCTTATTATCTTTTCGCAACCTGGCGTTTGCGAGATTACTAGCTCAAATTATTTGAGTAAAAGCACAATTTCCAGAAAATTTAATCAAAGCAATTCGTCTTGATAATGCTGGTGAATTTACTTTCCAAACTTTTGATGCTTATTGTATGGCTAATGAAATAAGTGTTGAACATCCAGTAGCTTATGTTCACACACAAAATGGGTTAGCAGAATCACTTATTAAGCGCCTCTAATTAATTGCTAGACCCTTGCTTATGAGAATAAATCTCCCAACCTCGGTTTGGGGGCATGCTATTTTACATGCCGCATCACTTTTTCGTTTGAGGCCAACGAGTTACCATAAATTCTCTCCTATGCAATCAACTTTTGGCCAGCAGCCAAATGTTTTCCATTTAAGAATATTTGGGTGTGCGATATATGTTTCCATTGCACCACCTAATCGCACCAAAATGGGACCCCAAAAGAAATTGGGGATATATGTTGGATATGATTCTCCCTCTATAGTGAGGTATCTTGAGATACAAACTCGAGATGTATTTAAAACCCGGTTTGCGGATTGTCATTTTGATGAATCAAAATTTCCAACATTAGGGGGAGAGAATAAGCTTCCTGAAAAGGAACTTAATTGGAATGCATCATCGTTGATGCATTTAGATCCTCGATCAGGGCAATCTGAACTAGAAGTTCAAAAGATTATACATTTGCAAAGAATAGCAAATGAATTGCCTGATGCATTTTCTGATACAAAGAGGATAACTAAGTCTTATATACCAGCGGAAAATGCCCCAATTTGAATTGATGTCCCAGTAGGACAAGTAGCCACTGAAGCAAATTCATGCCAGAAGTGTGGCAGGCCTGTCGGTTCCAAAGACAAAAATTCTCGAAAAAGAAAAGAGGTGAATATTGTTCCTGTTGAAAAAGACATAATAGAGACACCTGCAATTGTCCAAAATTCTGATATAGTTTTAACGCCAGAAGACGTTCAGGTATCTGAAAATTGTGAAAATAACGAGATCTCAATAAATTATGTCTTTACAGGAGAGAAATGAAACCGAAATAAGACAATTGTTAATGAAATATTTGCATATAATGTGACATTAAATATCATGCATGAAAGTAAGGATCTTGAGCCAAGATTAGTCGAAGAATGTCGACAAATGAATGATTGGCCAAAATAGAAAGAAGCCATGAAGGTTGAATTAGACTCACTTGCAAAACGTGAAGTCTTTGGACCTGTAGTCCGTACACCTGAAGATGTAAAACCTGTTGGATACCGATGGGTATTTGTGAGAAAACGAAATGAGAAAAATGAAGTTGTGCGCTACAAAGTCCGACTTGTGGCACAAGGTTTTTCACAGAGACCCCGGTATAGATTATGAAGAAACTTATTCCCCTGTAGTGGATGCGATAACATTGCGTTATTTGGTCAGTTTATTTGCATATCATAAACTGCATATACATTTAATGGATGTGGTAACAACCTATTTGTACGGCTCATTAGACCGGGATATCTATATGAAAGTCACTGAAGGACTAAAGATATATAAACCATCCAATGAATATTCGCAAGGGTTATACTCAGTCAAATTGCAAAGATCTTTATATGGTCTAAAGCAATTTGGACGAATGTGGTATAATCGTCTTACTGAGTATCTGGCCAAAAACGGATTTAAGAATGATGATATCTGCCCATGTGTTTTCATAAAGAAAACTACATCTGGATTCATTATAATTGCTGTGTATGTTGATGATTTAAATATCATTGGAACTCCTGAAGAGATTCCAACAATTATAAAAACTGTAAAAGAAGAGTTTGAGATGAAAGATCTTGGAAGAACTAAATTTTGTCTCGACCTGCAAATCGAGCATACAAAAAATGGAATCTTTGTTCATCAAACAACATACACAGAAAAGATATTGAAAAGATTTTATATGGATAAGTCACATCCCTTGAGTACTCCAATGATCGTAAAATCTTTGGATATGGAAAAGGATCAATTCTGTCCTAAAGAAGAAAATGAATATATCCTTAGTCCTGAAGTGCCATATCTTAGTGCCATTGGAGCGCTAATGTATCTTGCTAATAATACACGACCTGATATATCATTTGCAGTGAATTTACTAGCAAGATATAGTTCCTCTCCAACCAGAAGATATTGGAGTGGAATCAAGCAAATCTTTTGATATCTTCATGGAACGGTTGATATGGGATTGTTTTATCCCTATGGATCCAAGTCACAACTAGTTGGCTATGCAGATGCTGGCTACTTGTCTGATCCACATAAAGGAAGATCTCAAACAGAATACCTGTTTACATATGGTGGAACAGCTATATCATGGAGGTCCACGAAACAGACGATTGCTGCAACATCCTCTAATCATGCTGAAATACTAGCGATACATGAAGCTAGTCGCGAGTGTTTTTGGTTGAGGAGTGTGATCCAATATATTCTGTCATCATGTGGACTGATTGATCAGAAGATAGCTCCAACTGTCCTGTTTGAAGATAATATAGCATATATTGCTCAACTTAAAGGTGGATACATCAAAGGTAATAGAACAAAGCACATTTCTCCCAAATTCTTCTTCACTAATGATCTTCAAAATCAAGGGACAATTGATATCCAACAGATCCGCTCAAGTGACAATTTGGCAGATTTATTCACAAAGTCACTCCCAAAATCCTCATTTGAAAGATTGGTGCATGAGATTGGGATGCGCCGATTTCGAGATATTAAATGATGTTGTCAAGAGGGAGAGACTGTACTCTTTTTTTCTTGGTCAGGTTTTTTTCATTGGGTTTTTCTTGATAAGATTTTTAATGAGGCAGTCTCCATCACAAAGGATTTTGTACTCTTTTTCATTCACTAAAGTTTTTTTTCCATTGGGTTTTCTTTGGTAAGGTTTTAACGAGGCATAATCCTAAATGATCATCTAAGAGGGAGTGTTGTGATAAGAACGAAGGATGTGGATGCCCATTTCCAAAAGAATTACATTAAATGAGAGTTAAAAATATTACCTCCTCTATGCATATAAATAGGAGTGTGATACGAAGCAAACATATTACAATTAATAAAATATTCTCTCTCTTATAGAGATACACTCTTCTCTTTTTCTTTTCTTTATTTTATTTGTTACCTCTCCTCTTCTTTATTTATTTATTTAGTTATTTTATAACAATGATATACTTTTCAATAATCATGTTTAAGATTTTGTCTAATAACATGTTGGACTTGTTGATTAAAGAACTTTTTCATCTAACTATTCATAAATCATTAAATAAGAACTATTTTTTTTTTGTGTTGGCCACTAATTGGTAAGCAGCGAATTATTATTATTATTATTAATTAATTAATTAATTAATTAATTAATTCTATTTAATATTTTTTGATATTGTATATTACTGAGTCTCATTTTTTAAATATTTTTCCACACAGCAATATTTAATTACTAAAAACATAAAAAATAATGATGGAAAAAAACACGGATAAACTGATAATGATAGTGATTAATTACTATAATGGGTTAACAATATGCTCGATTAAAGTTAGGGACTACCAAAATTAAACCCTAAACTTGGAGGGTATTATACTAGGAGCTTGACATGTGATTTTCACATATGTAAAAGAATCTTTAAACCTATATCGTAGTATTTGCCCTTTAAATAATATTTTTTTAATACATTGATGGAATAGAAGTCTTTTAGTTTTAGGTGGCATTGATCGAGTATAAAACAAATTTGCCGATAGTGACAGTAAAGTTAATGAAGATTGCTCTTTTTATGATAAAAAAGTATTATGTAAAATGCACACTTCCCTTGCAAATTTTAGTTACAATTTTCGCTATTCACCAAAGAAATTTTCTTTATGTATCATGGATTAAATTTCTTCCCTAATATTAATGTTTTCCTAAGTCTAAAAAACATTGAAACACCTCTGTCTGCAAAACTATCACGGAACTTTCTTGGGAAGGGAAATTATCACACTCGATGTCTAAACTTCTGAAAAACTCAATGTAATCAGACAATCAGTTGCTTAGAGAAGCAACATGAAATCTTCTCTCAGTCCCAGCAACCATTATGGTAAACAAAGTGATATTGTGAGGCATAAACACCGGTCTACTTGGCCTTGGGCAAGGAATATTGAAACTGTTGGCTACTTGGAAGGCTTTTCAGAGGATGTAGAACCCTTTTCAACCACTTTGGTAGAAGTAGCAGATTCTTCAGCTTCAACAAGCTTTCTTAGTTTCTCTTGAAGATTCCTTACTCTGTCCTCGGTTTTGCGAAGCTTTCTCCATCTATATGCAGCCCATAGACCAAAGCCACCATATACAACAATATAGGAAGCCCATACGTAAGGGTAGGTTTCTGCGTGCTCTTTGATTTTGAGATACTGTTTCTCCAATGAATCTATCAAGTTCACAGTAGAAGTGGCACTTGCTACTTGATCCTCAGAATTCTGGATCGGTGTGGCGGAACTTGTTGTTTCTGGCTGATTTGCCATGCCCTCTGCCGGAAATATTCCAGTTACCAATAATCAAATAGTTGCATAACAAATAACCCTTTTACAATGGAGCCCTATAAAATAACATACAAAAATAAACATACAAAAGGAGAAAAGATTTATTGTGCTGCTAATCAAGAATCAACAGTCTTCTAAAAGAGAAACTGTAGTGACTAATGAGTTAGGTATTGTAACACTTACTAAGGAATTTGTAAAATGCCTTAGGACTCTCTTCTCCCTGATTACATTCTTCTCTTCTATCTGATTTATCTCTTTTCTCTACCAAATTTCCTCACTATGATTTTACCTTCACTGTGATTCTCTAATCCTACTACTCCTAAAACCAATCTCATTACAGAAACATATTTTCCTTTCTTCAACATATCAAATTATCAATGACAATGATGTAACTTAGAAACAAAGTTACAAAACAATAATAGCTATAAAACCAAGCAAAAAACAACTGAACTGAACTCACAATTAGCAAATTTCTTAATGAGTACAAACTGAAACTTAACCAGATGCATTATCATAATATGGTTGCCACAAGCTAAACTGAACTCACAATTAGAAATTTTTTTTTTTTTCAAATTTGAAACTTCTCAATCATAAAACCAAGGCAATCAACCATTTAAACATTAAAACTTTTAAGACCAAACCAACATTAACACAAAAGAACATAATGTCATTAGCCCAAACAGAATTTTCCCAAAGTACAAAAGACATGACAAGTTGACAACAAAATAACTAACCACATTTTAATCCTAAAACATTGTCAATCAAAATTAGAAAGTAGTGAGAAGAACTGAAGAATGTAAGGCAAGTACCAAGCACTAAAACAGATGCCATATGCAACTGCAAGGTACTTGCCTATGGATAAGTACCACTAACACAAAGGGTTGTTTCTGGGCAAGTAGTTAGAAAAATGTGGCATTTTGATAATAAGTTTTGAAAAAGGTGGTACATTAGGGCAAGGAGTTCCCACCACCCGAATTTATCCCCCTCTCTTCTGTTCTGCTGTTGCTTCCCGTAAACTTAATCTTTATAGGTTCGGGGATCACTGAAAAATAAAAAAGTATATTGGAAAAATTCACAGCCCACCTTAAAACTCAAAGCTCAAAATCTGTAATGGAACCGGTAAAAGAAAAATTTAGAAGCTGTAACGCTCATTTTATCAAACACCTCATGTGCAACACCCATCTTTAGCTTCTTCACCTAGTTTTTTTGGCAATGATCGACTAGCAATGCAACATCAACAAAAAATAGCCACACGTTTATATACAGCCTCCAAATTCGAAGCCTTTTACAATAACAAAATTTTAGCACCACCATATTAAAGCACAACAGATTTAATAAAATTTATGCAGATTTGTTTATTGATCAGAACAAAAAAGGAAGAAAGCGCTAAAGTGAGTTAAGAAGCTTCGTCAAATACCTCGAATTGCAAAGCTTGAATAAATCAGAAGCGGTTAGAGATGGAAAGAGGTTGGAAAATTGGAGTATTAATATCACTCTGAGAAGTTAGAATAGCACACGGTAGTTGCACTTCGGGTGGCGGCGAGACACCATGGTAGGTAGTGAAGTTGAAGGGGCTGTAGTGTTCAGAACTGAGGTGCTGATCCTGGCAGCACTTTTAAGCCTACGAATGGGATATACAGAAGGTGACGGACGGAGACGCAGGTGAAACAATAATTTGGGGTTAGGAAATTTTTTCGGTTTTGGGGGGGGTTCTGAAAACCGGACCGGTCATTGAACTGCTCAAATCACTAGTTTACTGGTTCAATCGGAATAACCATTTTATAATAAAATAATAAATAAAATACAAAAAAACACATTAGAATATAATTATAGTCTAATATAAATTTTAAAATGTCATTCAAATTTAAAGCACTGTATAAAATATCATCAACCAAAATCTTAACTTCTCCAATTATAAGTTTAAAACAAGGCCTATTATTACTTTAGCTAAGAACACTCTAGATCGAACCAAAAATAAAGTGTTAACTTCTTCGATTATAAGTTTAAGAGCTTTGTGACACAATAAGAGTATTAAGCACCAACTTATGACAATATGTACTATCAAAGGATACATATGCTCATGTTATGTGTGTTTTTTGCCACTTTATTTGGCTAATCAAGTTTAGTTTTAAAGTATGAAATTACAAAGATTCTAGATGGTGATTTCTTAACCAATAAAGAAAAATTAATAATATTCAAACTTTACACAGTTACTTTCAAGTTTCAAGTTGACATAATAGTGATTAATCACATATCATTTCAGTGTTTTTCTGTATTCAATGGTATTAATACAGACGGAAATGATAATAACCTGGTTTCTGATAGCTAAAACAGTAAAACAGTTGCTAAAATATCATTAAGACGATAATTATTCGGGTTCATTTCAGTAGACAATTTGTTATATTTTGTGATTAAATTACAAGTATTTCTTTATGAGGCATTTGCTTTGTTTTTTGATTTATAAGTAGTTCATAGAGACTCAACCTGACAAAACAGGGACAATCCATTACACAGTACATACAATAACTAAAACATCAACACATATCAAGAACCTGCCATAAACAAAAGATTAACACAAAAATTAACATGCTTTAACAAAGATTAACAAAGTTTTCAACCCAATTTTAACAATTTCAACATAATGATTAACAACAGAAAAAAAAAAACACTGAATGAGGCAATGTAATGAGCACAAAATTTTTCATGATGAAATTTTAACAAAATTTAACAACAGAAAAGAAAGTAAGAACAAGGTAGTAACAATTTATCAGCATCAATTTATCATCGATATAAAAGCGTTAACCAACCTAGAACAAGCAAGAACAAGCTAGTAAGCCAGTAACAGTTAAAATTTATCAAGAAGCAGTGAGCAAAATCAATCAACCAAGCCAATCAACCCAGAAAAATCTCCGAGCACTGACTGAACATCCGAGGCATTACCTTCTGCGAGGGCAATGACCAGAGATTTGCAGGAGAGCCACGGACGATGGGAAGCTGGCGACGAACACTGGCGAGCTGGAGACAGACGACGGGGAGCTGACCACGAACACTGGCGAGCTGGCGATGAACACGACGGACGGAAGACGGCGGAGCAGAACCTGGAGACGCTGGCGTTGGGCGAACGGGAGGGCCTTCAAGCACGACGAACCAGGAGGAACGGCGAACGACCACGATGAACCAGGCGGCGATGGAGAGACCAACGGCAGTGTGATGAAGGCTAGGGTTTTCAAGGAAGAACGGGAAGAGCTTTGTCACCTCTGCCGCTCTGCAGGGAACTTGAAAGGGGAGAGAGACTCGTTCAGTGGTTTCTCAATTCAGAATCCTTTGGTCAGTTTCGTTAAATTTTTTTTTTTTTTTGCTTAAACAATAAATAGCTATATTAAGAGTAGTTTATAAATAAGTTATTTTGTATTTAAATTTTTAATTTTAAAAATATTTATTTTATAGAAATATGATAAAAAGTAATAATATTACGAGAGAAGTCATTTTTTATTTCGGGCCTGCTACACATACAAGTAAAGAGGCCCTACAACTTTTACAAGTTTTCAGCCCACATATCATTCACGCGCGCACTCATCTCAGTTTGAATGGAGCGTAAATTGCACGCGCCCCACTCAAACGGTTTCTCTTCGCAAATAGCGCTCCTTAATGGCGAACTCTTCCACTTCTCCAAATCCTTCAAAGAAAACACAAACCGTCGATTTTCGAGCAACATTGCAAACTGCAGAGATAGAATTCGTCGCGAAGATCAGAACTCTCCATCAACACAAGATAGAACTCTCCATCAATAATCTCCAGAAAAACGAAGATATATTACTCAAGGTACGTTACTATTTTACTCATTTTGTATATTTTCACATTTCGAAATCGAAGAACTAGGTTTTACTGTTCTTCTACGTTTTTCTAGGTTTTACTCTTCTTCTTGTTCTAGGTCTCATTTTACAGTTTTTAAAGTTCTACTTGTTTTAGGTTTTACTGTTATTCTTGGTTCTAGGTTATATTGTTCTTCTTAGTTGTTCTAGGTGTTACTGTTCTTGTTGTTCTAGTTCTTCTCGTAACTGATTTTTGGGAGTATATTGCGTAATTTGGTGGGTGTATATGGAATAATTTGTTGGGTGTATATTTCTGAACTGATATACTGTAATATAGTAAACAGTTGCAACTGTTCTCTGTTCTAATATTTGCTTGTCCATGGGTGTATATTGCTTGACCTTGTAATGTTGCTTGACCTTGTATATTAATGCATGTTTGAGTGATATCTGACTGATATCTATGGGTGTATCTGACTCATATTTGTGGGTGTATCTGACTGATATCTATGGATGTATCTTACTGATATCTATGGGTGTATTTTTCATTTCAGAAAAAATGGCAGGCAGAAACCAAGCTGAAAAAAATGTAAGAACAAATATATGTCTTAGATGAAATCAGTTTTGTATAATAGAAATATATCTTACTATAATTTTGCTTTGTTTACAGCAAACCAAAGACTTTAAGTGTGCAACCCATTTGTTAAATGAGAAATTCAGAAACATGAGCGAGGAGAAGAAAACAATTGTTAGGAATTTGGGATTTGGTGGCCTGATGCACATTCCGCCATTGATTAATGCAAACGAATACACAACTTACACCCAAGTGTTAGATAGATTCTAAGGATATTGACACTGATTAATGTAACTATTATATAATTGATGTAACTGATTAATGTAACAAATTGAACACATGCTGTAAAAATTTGCCAATTATGAGTAAAATTTTCTCTGCTGTATTCAAAATGTCTGAATTACATGTACAATAATATGAAGGAAAACATCAAACCAAATATACACCCATGACCTGACATTTTTTACACCCAAAAAGAGTTGAATATACACCCAAAATTCTATCCCCATGATGCTTTATCCCTAAAACCCTGAACCCTAAACCCTAAACTATAAACCCTAAACTCTAAACCCTAGACACTAAAACCTAAACCCTGAACCCTAAAAACCTAAACCCTAAAAACATAAACCCTAAACCCCAAACCATAAACCCTAATCGCTAAACCCTAAACCCTAAACCCTAAACCCTAAAATTCTAAACCAAATGTCTGAATTACAGGTACTATAATATGAAGAAAAACATCAAACCAAATATACACCCATGACCTGAAATTATTTACACCAAAAGAAAGTTGAATATACACCCAAAAATCTATCCCCCTGATGCTTTATCCCTAAAACCCTGAACCCTAAATCCAAAACCCTAGACACTAAAACCTAAACCCTAAACCCTAAACACTAAAAACCTAAACCCTAAATCCTAAACACTAAAAACCTAAACCCTTAACCCTAAAACCTTAAACCCTAAACCCTAAACCCTTAAACCCTAAACATTAAACCTTAAACCCTAAACGCTAAACCCTAAACCCTAAACCAAATGTCTGAATTACAGGTACTATAATATGAAGGAAAACATCAAAACAAATATACACCCATGACGTGACATTTTTTACACCGAAAGAAAGTTGAATATACACCAAAAAGTCTATCCCACTGATGCTTTATCCCTAAAACCTTGAACCCTAAACCATAAACCTAGACACTAAAACCTAAACCCTAAACCCTAAAAACCTAAACCCTAAACCCTAAACCCTAAAAACCTAAACCCTAAACCCTAAACCCTAAAAACTAAACCCTAAACACTAAACCCTAAAACCTAAACACTAAACCTTAAAACCCTAAACCTTTACACCCTAAAACCATAAACCCTAAACCCTTAAACCCTTAAACCATAATAAAAAAAAACAAACAATATTTTATAACATAAACAGCATATTGTGAAATATATATATATATATATATATATATATATATATGTATATATATATGTAAAATGTGAAACACAAGAAAATTCACAAAAATACACCTAAAACAACAGTGCTTTTACACCCACATTCTGTAACTATACACCCAAAGAGTTATCCGCTGCTGCTGGTACCCTGAACTGATAATTCATAACACGTCCTTGAGCATCTCTACTTAATTTTCTGTGCTGTTTGAGCATCTATGCTTTACTTAGATAGCAAGGGTGTGAATGATCCAGCACAACCTTTGAAATGATCCAAGCACCAACATCCTTCAATGTGTGTATATAAATTCTTGCAGGACAGTTTAAACCGGCTGTCGGATTCGTCTTCTCGGTCGGAGATATTTTAGATTTTCATTTTCCCTCTCTGCTACATGTAATCAATTGATTCTTAATCTTGTTTTCCTTCCTATTTGTACTCCGAACTCTTGTAGAAAAACCTGAAGCCTTGGCGTAGTTCCTGTAAAATTTTTCAGCATCTTCAAGGGTGGTAAAGGTCATTCCAACCTTGGGAACAAACTGGTCATCAACAACAGAGAGAGGCTGCAGAATACACCATGTCAAAAACTAAAAATACACCTAATCATGTATGATATATACACCCGAACGACAATAACTCAACTAAAATAACAAAAAAAGCTATAAACTGTAAATACACCCACACTTCCCCCTAAAATACACCCAAAAAATTCTGATCTACACCCGAGCATCTGCTATAAATTGCAGATAATTAATCAAAACTAATACATTAGATTCAATACACAGATTTATGTTCACGCGTTAATTTCACAGTCAATGTTCACGAATTAGTCAGCTACACAATGCTATACAAATAACTGCAAAAAAATTCAGAGTAATCGTATGTAAATCAAACCTCAGGAACTTCATTAGATTCAAATTCATAATCCATTTCGCCCTGATTCAGCTGACAATCTGAGGTTGAATCATCCATTATCTTCAAAACGAGTTCAAATTTTGATTTCAGAAACCAGAAAATCGAAAAGAAAACGAAGCTGGAGTTACAGAGAGAGGAACTCACGTCAATGACGAAGAACAAACCAGTGAGAAAGTAGGGAAAAAGAACGATCGAAAAAACAGGGGAAGACGTGCGAGAAGAAGAACGAAGAAATTTGGAAAGAAGGAGAACGAAGAACGAAACGCGTGATCTGTTATATAGCGCGTGTAAGGGATGTAAAACTAGGAGCGCGTTTTGGGGGGTTAGTGGTTAATTGACTTGTAATGCTTACAAGCCCTAATCGCTTGTATGTAGAGCTTTTCCGTTTTTATTTTAATTTCTCTATAAGCTCCTAAATAGTTTCTTAAAAAACTGCAATTTAGTTTAAAAATTATACCAGACATTAATACCACTACTTTTCATAATCAAAAACTCAAAAAAGTTATTTTTGACAATTCCCAAACGGATCCTTTTTTTAGATTTTTTTAATATCAAACGATGTCGTTCAGAGTAGATCGGGCGAATCCTGGTTCGATTCGACCGGCCGATTCTTCGCTAATTTAGCAATTTTAAAATGGTAACCCGTAATTTTATTAGTTTTCGATCGGATCGGTTCAACTAGCTAATCCGATTCAATTTTTAAAACCATGAAAAAAAGTGACAACTTAGTCTCTTAGTAAACTTTTTTAGCAAATTTGTCTTTGAGTAATGAAAAATATCAGAATCTTCATTTATGTTTATTTCTCTGACATGTAAGTCTTCTGGTAGACGAAATTGTGATCACATCAACGTAGTATTCTTTGTTGTTGTATGGAATCATTATTGTGGCTCTTGGCTATGTGTGGACACAACTCCGTTCAACTTAACCAGCAAGTGTACTGGGTCATCCAAGTAATACCTTACGTGAGTAAGGGTCGATCCCACAGAGATTGTTGGTATGAAGCAAGCTATGGTTACCTTGTAAATCTCAGTTAGGCAGATTAAATAGTTTTGGGTGTCGAAAATTAATAATTAAAAAGAAAATAAAAGGGATAGAAATACTTATGTAAATCAATAGTGGGAATTTCAGATAAGCGTATGGAGATGCTGTGCTCCTCTCGTATCTCTATTTTCTTATTACATTCATCCAATCCTTCCTACTCCTTTCCATGGCAAGCTGTATGTAGTGCATCACCGTTGTCAATGGCTATATCTCATCCTCTCAGTGAAAACGTTCCTATGCTCTGTCACAGCACGGCTAATCATCTGTCGGTTCTCAATCAGGTTGGAATAGAATCCCTTGATTCTTTTGCGCTTGTCATCACGCCCAGCCTTCAGGAGTTTGAAGCTCGTCACAGTCATTCAATCCCAGAATCCTACTCGGAATACCATAGACAAGGTTTAGACTTTCCGGATCCTCATGAATGCCGCTATCTATCTAGCTTATACCACGAAGATTCTGTTGGGGAATCTTAGAGATATGCGCCCGGCCTAAAGTAGAACGGAAGTGGTTGTCAGTCACATACGTTCATAGGTGAGAATGATGATGAGTGTCATGGATCATCACATTCATCAAAGTTAAGTATAACATATATCTTGGAATAAGGATAGAAGAGAATTGAATAGAAAGTAATAATAATTGTATTGAAACTTGAGGTACAGCAGAGCTCCACACCCTTAATCTATGGTGTGTAGAAACTCCACTATTGAAAACACATAAGTAAAAGGTTCAGGCATGGCCGAATGGCCAGCCCTCTCCATGATCAAAAGACCGAATGATCAAAGACTACAAAGTCAAAAGATTAAACTGTCAAAAGATGTCTAATACAATAGTAACTTATCCTATTTATACTAGACTAGCTACTAGGGTTTACATGAGTAAGTAATTGATGCATAAATCCACTTCCGGGGCCCACTTGGTGTATGCTTGGGCTGAGCTTGATCTCTCCACGAGCTGAGGCTTTTCTTGGAGTTGAACTCCAAGTTATAACGTGTTTTGGGCGTTCAACTCCGAATCATGACGTTTTTCTGGCGTTTAACTCCAGACAGCAGCATGTACTTGGTGTTCAACGCCAAGTTACGTCATCAATTTCCGAATAAAGTATGGATAATTATATATTTCTGGAAAGCTCTGGATGTCTACTTTCCAACGCCATTGAGAGCGCGCCAATTGGAGTTCTGTAGCTCTAAAAAATCCATTTCGAGTGCAGAGAGGTCAGATTCCAACAGCATCAGCAGTCCTTTTGTTAGCCTTCTTCAGAGTTTTGCTCAAGTCCCTCAATTTCAGCCAGAAATTACCTGAAATCACAGAAAAATACACAAACTCATAGTAAAGTCCAGAAATGTGAATTTAACATAAAAACTAATGAAAACATCCCTAAAAGTAGCTTGAACTTACTAAAAACTACCTAAAAACAATGCCAAAAAGCGTATAAATTATCCGCTCATCACAACACCAAACTTAAATTGTTGCTTGTCCCCAAGCAACTGAAAATCAAATAGGATAAAAAGAAGAGAATATACTATAAATTCCAAAATATCAATGAATATTAATTATAATTAGATGAGCGGGACTTGTAGCTTTTTGCTTCTGAACAGTTTTGGCATCTCACTTTTTCCTTTGAAGTTTAGAATGATTGGCTTCTCTAGGAACTTAGAATTTTGGATAGTGTTATTGACTTTCCTAGTTAGGCATGTTGATTCTTGAACACAGCTACTTTTATGAGTCTTGGCCGTGGCCCTAAGCATTTTGTTTTCCAGTATTACCACCGGATACATAAATGCCACAGACACATGACTGGGTGAACCTTTTCAGATTGTGACTCATCTTTGCTAGAGTCCCCAGTTAGAGGTGTCCAGAGCTCTTAAGCACACTCTTGCTTTGGATCACGACTTTAACCACTCAGTCTCAAGCTTTTTACTTGGACCTTCATGACACAAGCACATGGTTAGGGACAGCTTGATTTAGCCGCTTAGATCTGGATTTTATTTCCTTGGGCCCTCCTATCCATTGATGCTCAAAGCCTTGGATCCTTTTTTACCCTTGCCTTTTGGTTTTAAGGGCTATTGGCTTTTTCTGCTTGCTTTTCTTTTTCTTTCTTATTTTTTTCGCCAATTTTTTTCGCAAGCTTTTTGCTTTTTCACTGCTTTTTCTTGCTTCAAGAATCAATTTCATGATTTTTCAGATCATCAATAACATTTCTCCTTGTTCATCATTCTTTCAAGAGCCAACAATTTTAACATTCATAAACAACAAGATCAAAAATATGCACTGTTCAAGCATTCATTCAGAAAACAAAAAGTATTGTCACCACATCAATATAATTAAATTAAATTCAAGGATAAATTCGAAATTCATGTATTTCTTGTTCTTTTGAATTAAAACATTTTTCATTTAAGAGAGGTGAAGGATTAATGGAATTTATTCATAGCTTTAAGACATGGTTACTACATACTAATGATCATGAAGTAGAGACACAAAACATAGATAAACACAACAATCAAAACCCGAAAAACAGAAAGAAATAAAAACAAGGAATGAATCCACCTTCAATGGCGTCTTCTTCTTGAAGGACCAACAATGTCCTTAAGCTCTTCTATGTCCCTTCCTTGCCTTTGTTGCTCCTCCCTCATTGCTCTTTGATCTTCTCTTATTTCTTGGAGAATGATGGAGTGCTCATGATGTTCCACCCTTAATTGTTCCACATTGTCGCTCAAATCTTCTAAGGAGGTGTTAAGTTGCTCCCAATAGTTGTTAGGAGGAAAGTGCATCCCTTGAGGCATCTCAGGGATTTCTTGATGATGAGCTTCCTCATGCATCTCTTGAGAACCGTGAAGGATCTCTCTTGCTTGCTCCATCCTCTTCTTGGTGATGGGCTTATCTTCTTCAATGGAGATGTCTCCTTCTATGATAACTCCAGCTGAGTAACATAGATGGCAAATAAGGTGAGGAAAAGCTAGCCGTGCCATGGTGGAGGATTTGTCGGCTATTTTGTAGATTTCATTGGAGATAACCTCATGAACTTCTACTTCCTCTCCAATCATGATGCTATGAATCATGATGGCCCAATCCACAGTAACTTCAGATCGGTTGCTAGTAGGAATGATGGAGCGTTGAATGAACTCCAACCATCCTCTAGCCACAGGCTTGAGGTCCAGTCTTCTTAATTGAACTGGCTTGCCTTTGGAGTCTATTCTCCATTGAGCTCCTTCCACACATATGTCCATTAGGACTTGGTCCAACCTTTGATTAAAGTTGACCCTTCTAGTGTAGGGGCGTTCATCTTCTTGCATCATGGGCAAGTGAAACGCCAACCTCACATTTTCCGGACTAAAATCTAAGTATTTCCCCCGAACCATTGTGAGATAATTCTTTGGATTCGGGTTCATACTTTGATCATGGTTCCTAGTGATCCATGCATTGGCATAGAACTTTTGAACCATTAAGATTCCGACTTGTTGCATGGGGTTGGTTAAGACTTCCCAACCTCTTCTTCGGATTTCATGTCGGATCTCCGGATACTCATTTTTCTTGAGCTTGAAAGGGACCTCAAGGATCACCTTCTTCTTTGCCACAACATCATAGAAGTGGTCTTGATGGCTTTTGGAGATGAATCTTTCCATCTCCCATGACTCGGAGGTGGAAGCTTTTGTCTTCTCTTTTCTTTTTCTAGAGGATTCTCCGGCCTTAGGTGCCATTGATGGTAGTGGAAAACAAAAAAGATTGTGCTTTGACCATACACCAAACTTAAAATATTGCTCGTCCTCGAGCAATAGAAGAAAGAAGAGAAAAAGAAGAAGAAGAAGAAGAAGAAGAAAATATGGTAGAGGGGAAGAGATGTAGGTTTGGCCTAGGTGAAGAAGAAGGGGTTGTGTTGTGTGAAAATGAAGTAGAATGGAAGGGTATATATAGGGGGAGGGGGTAGTATTTGTTCGGCCATTTAGGGTGGGAATGGGTGGGAAAATGGTTTTGAATTTTGGAAGGTAGGTGGGGTTTATGGGGAAGAGTGGATGGATTTGAGTGGTGAAGGGGGTGATTGGGAAGAGGAATTGAGGTGATTGGTGAAGGGTTTTGGGAGGTGTGACATGGGGAAGAGTGAAATAGGATTAGGAGGTAAGGTGGAAATATAGTAGGTGGGGATCCTGTGGGGTCCATAGATCCTGAGGTGATCCTATGGGGTCCACAGATCCTGAGGTGTCAAGGAATTCCATTCCTGCACCAAATAGGCATGTAAAATGCCTTTTCACACCATTCTGGCGTTTAAACGCCCATTGGTGCACGTTTTGGGCATTCAACGCCCATGTAAAGCATGTTTCTGGCGTTGAACGCCAGTTTCATGCTTGTTACTGGCGTTCAGCGCCAGCTTTTCTTCTCTAGGCACATTCCTGGCATTCAGCGCCAGAATGTTGCTTGTTTCTGGCGTTCAGCGCCAAAATGATGCTCTGTTCTGGCATTGAACGCCGGCCAGATGCATCTTACTGGCGTTGAACGCCAGCCTGTGCTTCCTCCAGGGTGTGATTTTTTTCTTCTGCTGTTTTTGATTCTGTTCTTAATTTTTATGATTTTTTCGTGAATCCTCATGATCATGTACCTAATAAAACACAAAATAACAATAAAATAAAATAAAATAAAAATTAGATAAATAAAATTGGGTTGCCTCCCAACAAGCGCTTCTTTAATGTCAATAGCTTGACAGTGGCTCTCATGGAGCCACAAGGTGATCAGGTCAATGTTGTATAGTCCCAACACCAAACTTAGAGTTTGGATATGGGATCTTAACACCAAACTTAGAGTTTGGTTGTGGCCTCACAACACCAAACTTAGAGTTTTACTGTTGATGAGCGGATAATTTATACGCTTTTTGGCATTGTTTTTAGGTAGTTTTTAGTAAGTTTAAGCTACTTTTAGGGATGTTTTCATTAGTTTTTATGTTAAATTCATATTTCTGGACTTTACTATGTGTTTGTGTGTTTTTCTGTGATTTCAGGTAATTTCTGGCTGAAATTGAGGGACTTGAGCAAAACTCTGAAAAAGGCTGACAAAAGGACTGCTGATGCTGTTGGAATCTGACCTCCCTGCACTCGAAATGGATTTTCTATAGCTACAGAACTCCAATTGGCGCGCTCTCAACGGCGTTGGAAAGTAGACATCCAGAGCTTTCCAGCAATATATAATAGTCCATACTTTATTCGGAGATTGACGACGTAACTTGGCGTTGAACGCCAAGTACATGCTGCTGTCTGGAGTTAAACGCCAGAAAAACGTCATGATCCGGAGTTGAACGCCCAAAACACGTTATAACTTGGAGTTCAACTCCAAGAGAAGCCTCAGCTCGTGGATAGACCAAGCTCAGCCCAAACATACACCAAGTGGGCCCCGGAAGTGAATTTATGCATCAAATACTTACTCATGTAAACCCTAGTAGCTAGTCTAGTATAAATAGGATAAGTTACTATTGTATTAGACATATTTGGTCTCAGTTTTGTATCATTCTTCATCTGAGGAGACTATTGATCACATTCAGGGGGGCTGGCCATTCGGCCATGCCTGAACCTTTTACTTATGTATTTTCAACAGTAGAGTTTCTGCACACCATAGATTAAGGGTGTGGAGCTCTGCTGTACCTCAAGTTTCAATGCAATCACCATTACTTTTTATTCAATTCTCCTTTATTCTTATTCCAAGATATACGTTACACTTAACCTTTATGAATGTGATGATCCGTGACACTCATCATCATTCTCACCTATGAACGCGCGTGATTGACAACCACTTCCGTTCTACCTTAGGCCGGGCGCATATCTCTTAGATTCCCCAACAGAATCTTCGTGGTATAAGCTAGATAGATGGCGGTATTCATGAGGATCCGGAAAGTCTAACCTTGTCTGTGGTATTCCGAGTAGGATCCTGGGATCCGGAAAGTCTAACCTTGTCCGTGGTATTCCGAGTAGGATTCCGGTATTGAATGACTGTGACGAGCTTCAAACTTCTGAAGGCTGGGCGTTAGTGACAAACGCAAAAGAATCAATGGATTCTATTCCAACCTGATTGAGAACCGACAGATGATTAGCCGTGCTGTGACAGAGCATAGGAACGTTTTCACTGAGAGGACGGGATGTAGCCATCAACCATGGGTGAAGCCTCCAGACGATTAGCCGTGCAGTGACAGCGCATAGGATCATTTTCCCGAGAGGATTGAAAGTAGCCACCGATGATGGTGATGCCCTACATACAGCTTGCCATGGAAAGGAGTAAGAAGGATTGAAGGAAGAGTGAGTAGTGAAGTAGAGTTTCAAGAGGAGCACAACATCTCCATACACCTATCTGAAATTCTCACTATTGATTTACATAAGTATTCCTATCCTTTTTATTTTCTTTTTTATTATTAATTTTCGAAACCATAAACAAATTTAATCTGCCTAACTGAGATTTACAAGGTAACCATAGCTTGCTTCATACCAACAATCTCTGTGGGATTGACCCTTACTCGCGTAAGGTTTATTACTTGGACGACCCAGTACACTTGCTGGTTAGTTGAACGGAGTTGTGAGCTTCTCTAACAGTGCCTGGAATTCTTTTATCACAATTTCGTCCACCAAGTTTTTGGCGCCGTTGCCGGGGATTGTTCGAGTATGGACAACTGACGGTTCATCTTGTTGCTCAGATTAGGTAATTTTCTTTTCAAAAACCTTTTCAAAAATTTTTCTTTTCTTTTTTGTTTTTCCAAAAATGTTTTTCGAAGAAATTAAAAATAAAAATACAAAAAAATTAGAAAATCATAAAAATCAAAAATATTTTGTGTTTCTTGTTTGAGTCTTGTGTTAATTTTTAAGTTTGGTGTCAATTGCATGCTTTAAAAATCTTTCTTGCATTTTTCGAAATTCCATGCATTCATAGTGTTCTTCATGATCTTCAAGTTGTTCTTGACAAGTCTTCTTGTTTGATCTTGATGATTTCTTGTTTTGTGTTGTTTGTTGTTTTTCATGTGCACTTTTGCATTCATATTTTCCATGCATTAAAGATTTCTAAGTTTGGTGTCTTGCATGTTTTCTTTGCATCAAAAATTTTTCAAAATTATGTTCTTGATGTTCATCATGATCCTCAAAGTGTTCTTGGTGTTCATCTTGACATTCATAGTGTTCTTGCATGCATCTTGTGTCTTGATCCAAAATTTTCATGTTTTGGGTCATTTTTGTGTTTTTCTTTAAAAATTCAAAAATCAAAAAATATCTCTTCCTTATTTTCCTCCACATTTTCAAAATTTTGGGTTGACTTGGTCAAAAATTTTTAAAAAAAATTAGTTGTTTCTTACAAGTCAAGTCAAAATTTCAATTTTAAAAATCTTATCTTTTCAAAATCTTTTTCAAAACTCATATCTTTTTCATTTTTTCTATATAATTTTCGAAAATTTCAAAAATCTTTTTCAAAATATTTTCAAAAATCTTTTTCTTATCTTTATATCATATTTTCGAAAATTAGCTAACAATTAATGTGATTGGTTCAAAAATTTGAAGTTTGTTACTTTCTTGTTAAGAAAGGTTCAATCTTTAAGTTCTAGAATCTTATCTTGTAGTTTCTTGTTAGTTAAGTCAATTTTAAAATTAAATCTTTTTATCTTTTATCTTATCTTTTTCAAAAATTTTATCTTTTTCAAAATTTGATTTCAAAATATCCTATCTAACTTCTTATCTTCTTATCTTTTTCAAAATTTGATTTCAAATCTTTTTCAATCAACCAACTAACTTTTTGTTTGTTTCTTATCTTTTTCAAAACCACCTAACTACTCTTCCCTCTCTAATTTTCGAAAATATCTCATCCCTTTTTCAAAATTTCTTTTTAATTAATTAATTGTTTTAAATTTTAATTTTAAACTTATCTTTAATTTTCGAAAATTACTAACCCCTTTTTCAAAATTATTTTCGAAAATTCCCTTCTCATCTCTTATTCTATTTAATTAATTAATTACTAACACTTCTCTTCACCTCTCTTCATCTAAAAATCCGATCTCATTATATCCCTTGTGTTTGGATTCTTCTATCCCCTTCTTCTTCTACTAACATAAAGGAATCTCTATACTGTGACATAGAGGATTCCTCTTTCTTTTCTTGTTTTCTTCTCTTTCATATGAGCAGGAACAAGGAAAAAGGCACTCTTGTTGAAATTGATCCAGAACCTGAAAGGACTCTGAAGAGAAAATTAAGAGAAGCTAAATTACAACAATCCAGAAACAACCTTTCAGAAATTTTCGAACAAGAGAAGGAGATGGCAGCCGAAAATAATAACAATAATGCAAGGAGAATGCTTGGTGACTTCACAAAGCCAACGTCCAAGTTTGATGGAAGAAGCATCTCCATTCCTGCCATTGGAGCCAATAACTTTGAGCTGAAACCTCAGCTAGTTGCTTTAATGCAACAAAACTGCAAGTTTTATGGACTTCCATCTGAAGATCCTTATCAGTTCTTAACTGAATTCTTGCAGATCTGTGAGACTGTAAAGACGAATGGAGTTGATCCTGAAGTCTACAGACTCACGCTTTTTCCTTTTGCTGTAAGAGACAGAGCTAGAATATGGTTGGATTCACAACCTAAGGATAGCCTGGACTCCTGGGATAAGCTGGTCACTGCCTTCTTGGATAAATTCTTTCCTCCTCAAAAGCTGAGCAAGCTGAGAGTGGATGTTCAAACCTTCAAACAAAAAGATGGTGAATCCCTCTATGAAGCTTGGGAAAGATACAAGCAGCTGACCAAAAGGTGTCCATCTGACATGTTTTCAGAATGGACCATATTAGATATATTCTATTATGGTCTCTCTGAATGGACTGCAACATGCATCCAACAGTACTAGAGAGGCAGCTTCTGAAGAAGCTTATGATCCTGAAAACCCTGCCATGGCAGAGGTTAATTACATGGGTGAACCTTATGGAAACACCTATAACCCATCATGGAGAAATCATCCAAATTTCTCATGGAAGGATCAACAAAAGCCTCAACAAGGCTTTAACAATGGTGGACGCAATAGGCTGAGCAATAGTAAGCCATATCCATCATCTTCTCAGCAACAGACAGAGAATTCTGAACAAAACACTTCTAATCTAGCCAATATTGTCTCTGATCTGTCAAAGGCCACTTTCAGTTTCATGAATGAAACAAGATCCTCCATTAGAAATTTGGAGGCACAAGTGGGCCAGCTGAGTAAGAAAGTCATTGAAACTCCTCCCAGTATTCTCCCAAGCAACACAGAAGAGAATCCAAAAGGAGAGTGCAAGGCCATTGATATACTCAACATGGCCAAATGCACAAGGGAGGAGGAGGACGAAAATCCTAGTGAAGAAGACCTCCTGGGACGTCCTTCAAGCAAGAAGGAGTTTCCTATTAAGGATCCAGAGGAATCTGAGGCTCATATAGAGACCATAGAGATTCCATTAAATCTCTTTCTGCCATTCATGAGCTCTGAAGACTATTCTTCCTCTGAAGAGGATGAAGATGTGACTGGAGAGCAAGTTGCTCAATACTTAGGAGCTATCATGAAGCTGAATGCCAAGTTGTTTGGTAATGGGACTTAGGAAAGTGAACCTCCCTTGCTCATTAGTGAACTAGATACTTGGATTCAGAAAACTCTACCTTAAAAGAAACAAGATCCTGGCAAGTTCCTAATACCTTGTACCATAGGCACCATGAGTTTTGAAAAAGCTCTATGTGATCTAGGGTCAGGGATAAATCTTATGCCACTCTCTATAATGGAGAAGCTAGGGATCATTGAGGTACAACCTGCCTTGTTCTCATTACAATTGGCAGATAAGTCATTGAGACAAGCTTATGGATTAGTAGAGGACGTGTTAGTAAAGGTTAAAGGCCTTTACATCCCTGCTGATTTCATAATCTTAGACACTAGGAAGGAAGAGGATGATTGCATCATCCTTGGAAGACCTTTCCTAGCCACAGCATAAGCTGTGATAGATGTCAACAGAGGTGAGTTAGTCCTTCAATTGAATGGGGACTACCTTGTGTTTAAGGCACATGGCCATCCCTCTGTGACAGAAGAGAGTAAGCATGAAGAGCTTCTCTCAGTTCAGAGTCAAGAAGAACCCACACAGTCAAACTCTAAGTTTGGTGTTGTGAGGCCACAACCAAACTCTAAGTTTGGTGTTAAGATCCCATATCCAAACTCTAAGTTTGGTGTTGGGACTACACTAACATTGACCTGATCACCTTGTGGCTCCATGAGAGCCACTGTCAAGCTATTGACATTAAAGAAGCGCTTGTTGGGAGGCAACCCAATTTTAAATTATCTAATTTTTGTTTTATTGTTATTTTATGTTTTATTAGGTACATGATCATGAGGAGTCACGAAAAAATCAAAAAAATTAAAAACAGAGTCAAAAACAGAAGAAAAAAATTTTCACACCCTGGAGGACGCACAGGCTGGCGTTCAACGCCAGTAAGATGCATCTGGCCGGCGTTCAACGCCAGAACAGAGCACCATTCTGGCGCTGAACGCCAGAAACAAGCAACATTCTGGCGCTGAACGCCAGGAATGTGCCTAGAGAAGAAAAGCTGGCGCTGAACGCCAGTAACAAGCATGAAACTGGCGTTCAACGCTAGAAACATGCTTTACATGGGCGTTGAACGCCCAGAATGTGCACCACACGGTGTTTAAACGCCAGAATGGTGTGCAAAGGCATTTTACATGCCTATTTGGTGCAGGGATGGAATTCCTTGACACCTCAGGATCTGTGGACCCCACAGGATCACCTCAGGATCTGTGGACCTCACAGGATCCCCACCTACCTCGCCCTCTCTCTCTCCATTCATGGTCATCCCTTCTGTTTTTCATTCACCACTCACTTCTATCCACTCTTCCCCACTCACCTTCAAAATTCAAAACTCTTTCCCACCCAAACCCACCCATATAGCCGAATACACACATCCCTCCATCTCTTCTTCTTCTTCATCATCTTTTCTTTCTTCTCTTGCTCGAGGGCGAGCAATTTTCTAAGTTTGGTGTGGTAAAAGCATAGCTTTTTGCTTTTTCATTACCATTAATGGCACCTAAGGCCAGAGAAACCTCAAAGGGAAGACAAAAGCTTCCACCTCTGAGTCTTGGGAGATGGAAAGACTCATATAAAGCCGTCATAGCTCAGTGGTAGAACATGTGGCTGCAAATCAAGAGATCCCTGAGATACCTCAGGGGATAAATTGTCCTCCACACAAATATTGGAAGCAACCAAGGGTAGAAACACCAAAATTACTAGGAATCATTCAACAGAAGCAAGGAAGAGACATAGAGGAGCTCAAAGAGCACCATTGGACCTTCAAGAAGGCGCCACCCTCACTCAGGTGGATTCATTCCTTGTTCTTATTTCTTTCTGCTTTTCGGTTTTTAATATTGTATTTATCTATGTTTTGTGTCTCTAAATTCATGATCATTAGTATGTAACCATGTCTCAAAGCTATGAATAAATTCCATTAATCCTTCACCTCTCTTAAATAAAAAAATGTTTTAACTCAAAAGAACAAGAAGTACATGAATTTCGAATTTATCCTTGAATTTAATTTAATTATATTGATGTGGTGACAATACTTTTTGTTTTCTGAATGAATGCTTGAACAGTGCATATTTTTTATCTTGTTGTTTATGAGTGTTAAAATTGTTGGCTCTTGAAAGAATGATGAACAAGGAGAAATGTTATTGAGGATCTGAAAAATCATGAAATTGATTCTTGAAGCAAGAAAAAGCAGTGAAAAAGAAAGCTTGCGAAAAAAAATATAATAATAATAAGTGGCGAAAAAAAATAAAATAAAGAAGGAGCAGTAGAAAAAGGCAATAGCCCTTAAAACCAAAAGGCAAGGGTAAAAAGGATCCAAGGCTTTGAGCATCAATGGATAGGAGGGCCCAAGGAAATAAAATCCAGGCCTAAGCGGCTAAACCAAGTTGTCCCTAACCATGTGCTTGTGTCATGAAGGTCCAAGTGAAAAGCTTGAGACTGAGTGGTTAAAGTCGTGATCCAAAGCAAAAGAGTGTGCTTAAGAGCTCTGGACACCACTAACTGGGGACTCTAGCAAAGCTGAGTCACAATCTGAAAAGGTTCACCCAGTTATGTGTCTGTGGCATTTGTGTATCCGGTGGTAATACTGGAAAACAAAGTGCTTAGGGCCACGGCCAAGACTCATAAGTAGCTGTGTTCAAGAATCAACATGCTTAACTAGGAAAGTCAATAACACTATCCAAAATTCTAAGTTCCCAGAGACGCCAATCACTCTGAACTTCAAAGGAAAAAGTGAGATGCCAAAACTGTTCAGAAGCAAAAAGCTACAAGTCCCGCTCATCTAATTATAATTAATATTCATTGATATTCTGGAATCTATAGTATATTCTCTTCTTTTATCCTATTTGATTTTCAGTTGCTTGGGGACAAGCAACAATTTAAGTTTGGTGTTGTGATGAGCGGATAATTTATACGCTTTTTGGCATTGTTTTTAGGTAGTTTTTAGTAAGTTTAAGCTACTTTTAGGGATGTTTTCATTAGTTTTTATGTTAAATTCACATTTCTGGACTTTACTATGAGTTTGTGTGTTTTTCTGTGATTTCAGGTAATTTCTGGCTGAAATTGAGGGACTTGAGCAAAACTCTGAAAAAGGCTGACAAAAGGACTGCTGATGCTGTTGGAATCTGACCTCCCTGCACTCGAAATGGATTTTCTGGAGCTACAGAACTTTAATTGGTGTGCTCTCAACGGCGTTGGAAAGTAGACATCCAGAGTTTTCCAGCAATATATAATAGTCCATACTTTATTCGGAGATTGACGACGTAACCTGGCGTTGAACGCCAAGTACATGCTGCTGTCTGGAGTTAAACGCCAGAAAAACGTCATGATCCGGAGTTGAACGCCCAAAACACGTTATAACTTGGAGTTCAACTCCAAGAGAAGCCTCAGCTCGTGGATAGACCAAGCTCAGCCCAAACATACACCAAGTGGGCCCCGAAAGTGAATTTATGCATCAAATACTTACTCATGTAAACCCTAGTAGCTAGTCTAGTATAAATAGGATAAGTTACTATTGTATTAGACATCTTTGGTCTCAGTTTTGTATCATTCTTCATCTGAGAAGACTATTGATCACATTCAGGGGGGCTGGCCATTCGGCCATGCCTGAACCTTTTACTTATGTATTTTCAACAGTGGAGTTTCTGCACACCATAGATTAAGGGTGTGGAGCTCTGCTGTACCTCAAGTTTCAATGAAATCACCATTACTTTTTATTCAATTCTCCTTTATTCTTATTCCAAGATATACGTTACACTTAACCTTGATGAATGTGATGATCCGTGACACTCATCATCATTCTCACCTATGAACGCACGTGATTGACAACCACTTCCGTTCTACCTTAGGCCGGGCGCATATCTCTTAGATTCCCCAACAGAATCTTCGTGGTATAAGCTAGATAGATGGCGGCATTCATGAGGATCCGAAAAGTCTAACCTTGTCTGTGGTATTCCGAGTAGGATCCTGGGAATCCAGAAAGTCTAACCTTGTCCGTGGTATTCCGAGTAGGATTCCGGTATTGAATGACTGTGACGAGCTTCAAACTCCTGAAGGCTGGGCGTTAGTGACAAACGCAAAAGAATCAATGGATTCTATTCCAATCTGATTGAGAACCGACAGATGATTAGCCGTGCTGTGACAGAGCATAGGAACGTTTTCACTGAGAGGACGGGATGTAGCCATCAACCATGGGTGAAGCCTCCAGACGATTAGCCGTGCAGTGACAGCGCATAGGATCATTTTCCCGAGAGGATTGAAAGTAGCCACCGATGATGGTGATGCCCTACATACAGCTTGCCATGGAAAGGAGTAAGAAGGATTGAAGGAAGAGTGAGTAGTGAAGTAGAGTTTCAAGAGGAGCACAGCATCTCCATACACCTATCTGAAATTCTCACTATTGATTTACATAAGTATTCCTATCCTTTTTATTTTCTTTTTATTATTAATTTTCGAAACCATAAACAAATTTAATCTGCCTAACTGAGATTTACAAGGTAACCATAGCTTGCTTCATACCAACAATCTCTGTGGGATCGACCCTTACTCGCGTAAGGTTTATTACTTGGACGACCCAGTACACTTGCTGGTTAGTTGAACGGAGTTGTGAGCTTCTCTAACAGTGCCTGGAATTCTTTTATCACAATTTCGTCCACCAACTGTGGAGGCTCTTCTTGACTCTGAACAGAGAGAAGCTCTTCATGCTTACTCTCTTTTGTCACAGAGGGATGGCCTTGTGCCTTAAACACAAGGTAGTCCCCATTCAATTGAAGGACTAATTCACCTCTGTTGACATCTATCACAGCTTCTGCTGTGGCTAGGAAAGGTCTTCCAAGGATGATGCAATCATCCTCTTCCTTCCTAGTGTCTAAGATTATGAAATCAGCAGGGATGTAAAGGCCTTCAACCTTTACTAACATGTCCTCCACTATTCCATAAGCGTGTCTCAATGACGTGTCTGCCAATTGTACTGAGAACAAGGCAGGTTGTACCTCAATGATCCCCATATTTTCCATTACAGAGAGTGGCATAAGATTTATCCCTGACCCCAGATCACATAGAGCTTTTTCAAAGCTCATGATGCCTATGGTACAAGGTATTAAGAACTTGCCAGGATCTTGTTTCTTTTGAGGTAGAGTTTGCTGAATCCAGGTATCTAGTTCATTAATGAGCAAGGGAGGTTCACTTTCCCAAGTCTCATTACCAAACAACTTGGCATTCAGCTTCATGATAGCTCCTAAATATTGAGCAACTTGCTCTCCAGTCGCATCTTCATCCTCTTCAGAGGAAGAATAGTCTTCAGAGCTCATGAATGGCAAAAGGAGATTTAATGGAATCTCTATGGTCTCTGTATGAGCCTCAGATTCCTTTGGATCCTTAATAGGAAACTCCCTCTTGTTTGAAGGACGTCCCAGGAGGTCTTCCTCACTAGGATTTTCGTCCTCCTCCTCCCTTATGCATTCGGCCACTTTGATCACATCAATGGCCTTGCACTCTCCTTTTAGATTCTCTTCTGTATTGCTTGGGAGAATACTGGGAGGAGTTTCAATAACTTTCTTACTCAACTGGCCCACTTGTGCCTCCAGATTTCTGATGGAGGATCTTGTTTCATTCATGAAACTGAAAGTGGTTTTTGACAGATCAGAGACTAAATTGGCTAAATTAGAAGTGTTTTGTTCAGAATTCTCTGTCTGTTGCTGAGAAGATGATGGATATGGCTTGCTATTGCTCAGCCTATTGCGTCCACCATTGTTAAAGCCTTGTTGAGGCTTTTGTTGATCCTTCCATGAGAAATTTGGATGATTTCTCCATGATGGATTATAGGTGTTTCCATAAGGTTCACCCATGTAATTAACCTCTGCCATGGCAGGGTTCTCAGGATCATAAGCTTCTTCAGAAGCTGCCTCTTTAGTACTGTTGGATGCATGTTGCCATCCATTCAGACTTTGAGAGATCATGTTGACCTGTTAAGTCAACACTTTGTTCTGAGCCAATATGGCATTCAGAGCATCAATTTCAAGAACTCCTTTCTTCTGAGGTATCCCATTATTCACGGAATTCCTCTCAGAAGTGTACATGAATTGGTTGTTTGCAACCATGTCAATGAGTTCTTGAGCTTCTGCAGGTGTTTTCTTTAGGTGAATTGATCCACCTGCAGAATGGTCCAATGACATTTTCGAAAATTCAGATAGACCATAATAGAATATATCTAATATGGTCCATTCTGAAAACATGTCAGATGGACATCTTTTGGTCAGCTGCTTGTATCTTTCCCAAGCTTCATAGAGGGATTCACCATCTTTTTGTTTGAAGGTTTGAACATCCATTCTTAGCTTGCTCAGCTTCTGAGGAGGAAAGAATTTATCCAAGAAGGCAGTGACCAGCTTATCCCAAGAGTCCAGGCTATCCTTGGGTTGTGAATCCAACCATATTCTAGCTCTGTCTCTTACAGCAAAAGGGAAAAGCATGAGTCTGTAGACTTTAGGATCAACTCCATTCGTCTTTACAGTCTCACAGATCTGCAAGAACTCAGTTAAAAACTGATAAGGATCTTCAGATGGAAGTCCATAAAACTTGCAGTTTTGTTGCATTAAGGTAACTAGCTGAGGTTTCAGCTCAAAGTTGTTGGCTCCAATGGCAGGAGTGGAGATGCTTCTCCCATCAAACTTGGAAGTTGCTTTGTAAAGTCACCAAGCATTCTCCTTGCATTATTATTATTTTTGGCTGCCATCTCCTTCTCTTGTTCAAAAATTTCTGAAAGGTTGTTTCTGGATTGTTGTAATTTAGCTTCTCTTAATTTTCTCTTCAGAGTCCTTTCAGGTTCTGGATCAATTTCAACAAGAGTGCCTTTATCCTTGTTCCTGCTCATATGAAAAAGAAGAAAATAAGAAAAGAAAAAGGAATCCTCTATGTCACAGTATAGAGACTCCTTTATGTTAGTAGAAAAAGAAAGGGGGAAGAAAGTAGAAGAGGAATGGGTAAGGATAGAGGTGGTGATTTGAGATGAAGAGAAGTGAAGAGAAGTGTTAGTAAATAAATAAATAAATAGAAGAAGATGAGAGATAGAAAATTTTCGAAAATAATTTTGAAAAAGTGGTTAGTGATTTTCGAAAATTAAAGATAGTATATAATTAAAATTAAAATTTAAAACAATTAAAAAGAATTTTTGAAAAAGAGATGAGATATTTTCGAAAACTAGAGAGGGATAGGTAGTTAGTTGGTTTTGAAAAAGATAAGAAACAAACAAAAAGTTAAATAGTTAGTTGAAAAAGATATTAAAATCAAATTTAAAAAGATAAGAAGATAAGAAGTTAGATAAGATATTTTGAAATCAAATTTTTTAAAAAAGATAAAATTTTGAAAAAGATATGATATAAAAGATAAGATAAAAAGATATGATTAAAAAGATAAAAAAGATATTTTGAAAAAGATTTGATTTTAAAATTAAAATTAATTACTTGACTAACAAGAAACTAAAAGATAAAATTCTAGAATTTAAAGATTGAACCTTTCTTAACAAGAAAGTAACAAACTTCAAATTTTTGAATCAATCACATTACTTGTTAGCTAATTTTCGAAAATATGATGTAAAAGATAAGAAAAAGATTTTGAAAAATATTTTAAAAAAATTTTCGAAAATTAATAAGAAAAAAAGGAAAAGATTTAATCTTTGAAAAAGTTTTGAAAAGATAAGATTTTTAAAATTAAAAATTTGACTTGACTTGTAAGAAACAACTAATTTTTAAAATTTTTGACTAAGTCAACTCAAATTTTCGAAAATTAGGAGATAAAAAAGGAAAAGATATTTTTTTGATTTTTGAAATTTTTAAGATAAGAGAGAAAAACACAATCATGACCCAAAACATGAAAATTTTGGATCAAAACACTTAATGCATGCAAGAACACTATGAATGTCAAGATGAACACCAAGAACACTTTGAAGATCATGATGAACATCAAGAACATAATTTTGAAAAATTTTTGATGCAAAGAAAACATGCAAGACACCAAACTTAGAAATTTTTAATGCATGGGAAATATGAATGCAAAAGTGCACATGAAAAACAACAAACAACACAAAACAAGAAATCATCAAGATCAAACAAGAAGACTTGTCAAGAACAACTTGAAGATCATGAAGAACACTATGAATGCATGAGTTTTTCGAAAAAATGCAAGAAAATTTTTTTTAAGCATGCAATTGACACCAAACTTAAAAATTGACTCAAGACTCAAACAAGAAACACAAAGTATTTTTTATTTTTATGATTTTCTAATTTTTTTTGTATTTTTATTTTATTTTTTTCGAAAAAACATAGTTAGAAAAACGAAAAAGAAAAGAAAAATTTTGAAAAAGATTTTTGAAAAAAAATTACCTAATCTGAGCAACAAGATGAACCGTCAGTTGTCCATACTCGAACAATCCCCGGCAACGGCGCCAAAAACTTGGTGGACGAAATTGTGATCACATCAACGTAGTATTCTTTGTTGTTGTATGGAATCATTATTGTGGCTCTTGGCTATGTGTGGACACAACTCCGTTCAACTTAACCAGCAAGTGTACTAGGTCATCCAAGTAATACCTTACGTGAGTAAGGGTCGATCCCACAGAGATTGTTGGTATGAAGCAAGCTATGGTTACCTTGTAAATCTCAGTTAGGCAGATTAAATAGTTTTGGGTTTCGAAAATTAATAATTAAAAAGAAAATAAAAGGGATAGAAATACTTATGTAAATCAATAGTGGGAATTTCAGATAAGCGTATGGAGATGTTGTACTCCTCTCGTATCTCTATTTTCTTATTACATTCATCCAATCCTTCCTACTCCTTTCCATGGCAAGCTGTATGTAGGGCATCACCGTTGTCAATGGCTACATCCCATCCTCTCAGTGAAAACGTTCCTATGCTCTGTCACAGCACGGCTAATCATCTGTCGGTTCTCAATCAGGTTGGAATAGAATCCCTTGATTCTTTTGCGCTTGTCATCACGCCCAGCCTTCAGGAGTTTGAAGCTCGTCACAGTCATTCAATCCCAGAATCCTACTCGGAATACCATAGACAAGGTTTAGACTTTCCGGATCCTCATGAATGCCGCCATCTATCTAGCTTATACCACGAAGATTCTGTTGGGGAATCTAAGAGATATGCGCCCGGCCTAAAGTAGAACAGAAGTGGTTGTCAGTCACATACGTTCATAGGTGAGAATAATGATGAGTGTCACAGATCATCACATTCATCAAATTTAAGTATAACGTATATCTTGGAATAAGGATAGAAGAGAATTGAATAGAAAGTAATAATAATTGTATTGAAACTTGAGGTACAGCAGAGCTCCACACCCTTAATCTATGGTGTGTAGAAACTCCACTGTTGAAAACACATAAGTAAAAGGTTCAGGCATGGCCGAATGGCCAGCCCTCTCCATGATCAAAAGACCGAATAATCAAAGACTACAAAGTCAAAAGATTAAACTGTCAAAAGATGTCTAATACAATAGTAACTTATCCTATTTATACTAGACTAGCTACTAGGGTTTACATGAGTAAGTAATTGATGCATAAATCCACTTTTGGGGCCCACTTGGTGTATGCTTGGGCTGAGCTTGATCTATCCACGAGCTGAGACTTTTATTGAAGTTGAACTCCAAGTTATAACATGTTTTGGGCGTTCAACTCCGGATCATGACGTTTTTCTGGCGTTTAACTCCAGACAGCAGCATGTACTTGGCGTTCAACGCCAAGTTACGTCATCAATTTCCGAATAAAGTATGGACTATTATATATTGCTGGAAAGCTCTGGATGTCTACTTTCCAACGCCGTTGAGAGCGCGCCAATTGGAGTTTTGTAGCTCTAGAAAATCCATTTCGAGTGCAGGGAGGTCAGATTCCAACAGCATCAGCAGTCCTTTTGTTAGCCTTCTTCAGAGTTTTGCTCAAGTCCCTCAATTTCAGCCAGAAATTACCTGAAATCATAGAAAAACACACAAACTCATAGTAAAGTCCAGAAATTTGAATTTAACATAAAAACTAATGAAAACATCCCTAAAAGTAGCTTGAACTTACTAAAAACTACCTAAAAACAATGCCAAAAAGCGTATAAATTATCCGCTCATCATCTTTTCACCAAAAAACACTCAATGTCATAGAGGTGGCGATAGCTAGAGTAGGGTAGGATTTGAATCCAACCCTAATCTTACCCGCGAATTGAAATTTTTATATAAACTTAATCTTATTTTATTCGCGAGTTGAGAATATCTCAATTCTAACCCTATCCGATTTTAACCCACGAGTACTCTATCCTACTCGCACCTTATCTATCTATTGCAGATCGAGTTGAGTATATACGAATAGAGTGCATGTTACCACTCCTAAATATCATTAGTGAATACAAATCAATTTATTTAATTTTAAAGTATTAAAAGATTAATATGTCTAATTTTAAATTTTAAAAACATTAACATATATATTAACCAAATTATTTGCCATTTAAAATTATTCAACCAATAATAACTTACTTACCAACTTAGTCACCAAAAAAAAAAAAACTAATTTACCAATTTCAATACATTGACTAATCCAATAATTATTCATAAGGAAGATGGATTTAAATCTAAACCTAGTGTTATAACTTTTACTTAAGATTTTTTATTCTATCTGATTCTATTGTTTTTACTCTAAATTAGACAAATAGATTCATGCCACTAATAACCTCAAGTGATTTTTAACGGAAGACCTTAATATGTTCAATAGTAGTAAATTTAGTAACCTATTTGATTTTTCATTCTTTAAGAATAAATGTTTTTGACACAATATTTTTCAAGACTAAATTATCACTCAAAATTTGATGGTGAACGTTACAATAGTCCTATATGTTGCTTTGCTCCTGCCTTCCTTTATTTCAACATATCAGTAGTATAGAAGATATATCATTATTTTTTCTTTCCTGCTCTATCTTCGCTACTAATCATTGCAAAAATGTTAGAAAAAGTTTGATATATTGTTGGGCAAATCATATAAACAATCAATTAGGGATTTTAATTTATAGGAATATCCTAAATGCAAAGAGTGGACGTAAAAGTCCTAAAATTATGTAAATTGAATCAATATAATTCGATTTACCTTCATTTTATGTAAATCGAAACAACCTAATTCAATTTACCTTGAATTCATGTAAATCAAAGCTAAAAAATTCAATTTACGTTGTATGGTTATAATTCGAACTATGTTGGTTCGATTTATGATAGAGATCCTTAATGCATGTAATTCGAATCAATAGATTCGATTTACTAGCAAAGCCATACATATGATGAAATCGAATTGATTTAATTCAATTTACTAAGGAGTGTGTGCTATATAAATAAGATCATAACGTGGAGATTTCAATAGAGATAAATTCACAATAGTTAGTGAAGATAATTTTTTAGTTACTACAAAAGCACGATTAAGAAAAAATATAAGCGGGAATAAAAGTTACTAATAAGGATTCATTGAGTGTTTTTATTAGACCTTTTATTAGCCCTGTTGATTTTCAGAATACCGTACTAGAAATTGGGACTTCATGAAATAAAACGGATAGAGAAGTTATATTATAGAATTTCGATTTTTGTTGTTCACGATGGGATGAAGTACAAATCATTTGTGATAGATAATGACAAGGATCTGCAAGTTTTATTTCACTGTCCTCGCCAATTTCCTGAGGTAAGAATCCTTGAACTATTGGCCAAGCTTGTGGATGTGGTCTCTTGTAACATCCTACCACGCAGATTCTTATGCTATAGTCATAAAACTGAGGTGGCGAGGTATTATAACCTCTAAAAATAAAGTCATATATATAATATAGGTGAAATAAATATATATTCGAGGAGCCTTGAAAGAAAGCTTAAATAATAAGTCACAAAAAATAAAAGCGCATCGCTCGCGTGAACGTAAACCGAGAAAATAGAAAAAGATAATACATAACTAAGAGTAGAATATCAAGAGTTACAAAATACCGAATCTCCAACTCAACCTGCGAAGTTAAGGTTGGCTGAAGTATGAATACATAGATATACATAACTCAAAATATTCCAAAATAGATAAAATAACAACTTATTTCTCCACATCGACCTCTAAGAGGAATAAAATAAAATTATACATACAAAGGAGAATTTAACTACATAATATAAAGCATAAGTCCAAAATACAGAGTCCCAAATATAACACTTTGCTTGCAGATAGAACTCTAGATGCTTACCGAGGTGTTTCTCGACCTACATCTAAAAACAACAACATATATATGGTATGAGAACTGGAAATTCTCATCATGGTAACGGTTAGGGGTGGGCAAAAAAACCGAATCCAAACCATTTTAAAAAAATCCAAACAAAACCATTTAAAAAAAACCAGTTTTAAACCAAAAAAAATCCAAACCAAATTATATTTATTTTATAGTTTGGTTTTTGATCCAATCCATTTAAATGGTTTTAAATCGGATCCAAATCCAGATCCAAATTAAAATCCAGATCTAAAAAAACCCTAATTTTGATTTTTGAGTCTTCTCCTCTTCGACAAATCCCTTTCAACGAAACCAAATCCACTCTTCGACAAATTCACCGTCAACATTTCTTCTTCTCTGCCTCTCGTCGGAGCTCGCCGGTGGTTCGTCGGCCTCTGCCTCTTCGAGTCTTCAGTCTTCACTTTGATTCGAGACTCTGTCTCTCTGCCTCGAGTCCTCGACCTCCCATTTGCGACTCTGTCTTCTCTCTTTTTCGGTTCTCTTCTTCTTTTGTTGGTGGCTCACCGGAGCTCATGCTCATCAATTGAGGTAAGCCTCCTCCTTGCCCTTGTTCTGAGTTTTGAGTTTTTTTTTGAAGGGATATGTATGTGTTGAGTTTAGAACGGATCTGGTTGCATCTTCGGTTTTTGTGTGTGCGATGATATCACTTGAGAGTTGAGAGTATTTGGATCATTCGTGTTCAAATAATTAAATGTTCTTTCATAAAAGGACTAGGTTTCTCTCAACATAAATTGACCTAACTTTGAACTATAGCTTAGAAAGAAGGCACGCTCATTCAGTTATTTGAGGATTTTATTTTATTTTATTATCTGTAAGTAATCTTGGTAATATATTGGAGATGATATATGTACATGTTCATGCCCCTAAATTTTCAATGAAGAATATTACCTAATCTAGAGGCTGAGTTTGAAACTGATTCAATGAGAATACTTGTACTGAAAGATAGGGATTAGAGATACAAGTGCTTGCTCAACAATGAGAAATCCTTCAACAACAATATTTATGTAGTCAATTGCAATTGTGGAGTCGCTCTAGTCTCAAGGATTAGATTTTGAAGGTCTATCTCTAGCTAGAATGATTCTATGGTATATAACAAGGGAGTTTCTTTGATGAAGTGTAAAGTTGGTGAAGAATGAAGATTATAATTAAATTTTTCAGGAGAGTGTGCATTGCATAGGATGTCTTTATTTTCTTTCTATTTTTTTAAAATTTTTTTCTCTATCGTAAAACAGCAAGCTTTCACTCTTCATTGAAAAGCACTCTTCCCCATGGCATGAGCCATATAACAAACTAACTAAATCTAATACATGATTTGCAAAGATGCTTAAGCTCTTATAAATATTGCTAATCTCAAACTGACTCTCTAACTAACCTGAATAGGCCTAACACTAGTGGACTTATCATGGGTGTAGGGGAGAATTATCTTATCAGATTCAGTTTTGCTGGCTCTAGATCACATTGCTTCTGAGTTCTGTCATGATATCATTTGATAGAATATTTGATTATTGATGCATGTATGAATATTATTGGTTGACTGACTTGTTGAATTATAGCCTCCAAATAATTCTTTCGATGGAATTAGGTTTGATTAAACTTTATCATGTTTGAAAAATTTATCTTCCTGCTTTTGTCTTCTTTTTATTTCCATCTATTCTTCCTCAGTTGTTGTGGACTCACAATTCTAAATATTTCTGCCACAGGTTGCAAATGAGATAGGCACAGAAGTAAAGTATCAAAAGGATTTTTTGGAACAAGTGGTATGTATTTTCCCATATTTAGTTTTGTGTTGTTGGAATTCAACTTTTCTACTATATATCTCATTCTCTTGAAATCTTCAATTCTTTATTCTTTGTATGACTATAATAGTGGTGTACATTTTGCAAAGAATCTGATTTTACCACACAGTTGACATCACATTTCACCTTTTCTTTGATTTTCCCGACAAATTCCACTGTGGTCTCTATTGTTCATTGGTGGTTGAATTTTATTGTATTCTGTGTCTATTTCCTCCTTTTTTATTTTTTTGGAAAACCTTTATAAAATGAATTCTTTGCACAGATACTGTTGACGGTATTGCTCCTTAAATCCTTCTTTAAAGATCTTTCTTTTTTGTATTTCTTTGATTTCCTCTTTTAATTTTATGAAGCTAGTGCCTATTGCCATGTATTGAGAATTTTTTTAATCAAGTGAAAATAAGCCAAGTTTAGGGGGAACTCTTTACGACCAGAATGCTTCCATTGCAGGAAGATGGATTTTGGATGCTGATTTGGTTGTAAATAAAGTGGTATGATATGCAAGGATGAAGAAATGACATTAATCTTTTGAGAAAACTCATGATACTTTTGGATGGGGCAATTAGTATTCTTTAGAGGGAAAAGAGATTTGGCTCTAAGTGGAGAAGTTGGTTTCAAATTTTCATTCTAATGCTTCCCTTTTCTGTGATTATGATAGGTCACTATTAGTTACTACCAGTATTTAATTAATATGGGGTCTGATTATTTTTGTTGATTCAGGCACTTTTAGTTTTGATCAGAATTAGGAATAATTGTTTAATTTAGTTTACTAAACATATTCAGATGCTTGAGTGACTACTTTTTATAGGGATAAGGTAGAGTTAATGCTGAAATTTTATTGGCTGCTGTTTCTTTGGATTAGTTTGTGTTAATTTTAGCATGTTTGGCATCAAATTTTGAGTTATGTACACCTTGTTTTATATGCAGAGCAAGATGACTGAAAATAGTAATATTGAAGCAGCAGGGATGTCCGCTAGCACTCAACCATCTTCTCCACCGTCAGGTGTTCGTAAGAATCGGTCAGCTGTCTGGGATCATTTTGATGTAGAGAATGCTACCGAGAAGAAGGCTAAATGCAAATATTGTGGTAGCTTAATACAATATGGGAATGGAACCAGCTCAATGGGTGGTCATTTGAGAAGATGCAAGCAAAATCCTAATAATGATTCGAACAAAAGAAGAAAAACAACGACCACACCGACTATAGATGAGCGTGGTGTTTTAAATTCACCCAGTGCTTCCAAATTTGACCAAGAGGAGGCGCGAAGGGCACTTGTGGAAATGTTCATTGGGGAAGAGCTACCATTTCGCTTCATTGAAAGCCCGAAATTCCGAAAATTTGTGCATGACCTACAAGCAAGATTCAAAGTTTCTTCACAGACTACATTAGCACGTGACATTGGAGCTCTTTATGCTGAAGAGAAGACGAAGTTGCAAGATTTTTTTCGGCAAATTGTGGTAGAGTATGTCTAACCACTGACACTTGGACTTCAATTCAAAATTTTACTTATATGAGTTTGACAGCACACTTTGTTGATTTGGATTGGAAATTACATAAAAAAATACTTAATTTTTGTCAAGTGACAAGTCATTCAGGAGAGGTTATAGGAGCAACAATTGAATCTTGTTTAAATAATTAGAATTTGAATCGGGTCTTTAGTGTGACAATTGATAATGCCTCCTCTAACGATGTTGCAATTAAATATCTGAAGCAGCGATTGAATTCTTGGAATAGCATTATTTTGAATGGTGAATTTATTCATATGAGATGTTGTGCACATATTATAAACTTAATTGTAAAAGAGGGGTTGAAAGAGATTGATGAATCAGTCTTGAGGATTCGTAGTGCAGTAAAGTATGTTAGATCTTCTCCATCTAGAGCTAGTAGGTTTCAAAAGTGTGTTGAATTAGAAAAAATCCAATATAAAGGCTTGCCTTGCATGGATGTTGAGACTAGGTAGAACTCTACCTATCAAATGTTAGAGGTAGCTTTGAAGCATCGCAAAGCATTTGAGTTGCTTGCTTTGAAAGATAATACCTATATAGGAGAGATGAATGGAGGAAAAGGGAGAGGTGTTCCTTCTGATTCAGACTGGGAGTATGCTGAGTCCATTGTACCATTTTTGCGAGTGTTCAGTGATGCCACTATACGTGTTTCTGGTACCTTATATGTTACCAGTGATATGTATATGAAGGAAGTATTTGCAATTGGACGATTTATTCATCATTCTTGTGATTCTGTTGATTTTAGTACTATGTCAATGGCAGAAAGGATGAGGGTTAAGTATGAGAAGTATTGGGGCAATCCTGATTCGGTGAATATGTTGTTATTGATTGCTATCGTACTTAATCCAATGCAAAAGATTGAGTATGTCAATTATTTCTTGGATTACTTCTTTGGAGAAGAAAAAGGAGGCGAATTGAAGTCAAAGTTGTCCAAGTGCATAAAGTTACTTTATCAGCAATACCAAAGTTCTGAGGAAGCAAGTGAAGCTGATACGCAAGATGTTCAAGTCAACAACATTAATACCGATCTTCATGGCATGGGCTTTTTTCTACAAGCAACCAGTCGCAGAACAAATACAAGATCTGAACTTGATAGATATTTACAAGAAGAATGCGAGCCATACTCCCATAAGTTTGATATACTAAACTGGTGGAAGGTCAACTCAATCCGATTTCCAATTCTTGGAAATATGGCTCGTGAGGTATTGGCTATACCTGTTTCTACGGTAGCTTCAGAGTCTGCATTTAGTACTGGAGGAAGAGTCCTCGATTCATACCGCAGTTCCTTAACACCTAGAATGGTAGAAGCCTTAGTCTGCACAGGTGACGAGCGGATAATTTGTACGCTTTTTGACATTGTTTTTAGTATGTTTTTAGTATGATCTAGTTAGTTTTTAGTATATTTTTATTAGTTTTTAGTTAAAATTCACTTTTCTGGACTTTACTATGAGTTTGTGTGTTTTTCTGTGATTTCAGGTATTTTCTGGCTGAAATTGAGGGACCTGAGCAAAAATCTGATTCAGAGACTGAAAAGGACTGCAGATGCTGTTGGATTCTGACCTCCCTGCACTCGAAGCGGATTTTCTAGAGCTACAGAAGCCCAATTGGCGCGCTCTCAACGGCGTTGGAAAGTAGACATCCTGGGCTTTCCAGCAATATATGATAGTCCATACTTTGCCCAAGATTTGATGGCCCAAACCGGCGTTCAAAGTCACCCTCAAAAATCCCAGCGTTAAACGCTGGAACTGGCACCAAAATGGGAGTTAAACGCCCAAACTGGCATAAAAGCTGGCGTTTAACTCCAAGAGAGGTCTCTGCACGAAAATGCTTCATTGCTCAGCCCAAGCACACACCAAGTGGGCCCGGAAGTGGATTTTTATGTCATTTACTCATTTCTGTAAACCTTAGGCTACTAGTTCTCTATATATAGGACCTTTTACTATTGTATTTTCATCTTTGGACATCTAGTTCTTAGATCATATCGAGGGGTAGCTATCTTCATTGTTATGCTATCTTAGATCATTGGGAGGCTGGCCTCATGGCCATGCCTAGACCTTGTTCTTATGTATTTTCAACGGTGGAGTTTCTACACACCATAGATTAAGGTGTGGAGCTCTGCTGTACCTCGAGTATTAATGCAATTACTATTGTTCTTCCATTCAATTCCGCTTGTTCTTGTTCTAAGATATCACTTGTTCTTCAACTTGATGAATGTGATGATCCGTGACACTCATCATCATTCTCACCTATGAACGTGTGACTGACAACCACCTCCGTTCTACCTTCGATTGGGTGAATATCTCTTGGATTCCTGATTGCACGATGCATGGTTGATCGCCTGACAACCGAGTGCTCGCCTGACAACCGAGCCAACCATTCCGTGAGATCAGAGTCTTCGTGGTATAGGCTAGAACTGATGGCGGCATTCAAGAGAATCCAGAAGGTCTAACCTTGTCTGTGGTATTCTGAGTAGGATTCAATGATTGAATGACTGTGACGTGCTTCAAACTCCTAGCAGGCGGGGCGTTAGTGACAGACGCAAAAGAATCGCTGGATTCTATTCCGGCCTGACCGAGAACCGACAGATGATTAGCCATGCTGTGACAGAGCATAGGAACATTTTCACTGAGAGGATGGGAGGTAGCCACTGACAACGGTGAAACCCTTGCATAAGCTTGCCATGGAAAGGAGTAAGAAGGATTGGATGAAGACAGTAGGAAAGCAGAGAGACGGAAGGAAAGGCATCTTCATGCGCTTATCTGAAGTTCCTACCAATGAATTACATAAGTACCTCTATCTTTATCTTTATGTTTTTATGCGTTCATCACCATATCCATTTGAGTTTGCCTGACTAAGATTTACAAGATGACCATAGCTTGCTTCATACCAACAATCTCTGTGGGATCGACCCTTACTCGCGTAAGGTTTATTACTTGGACGACCCAGTACACTTGCTGATTAGTTGTGCGAAGTTGTGTTTATGCCATGGTATTGAACACCAAGTTTTTGGATTCATTACCGGGGATTATTTGAGTTGTGAAAAGTATTGATCACAATTTTGTGCACCAAGTTTTTGGCGCCGTTGCCGGGGATTGTTGAGTTTGGACAACTGACGGTTCATCTTGTTGCTTAGATTAGGTATTTTTTCTTCAGAGTTCTTAGGAATGAATTCTAGTGTTTCAAGGTGATGTTCTTATCATCACCAAAGCTGATTGATCTTCATCAATTTAGCTCTTGAATGCAATGTTCTGCTGAAGCTTGGCTGACCATGTCTAATTCCTTTAGACTGAAGCTTTAGACTAACATTGCATGATTCCTGGGATTCTCATTAAGAATTTTGATATCTTTTTCCACTTAATTTTCGAAAAAACACAAAAAAAAATAAAAAAAAATCATAAAGTCCAAAAATTTCTTGTTTGAGTCTAGTGTCTCATGTTAAGTTTGGTGTCAATTGCATGCATCCATTCATGTGTTCTTAAGGATCTTCAAATAATTCTTGATGATTTCTTACTCTGATCTTTGAATTCTCTTGACTTGAGTGTTTTATGTGTCTCATATGCATTCTCATTAGTGTCAGAAGTATACAAACTGCTAAGTTTGGTGTCTTGCATGCATAGTTATTTGATTCTTGTTGCATTTTGATTTTTCCTTATTATTAAAAATCCAAAAATATTTTTTATTTGTGTCTTCTCAAGTCAATACTACAGAGAAATTAAAGATTCAGAACATACAGCAGAGGAATTACACAGAAAAGCTGGGCGTTCAAAACGCCCAGTGAAGAAGGACAGACTGGCGTTTAAACGCCAGCCAGGGTACCTGGTTGAGCGTTTAACGCCCAAAAGGGTATAGTTTTGGGCGTTAAACGCCAGAATGTGCACCATTCTGGGCGTTTAACGCCAGGATGGCACAAGAGGGAAGATTCTGTTTTTCAATGCAATTTTTTTCAGGTTTTCAAAGTTTTTCAAAATCAAATCTTTTTCAAATCATATCTTTTCAATCATGTGTTTTCAAAATCAATTTCTTTCCATTTTCAAAGATACTTACTATCAATTAATGATTTGATTCAACACTTCAAGCATGTTGCCTTTTCTGTTGAGGAAGGTTTAATGTTTGAATCATATCTTTTCTTGTTAGTCAAGTTTTTAATTTTCAAAATCAAATCTTTTTTAAAATGTTTTTCAAATCATATCTTCTCAATCACATCTTTTTAAAACTAATCATATTTTCTTAACCACATCTTTTTCAAAATAGTTTTCAATCAAGTCTTTTTGATTTCTAATTCTAAAATCTTTTTCAAAAATCACTTGATCTCTTTTACACTCTTGGTTTTCGAAAATTAATTAGTGTTTTTCAAAATGTTTTCAAAATTTTTTTACTTAATTTTCAAAAATTACTTCCCTCCTTCTCACATCCTTCTATTTATGGACTAACACCATCCCTTAATGCAAAATTCGAACTCCATCTAACTTTGATAAGTTCGAATTTTCTACTTCTATCTTCTACTCTTCTTTTCCTCTAACACTTTAAGGAATCTCTATACTGTGACATAGAGGATTCCACATTTTCTTGTTCTCTTCTCTTTCATATGAGCAGGAGCAAGGACAAAGGCATTCTTGTTGAGGCTGATCCTGAACCTGAAAGGACCTTGAAGAGAAAGCTAAGAGAAGCCAAAGCACAACTCTCTTTAGAGGACCTGACCGAATTCTTCAAAGAAGAAGAACACATGGCAGCCGAAAACAATAATGCCAACAATGCAAGGAAGGTGCTGGGTGACTTTACTGCACCTACTCCCGATTTCTATGGGAGAAGCATCTCTATCCCTGCCATTGGAGCAAACAACTTTGAGCTTAAGCCTCAATTAGTTTCTCTAATGCAACAGAATTGCAAGTTCCATGGACTTCCATTGGAAGATCCTCATCAGTTCTTAGCTGAGTTCTTGCAAATCTGTGACACTGTCAAGACTAATGGGGTTGACCCTGAGGTCTACAGACTTATGCTATTCCCTTTTGCTGTAAGAGACAGAGCTAGAACATGGTTGGACTCTCAACCTAAAGAAAGCCTGGACTCTTGGGAAAAGCTAGTCAATGCCTTCTTGGCAAAGTTCTTTCCACCTCAAAAATTGAGTAAGCTTAGAGTGGAAGTCCAAACCTTCAGACAGAAGGAAGGAGAATCCCTCTATGAAGCTTGGGAAAGATACAAACAATTAATCAGAAAGTGTCCTTCTGATATGCTTTCTGAATGGAGCATCATAGGTATTTTCTATGATGGTCTCTCTGAACTATCCAAGATGTCTTTGGATAGCTCTGCAGGAGGATCTCTTCATCTGAAGAAGACGCCTACTGAAGCTCAAGAACTGATTGAAATGGTTGCAAATAACCAATTCATGTACACTTCTGAAAGAAATCCTGTGAACAATGGGACTAGTCAGAAGAAAGGAATTCTTGAGATTGACACTCTGAATGCCATATTGGCTCAGAATAAAATATTGACTCAACAAGTCAATATGATTTCTCAAAGTCTGTCTGGAATGCAAAATGCACCAAGCAGTACTAAGGAGGCTTCATCTGAGGAAGAAGCTTATGATCCTGAGAACCCTTCAATGGAAGAGGTGAATTACATGGGAGAACCCTATGGAAACACCTATAATCCTTCATGGAAAAATCATCCAAATTTTTTATGGAAGGATCAACAGAGACCCCAACAAGGTTTCAACAACAATAATGGTGGAAGAAACAGGTTTAGCAATAGTAAGCCTTTTCCATCATCTTCTCAGCAACAGACAGAGAGTTCTAAGCAGAATAACTCTGACTTAGCAACCATGGTCTCTGATCTGATCAAAACCACTCAAAGTTTCATGACTGAAACAAGATCCTCCATTAAAAATTTGGAGGCACAAGTGGGTCAGCTGAGCAAGAAAATTACTGAACTCCCTCCTAGTACTCTCCCAAGCAATACAGAAGAAAATCCGAAAGGAGAGTGCAAGGCCATCAACATGGCCGAATTTTGGGAGGAAGGAGAGGCAGTGAACGCCACTGAGGAAGGCCTCACTGGGCGTCCACTGGCCTCCAATAAGTTCCCCAATGAGGAACCATGGGAATCTGAGGCTCAAACTGAGACCATAGAGATTCCATTGGACTTACTTCTGCCATTCATGAGCTCTGATGAGTATTCTTCCTCTGAAGAGGATGAGTATGTCACTGAAGAGCAAGTTACTAAATACCTTGGAGCAATCATGAAGCTAAATGACAAGTTATTTGGAAATGAGACTTGGGAGGATGAATCCCCTTTGCTCACCAAAGAACTGGATGACTTGTCTAGGCAGAAACTGCCTCAAAAGAGACAGGATCCTGGGAAGTTTTCAATACCTTGTACCATAGGCACCATGACCTTCAACAAGGCCTTGTGTGACTTAGGGTCAAGTGTAAACCTCATGCCTCTCTCTGTAATGGAGAAGTTAGGGATCTCTGAGGTACAAGCTGTAAAAATCTCATTAGAGATGGCAGACAACTCAAGAAAACAAGCCCATGGACTTGTAGAGGATATCCTGGTTAAAGTTGAAGACCATTACATCCCTACTGATTTCATAGTCCTAGAGACTGGGAAGTGCATAGATGATTCCATCATCCTTGGCAGACCCTTCCTAGCCACAGCAAGGGCTGTGATTGATGTTGATAGAGGAGAGTTGATCATTCAAGTGAATGAAGAATCCTTGGTGTTTAAGGCCCAAGGATATCCCTCTGTCATCATGGAGAGGAAGCATGAAGAGCTTCTCTCAAAACAGAGCCAAACAGAGCCCCCACAGTCAAACTCTAAGTTTGGTGTTGGGAGGCCACAACCAAACTCTAAGTTTGGTGTTGAACCCCCACATTCAAACTCTAAGTTTGGTGTTGGGAGGTTCCAACATAGCTCTGAGCATTTCTGAGGCTCCATAAGAGTCCTCTGTCAAGCTAATGACATTAAAGAAGCGCTTGTTGGGAGGTAACCCAATGTTTTATAATTAACTATTTTCTTTTGTTATTTTATATTTTTGTAGGTTGATGATCATAAGAAGTCACAAAATCAATGAAAAAAGCAAAAACAGAATGAAAAACAGGAAGAAAAACAGCACACCCTGGAGGACGCACCTACTGGCGTTTAAACGCCAGTGAGGCTAGCTGTTGGGCGTTTAACGCCCAGTCTGGCACCATTCTGGGCGTTTAACACCAGAAAGGGGCACCAGACTGGCGTTAAACGCCAGAGAAGGGCAAGAAGCTGGCGTTAAACGCCAGAAATGGGCACCAGCCCAGCGTTTAACGCCAGAATTGGCACAAATCGAGATTTTGCTTGCTATTTGGTGCAGGGATGACTTTTCCTTGACACCTCAGGATCTGTGGACCCCACAGGACCCCCACCTACCCCACCACTCTCTCTCTTCTTCACCCATTCACCAATCACCTCCACACCTCTTCCCCAAAAACCCTTCACCTATCAAATCCCATCTTTCTCTTCACCACTCACATCCATCCTTCATAAAACCCCACCTACCTCACCATTCAAATTCAAACCACCTACCCACCCAAACCCACCCTCAAATGACCGAACCCTACCCTTCCCCCTCTCCTATATAAACCCTCCTTCACTCTTCCCTTTCCACACAACCTAAACACCATTTCTCCCCCCTTTGGCCAAACACAAAGCCATTCCCTTTCTCCTCATTTCTTCTTCTTCTCCTCTCTTCTTTCTTCTTTTGCTCGAGGACGAGCAAACATTTTAAGTTTGGTGTGGTAAAAGCATTGCTTTTTGTTTTTCCATAACCATTTATGGCATCCAAGGCCGGAGAAACCTCTAGAAAGAGGAAAGGGAAGGCAAAAGCTTCCACCTCCGAGTCATGGGAGATGGAGAGATTCATCTCAAGGGTGCATCAAGACCACTTCTATGAAGTTGTGGCCTTGAAGAAGGTGATCCCCGAGGTCCCTTTTTCATTCAAAAAGGGTGAACATCCGGAGATCCAACATGAGATCCGAAGAAGAGGTTGGGAAGTTCTTACCAATCCCATTCAACAAGTCAGAATCTTGATGGTTCAAGAGTTCTATGCCAATGCATGGATCACCAAGAACCATGATCAAAGTGTGAACCCGGATCCAAAGAATTATCTTACTATGGTTCGGGGGAAATACTTGGATTTTAGTCCGGAAAGTGTAAGGTTGGCATTCAATTTGCCCATGATGCAAGGAGATGAACACCCTTACACTAGAAGGGTCAACTTTGACCAAAGGTTGGACCAAGTCCTCACAATCATATGTGAAGAGGGCGCCCAATGGAAGAGAGATTCAAGAGGGAAGCCGGTTCAATTGAGAAGGCATGACCTCAAACCCGTGGCTAGAGGATGGTTGGAGTTTATCCAACGCTCAATCATTCCCACTAGCAACCGGTCCGAAGTTACCATAGACCGGGCTATCATGATTCATAGCATCATGATTGGAGAAGGAATAGAAGTTCATGAGGTTATAGCTCAAGAGCTCTATAAGGTGGCGGACAAGTCCTCTACCTTGGCAAGGTTAGCCTTCCCTCATCTCATTTGTCACCTCTGTTTTTCAGTTGGAGTTGACATAGAGGGAGACACCCCTATTGATGAGGACAAGCCCATCACTAAGAAGAGGATGGAGCACACAAGAGACCCCACTCATCATGAGATCCCTGAGATACCTCAAGGGATGCACTTTCCTCCACAAAACTATTGGGAGCAACTAAACACCTCCCTAGGAGAACTGAGTTCCAACATGGGACAACTAAGGGTGGAGCATCAAGAACACTCCATCATCCTCCATGAAATTAGAGAAGATCAAAGAATCATGAGAGAGGAGCAACAAAGACAAGGAAGAGACATTGAGGAGCTCAAGCACTCCATAGGGTCTTCAAGAGGAGGAAAGAGCCGCCATCACTAAGGTGGACCCGTTCCTTGATTTCCTTGTTCTTTATTCTTCTGTTTTTCGAATTTCATGCTTATGTTTATCTATGTTTGTGTCTTGTGATCATTAGTGTCTTAGTGTCTATGCCTTAAAGTTATGAATGTCCTATGAATCCATCACCTCTCTTAAATAAAAACGTGCTTAATTGAAAAAGAAAAAGAATTGCATGAATTTTGAATTTTATAACAGTTTAATTATTTTGATGTGGTGGCATTACTTTTGTCTTCTGAATGTATGCTTAAACAGTGCATATGTATCTTGAATTTGTGGTTCATGAATGTTGGCTCTTGAAAGAATGATGAAAAAGGAGACATGTTACTGAGGATCTGAAAAATCATAAAAATGATTCTTGAAGCAAGAAAAAAAGCAGTGAATACAAAAAAAAATCGAAAAAAAAAATAATATAGAGAAAAGGGGAGAAAAAGAAAGAAAAAGAAATAAAGTTGTGATCCAAGGTAAAAAGAGTGTGCTTAAGAACCCTGGACACCTCTAATTGGGGACTCTAGCAAAGCTGAGTCACAATCTGAAAAGGTTCACCCAATTATGTGTCTGTGGCATGTATGTATCCGGTGGTAATACTGGAAGACAGAGTGCTTTGGGCCACAGCCAAGACTCAATAAGTAGCTTTGTTCAAGAATCATCATACTCTACTAGGAGAATCAATAACACTATCTGGATTCTAAGTTCCTAAAGAAGCCAATCATTCTGAATTTCAAAGGATAGAGTGAGATGCCAAAACTATTCAGAGGCAAAAAGCTAAAAGCCCCGCTTATCTAATTAATACTGATCTTCATAGATGTTTTTGGAATTCATTGCATATTCTCTTCTTTTTATCTTATTTTGATTTTCAGTTGCTTGAGGACAAGCAACAATTTAAGTTTGGTGTTGTGATGAGCGGATAATTTGTACGCTTTTTGGCATTGTTTTTAGTATGTTTTTAGTATGATCTAGTTAGTTTTTAGTATATTTTTATTAGTTTTTAGTTAAAATTCACTTTTCTGGACTTTACTATGAGTTTGTGTGTTTTTCTGTGATTTCAGGTATTTTCTGGCTGAAATTGAGGGACCTGAGCAAAAATCTGATTCAGAGACTGAAAAGGACTGCAGATGCTGTTGGATTCTGACCTCCCTGCACTCGAAGCGGATTTTCTGGAGCTACAGAAGCCCAATTGGCGCGCTCTCAACGGCGTTGGAAAGTAGACATCCTGGGATTTCCAGCAATATATGATAGTCCATACTTTGCCCAAGATTTGATGGCCCAAACCGGCGTTCAAAGTCACCCTCAGAAATCCCAGCGTTAAACGCTGGAACTGGCACCAAAATGGGAGTTAAACGCCCAAACTGGCATAAAAGCTGGCGTTTAACTCCAAGAGAGGTCTCTGCACGAAAATGCTTCATTTCTCAGCCCAAGCACACACCAAGTGGGCCCGTAAGTGGATTTTTATGTCATTTACTCATTTCTGTAAACCTTAGGCTACTAGTTCTCTATATATAGGACCTTTTACTATTGTATTTTCATCTTTGGACATCTAGTTCTTAGATCATATCGAGGGGTAGCTATCTTCATTGTTATGCTATCTTAGATCATTGGGAGGCTGGCCTCATGGCCATGCCTAGACCTTGTTCTTATGTATTTTCAACGGTGGAGTTTCTACACACCATAGATTAAGGTGTGGAGCTCTGCTGTACCTCGAGTATTAATGCAATTACTATTGTTCTTCCATTCAATTCCGCTTGTTCTTGTTCTAAGATATCACTTGTTCTTCAACTTGATGAATGTGATGATCCGTGACACTCATCATCATTCTCACCTATGAACGTGTGACTGACAACCACCTCCGTTCTACCTTCGATTGGGTGAATATCTCTTGGATTCCTGATTGCACGATGCATGGTTGATCGCCTGACAACCGAGTGCTCGCCTGACAACCGAGCCAACCATTCCGTGAGATCAGAGTCTTCGTGGTATAGGCTAGAACTGATGGCGGCATTCAAGAGAATCCGGAAGGTCTAACCTTGTCTGTGGTATTCTGAGTAGGATTCAATGATTGAATGACTGTGACGTGCTTCAAACTCCTAGCAAGCGGGGCGTTAGTGACAGACGCAAAAGAATCGCTGGATTCTATTCCGGCCTGACCGAGAACCGACAGATGATTAGCCATGCTGTGACAGAGCATAGGAACATTTTCACTGAGAGGATGGGAGGTAGCCACTGACAACGGTGAAACCCTTGCATAAGCTTGCCATGGAAAGGAGTAAGAAAGATTGGATGAAGACAGTAGGAAAGCAGAGAGACGGAAGGGAAGGCATCTTCATCCGCTTATCTGAAGTTCCTACCAATGAATTACATAAGTACCTCTATCTTTATCTTTATGTTTTTATGCGTTCATCACCATATCCATTTGAGTTTGCCTGACTAAGATTTACAAGATGACCATAGCTTGCTTCATACCAACAATCTCTGTGGGATCGACCCTTACTCGCGTAAGGTTTATTACTTGGACGACCCAGTACACTTGCTGGTTAGTTGTGCGAAGTTGTATTTATGCCATGGTATTGAAAACCAAGTTTTTGGATTCATTACCGGGGATTATTTGAGTTGTGAAAAGTATTGATCACAATTTCGTGCACCAACAGGAGATTGGCTTAAGGAAGATATTTTCTCTACTTTAGATGATGATGGTGAAGTTCTTCAACAAGTTGATCAAGGTATAAAATTTGTTTCATATTTCTTCTCATTTTATTTTATTTTTGTTTTTGTTATCTTTCTATTTTAGAATTTAGGTATTAGTTACCAATTAAAAGTTGTTGAATATAGACTTGATAATTAATTTGATTCCCTTGGCAGATATATTTTCCTCTAATGATGGTGCTTGTTCTATGGCGGCATCAATTGATAATCTTGATGATGACTAGGTATGCTTAATATTCTCATTTGGTTTAATACTTTCATTCAAAGATTTGTTTTAAAATGACAAAGGTATATTTTGTTATTTGCAGATATATTTTCCTCAAAGGTTGTGGTTGTTTGATGATTTTGTTGGCAACTTGGCATCTTTTGATACTTTGTGGTTGTTGTTTTAGAGAGACTTTTTGGTAGTATTCTTTTGATGTCTTGAGAATGATTAAATGTTATATAGATTAGCTATTGTCATTAGATTTATAAAGAACCAAATTCTAGTTGTAATGAACCTATACACTTTAAAATGACTTTAGTATTAATTTTTACTTTTAAAAAAATTATGGTTTGAAAATTAAATTTCTAAAAACTTGTTTTAAAAGTGGATTTTATAAAAAAAACCGGATTTTAGATTTGGATTTAAAAAAAAACCGGATTTTAGATTTGGATTTTAATAAAACCGGATTTAAAACTGGATTTTAGATTTGGATTTTTTAAAAAAAACTGGATTTTAGATTTGGATTAAAAAAAAACCGGTTTTATATGTAAAACTGGATTTAAAACTAGTTTATAAGTAAAAACTGGATTTAAATTCTAAAACCGGTTTAAAACCGGTTTTTATTTTTTTAAACCGGTTTAAAACCGGTTTCTCTCTTCAATTCAGTTCTGGTTTGGTTTCATGAACCATAAATCTGGTTCTGAAATGGATCCGGTTTAGATTTAAAAAAATCCAAACCATGCCCACCCCTAGTAACGGTACCCATATAAATAAGATATAAGTTCTTGGGAATGCCAGAGGCAGTCCTAGAACCCCGCACTCAAATTATAAAACTTAAAGACTTAAGACAGAAACTATGAACAGGGGTAGTTTTCTAAGGTTGATAACTTAAACAAACTCTAACCAGAATCCTTAACCCTTCACCTTCCTTCAGTCCTCCCAACTTCGATGGAACCACACAGACAAACAGACAAACAGACAAACACAATTAGAGTACAAGTAATGTAAGTAGCAAGTATAATAATTAGGCATACTAATTCACATAGGCACTCCTAATTAATGCACAAACAAGCAAATTAAACATATGATATGATGTATTCCTATCCTATGGCTGATGAGTCTCATCTATTAGTTATAAAGGTAAACCCGACATGCCCGGCAGCAAACCCTGGATAGAACACCAAACACGGAGCAAGTGGGACAATGCCGTAACCCTTGCATCTTACCCGCGTACTCGGAGCAAGGGACAACTTCACCCTGCCTCTTACCCAGGTGGTGTTACAATTCTCAACCCGGAGCAAGCGGTGTCAGAACTCAACCCTTGCATCTTACCCAAAGTTTTGAACTCTTAACCGGAGCAAGTGGATAATACCACTGTATCTTACCTGGCAATCTCACCTCTTATCTGGAGGCATATCACAATCAAATTCAAGTTCATTTTCATTATTATTCCAATTCATTCATAATCATTAATTCATTTTCCATACATTCTTAACATCTCTACACTTCTTTAACATATACCCGGAGCGAGTGGTCATTGCCACCGCCTCTTACCCAGTCACCTCTATCTTATTCAATTCATTCAAATTCAATCACCATCATACCTTAATGTCATTATCCTCATCAACCCATTTCTATCTCTATTGAAATTCATTATTATCATCTTCATAATTATATTAGTTCAGTTAGCACTTCTCAAACTCAAAATCACCACTTCACAATCACAATTCATTCCCCACAACTTGCCTCACTCCCAAGTTACTACCCCTTCCCAATTTCATCTCATCACTAAAAGAGTAAAAATAGAGGTTTAGAAGATTAAAATCATGTTTAAAATACTAAAATCCCATTTGCTAAAAGATAGGAACCCACGTACGCGGGAGTGCAATTTTTCCCATCATGCATATGCATTCCCTCGTCTGCATATGCAAGTACGCTGGATAGAATCGAACGTCCGCATATGAATCCACATCTCCACGTACGCGAAGGTTCCTTTTTCCCATGCCGCATACGCATCACATGCCTGCCTACGCATGCATGCCAAACAGAAACGCACAGCCGTGTATGGAGGGGGTACATGTACGCATGCATTGCAGGTTGGTCAAAAATGGTTAAGTTTGTAGAATTTCAGTTTTTGCATACCGAACTTCTGACACGCATAACTTTCTCGTTTTAAAATATTTTTCATCCGTTCTTCAAATGGCGTAAACCTCACGAACCCCATTTTTTATATGAAAGAAGTTTGAAAGAATTTAGGGGGTAAACTTCACGGACCTCATTTTCAATCATACCAACACAATCATTAACATTCATATATCCATATCCAATATTCTCATTTATCATCATCAAAATCATCATTCATCAACACCCTCACCACATCAACTACATTCATATCATAATACCATTAGATCTATCATGCCTCATTAAATTCTATCATACATTGTCAACTAGACCACCAATCAACTCCAACAAAATCATCATTCAACATATCATCATTCATCAATCTTTTTATTAGGATTACTAACTTTTTAACATACATACATGCTTCAACCTATCTTATGGTCATCTAGCTTATGTTTTCACGAGACATTACATATTACTTAGGAGAAACTGAAACCATACCTTGGCAGATTCCTCTCTAAGCTCAAAACCACCACAATTCAAACTTCAAAGACTCCAATCCAGACCTAAAAATTCCAGCCACTAAAGGTCCAACAATCATGTTCCCAACATCATATATACTCCAAATCAAGAATATTTAATCTAATCCCACAACATATCACTATAATCAACATTCAAGCTTACTAATTCACTAATCAACATAAAGTTTAAGGTTCTTACCTTCACTTGATCTTTGAGCAATACCCACAAGGAATCAAGGCTAGTTAACCCCTAAAATATGAAAATCATCAAGGAATTGAGTTCCTCAAACCCTAAACCCGAATTTATCATACCAGTAGAAATAAAGTTAGGCAAATGTGAGTTACTTAGAGTTTTGTTTGGATGAAATTAAAGAGCCCGACAAGCCCAATGCGTGGCCGCAAATGGCTTGTCAATTGGAGCTTTGGATCAAAAGTTACAGTCCAAAGAAGGAGGAGATAAATAGTGTTTAAGGGTTTCACCTCCCTCTCTTCATTTGCAGCGTGATTCTCATAATGGAGGAGTGTTGGTGGCTGAAATGTTATCATTTAGGTTTATGTGGGTTGGGCCTTAGGCCCAATATGGACCCGGTTCAACTGATTTGGCCCGTTCGGCTCAAAGTTAGGCCAAATTCTTTAAAATTAGTGTCAAAATTTTTATTTTAATTAGTTCTGCCTTATTAAACTATAAAATTCTATTTTGTAATTTAATTAAATTTTTTGAATAAATATTAATTACGAGTTATTTATTTATTAATTACTCGGGTTTTACATTCTACCCACCTAATTAAGAATTTTGTCCTCAAAATTAAGTTTCAATTACTTGAAAAGAGGTGTGGGTAGCCGTTTCTCATCTCGAATTCAAGTCCTCTGGAGTGTGCTTCCATTTCCAGCCCTCTAATCCATGTTAATACTGCAATTGGTTTAACATATCCCGATCTTAATCCCCTAATCGTGACTGCTCACCGCTTCTAGTCTGTTAAAGTAACTTTTTGAAAGTATGTAACTTCCTCATTTAATCTGTCTAGGCCTTCTCCTTTCTCACTCGCATAACTTATCTATTGGTTTTACTTAGTTATAATTCCATCTCGAATTCACTTAATCTTTTTTTCGTTGTCTCGGCTATCGTTTTGGAAACTAAAACGCTTAATTCTTCGATTTTATTTTTATACGGAGTTGATTCACGCACCGTGTAACCTTACTATCTTTTTTATGTTTAGCTTCACCAATTTCTTCAATGAATAGTTTGCTTCGATAAGGAAAAGGTAAGTGAACTTGGTCACTTGATATGCGATTACCTAACGGCATCAAATCTTGTCTCAGACCCAACAAAAATTTATTACGAACTTCGTAGGTCGTAGCCATACCTTCCTTGTCCCCTTCAATCTCTTCTTGATTTCCTTGATCAACATACCTCAATATCCTTGGTAATTCCTTACTATTTTGCTTTGTTCTCCAAATTCTAGCCTTACCACTGCTTAAAAGTTGCATCGATTCAGTTTGATACTTTGAGATTTTCTCAATGCCCAACCTAAGACTACAACTTTACTTAAGACTACAAACGTAAGACTTCAGTTGGAACCTTAATCATTCTTCCAACAACAATACTCGACGTCTTCCTGCTGAGGTGTCGTCATGACATTATGTTGTTACATCCGTTTACATTCTAAGTCTTTGGATAATGCATTACAAAATTTATGAATAGTTTATTAGGTCCAAGCATTTTGAATATTAGCACGGAGGTTATACTCTTATCTCTCGAGGTTCAAAAGCTTTTTTGCTTTAAGGCATCCAAACAACAGTGCTTCCTAAAGCGTGGAAAAATATTAAGGAACCAGCATCTTAAGGGTTATATCTAGGGATTGTACGTGAAGTTAAATTGATGCTCGAGTCGACTTGAAAAAGATATTAAGCTCAAGGGCGGTTAAACTAATCAAACGGTGTTTGCTAGCAAATAAAAGGAGGTCTGGTATAATGATTGGACCAAGTCTCAAAAAATAGAAAGATGCACAAGAAAGAGAATTAAGGAGCATACCCAAAAAGAAATTTTGAAGTCAAACCCTGATAGGAAGACAACAAAGCGCATCGAATTAAATACATGCCAGCTGATACCCAAGGAATGCAAGTTCGCGAAAGAGAGCAACTCCACCCGTATTAGGCCCCTAAATTTCAATTATTTGCACGATTATGCCCAGATAAGTTTAAGCTCATCACGGAAGAAATAGATTCATGTCAATAAGGAATAAAATTACAAAGATAATCAACTTATTCCTCAAGAAGGAATTCAAAATGGGAATCCCAATAAGAGTCACAAAAGAAAGGCTAGGTCAAGTCGCGGGAATTCGTCGACGCACTCCCGTTCATATAAATCCTCCTGTTGTTATCTTACTTCTCTTCCGACATAACCGTTGCTTATTACCAAGAACACTTGATTGAACAGATTTCGTTTCTATTACTCACTTCATCTAGATCCTAAGTTCTACCAATTCTAATAGTGTCATCATACGTAAGGTAATCGAGAATGATCTGATCTTCGGCACTAATTCTATCGCCACTTATTCCCTTTCTCGACACCTAACTAATTAGCAGTTAAAGGTTAAATTTGCATCATATCTCATCCTCGTAGTCCACCATCACTGGGTTTCTAAACAATACTCTCACACAACTCCCAACTTACTCTTGCTGCATCACTCACATTTCATTTGTCCCTAAGAGTTCGATCATTCGCTCTACGTCACCAACTAACTTCATTAATGTAGCACCCCACCATACAGAGTCTTATGCTTAAGTCATAATTCAGATATGGCAAGTTATTACGACCTCTAAAATAAAAATTTAGTACGTATAGTAGTATGAATAATTGATTATAACTAGGAGCCTTTGTAGAAAAAGGGGTAAACAAAAAAAATCGCAACTCAAAGCGCAACACTCTGATCGATAACGTAACGAACAAGGATAACCAACGCGTGATTATATATATACAAAGGAGTGTCAAAAACAGGAATATCAAGACTCAAAATCCGGCTGCGAAGATAACCGGTCCGAGCGTAGCAATATATACATATGATAAAATAAGGAAACCCCCAAAGGAAACCCAAAGGGACACAAAAACATAAAACCTATTCTCCAAAATTCTCCCATGAGAGGAGTCACCGCAGTTTGTATTATTTAATGGAGATAAAAGTATCTAAGCAAAACATATAAACCAAAACATAGCCCCGAGAACAAAGGATCTTCGCAATTATAGAAGTCTCCAGCATGCCTCAACGGGAAACTTCACGTCCTGCATCTGAAAACCACAAAATCCGCATGGGTGAGAACCAGAGGTCCCCAGCAAGGTAACAGCTTCCACATATATAATACATAATAATAGAGGAAAGCCGAAGGCAATCCTAGAACTTCCTCCAAATAATATCAAAGCTTATAAACAAGCTAAACCATAAAGGGCATCTGACTAAAGATACTTCAGTCTAACTAATACTTCCCTTTCCAATTCCTTCAGACCTCCCAACCACCAGCAGGAGTATAATGTAGCAAACACAGTTATATCAAACAAGAAATATACAATTAGGGACAAGTAGGGCATTTAGACAATTAGCAAGTAATATGCAGTCAAATAGGCAATCTCAAACAATTCATATAGTATGCATATGATGAATGCTTGTCCCTAGTGGCTGATGATATCATCTGTCGGTTATAGAGCCAACCCGACAAGTCCTGGTAGCTAACCATTGGACTGTCCCTCTGTCACGCATCCCCAACTCGAGTTATACTCGTTATAAACTTGATCATAATCATGATCTATATCCATCACCCTCACTGGTGAATATTTACGGGGGCGAGCTCATCCGGGTCTTTCACAGTGCCCGGCCACACTTATGACATAGGGTCAAAAGAGCTTCGAGTCTCAACCTGGAGCACGTGGTGGCTAGCCACTGCTTCCTCCCAGGGAAACTCTCATCTCCAACAGTGGAAGTGCAACATTCACAATTCATTCAACAGCATATATGCATTTGTACATGGCCATAATCATGGCTCCGCCGTAACACGGCAATAATCTAGCCCTCCGGCTCACGGTTAAATCCATAACCAGCCATCTCATTAACAATTACGGCCTTTCGGCCCATGGCATAACAAGCACTTCCACCACCATCCTCCGCATCTCACATAATCATGCTTGATCCTCAATTATCATTCATTTTTCCCTTGCTTCACTCGCAAGTTACCACATTCACTAGCCTTTCTTCTCATAGCTAGACATATCATAATGATTTAAGATATAAGTGGTGAGATCGGAGGCTTAGAAGTATGAAATTTGGCTTTTAAAACTCAAAAATCAACTTTGGAATGAAAACAGGTCCACGCGCACGCGCACTCCACGCGCACGCGTAGACGGCCTCAAAAACTTATCGATGCGCAAGCGTCATGCACGCTAACACGTGGGTTAAAAGTTTGCCAATCGACGCGTACGCGTCAACCACGCGTACGCGTGGGTGTTCTCGTGCCCCAGGCACAACACTAGCACAGTTTTGGCATAACTCTCTGGAAAGTGGCTGGGCGTTGGGTGCAGCACCATCGGCGCGCCCGCGCACATCACGCGCACGCGTGGATGGCATTTTCGGGAAGAACGGCGCGCACGCGCCAAGTGCGCCCACGCGCAAGGGGTCATTCTGCTAAAAATTTTCTAAGTTAAAAGCTGCAGAATTCACCAATTTAAACCCAATCTTCCAACGGACATAACTTTCTCGTTTTAAATCGTTTTTCACCCGTTCTTCGAACGGCATGGACATCCCGGATCCAATTTCATTTCTAAATAGCTTTGGCACAAAACAGAGATCCGTAGTCCAAGTTATGTCCCACCAAAGTATGCCCAAAAACTATGTTTTTCATAAAAACCACAAAGTGCCATTTGCAAACAAGCCATTTCCAACTCTTTTCAAAATCAATCAAAACATGCCAATTTCATCCCTTTTCTTTGAAAATCAATCAAAATGTATCAAATTCAACATCAAGCCTCCTCAACTCATACATTGACACTTTACCACAATTTACAAAATTACTATCTCATCATTTTAACCCACTTCACCCAAGTGGCTCAAACTCAAACATATTGACATATCATATACTCTTCCTCATGCCAATTCTCAACAACACCAATTCCAATAAATCATCATTGTACACAGTCAATATCATACTCACCATCAACATGGTTCAACCCACAATTCAACCATAACCAATCATCAAGCATATATCACAACATGCATATTTCTCATACATCATACTACCAAGGCATCAATAATCATCATCACATATATGACCACATCATATATCTCAATCATTCAACAACATCAACCATTCAATGCCTATCTTAGGGCCTCTAGCCTAAGTATTTCCTACCACATTACATATTAGATACGGGAAACCGAAACCATACCTTAGCCGATTTTCCCAAGCTCCACCGGAGCACTTCAAAACCACTTATCCACAAGCTCTCAAGGCCTCAACACCTCCAAGAACAGATTTTTCACCACCAAACCCTTTCCAAGCTTTTCAAAATCACCAATCAAGCTCCAATATTCACATATACACAACCTAAGCCACAATCATCATACCCATACACAACATCTCAATACCCAAACATCATAGAACAACAAAATTACACTAGGGTTGAGAATCTTACCACACCCAAGGTCCAAGGAGACAAGATTAACCTTCTCCTTCAAGAGAGTTGGGTCCTATAACATCAAAGAACCCAAAATCTCAACATTTCACCCATGAAACTCGAAAATAAGGGCTTGGATTTCGAACAAAAACACATGGCTTACCTCAAGATTGATTGTATGAGTTTTGTAGAGCTCTCCACGGTGAACGCGTGGCCGCAAACGGAGCGGCAATCGGAGCTCTAGATCAAAAGTTATGGTGGTTTGAAGATCAAGTGAGAGAAAGAACTTGAGAGGGTGTTCTTCCCTCCATGGCCTCCATTTTCAGCATGTGAGTGTGTTTAGTGAGGAGAGAGAAAGCTGAAAACTAGGGTTTTGGTTTAGTTATGTTGGGCTAAGGGCCCACTTTGGATCCGGTTGGCCCGGTTTGGCCCGTTCGGTCCAATCTTGGTCCGAATTCTATAAAATTGGTAACAAAATTCTCATCTCAATTTCCTCTATCACATTTAGCCATAAAAATCACATTTTAGGCTTTCTAGAATAAATTCTCATTTATAGGCTAATTAGCCGTTAATTAACCGGGTTTTACAATTAAGCTTTGCAAGCTCTGACGGTATTACCCCATACGACGCAATCTAGGTTCAGTCTTAAGTTTTGACACATTAGTACTATTTCATCATTTTTGTTTTTAACAATGCATAAATGCAATGTTTCAATATTATATAAGACATTTAGGATTTAACTACTAATTTCACAGTTACCTCCACCTTGTTAGGACCGTCTGGCATCTTGAGTCTCCTTCCGTGGATAGTTCCAGGACATATGCCTAGGACGACCGCACTTATAGCATAAGCTCGAACCAAAATGACACGACCTATTCGGGTGATAGCTTCCACATCTCTGACAACTTGTCTCAGATGAAGCAGCCACTGAATGTTTTTCTCTAACATTCCCACGGCGATCCTCATTCGTTCCGGAGTTATCCCGACCTTGGGAAAATTATTGTATGTATTCTCTTCTCTTAAATTCTTGGCTCCTTGGTGCAAAGTTTTGATTGTGTCCCCTTTGGTGAAATTCCCGGCTATCACTCCTTGCCATAGTAGCCTTCTTCAAACAATCTTTTGTGACCCTACTCTTGTTCACCAAGTTCAAGAAAACTTTGATCTCCATTGGGCCCACTAAACTCAGTATATCACTCCGGAGTCCTTCTTCATATTTGATGCACTTCCATTCCTCAAAGTCTCCCGGAGTACCCTGACAAATCTTAGAAAATCGATATAATTCCTCAAACTTGTTTGTGTATTCGGATATAGACATTTGACCCTGCTTTAGTTGCAACAATTCAAGTTCCTTAGCTGTCCTAACCGAATTGGGGAAGTAATTTTTGTAGAATTTCAACTAAAAAACATTCTAAGGTATTGCAGTGTCATCTTGCTGCAACAGGTGTCACGTACCTTGCCATCAATACTGAGCTTCACCCGTTAACTGATAAGTTGCAAGCTCAACACGTTGATTTTTAGGGACTTGTTGTACTTGTAGCGCCCGCTCCATCGCCTAAAACCAGTTATCTGCCTCTGTGGGGTTTGTCGTCCCTCTAAATATGGGCGGGTTTACCTTAAGAAAGGTTGCTAAGGTCATTAACCCATTCCCTCCATCACCGCTATTCCCATTACTAGCTTGATTCCCCAATGCCGCAGTCGTAGCCTACATAGCAGCAGCTATGTTCTCCATAGCAATCATAAAGTTTGTGGGATTATTCTTAGTCGTCTCAGGTTCCGTGTTACTAGCCCTATTCATACTAAACAAGTGATATCAAGGTGATCAATCTCAATATCGTAAGTCTAATGCTTCAAAGACCTAAATGCATGCTCATGAACATTCATGGCACATATACAGTTAGATATCCTAATTTAGCATGTATAGACTCCCAGAGTATGCTCAGAAGCATAGTCAGTCCGTCCCTCAGGCTCTAGAGGAACGAACTGCTCTGACACCATAATGTAACACCTTACCACGCAGAGTCTTATGCTATAGCCTATAGTCATAAAACTCAGGTGGCGACGTTTTACGACCTCTAAAAAAATCATATATATAATATAGGTGAAATGAATATATATTCGAGGAGCTTTGAAAGAAACCTTAAACAATAAGTCACAAAAAAAAGTTCATTGCTCGCGTGAACATAGACTGATAAAACAAAAAAGATAATACATAACTATAAAGATTAGAATATCAAGAGTTACAAAATACCGAACCTCCGACTCAACCTGTGAAGCAAAGGCTAGCCGAAGTATGAATACATAGATATACATAACTCAAAATATCCCAAAATAGATAAAATATCACCTTGTTTCTCCACATCGTTCTCTAAGAAGAATAAAATAAAATTATACATACAAAGGAGAATATAACTATAGAATATAAAGCATAAACTCAAAATACAGAGTCCCAAATATAATACTTTGCTTGCAGACAGAACTCCAGACATTTATCGAGGTGTCTCTCGACCTGCATCTGAAAACAACAACATCCGGTTCTCAGCATGGTAACGGTGCCCACATAAATAAGATATACGGTCCCGAAAATGCTAGAGGCAATCCTAGAACTACAACACTCAGATTATAAAACCTAAAGACTTAAGACGAAAACCATAAACAAGGGTAGTTCTCTAAGGTTCATAACTTAACCAAACTCTAACCAGAATCCTTAACCCTTCACCTTCCTCTAGTCCTCCTAACTCCGGTGGAACCACACAGACAATAGACAAACAAAGGCAAACACAATTAGAGTACAAGTAATGTAAGTAGCAAGTATAACAATTAGACATACTAATTCATACTAGACCACCAATTAAATCCAACAAAATCATCATTCATCAATCTTTTTATTAGGATTACTAACTTTTTAACATACATACATGCTTCAACCTATCCTGTGGTCATCTAGCGTATGTTTTCACGAGACATTACATATTACTTACGAGAAACCGAAATTATCCTTGGTCGATTCCTCCCTAAGCTCAAAACCACCACAATTCAAGCTTTAAAGAATCTAATCCACACCCAAAGATTCCAGCCACCAAAGGTCCAACAATCAAGCTCCCAACATCATCAATGTACTCCAAATCAAGAATATTCAATCTAATCCCACAACATATCACTATAATCAACATTCAAACATACTAATTCAGTAATTAACATAAAGTTTAAGGTTCTTACCTTCACTCATTGATCCTTGAGCAATACCCACAAGGAATCAAGGGTAGTTAACCCCTAAAGCATGAAAATCATCAAGGAATTGAGTTCCTCAAACCCTAAACCCGAATTTATCATACCAGCAAAAAATTGGAGCTAGGAAAATTCAAGTTAATTACAGTTTTGTTTAGATAAAATTGAAGAGTACGGTGAGCCCAACGCGTGGCCACAAATGGCTCGTCAATCGGAGCTCTGGATCAAAAGTTACAGTCCAAAAAAGGAGGAGATGAATAGTGTTTAATGGTTTCACCTCCCTCTCTTCATTTGCAGCATGATTCTCATAATGGAGTAGTGTTGGTGGCTGAAATGTTAGCATTTAGGTTTATGTGGGTTGGGTCTTGGGCCCAATATGAATCAGGTTCAACCGGTTTAGCCCGTTCGGCCCAAACTTGGGCCAAAATCTTTAAAATTAGTGTCAAAATTTTTTTTTTAATTATCTCTACCTTATTAAACTATAAAATTATATTTTCTAATTTAATTATTTTTTTGAATAAATATTAATTTACGAGTTATTTATTTATTAATTACTTGGGTTTTACATCTCTAGCTCAGGAGGATCGAACCGGAACCATCAATCAGTACCAATGGCAATAGCCTCTAGTTCAACCCCTGTTGTTGCGTCTTCATCTCTTCTTGTAATGGCATCTGCAGGAGATTCGGTGGCATCTCCGTCTTTTGCAGCTGATCTACACCCGCGATGAGATTATAGAAATAGGTGCTAACTTGAATACTCTTGTTGTGATCCCGATTTCTGGGAAGGTTAGAGAACAAGATGCTGTGGAAGATGTGCTAGGGCATAACAATGATGTGGAGCCCGTCATGACAGTATTGAGTCCGGAATTCAGCAATACCCACCGCACTTTTCGACTCTAGACTTAAATGCCATGAGACAACAAGGGTTCGCAGATGTAGAATCCAGTTTTGGGGCCAGAGATTCATAGGACACCGTAAGTCTAGCTGAGTTCCAGGTCGGTCAATAGTTTCAAAATAAAGAGGAAGTCGTCTTGTGTGTGAAGACTTATACCATCCGCTGTAGGGTTGAGTACAAAGTGATGGAATCGAACCATGCCAAGTACTACAGAAAGTGTAAGGAGTTTAAAAATAGCTGCAGATGGTTGATTTTGATCACTCTACGGTAGCAGAAGGGTATCTGGTAGGTTAGACGGTATAACGAACCTCATACATGTTTGACCACCTCGATCTGTAGTGACCATAAGAAGCTTCGCTATCATGTGATATCTGCTTTCATCTTTCCTTTGATAAGAGCTGATGCGGTTGTATCCATCAAAGTACTGTAAAATGCGACAGAGGCACATTTTGGGTTTAGATCTATGTGCAGGAGGATTTAGTTGGCTAAGCAGAAGGTCATTGCGTAGATATATGGGCATTAAGAGGAAACCTATAATGAGTTTCCAAGATGGGTGCTAGGTATGCAGATAACGATGCCAGGTAGTATTGCAGTTCTGAAGACGAGTCTTGAGCGAGTTGGAAGCCAAGTTGACGGGTCATCAACGTTTTTTCCACCGACTTTTTTGGTCATTCCCACCGTGCATCGAGGCATTCAAGTATTGTAAGTCGTTGGTCAGTATTGACGGAAGCCAATTGTATGGAAAATATGGGAGAACTTTACTAGTTGCGATTGCTCAAGATGGGAATTCTAATATCATTTCTACTGCTTTTGCCCTTATGGAGGGTTTAGGGTTTAGGGTTTAGGGTGAAAATACAAAGTCATGGTCGTTTTTCTTGTCTCACTTACAGCAGCACGTGACTCCTCAGCCTGGCATTCTCATGATATCTAATGGGCATAATGGTATCAAGGCTGCCTTGGAAGCATCCGATGGTGGATGGGTTCCGCCTGTTGCTCATCGTGCATTCTGTGTTAGGCACGCTACAGCAAATTTTGCACTGAGTTTCAAGGAAAATGATGCTAGGATTTTTCAAGTCAACGCTGCTTATGCGAAGACTGAAGTCGAGTTTGATTATTGATTTGACATCCTTCGGACTAAAGACCTGGCAATGTGTGATTGAGCCAACAGGATGGAGTATGACAAGTGGACTCAGACTGGGATGAGGGGTGTAGATTCGACCATATAACTACAAATATTTCCGAGTATGTTAATTCGGTACCCAAGGGTGTCAGGAACCTTCCAGTTTATTCCTTGGTGAAGCCGACTTATGTGAGATTGGAGAGATATTTGTTTGCAAGGGAAGAGAGGCTAAGGCTCAATTAGAGACAAGTTAGCAATTTAGTCAGTCATTGGTGAAGGCAACGGAGGCAAATCTAAAGGCACTGAGATGTTTCACAGTGACCTTATATGATAGGGATAATTTGGAGTTTAATGTAGCCGGGACTACTCCAATAATTTACTTCTTACTTGGTACTTAGAAAGTCTCGTTGAGAGATCGAACTTGCTATTGGGGGTACTTTTAGGCACTTTACTACCCATGTCGCCATGCAGTCGCTTGCTATGCATATTCTCGCCTGCGTTGGGCAACTTATGTCCACGAGGTATATCGCCTCTGCACGATATTTAATGTCTACAAGATAGGATTCAATTCTCTGATTCCAGAAGGCTTCTGGCCACCATATGATGGTCCAACAGTCATCCTTGATCCCAGTAAGAGACATGCATCTGAAGGTCGTTCGCAGAGCACTAAAATTCACACTAGTATGAATGAGGTGGATCTGAATAGACCAAAGTGGTACGGTCTATGCAAATAGCCTAGTCATACTCGGCAGAGTTGTCCACAGTGAGGAGTCACCGAAGGGTCTAGAGCAGCAAGCGGGGTTTAGTGTTTTCTTTATTGTGTTTCCTGTTCTTATGTCCATTGTATTACACTTTATTGTTGTTTGGCAATATTTGTTGCATTCTATGTTGTCTTTTCTGTGTTTATAGTTGTCTTGATTATTGTCTTGTCCGACAGACTGTCGTTGTTAATATTAGTGTATTTTCTTTTTCAATGTTACTTTAATTTTTTTCCGTGAAATTTCAACAGACATCAATTAAGAACATCTTTAATATACAGTTTCCAAACTCATTCAAGTATTATGTCCCATGATAACATAGTTCACACAAGCAATACTAAATACATCAACACAATAATGATTACATAACATGATAAAATAATAACATATAACATAATAGTCATCCGAATAATTAGAATAGATTATGACCCTGTGAAGCAGCAGCATGGGTGCCTGATCCTCTGTGCTCTCTGAGCAAGAGGTATATTATCCTCGTCTCTGGTCGATTCGAGTGGCCCAGATGGACCAGCACGATCGGGGGTGCTGTTGCAACTGCCGAGGGAGGAGTGCCACCTAATGCAAATGTCTCGTCCAAAGGCCATAACAGAGGCTCGTTCAAGTCGACATCAAGGTGTGTCCGATGTCTGATGACCTGCGGTCCAAATAGGGTTGCATCATCCTCCTGGATAATGACACTAATCTCTTCCGGGAAGCGTGATCCTCTGAACTCACTGTTGAAGCCATCGCTGCCTAACAAATGTGAAAGGAGCTCACCCGAGCTCATGAATGTCTGACTCTCATGCAGGGCCATATCACTGCTAGGGACACCAATAAAATAACTACCAAACCCCCCTCATCTACAAATAGGGGTGTCAAAAGTCCCCAGGAGGCAGGGATCCCCGTGGGGACCGCCCCGAATGGGGCCCCGATAGCGGAAAATTTTCCCTGCAGGGACGGGGATGGGGGATAAAATTCTCTTGAAGCATATATGGGGACCCGAGCGGGGATATCCGTCCTCGTATTTCCCACAATCTCTGAATATGTTAAATTACTTAAATACCCTTAAGAATTTAGTTTTTATTTTGGTTTTTTAGTCATTTCACCTTGCATATATATATATATATATAGAAAAGTTAAAACCCTAACTCCTCTTCCCAGTTCCCACATAGAGCGCCACATTCCAATCCCTAAACACCATCAGTCTCTCACCCTGCTCCTCACAAAACCCTTTGTCTTTGCACCCTTCCTCTGCGTTCTCTCCCTCGTCCCAGCCAGCCACCTCCGACCACCTTCGTCACGGCCTCACTACTGTCCGTTTCAGCCGGCCCACTCACTGCATCATCACCGTACCGCCCCGTGTGCCTTCTTTTGTTTGCCCTCTTCCACTTCATTCGCCGCTCTTCTCTTCACTAGCGTCTCTGACCTCTTCGGCCATTTCTCCCTTATCCTTGGTAAGATTCACTGCTGTCTCCTTTTTTTATTGTATTTTGGCATTTCACTTTAGGTTTTTATTTTTTTCGTGAATTTGATGGTGATTTTGATTTTTTGAAGTTGGTGGCTGTTGTTTGTTTTTGTTAATGAATGCTTTTTTTATGAATTTCTGATAATTGGTGGCTATTTTTTTATTTTTCAAACTTTAATTTTTTTATTTTCCATTAATTCTGAATTCTGATTTTATTGGCTGTTTATGACTTTATGCTATGCTGTTCTGTTTATGAATTATGATCTTGGGGCTGTTCTATTTATAACTTAAGCAAGATTGAAGCAATCTCATTAGGATTCATATCCCCTAATAGCATACAAAGATATTACTGTAATAAACATTTTTGTTTAAATCCTAAACTGGAATTTTTTTAACTAGTACAACGATGTCTGTGAACCTTTTTTTATATGTGTTGTACGAACATTTTATAAAAGTAAAGCAAATTAGTAAATCCATTTTGCTGTGTCAGAATGCACGAACAATTTGTTATTAGAGAAAAAATTATTTATCAATATTTATAAATGTATGTAAGTGTAAAGCAAATTAGCAAATCCGTTATTGGCGTTTCAATCACTCCGACCCCCTCATATGCATGCTTTTGGATCTTATAATAAAAAGTATTTATTTTTGCTTGTTTTGAGTTGATTTTTTGATTCAATTTGTTAATAACTCTGATTCTATGATTCTGAGTTGCTGGGTTCAATTTGCTTGTTTTGAGTTGATTATGTGATTTAGTGTTTATGTATTGACTTTTAATTTAGTGTTTTTGTATTAAATCTTACTCTATAGGATGGATAGTTTAAACTCGATTCCTATTGAAAATAATAATGAGACAGAACCAACTCAAGATGATGAGGGTCAAGCAATTGAAGCACATGTACAAGGAACACAAGAGGAAGGACAAGAAGAAATACAAGAGGGAGGACAAGAAGTTAGCCAAAGTGTGCAAAATAGTCTTAACAAAAAAGGATTAACTTCTGAGGCTTAGAAACATTTTAGGAGGGAGCAAATAGATGGAAAGAAAGATTGGAGGTGATACGAAGCAAGGAACTAAGCATTTGCATGATCACATTAGAATTTGCCCGATTCGTACTGTTAGGGGACCAAAGCAATCAATATTGAAAATAGTGCAGCAATCATCAGGTTCGACAGGAACAGGAAGGCCAACAGATTCACTTTTGGTTGGAAATTTCACATTTAGTCAAGATGGATCACGACGAGCACTTACAAGATGGGTTATTAGGGACGAACACCCTATGTCATTTGTTGAGCAACAGGGTTTTCATGAGTTTATGGCTGAGACTCAACCTTTGTTCAAATTTTATACAAGAAATACACTGAAAAGTGATGTTGAGAAGATGTATGAAGCTGAAAAGACAAAGCTTCTAAAATTGTTGAAAAAAATTCAAGCCGCATTGCTATAACTACTGACATGTGGAGTGCTGATTATTGAAACAAAGACTATATGGCGATTACAGCTCACTTTATTGATGATGATTGGAACTTACAAAATCGGCTTGTAAGGTATTATTTATGCTTTTAGCATCTTTTAAATATTTGAATTTTTAATGTCATGATTGTTTATTATATTTACATTACTCTAGGTTTGCATATGTACCTGCACCCCATACTGCTGAAGTTCTTAGTGATACTTTGGTGAATTCCTTGTATGATTGAAACATAGATAGAAAATTATCAACTTTAACGGTTGATAATTGTAGTACAAATGATGCCATAATTCATCTTGTGCTTGATAAGATTTCACCGTTTACCTTTGTTAAGAGAAGGAAACTTTTTCACATGTGTTGTTGTGCTCACATTGTTAATTTGATTGTGAAAGATGGCATGAATGTAATATATGTTTCTATTGAAAAAATCAGAGATAGTGTTTCTTTTTGGGTTACAACACAGAAGAGGAAAGAAAAATTTGAAGAGACTTGTAGGCAATTAAACATTAATTACAGTAGAAAGCTTGCACTTGATTGTAGAACTAAATGGAATTCAACTTATCTAATGCTTGCTTCTGCTTTGCCATATAGAGAAGTTTTTGAGCGTTTAAGACACCGTGAATCTTTGTATAAAGTTGTACCATCTGATGATGAGTGGGAAATGGAAAATGAACTTCTTGAAAAATTAGAAGTCTTTTATAGTGTGATTGAATTATTCTCTGGCACTTTATATCCAACGACAAATTTGTACTTTCTCAAGGTATGTGAAATGAGATTGACATTGAATGAGTGGTTGCTTAGTCCCAACGAGATGATTCATAGAATTATAACAAATATGATTAGTAAGTTTGAAAAGTATTGGGATCAAATTAATGAAGTCATGGCTGTGGGAGCTATCTTAAACCCTAGGTATAAGATAAAGTTATTGAACTTTTTTCCCGAAAATATATGGATCTCAAAGTGAGAATCATTTGAGTAAGGTGAAGAAAATGATGAAAGAATTAGTATGTGAATATCAACTTAAGGCTAAGGTTAAAAGAAAAGCAACAAATGATGATAGTTCAACTTTTCCTTTGAATGTTGGACATGATGAAGGATATTCAAAGAGAAAATTTAACTCTATCTACTTGCAATTTGTGAAAGATTCATCTAAAGACTGTGCTGTGAAAACTGAGTTGGATTTTTATTTGGAAGAGAGTGTTATGGTAGATAAAACAAATTTGGAAAAATTTGACATTTTGGGCTACTGAAAAAATATTGGAGTGAAATATCCAACTTTACAAAATATTGCAAGAGATTTTTTAGCCATTTCCATTTCTACTGTTGCCTCAGAGTCTGCTTTTAGCACCAGTGGTCGAGTTATACATCCACATTGCAATAAATTGGATTGTGAACTTGTTGAGGCGTTAATTTACACTCAGCATTGGATACACTCTTCAGGTAAAAGTATTAATAACTCAAATTTTATTTCGTATTAAAGTTTAATTTCATGTTAAATTTAACTCTCATAAATTATTGGTTGATATAATATAGGTAAATCAGGGTCAAAAATTCCAATTCCTTGGGACTATGTTATGGATATGGAGATTTAGGAGTTTAGGTAATTATTTTTTTATTATGTCAAATTCTTATTAAATATATGGTATTCTTGTTTATTATGTATGTTAACATATTCATGTTTATGTTGTAGTTTAATAGAGAACATGGAGTTGTTTGTTGGAAGTTGAAGACTTTATTTTATGACTTTTTTTTAAAAATGGAAGTTGTATTTTAAAATTTTGTTTTATAGACTATGATTTGTTATTTTATATTTCTTGACTTATAAGTTGTAATCTTGGATAAGATATGTATGTTTGTGTGTTGTAATAATGTTTTGTGGTTTTTTTATATTTTTTAAATTTTTTATAGTAATTTTCATATAAATGTTCATCATAAACAGATGGGGAATGGGGAGCCGCAGGGAACACGGGGAACGCAGGGAATGGGGATGGGGGCAATTATCCCCCCATGGCGGGAATCGGGGCGGGGACGGAGACAAAATCTGAGGGCGGAGATGGGGAGAAGGGGGCATCCCCCGCCCCCGCCCAGCCCCATTAACATCCCTAGCTACAAACCCTCCACCATTCCCTAACCCTAAAGCACCACCCTAAATACCACCCTCAACCCCACTACCTCCACCTCTCCCATCTCCACCTCCACCTCTATCTATACATCCACCATCTCCACCTCCATCAGCACCTCCACCGACATCATCTCCAAACCCAACACCACCTCCACCACCACTACTATCATCTCCACTTCCTCCAGATCCACCACCACCTCTAGCTCCACCATCATCCTCATCTCCACACTTATCATCTCTGATGGATATCAGTAGCTAAGAAAAAGGAAGTTGAATCTTAGCCTCTTTTGATTTTTGCTTTCAAACTGAGATTCTATTAAGATATTTTGAGTAAGAAACAAGAGACACTTTGATTTTGTCTCTTGATGCGGTAGCAGCAAAAAGTAACACGGCAATATATCCTGGTTCGGATACTCAGTGCAATGTAGCCTACATCCAGTCTCCATCATAATAATGACGGAATTTAACTATCTTTCAACAAGATTACATTCACCAATTCTCCATAGGATTCTAACCAATCTTATCTGGGACAAAACTAGTTTCTAACCCAAACTAGATTTGTCTAGGAACTCACCCTAGCTTTCGACAGCAAAATACTCACCCAACTTGTAAGAGAATCTCCTCAAGATCATGGCAATAAAATAAAAAAACTTACAAAGAATTTTTGGAATAAACATTGGCTTTTCTCTAAGTCTAACTCTTTTGCCTTTTTCACTCAATGATTTTTTCTTACAAACCTCACTGTTATACCTTTTACCGTTGAAAATAAAGAAAGACTAGACTGAGAAAATAAGATGTTCAATGAGAACCATGAAGGAGAAGAATGGATAGCTCAGTGAGTTATGGGAACCCAAATTTTGTGCTTTCTCCCTTTGCCCGAATCCTTGGCTGTTCACCCCTTTAATAGAGGAATGAAGCTTCCAAGGCTTGAAACTTGCTTGAGCACTTGTTTGTATTCTTCTCCAAAAATCAGAAGCAGCAGCGGCTTGATAGAGGAGAGATAGCATAGAAGTAGTGACTTAATCATACATGCAACTATACCTTCTATCTTCTCTTTCAACCTTTTTCATCTTACTTGTTGAATTTGAACCCTTCATTCTTGCTTTGCCTCTAAGTCAAATTCTTGAATGTTTATTCATAACAAAGCTCCATGATCTTCAATATTTTTAACTTTCTTCTTCTGTGCTTACAAAGAGAGTATTTCTTTATCTAACTTCAATGAAGCACAAATCTGGAAACTTCTATTTGATGTTGCTTCAGAAGTGATGTTTATTTTTTTGCCTGAGCCTCTTTGATTTTCTCTTTTTTGTTTGTCTTTGGAAATTTGCTTTTTGTTTTTCGATTTTGGCCTAGCTGAGAGCTTCCCTTTTTCTTTCTTTTCTTCTGAGAAATCACGTGGGTGTTCGTAGATCAGAGAAAGAAGAGAGAGAAGAGAGAATTTGGTTTCAGTGGTGTGGTGTTTGGTTCAGATGAAATGGGATTGAATTGCTTAGTTAGCAACTAGGTTGAATGAATGGATTTGGATGTGGACCACCATTTGGGCTTAGGTTTGTTCTTAAGTTAGATTCTTTCTTTCCTTTTTGGCTCGATGCTTGCTTTTTGTTTTTTATGGGAAAGATTTGTAATGGTAGCAAATAAATCTTGGGACATGATTGTATGCGTGGGCCAGATGCCATTTGGGCTTGTTTTCTTTCTTCTTGAGCCAGTTTTAATTAAATTAATTTTCTGCACACTAAGGTAGTGTTTATTTTGAAGTACTAGAACAGATATTGAGAGACTGAGATTCAGTATTATGTTTGTTGGCTCAGAGACTGGTACTAAATTTCTATCTCTGTCTCCAAAATTTCAATATTTCAGTACCTCCAAAAAGTGGAGACACAGGGGACTGAAATTTTTAGAGACGAAGACCGAAACTTTAATAATATTTTACACTTAAAATACCCTCATTTCAATTAATTAATTCTAATTTTATCTTTTGTACAAATTAAATTAGAGATTCATTCTTGTTTCAATTTCTGTCTCCTACTTTACACCAAACAGAATACTGAGATTTATTTCAGTCTTTGTCTCTGAGTCTCTGTCTCTCAGTCTCAGTTTTTCAATCTCTATCTCTCTATCAAACGCTACCTAAATACACTAACGACAAACATAATTGGTTTTTAACCTAATAATAATATTTAGTCATCATCTTAAAATGTTGTTATTTCTTCAAACTCAACAATCTCCCCCTTGATGACAAACATTATGAAATGAATTAAAAAAAATGAGAGAAGTTTTAGGAACTTCTCTTTGATGTTTTCTTTTGATTTGAATCTCTCCCTTTCTTTTGATCACAAGGCTCCCCTGAATTTTACTTAGAAACAATTCCAAACATTCAAGAATTTTACAAATAAATTAATATTTCAATGAACCTGTTTGATCACTAGCCACTATATACAAGGCTATTTCTCCATCCAAAAATCATCATCAAAGTAGCCTTAAAACCAATATTAATAAGAGCTAAACCAAATCATTTCTTAGTAAAAAATCAGATACCAAAAAAAGTATCATTATGCAAATATAATCCATATTTACAATTAGAGTAATATGTATAATCAGAGCTATATGAAAAATCATGATTTAAAATAAAGAAAATTGCAGCTAGTAACAGTTTCAACATAACTATTTCAATTCATTTTCACAACACTTACTCGCTTTTTTGTTATCAGGGAGGGTAAATCTGCACAAAAAATAGTTCAATATGCAAAATAGGTAATAGTGTAGTGTCAAAGCTAGGTTCCTATGACTATTACAATCATCTAATAGTAAACAGTATTCAAATAATAAATTCAAAAAACAAAAATTATATCATCAGAAACAAATTTTGAGAAAACAACAGCATGAAATAGGACTAGGCATCAGATCCCTCATCTTCGGTTTTAAGAGGATCTTCTTCTTGCTCAGGCATTACTTGTTTGTCATCTAAAGAGTCTATGTATTTGAGCAATATTTCAACTTGACTTTGAGACTTTCTAAAGGAGTTCTTATTTTGAATTGCTAGTTTCCTACCTTGTTGGCTCGAATTAATCATCTGTTTAGTGAGATTTATAAACTCTTGTAAGACGTCCTTAATAATGCCATACATTAAGTACTTCTGAGAAGAAGATGTCCCTGCAATAGATGGAGGAGGAATACTTTCCTTCTCTTCTTCTTTCAAAATCGTGTCCTTGGCTACCTTTGTGCTTTTTTTCTTTGATTGTTTTACTGCACCACCAACCCTGAGATATGAAATTCTGTCTTCTAGGGTTTTATTGCTAAGATCAATATCAAAAATACTCAAAGATACAAGTTAAAAACATTCCTTATGGAAGAGAAATATTTTTATCACCTTTGATATAGTATTGTTCAGTATTGCATAGAGGACTAAGGTATCACAGAGATGCTCTTTGGAATAAACCACTTTGGGAAATGAGTATGTGAGTGATGAGGTGGTGAAGCTGAACTTTGGCTAGACCTAAGGTTGTATGTTTAGGGGTGATTCCATCTATGAGGGATATGTTTTCACATATATTAGCCAATACATCTTTGTGTGAGATACCCATATTATTATCCCATTTTCCAGAAATGTTGGCATTAACGCCAGCATAATAATAATCAAGGCCTTCACCAATGGTTTCTTTGTTCAAATAAATTTAATAGCCTTTAACATATGAATGAACAGATTCCTCACTATAGTACATGTTTGTATAAAACTCTCTGACCAAATCAGGATAAACAGGCTTTCTAATCTCAAAGAGTTTTTCCCAGTCCAAGTAAATAAAATTTTTAACAAAATCGATTCCTTTTGTAGCCAAAGTTTTTAGGTTAGCAACATAAGATGAACATAGAGGTCTTCTAGGAATAATTTCTCTACGAAATTCAAAGTTCATACTTGAGAAAAAATGGAGAAAATCATAATGAGAGTGAGGGTGATTACTAAAATAAGATTTAAAGGCTACTAGATCAGGGTTAGTAAATTCCTTCACTAAGTTAAGAAAAGGCCTTTTGTTACCTTTCGAGGGGCGACTTGAAGGAGCTAAACGTCCTTAAGGACAAGAGGATGAACGAGGAAGAAGAGAAGTTGGTGATTCTTCATCAGTCATGGGTCTTTTTCCTTTTGCCACATTTGCCCTAGAAGTGCCTTCCTCTTGAGGAGTCGAAGAGGGTCTTTGAGTGGTGGTTTTTGTCCATGCCATAGGTTCGGGTAGTTGGGAGGAATGAGAGGAAGAGTGTGAACGTATGTGAATGTGATTGTGGGCTTATTGTTTTTGTGGAGGGTTTCGTGGAGGACGAATGGTACTGGTGCCTCTGTAGGTAGCAACCTTCTTTCTCATCTTAAAGAGGTTTGATGGAAGAGAAAGTGGAAGTAGTAGAGAACATGAGAAGTTATCACATAATAACTGCTTTTAGAAATCCTTTGAGAACATAAAAGGAAATAAATAAAAATGTGATTCAAAGAATTTTGAATTTAAAATCAATGCAAGAAATTTTGAAATGACAAGTCAAATAAAGCTTTTGAAAAAAATGAATATGATTTGACTTGAATGAAAAACCTAAAAGCAAATACTCTTTTGATGTGAATGATCAAAACAAACAAGTAAGGCCCACTTCATAAAATAGAATTTCTTTCTCTTGGGCTCAATGGTGGCTTTAAAGAAACACAATGGACCACCAAGGATTTAGTCTTGTCCCAGATTAATCAATTTAACCAACACTCAGTCTGAACTTCATAGAACCTAGAGGGAGTCATAATCTGTCTAGTTTTATCTCCTGTCGACCTGAGAGACAAAAATAACCAGAAAATAATTTTATCACATTTAGTTCAAAAACTCAGCATCAACAATCCCTAATGTAGTTCTCAATTTACAAAATCTATCGTTACATAGAGGTTTTGTAAAGATATTAGCCAATTGATCTTCAGATTTCACAAATTGTATTTTAATTGTACCTTTTTACATATATTCTCTAATAAAGTGAAATCTCACTTCAATGTGCTAGTTCTTGAGTGTAAAATAGGGGTTTTAGAAATTTTAATTGCACTCAAGTTATCACAAAATAAAGGGATACTATTGACTTGCAATTTGTAATATGCAAGTTGTGTTTTAAGCCAAATCAATTGAGAACAACAAGAAGAAGCGGCTATTATTCAGCCTCAGCAGTGGATAATACAACAGTAGCTTGCTTCTTGTTTGAGCACACATTCAAGGACTGTCCAAGAAAGCAACAAATCCTTGAAGTGCTTCTTCTATCAACACGGTCTCTAGCAAAATCTGCATCACAATAACCGACTACACAAAACTCATCAGATTTAGGATACCAAAGACCAAAATCAACAGTGCCATTAATGAATCTAATGATCCTTTTTTACAGCAGAAAGATGTGATTTTTTTGGATGAGATTGAAATCTAGAACACACGCCAACACTATGAACAATATCCGGTCTAGAGGAAGATAGATACATGAGAGATTCTATCATTTATCTATAGCTTGTTTCATCCACATCTTTCCCCATTTTATCCTTTTTCAAGTTTAGAATTTGGATGCATAGGTGTACTCATTGGTTTGGAGTTTTCTAAACCAAATTTCTTTAATAACTACTTGGCATATTTACTTTGGTGCACAAAAATTCCACTAGGAATTTTTTTGATTTGGAGTCCTAGAAAGAATGTGAGTTCTTCCATCATACTCATATCAAACTCACTAATCATTAATTTCCAAATTCATCACATAAGGCTTCATTAGCCGATCCAAACACAATTTTAAACAAGTATAAAATGATCATTAGATTCTTTAATGAAAAGAGTTGTATCCGTAGTACCCTTTTGAAAGCCATTTTCTACAAGAAATAGCTAAGTCTTTCATACCAAAATCTTGGAGCTTGTCTCAAACCATAAAGCGCTTTAGAGAGTTTAAAAACATGGTTTAGGAAATTTTTATTTTCAAAATCAGAGAGTTGAGCTATGTATACTTCTCTATCAATAAATCTATTCAAAAAGGCACATTTAACATCCATTTGAAAAAGTTTAAAATCTTTGTCAGCTGCATACACAAGCAATAACCTTATTGCTTCCATTCTAGCAACTGAAGGAAATGACTCATCAAAGTCAATGCCCTCCTCTTAGTCATACCCTTGAGCTACTAATCTAGCTTTGTTTCTAACAACACTATCATCCTCACCCAATTTATTTCTAAAAATCTATTTAGTACCTGTTACCTTCTTACTATTCGGAATAGGCACCAAAGTCCAAACCTCATTCTTTTCAAATTGGACTAATTCTTCCTCCATTTCCTTGATCCAAGAAGGATCATCAAGTGCTTCCTTCACAGTTTAGGGTTCTATTTTAGATATGAGAGAAAGATTGTTGAGTTTATCCCTTTTTCTACTTGAGGATCTTGTGGTAAATCCATGAGATAGATCTCTAATAATGAACTTATGTGGATAGTTCTTCAAGAACTTCCATTCCTTGGATTTTGGTGAAGTGGTCTCAGGTTGGGTATGATTGAGTTCTGCATTGTTGAGATTTTCAAAGTTGCTGCTTCAGTCGGAGACAAAATAGAATTGTCTCTTGCATTTTGTTCTGCAGAATCAGGAATAACATTTTCCAAAGTGGTTTCTGATTTGTCTTCACTTTGGTTCTTTTCAGAGCTTAATTCATTTTCAATTCATGCATCATTCTCCTCAATAACACTTGAAATGAAGTTAGAATACCAAAATGTAATATGTATGGACTCTTCTATGATTCTATGTTCCTTGAGGTAACCCTATATGCTTTACTAGTGGTTGAATAACCAATAAAAATCCCTTCATAAAATTTTGGATCAAACTTTTCGAGATGTCTTTAGTATTTAAAACAAAGCATTTGCATCCAAAAATATGAAAATACTTAAGGTTGGGTGGTATTCCTTTCCAATGCTCATGTGGTATTTTCTTTAAGACTTTTGAATAATGGTTCGGTTTAAAATATAACAAGCAGTGTTTACTGCTTCAGCCCATAAAAATTTTGGAATATCATTTTCACAAAGCATTGTCCTATCCATTCTTGAAGGCTTCTATTTCTCCTTTTAACAACCCCATTTTGTTAAGGTATTCTAGGACATGAAAAATTATGAGTAATTCCAAATTCATCACATAATAATTCAAAGTCTTACTTTTCAAACTCCTTTCCATGATCACTTCTTATAAAAACTATTTTCAAATCTTTTTTCATTTTGAATCTTTTTGCATAGATTTGAAAAAGAAAGAAAGGCATCATTCTTATGAGCTAAGAAAAGAATCCATCTAGATCTTGTAAAATCATCAACCACTACCAAACCATAATGTTTGTCTCCTATGCTTTGAGTCATAGTAGGACCAAAAAGATCAATATGTAGCATTTTTAATGGTCTCTTGGTAGAGATATCATCCTTGAGTTTAAAAGAACTATTAATTTATTTACCTAATTGACAAGCATCACAAGTGACGTCTTTCTCAAATTTTATGTTTGGAAGACCTCTAACCAAATTCTTTTTTACAAGCTTAGAAATTTGAAACATGCTATCATGTCCTAATTTCTAGCATGTCCTAATTTCTTATTCCACAACCATTTTTCAGATTCAATGGAAGTAAAATAAACTATATTTTGTTCTTTTAGTTCCTTCAAAGTGAGTCCATACACATTATTGCATCTTTTAGCTACAAACATAATTTCATGAGAATTTTCACACACAACTAAGCATTCCAACCTTTTAAAAATGACCAAATAACTTAAATCACATAGTTGGCTAATGCTTAGAAGATTATGTTTCAATCCATCAACTAAGAGTACAACATTAATGAAGGTGGAGAAAATCTTACCAACCTTATCTACGACCACAATCTTTCCTTTTCTATTATCACCGAAAGTCACAAAGCCTCCATCGTATTTGTCGAGCTTGATGAAGAATGTGGACTTTCTAGTCATACGCCTAGAGCATCCACTATCCAAGTACTACATGTCATTCTTCTTCTTGGATGTTAGGCAAAACTGTACAATACTTTAAGTGACCTTAGGTATCCAAATCATTTTGGATCCTTTAATGTTAAACCTTCTCGGTTTCCTAAGAGCATTATATTTACCAATCACTTTGTAAACTTTATCACCAATTTTTCTTTCAAAAATGAAACATTGAATCAGTAAATGACCAACTCTATTGCATGTATGACAGAAATTTTTGCTTGCAGATTTTTCAATGTGATTAGGGTTCTGAAAGCGTATGTTTTTTGACGTTGAGGCTTCATTTTCAACACATGATTTTTCAAAGACAGATTCAGGTTTTTCTTTATAGCCCAACCCAGCCTTCACAAACAAAGGCCTTTGACTAGCTAATAATTTATCCAAGTTTTCAAAACTTTGGACAAATTTAGCTAAGTCTTGAGTTAATCCCTTAATCACATTATGAAATCTTTCATTTTCTTCAATGCAATTCAAGTAGGCAACAACAAAATGCTTTCCATCAAGACTTTTAATTTCAGATTTAAGCCGCTTGATGAGCGGATAATTTGTACGCTTTTTGGCATTGTTTTTAGTATGTTTTTAGTATGATCTAGTTAGTTTTTAGTATATTTTTATTAGTTTTTAGTTAAAATTCACTTTTCTGGACTTTACTATGAGTTTGTGTGTTTTTCTGTGATTTCAGGTATTTTCTGGCTGAAATTGAGGGACCTGAGCAAAAATCTGATTCAGAGACTGAAAAGGACTGCAGATGCTGTTGGATTCTGACCTCCCTGCACTCGAAGTGAATTTTCTGGAGCTACAGAAGCCCAATTGGCGCGCTCTCAACGGCGTTGGAAAGTAGACATCCTGGGCTTTCCAGAAATATATGATAGTCCATACTTTGCCCAAGATTTGATGGCCAAAACCGGCGTTCAAAGTCACCCTCAGAAATTCCAGCGTTAAACGCTGGAACTGGCACCAAAATGGGAGTTAAACGCCCAAACTGGAATAAAAGCTGGCGTTTAACTCCAAGAGAGGTCTCTGCACGAAAATTCTTCATTGCTCAGCCCAAGCACACACCAAGTGGGCCCGGAAGTGGATTTTTATGTCATTTACTCATTTCTGTAAACCTTAGGCTACTAGATTTCTATAAGTAGGACCTTTTACTATTGTATTTAGACATCGAGGGGTAGCTATCTTCATTGTTATGCTATCTTAGATCATTGGGAGGCTGGCCTCATGGCCATGCCTAGACCTTGTTCTTATGTATTTTCAACGGTGGAGTTTCTACACACTATAGATTAAGGTGTGGAGCTCTGCTGTACCTCGAGTATTAATGCAATTACTATTGTTCTTCCATTCAATTCCGCTTGTTCTTGTTCTAAGATATCACTTGTTCTTCAACTTGATGAATGTGATGATCCGTGACACTCATCATCATTCTCACCTATGAACGTGTGACTGACAACCATCTATCTCTATCTTTATCTTTTATGTTTTTATGCGTTCATCACCATATCCATTTGAGTTTGCCTGACTACGATTTACAAGATGACCATAGCTTGCTTCATACTAACAATCTCCGTGGGATCGACCCTTACTCGCGTAAGGTTTATTACTTGGACGACCCAGTGCACTTGCTGGTTAGTTGTGCGAAGTTGTGTAATGCCATGGTACTGAGCTACCAAGTTCTTGGGGTTCATGACCAGGGATTATGAGAGTTGTGAAAAGTATTGTTCACAATTTCGCGCACCAAGTTTTTGGCGCCATTGTCGGGGATTGTTCAAGTTTTGAGCAAGCTTTTGGTAACATCAGTGCCGGGGATTGTTCAGTTTGGACAACTGACGGTTCATCTTGTTGCTTAGATTAGGTATTGTTTTTTTTTTTTCGAAATTCTTGAAGATGAATTCTAGAGTTTCATGATGATTTGTTGAAGTCTGGCTGGCTGAGAAGCCATGTCTAATCTCATTGGACCGAGGTTTCAACTTATCATCACAAGAGCTTGTTGATTTTTATCAAATCTTGCTTTTGGAGCAGTGATCTGCTAAGGCTTGGCTGGCCATTGGCCATGTCTAGTGTTTTGGACCGAAGCTTTCCTTGAAAGCTTGGCTGGCTGTGAAGCCATGTCTAATTCCTGGACCGGAGTCTTAGACTAGCATTGCACTGATTCCTGGAATTCTCATTAAGAATTTTGATATCTTTTTCCACTTAATTTTCGAAAAACACAAAAAAATCAAAAAAATCATAAAATCCAAAAATTTCTTGTTTGAGTCTAGTGTCTCATCTTAAGTTTGGTGTCAATTGCATGCATTCATTCATGTGTCTTAAGGATTTTCAAGTAATTCTTGATAATTTTCGTGCTCTGATCTTTGAATTCAATTGACTTGAGTGTTTTGTGTGTCTCATATGCATTTTCATTTTGTTAGTGTCAGTAGTATACAAACTGCTAAGTTTGGTGTCTTGCATACATTGTTATTTGATTCTTGTTGCATTTTGATTTGTTCTTATTATTAAAAATCCAAAAATATTTTTAATTTGTGTCTTCTCAAGTCAATAATACAGAGAATTGAAGATTCAGAACATACAGCAGAGGAATTATACAGAAAAAGCTGGGCGTTCAAAACGCCCAGTGAAGAAGGACAGACTGGCGTTTAAACGCCAGCCAGGGTACCTGGTTGGGCGTTTAACGCCCAAAAAGGTATAGTTTTGGGCGTTAAACGCCAGAATGTGCACCATTCTGGGCGTTTAACGCCAGGATGGCACAAGGGGGAAGATTCTGTTTTCAATGCAAATTTTTTTTCAGTTTTCAAAGTTTTTCAAAATCAAATCTTTTTCAAATCATATCTTTTCAATCAAATCTCTTTCAAAATCAATTTCTTTCTATTTTCAAAAATACTTACTATCAATTAATGATTTGATTTAACATTTCAAGTATGTTGCCTTTTCTGTTGAGAAAGGTTTAGTGTTTGAATCGTATCTTTTCTTGTTAGTCAAGTTTTTAATTTTCAAAATCAAATCTTTTTAAAATGTTTTTCAAATCATATCTTCTCAATCAAATTTTTTTTAAAAAAACCAATCATATCTTCTTAACCACATCTTTTTTTTTCAAAATGGTTTTCAATCAAATCTCTTTGATTTCTAATTTCAAAATCTTTTTCAAAAATCACTTCATCTCTTTCATACTTTCATTTTCGAAAATTAAGTAATGTTTTTCAAAAATGTTTTCAAATTCTTTTACTTGATTTTCGAAAATCACTCCCCTTCTTCTCACATCCTTCTATTTATGGACTAATACTATTCCTTAATGCAAAATTCGAACTCCATCTTCTTTGATAAGTTCGAATTTTCTACTTCTGTCTTCTAATCTCCTTTTCCTCTGACACTTCAAGGAATCTCTATACTGTGACATAGAGGATTCCACATTTCTTGTTCTCTTCTCTCTTATATGAGCAGGAGCAAAGACAAAGGCATTCTTGTTGAGGCTGATCCTGAACCTGAAAGGACCTTGAAGAGAAAGCTAAGAGAAGCCAAAGCACAACTCTCTTTAGAGGACCTGACCGAATTCTTCAAAGAAGAAGAACACATGGCAGCCGAAAACAACAATGCCAACAATGCAAGGAAGGTGCTGGGTGACTTTACTGCACCTACTCCCGATTTCTATGGGAGAAGCATCACTATCCCTGCCATTGGAGCAAACAACTTTGAGCTTAAGCCTCAATTAGTTTCTCTAATGCAACAGAATTGCAAGTTCCATGGACTTCCACTGGAAGATCCTCGTCAGTTTTTGGCTGAGTTCTTGCAAATCTGTGACACTGTCAAGACTAATGGGGTTGACCCTGAGGTCTACAGACTTATGCTATTCCCTTTTGCTGTAAGAGACAGGGCTAGAACATGGTTGGATTCTCAACCTAAAGAAAGCCTGGACTCTTGGGAAAAGCTAGTCAATGCCTTCTTGGCAAAGTTCTTTCCACCTCAAAAATTGAGTAAGCTTAGAGTGGAAGTCCAAACCTTCAGACAGAAGGAAGGAGAATCCCTCTATGAAGCTTGGGAAAGATACAAACAATTAATCAGAAAGTGTCCCTCTGATATGCTTTCTGAATGGAGCATCATAGGTATTTTCTATGATAGTCTCTCTGAACTATCCAAGATGTCTTTGGATAGCTCTGCTGAAGGATCTCTTCACTTGAAGAAGACGCCTACAGAAGCTCAAGAGCTAATTGAAATGGTTGCAAATAACCAATTCATGTACACTTCTGAAAGAAATCCTGTGAACAATGGGATTAGTCAGAAGAAAGGAGTTCTTGAGATTGACACTCTGAATGCCATATTGGCTCAGAACAAAATATTGACTCAACAAGTCAATATGATTTCTCAAAGTCTGTCTGGAATGCAAAATGCACCAAGCAGTACTAAGGAGGCTTCATCTGAGGAAGAAGCTTATGATCCTGAGAACCCTTCAATGGAAGAGGTGAATTACATGGGAGAACCCTATGGAAACACCTATAATCCTTCATGGAGAAATCATCCAAATTTTTCATGGAAGGATCAACAGAGACCCCAACAAGGTTTCAACAACAACAATGGTGGAAGAAACAGGTTTAGCAATAGCAAGCCTTTTCCATCATCTTCTCAGCAACAGACAGAGAGTTCTAAGCAGAATACCTCTGACTTAGCAACCATGGTCTCTGATCTAATCAAAACCACTCAAAGTTTCATGACTGAAACGAGGTCCTCCATTAGAAATTTGGAAGGACAAGTGGGTCAGCTGAGCAAGAAAATTACTGAACTCCCTCCTAGTACTCTTCCAAGCAATACAGAAGAAAACCCAAAAGGAGAGTGCAAGGCCATCAACATGGCCGAATTTTAAGAAGGAGAGGCAGTGAACGCCACTGAGAAAGGCCTCACTGGGCGTCCACTGGCCTCCAATGAGTTCCCCAATGAGGAACCATGGGAATCTGAGGCTCAAACTGAGACCATAGAGATTCCATTGGACTTACTTCTGCCATTCATGAGCTCTGATGAGTATTCTTCCTCTGAAGAGGATGAGTATGTCACTGAAGAGCAAGTTGCTAAATACCTTGGAGCAATCATGAAGCTGAATGACAAGTTATTTGGAAATGAGACTTGGGAGGATGAATCCCCTTTGCTCACCAAAGAACTGGATAACTTATCTAGGCAGAAACTGCCTCAAAAGAGACAGGATCCTGGGAAGTTTTCAATACCTTGTACCATAGGCACCATGACCTTCAGGAAGGCCTTGTGTGACTTAGGGTCAAGTGTAAACCTCATGCCTCTCTCTGTAATGGAGAAGTTAGGGATCTCTGAGGTGCAAGCTGCAAAAATCTCACTAGAGATGGCAGACAACTCAAGAAAACAAGCCCATGGACTTGTAGAGGATGTTCTGGTTAAAGTTGAAGACCATTACATCCCTACTGATTTCATAGTCCTAGAGACTAGGAAGTTCATGGATGAGTCTATCATCCTTGGCAGACCCTTCCTAGCCACAGCAAGGGCTGTGATTGATGTTGATAGAGGAGAGTTGATTATTCAAGTGAATGAAGAATCCTTGGTGTTTAAGGCTCAAGGATATCCCTCTATCATCATGGAGAGGAAGCATGGAGAGCTTCTCTCAAGACAGAGCCAAACAGAGCCCCCACAGTCAAACTCTAAGTTTGGTGTTGGGAGGCCACAACCAAACTCTAAGTTTGGTGTTGAACCCCCACATTCAAACTCTAAGTTTGGTGTTGGGAGGTCCCAACATAGCTCTAAGCATTTCTGAGGCTCCATGAGAGCCCTCTGTCAAGCTAATGACATTAAAGAAGCGCTTGTTGGGAGGCAACCCAATGTTTTATAATTAACTATTTTCTTTTGTTATTTTATCTTTTTTGTAGGTTGATGATCATGAGAAGTCACAAAATTAATGAAAAAAGCAAAAACAGAATGAAAAACAGGAAGAAAAACAGCACACCCTGGAGGACGCACCCACTGGCGTTTAAACGCCAGTGAGGTTAGCTGTTGGGCGTTTAACGCCCAGTCTGGCACCATTCTGGGCGTTTAACGCCAGAAAGGGGCACCAGACTGGCGTTAAACGCCAGAAATGGGCAAGAAGCTGGCGTTAAACGCCAGAAATGGGCACCAGCCCGGCGTTTAACGCCAGAATTGGCACAAAACGAGATTTTGCTTGCCATTTGGTGCAGGGATGACTTTTCCTTGACACCTCAGGATCTGTGGACCCCACAGGATCCCCACCTACCCTACCACTCTCTCTCTTCTTCACCCATTCACCAATCACCTCAACACCTCTTCCCCAAAAACCCTTCACCTATCAAATCCCATCTTTCTCTTCACCACTCACATCCATCCTTCATAAAACCCCACCTACCTCACCATTCAAATTCAAACCACCTTCCCACCCAAACCTACCCTCAAATGGCCGAACCCTCCCATCCCCCTCTTCTATATAAACCCTCCTTCATTCCTTCATTTTCACACATCCTAAACACCATTTCTCTCCCCTTTGGCCGAACACAAAGCCATTCCCTTCTTCCTCATTTCTTCTTCTTCTACTCTCTTCTTTCTTCTTTTGCTCGAGGACGAGCAAACATTTTAAGTTTGGTGTGGTAAAAGCATTGCTTTTTGTTTTTCCATAACCATTTATGGCATCCAAGGCCGGAGAAACATCTAGAAAGAGGAAAGGGAAGGCAAAAGCTTCCACCTCCGAGTCATGGGAGATAGAAAGATTCATCTCAAGGGTGCATCAAGACCACTTCTATGAAATTGTGGCCTTGAAGAAGGAGATCCCCGAGGTCCCTTTTTCACTCAAAAAGGGTGAATATCCGGAGATCCGACATGAGATCCGAAGAAGAGGTTGGGAAGTTCTTACCAACCCCATTCAACAAGTCGGAATCTTGATGGTTCAAGAGTTCTATGCCAATGCATGGATCACCAAGAACCATGACCAAAGTGTGAACCCGAATCCAAAGAATTATCTTACTATGGTTCGGGGGAAATACTTGGATTTTAGTCCGGAAAGTGTAAGGTTGGCATTCAATTTGCCTATGATGCAAGGAGATGAACATCCTTACACTAGAAGGGTCAACTTTGATCAAAGGTTGGACCAAGTCCTCACAATCATATGTGAAGAGGGCACCCAATGGAAGAGAGATTCAAGAGGGAAGCCGGTTCAATTGAGAAGGCATGACCTCAAACCTGTGGCTAGAGGATGGTTGGAGTTCATCCAACGCTCAATCATCCCCACTAGCAACCGGTCTGAAGTTACCATAGACCGGGCTATCATGATCCATAGCATCATGATTGGAGAAGAAATAGAAGTTCATGAGGTTATAGCCCAAGAACTCTATAAGGTGGCGGACAAGTCCTCTACCTTGGCAAGGTTAGCCTTTCCTCATCTCATTTGTCACCTCTGTTATTCAGTTGGAGTTGACATAGAGGGAGACACTCCCATTGATGAGGACAAGCCCATCACTAAGAAGAGGATGGAGTACACAAGAGACCCCACTCACCATGAGATCCATGAGATTCCTCAAGGGATGCACTTTCCTCCACAAAACTATTGGGAGCAATTAAACACCTCCCTAGGAGAATTGAGTTCCAACATGGGACAACTAAGGGTGGAGCACCAAGAACACTCCATCATCCTCCATGAAATTAGAGAAGATCAAAGAATCATGAGGGAGGAGCAACAAAGACAAGGAAGAGACATTGAGGAGCTCAAGCACTCCATAGGATCTTCAAGAGGAAGAAAGAGCCGCCATCACTAAGGTGGACCCGTTCCTTGATTTCCTTGTTCTTTATTCTTCTGTTTTTCGAATTTTAGTGCTTATGTTTATCTATGTTTGTGTCTTGTGATCATTAGTGTCTTAAGTGTCTATGCCTTAAAGTTATGAATGTCCTATGAATCCATCACCTTTCTTGAATATAAACGTGCTTAATTGAAAAGGAAAGAATTGCATGAATTTTGAATTTTATAACAGTTTAATTACTTTGATGTGGTGGCAATATTTTTGTGCTCTGAATGTATGCTTAAACAGTGCATATATATCTTGAATTTGTGGTTCATGAATGTTGGCTCTTGAAAGAATGATGAAAAAGGAGACATGTTACTGAGGATCTGAAAAATCATTACAATGATTCTTGAAGCAAGAAAAAGCATTGCTATTCAAAAAAAAAAATCGAAAAAAAAAGAAAAGAGAGAAAAGAAAGAAATAAAGTTGTGATCCAAGGCAAAAAGAGTGTGCTTAAGAACCCTGGACACCTCTAGTTGGGGACTCTAGCAAAGTTGAGTCACAATCTGAAAAGGTTCACCCAATTATGTGTCTGTGGCATGTATGTATCCGGTGGTAATACTGGAAGACAGAGTGCTTTGGGCCACAGCCAAGACTCAATAAATAGCTATGTTCAAGAATCATCATACTCTACTAGGAGAATCAATAACACTATCTGGATTCTAAGTTCCTAAAGAAGCCAATCATTCTGAATTTCAAAGGATAGAGTGAGATGCCAAAACTATTCAGAGGCAAAAAGCTAAAAGCCCCGCTCATCTAATTAATACTGATCTTCATAGATGTTTTTGGAATTCATTGCATATTCTTCTCTTTTTATCTTATTTGATTTTTAGTTGCTTGAGGACAAGCAACAATTTAAGTTTGGTGTTGTGATGAGCGGATAATTTGTACGCTTTTTGGCATTGTTTTTAGTATGTTTTTAGTATGATCTAGTTAGTTTTTAGTATATTTTTATTAGTTTTTAGTTAAAATTCACTTTTCTGGACTTTACTATGAGTTTGTGTGTTTTTCTGTGATTTCAGGTATTTTCTGGCTGAAATTGAGGGACCTGAGCAAAAATCTGATTCAGAGACTGAAAAGGACTGCAGATGCTGTTGGATTCTGACCTCCCTGCACTCGAAGTGGATTTTCTGGAGCTACAGAAGCCCAATTGGCGCGCTCTCAACGGCGTTGGAAAGTAGACATCCTGGGCTTTCCAGCAATATATGATAGTCCATACTTTGCCCAAGATTTAATGGCCCAAACCGGCGTTCAAAGTCACCCTCAGAAATTCCAGCGTTAAACGCTGGAACTGGCACCAAAATGGGAGTTAAACGCCCAAACTGGAATAAAAGCTGGCGTTTAACTCCAAGAGAGGTCTCTGCACGAAAATTCTTCATTGCTCAGCCCAAGCACACACCAAGTGGGCCCGGAAGTGGATTTTTATGTCATTTACTCATTTCTGTAAACCTTAGGCTACTAGATTTCTATAAGTAGGACCTTTTACTATTGTATTTAGACATCAAGGGGTAGCTATCTTCATTGTTATGCTATTTTAGATCATTGGGAGGCTGGCCTCATGGCCATGCCTAGACCTTGTTCTTATGTATTTTCAACGGTGGAGTTTCTACACACCATAGATTAAGGTGTGGAGCTCTGCTGTACCTCGAGTATTAATGCAATTACTATTGTTCTTCCATTCAATTCCGCTTGTTCTTGTTCTAAGATATCACTTGTTCTTCAACTTGATGAATGTGATGATCCGTGACACTCATCATCATTCTCACTTATGAACGTGTGACTGACAACCACCTCCGTTCTACCTTCGATTGAGTGAATATCTCTTGGATTCCTGATTGCACGATGCATGGTTGATCGCCTGACAACCGAGTGCTCGTCTGACAAACGAGCCAGCCATTCCGTGAGATTAGAGTCTTCGTGGTATAGGCGAGAACTGATGGTAGCATTCAAGAGAATCCGGAAGGTCTAACCTTGTCTGTGGTATTCTGAGTAGGATTCAATGATTGAATGACTGTGACGTGCTTCAAACTCCTAGCAGGCGGGGCGTTAGTGACAGACGCAAAAGAATCGATGGATTCTATTCCGGCCTGACCGAGAACCGACAGATGATTACCCATGCTGTGACAGAGCATAGGCGACGTTTTCACTGAGAGGATGGGAGGTAGCCATTGACAACGGTGAAACCCTACATAAGCTTGCCATGGAAAGGAGTAAGAAGGATTGGATGAAGACAGTAGGAAAGCAGAGAGACGGAAGGGAAGGCATCTTCATGCGCTTATCTGAAGTTCCTACCAGTGAATTACATAAGTATCTCTATCTTTATCTTTTATGTTTTTATGCGTTCATCACCATATCCATTTGAGTTTGCCTGACTACGATTTACAAGATGACCATAGCTTGCTTCATACTAACAATCTCCGTGGGATCGACCCTTACTCGCGTAAGGTTTATTACTTGGACGACCCAGTGCACTTGCTGGTTAGTTGTGCGAAGTTGTGTAATGCCATGGTACTGAGCTACCAAGTTCTTGGGGTTCATGACCGGGGATTATGAGAGTTGTGAAAAGTATTGTTCACAATTTCGCGCACCACCGCTTGTTTTCTTCAACAAGATTAATAATGGTTTCAGCTTCCCTTAATTTTTTTTAGAAAAGTATTTCAACCTTTAAGATGTCATTTCATATTCAAGTTTGTGGCATTGATTTAGAAAATTTCTTATTTTCTCAGTAAGATCATCAATCATAAGATGGAATTCTTTATTAGAGGATTCAAGAAAGATCACCTCATTATTGTGACTGTGGTCAGCCATTAAGCATGTTTGTGAATTATTGTCAGACTCTTCATCCTCTTCACTGTCGTCATTCTCTAGATCTTTCCAAGAAGCCATAAGTCCCTTCTTCTTGTCCTTCCGAGACTTGCCTTCTTTCTTTAGTTTGGGACAGTCATATTTGTAATGTCCAGCTTCTTTATAGTTATAGCAAATGACCTTGTTGATGTCCTTCTTTGGATCCTTTGAATTGCTTCCTCTCCTTCTTCCTTTTAGTCTCATCATCCTTTTAGGTTTTCTAGCAAAAAATAAAAACTTGTCATATGATAAATAGTCATTGGATTTATCATCCAATGATTCAGTACAAGATTTAAGAGTCACTCCTTTATTTTTCGTATCATTTTTATGTGAGTGATTTCATAAGCTAGTAACTTTCTTCTCAGCTCATTATAGGTCATTTGACTCAGGTTACTGCTTTCAGATATAATAGTAGCCTTAGTTTTCCACTCCTTAGTCATACTTCTCAAGACTTTGCTTACCATCACTTATTCGGAATGAGTATTCCCCATAGCATCTAAGCTATTAATGATGATAGAGAACCTCTCAATATCATCAATTGATTCTCCTTCATTCATAGAAAATATTTCATACTTTTTACTCAACATGTCAATCCTTGTTTCTTTTACTTGTGTGGTACCTTCATGTGTAACTTGGAGCTTATCCCAGATTTTCTTTGTTGTTTTGCATCTTGAAACCTTCCAGTATTTTTTAAAGTTGATTCCGCAATTTAGCATGTTGACTTCCTTGGCATTGAATTTCACCTTTTTCTTGTCATCTTCATTCCACTATGCTTTGGCATTGGGAGTAACAATAGCATCAGCACCAGTTTTGGTAGGGATTTGAGGACCATTCATGATTATTTTCCAAAGGTTGTAATCCATCGACTGAACAAAGATCTTCATTTTTTCACTCTAGTAGTTGTAATTTTTTCCGTTGAAGAATGGAAGTCTGTTGTTGGATTGCCCTTCTATCAGTGTGAAAGCCACTATGTTGGATCCCATGTTGTTTGCCATCTGGATCTTTTTTCTAAGCTGTGAAACTTGATCTCTTTGAGACCAAATTTTGATACCAATTTATGGATAACAGTGGCTAAGAGAAGGAGGGTTGATTCTTGGCCTCCTTTGATTTTTTCTTTCAACTAGGATTTTGTTAAGATATTTTGAGTAAGAAATAAGAGACACTTTGGTTTTGTCTCTTGACACGGTAGGAGCCAAAACAAAGTTACGAGCATGGCGTATTATAGTGATGTATAGCTAGATAGAAGAATCAAGAGATATTTTTGTTTTGTCTCCTAAAGTGCAAAACCAGAAACAGAGAAGAGAAGAAGAAGTAACACGGCCATATATCCTGGTTTGGCTACTCAGTGCAATGTATCCTACATTCAGTCTTTATCACAACAATGATGGAATTTCACTATTTTTCAACAAGATTACGTTCACCAATTCTCCCTAGGATTCTAACCAATTATATCTGGGATAAATTCAGTCTCTAACCCAAACCAGATTTGACTAGGAACTCATCCGAGCTTTTAACAGCAAAGTGCTCACTCAACTTGCAAGAAAATTTCCTCAAGATCATGACAACAAAATAGAAAAACTTACAAAAGATTTCTGAAATAAACAGTTACTTTTCTCCAAGTCTAACTCTCTTGCCTTTTTTTACTCAATGGATTTTTCTTACAAACCTTACCGTTATGCCTTTTACCATTGAAAACAAAGAAAGACTAGACTGAGAAAATAAGATATTCAATGAGAACCATGAAGGAGAAGAATGGATAGCTCAGTGAGCTATGGGAACCCAAACTTTGTGCTTTCTCTCTTTACTCCAATCCTTGGCCGTTCACCCCTTTAATAGAGGAATGAAGCTTCCAGAGCTTGAAACTTGTTTTAGCACTTGTTTGTCTTCTTCTACAAAAATAAGAAGTAGCAGCGGCATGAAAGAGGAAAGATAGAGTAGAAGAAGTCACCTAATCATACATGCAATCATACCTTCTATCTTCTCTTTCAACCTTTTTCATCTTGCTTGTTGAATTTGAACCCTCATTCTTGCTTTGTCTCCAAGTCAAATTCTTGAATGTTTATTCATAGCAGAGCTCCTTGATTTTCAATATTTTCAACTTTCTACTTCTGTGCTTGCAAAGAGAGGATTTCTTCTTCTAGCTTCTATGAACCATAAATCTGGAAACTCCTTTTTGATGTTGCTTCGAAAGTGATGTTTGATTTTTGCCCTAATCTCTTTGACTTTCTCTTCTTTACTTGTCTTTAGAAACTTGCTTTTTGTTCTTCAATTTTGTCCAAGCTCAGAGCTTTCCTTTTTCTTTCTTTTCTTCTGAGAAATCACGTGGGTGTTGGTAGAAAAAGAAGAGAGAGAAGAGAAAAATTGGTTTCGGTAGTGTGGTGTTTGATTCAGATGAAATGGGATTGAATTACTTAGTTAACAACTAAGTTGAATGAATGAATTTTGATGTGGACCATCATTTGAGCTTAGGTTTGTTGTTGGGCCAGAGTCTTTCTTTCTTTCTTTTGGCTAGATGCTTGCCTTTTGTTTCTGATGGGAAAGATTTTTGATGGTAGCAAATAAATGTTGGGCCATGATTGTGTGTGTGTGGGCCAGATGCCATTTGGGCTTGTTTTCTTTCTTTTTGGGCCAGTTTCAATTAAATTAATTTCTTGCACACTAAACACACACATAATTGGTTTTTAACCCAATAATAATGTTTAGTCATCATCTTAAAATGTTGTTAGTTCTTCAAATTTAACAATTTCCGCCGTCATCTCCACTATCACCACCGCCTCTCCTAATATGTCAACATCTACCTCGACATGCCCCCTCCCTCCCTCTCGACCGTGCCCCCTACTGCGTCGACGACCTCAACCTCTCCCCTCCATCGCATCAATCGCATTATCGAGCCATCTCCATTCACACTAACTGGCTCGTATCCTAACATGACGTCTCTGCTCCATTCGACATCTATCAGGAACATCTGGCACCTGATCTATATTAGGGACCCGTCTTAGACCTCTTTGTGTTGCCTCGATGATAAACCACTATTTTACAATTTATTTTGTATTGAATTGAGTGAATTTTATCAACTATTCTTATACTTATTCATGTAAATTACATGTTTTACATTTTTTCTTTCTAATTTTGTGCTATGGTTGAAAACATGCTTCTTTGGCCTTAAATTTGCTCATTTTTAATCCTCTTTTACTACCATCGATGCCGTATATCTGCGTTAAGTGATTTTAGATTTTCTAGGGCAGGAATGGCTTAGAGGATGGAAATAAAGCATGCAAAAGTGGAAGGAACACAAGAAATTGAAGTTTTGAGAAGCTGGCCTTGACGCACACGCATGGACGACGCGTACGCGTGCTGGTGCAGCAGACAACTAACCCGCACGCGTGATTGACGCGTACGCGTGACCAGGAATTTGTTCAGCGACACGTACACGTGGCTGACGTGTATGCGTGACGAGCGTCACGTGCTACAATTTACAAAAAACACTGGGGGGCAATTTCTGGGCTACTTTTGACCCAGTCTCAGGCCCGAAAAATACATATTAGAAGCTGCAGAGTAGAGCTGGAAGCGGGATTCACTTCATTCATACACTTTAGGGTTTAGATGTAGAATTCTAAAAAGAGAGGCTCTCTCCTCTCTCTAGATTTTAGGGTTTTTAATCTTGTTCCTTCTCACATTCAGATTTCTACCTTACTTTGATTTAGTTTTCTTCTACTTTTATTTGTTTTAGTACTTTCGTTTATCTACTTCTCTTGTTGATTTCTTTATGTTGCCAATTTAGTTTATGAATTATTCTTGTTTCCTTTAATCCATATTAATGCAATTTATGTTTTCATATTTATGATTGCTTCCTTTAATTTGTTGTTATTGTTTCCTCTTGCAATTGTTAGTCTTAGATTTTGCTATGTCTTGTTAGTTTTCTATATTTTTATTTTATGTCTTCCAAGTGTTTGATAAAATTCTTGGGTGGATTTTAATTTTGATTTTTATGCTTTTTAACTTGGATTGATTATTTAGAGACTCTTGAGTTATCAAAAGTCTTTTGTTGATTGGTGATTGAAGATTTCCAATTAGCTTGAACTTCACCAAAGCTAGTTTCTCACTATAAGTTGACTAGGACTTGTGAACTTAAGTTGATTATATGCACTTGACCTTCCTCCATTGGTTAGAGGTTAACTAAGTGAAGGCAATTCACATTTACCATCACAATTGATGATGATAATGAGGATATGACTTCTAATTCTCAATCCTTGCTAAGAGCTTTATTCGTTATTAGTTTATTCTTCTCGCAACCTATATTTTCTTGTTCCTTATTTCAAAAACCCCAAAAATATACTTTTCCACAACTAATAACAAAGTTCACTTCCTTGCAATTCCTTGAGAGACGACCCGAGATTTGAATATTTCAGTTAATTTTATTGGGTTTGTATTTGTGACAAACAATCTAAACGTTGATTGAGGTTTAATTGTCAGTTTAGAACTATACTTGCAACGTGATATTTTTGTGAAAATATTTATCGATATTTTTCCTCCGTCAAGTTTTTGGCGCCATTGCCGGAGATCGAACCCCGGTCACCTGCATGACATCTGCTTTGGGGTCTCCGAGAAAGAGCTCAAGCGATAAGAATCTCCTCCCATGCTCATGCCACCACTCTAAGTAAGCTTGTGACGGTCCTAGGTCTGCCACCACATCAAATCATAACACATGGTCGGTCCACCTGGTCCAATGTATGTGCTAACTCTGTAACGTGTTCGAAAACCATTAGTCTCTGTCTCTGTCATCCTTCAACATTAGAAAATCAATGTCGACTGCTTGTCGTGAGCGATTCTGTATTCCACCAAGCTATGGTAGTACTATATCCACCTGATGCCACTCTATCATAGCAACATAGACCAATGCTGTCATAACCCTCCATAGTGCCATATGTCAGGGCTCCAGGATCTCAGGATGAATGACCTAAACAACATTAGTATGCTATATGGCATCCACGTGAACTGGTAAAGAGAAACGAGTATTGCAGGTCAATTTACATCCAGTAAGTAGTTTAAAAAAACTTAACAATTAATGCTTGAAAGCTAAAACACTCACATTCTTTGCCCAGAGTAAATCTATCCTGAGCCTCCACTGTGCAACTCTAGGCCCCTTCTCGCTCAATGTTGGCTGATAACCGGACCACCTGACATCCAATACATGTTATGAACAACGGTAATAATCTTTAATACATATTACTAAACATAACAATTATAACATTAAGTATATTATCACCAATGGCCAATTAAAGGCGTTAAACTCATCATGGTTGAAAACCCAAGAATGGCCAGAAGATCCATGACTAGAGAAGCTACAATAGACCGGCCAACTTAACCATGTTCTTGTTGGCCACACGGCACAAGCACCGGTATAACCATGATAGAGCGGCGGATCTCCAGTTGTATATGTCCATGTCCTCTAATCTCGCTATGTACGGTAGCCACCTAATATACATGTGTGTACTGGACTTGTCATTGAAGAGCTGCGTCGATAATAGCTTCATGATGTACGCTCTCGCGTACCTCCTGAATGTCTCATCGTCTGCATCATGGGGAAGGTCACTGAATGTCCCTTGCATCTAAGTGCACTTCGCAGTGAACTTGTCGATACAGTCCACTGGAGGTAATACACCCAACAACTCCTCGAACAAATCCCATGTAGGTCGGCCGCTGTCAATGTACCGCTCAAAGTCCGTCAGACATCCACTGATGTACTATCCATTGATGAGAAAGCCTAACTAGTACGCAATATCCTGTAGTGTAATCGTGCACTCTCCGAATGGCATGTGAAAAAGTATGGGTCTCATGACGTCCTCGCTCGACAAATGCACTAACCAACGGCTCATCCAACCTAAACCAGTGGTCATTGAGCCTCGCGATGATTCTCTTGTCTAGGGGCATACCATGCTGCCTTCTCATACGGATGATATATCGGTGGGGCTGCATGACGATGAAAAAATTCTCTAAAAGCCATAACAATTTAGAAAACAAAAATTACCTAAAACGGAGAATTCTAATACAAATATACTTTAATGTAAAAGATATTGCAAACTTGAACATAGATAATCTAACATTTAAGAATTAAATTAAATTAAATTAAACAAATTAACATAAATTAAATTAAATTCTAACATAACATAGTTAATCTAATATTTACGACGTAAGGCTAACCCCTAAACTATAACTAAACTTGTAGTGTCTTGTTAGTCTAATATTTAAGAATGAAAATTTTTAAATAAATTAAATCATATTAAATCATTGTTAATTTTTTACTGCCTAGTTAATCTAACACTTGAAACCTAAATTAAATTAAATTAAACTCCAACAAAATTTCTAACCTCATTAAACTTCTAACATTTAAAACTTACAAATTCTAATAAAACCTGTATTCACTACTCTCTAATTAACACTTAGTTATCCCTCATCCAATATGCATTTATAATTTCAATTTTCTAACAAACTACTAACACTACATCAATACTCTAACTACTATTTGAAATTTAAAAATTCTAATAACGCATCTAATCAAATTCTGGGCGATTTAATATCACTAACAATTCTTTGTTCTTAAAGAAAATAAATTAAATTTCATTCACTAACCTCTTCATAGACGCTACCAACAATATGGACAACTCCATCCATCCGATAGATTCGATTCGGGCTGTCTTCCATTGCCGTAGTTTGAATCTTGTAGTATAGATCTCTATAGTTTCTTTGGATTTTGCGTTTTCGAGGAGTTGGGTTTGGTGAAATGTAATTCGAAACAAGTGAATTCGAATTTTATATATAGGGATATCTATGCTAAATCGAATCTATTGGAGTCGATTTATTACTATAATACGTTACATTCATAAATCGAATTCATTCCATTCGAATTACTATGATAATGTAATTCGAATTCACTCCATTTGATTTACTAAGAACGATAAAACTATGGGCTAAATCGAAACTACTTGTATTAATTTGCTATGGGTAGCATTTCGAATTTCATTCCTAAGTAGATGGAAACTAATAACTTTGATTTATATGAATCCTTATTAATTCGAATCTGTTTAATTCGATTTATATAAAAATATAAATGAAGATTTTGATGTAAAGTTATTTGTTTTGAGATTTTCATATAATATTGGTTATTGTTTAATTTTTTTACGTGTTTTATCCTATAATGAGAAATGAAAAATTAAAATTTTATTTTGGATAATTATAACTATGTAGATAATTTAAATTTAATTTTTGTACACAACGACTACAAAAATATAATGTAGTATTTAAATTTGGTAAAAAAAATTCCGTTTAAAATGATAAAATGATTTTTATTTTGGTGTGTATTTTAATAATTTTGTATAGATGAATTTTATGATGTTTATAATTTGACGACTAATTTTTGTTTAATTTATTTTTATGACAAATTTTAAATATTTAATAGTTATTTATTTTTATATTTTAAAAATTAAATATTAATTTTTAATTTTTTTTGTAAGGCAAATTTTTGTAGGTACTGTATTGAATCTAAATCAAAATTGTTGATTTTCTTATCACATACATAGCAATAGCATAGGCATCTTGTGCTGCTGAGAAGTGAGCACACAATGGCCTCTCGTTCGCTCAATCCTCACACAAAAATGAAATGAAAAATCTAACTGATGAATAGGCGACGTAATATTTAATACATCTCGAAGTGGCGCGTGAAGTTGCAACTCTAGTGTTTCTGTTAATACATGAACCGCGATGCAGTCGCACCTTCTGACGGGACCCATCCGCGGTAGCGCTACGGCGTTTCCCTCCGTCGCGGACGCATCTCCCTTCTTCTCTGCCACTCCTCCCATCTCCATCCGCCGGCGTCTCCGCTCGTGCTGCCCATTCATAGCCGCATCATCGTCATCGTCTTCCTCCTCTTCGTCGTCGGCAGCAGCATTCAACGCCACTGGTAGTCAGAGCTTATACGCGGTGCTCGGCGTCCCTATCACCGCCACTGCCGCTGAGATCAAACGCGCTTACCGGCTCCTCGCCCGCAAGGTATTCCGTCAAAATATGATTCTGATGTTGAGATTATTAGTGTTACTGTTACTATTACAATTACTGTTCTTATTTTTCTGTCGTTTTGATTTGAATGTTGAATTTGTTAGTACTTGTGAATCTGCAATAGTGCAGGATGCTGTGAATTATGAATCCCTAGGTATTATTTTGATTGTGATTGTGTTTCCCAATTTGTGATGGAACCTTGTGAAAACGTTAATCATTATGAATGATTTAGGGTTTTATTAATCCTTGCTGGCATAATTGGCTACGCGTTTTTAAAGCAATGTAGTACAATAAGGTGGTCTGGCATATTCTTTGCTTGGTATTGTTAAAATATCAGCTTGCAGATATTTAATGTTAATTAAAAAAAAAAAAGCTTCCGAGTACTTGACCATTTCTGTGTTGAAGTTTTCCAATTCTATGTGCTTGGTAGATGAATGTGAACTGTAGGAATTTTCAGGGCATACATACCCGAGTTTTCTTTTGTCTTAAAACTCAATTTCCATACATTGTTAGTGTATAAAAGAATTTGAGTGATACTACATGTACAAGTCTTTTTGACAACCAAGTCCAACCAAGTTGGCCCAACTACAATAAAAACCACTCTCAAAATGAAACGTGCTCCACTAGCGCACAATTCAAAGAGCTTGCACTATATGTACAAGCCTTTCTACATTCTCTGCTGCATACAAATTTTTATTGGAGAGCATACAAATTTCGAAGTATATAGCACACAAATTTTTGAAATATAGCACACAAAAATTGGAACGTAACACAAACTTATCGATATAGCACACAAATTTTTTAAGCATAGTATACAAATTTTGCTAAACCAAAATTTATGTGTATATTCTTTTATTGAGTTCTATTACACCATATCTCATCACATGTGTAAATCAAAGTGAAACAACACACACCCCTTCATTAAGCACACAAGTAATCAAAGCTAATAGCTTGGTAGCTCACACTAATTTGACAGATATCATTAAACAAATCCTGGTTTATTATAGCACACAAATATTTAAATGTAGCACACATTTTTGTTCGGCATAGCACAAAATCCAGAATCATAGAATAACACTAATTTTTCAAACAACTCAATTAAAGAAAACTAAGATCATTATAAATAACCATAATCAAGAAAAAAAAACAAAAATATATACAATGGCACACAAATATCGAGTATAGAAAAACAACACAAGTAATCGAAGCTAATAGCCTGTTAACTAACACTAATTTGTTAGGAATCATTAAACAAATTTTGGTTTATTATATAGCACACAAATATTTAAGCATAGCACACATTTTTGTTCAACATAGCACACAAATTCACACATATAGCACACAACTATTGAGTATAGAAAAACAATATAAAAGACATTCGGACCTTTTTAATTTCACTCAATAAAGAAGATACATCCAATTCACAAAGAAGAAGAAATTAAACAACAACAACAAGAAGACGTTAGAATAAGAAGAAGAAAGAAGAAGACGACGATGTTGAAGAAGGAAGAAGAAGAAAAAGAAGAAGAGAAGACAATGGTGGCAGTGGAAGCGGCGGCAGCAACGACGATGGTGGTAGTGGTGGCAGACTTATTGTGCCGACGATGACGATGTTGAAGGAGGAGGAGAAGGAGCATGACTGAAGTTTAAATTTTAATAACTTGGTTAATGAAAACACTTGGACACCTAGCATTTTTGAAAGAATTTTACACATCTAGTTATATATTTTATCCTATCAACGGAAATAGGTACTTTTCACACCAACTACATGAATACTTATCCAAATGAAAGCATTTTGATTGGATGACTTCACTCCATTAATGCATCCAAATCAAACTCTTCTTAATACTTTCAAAAGTTAGCTGCTTTTACTTTTATCATACATCTCGTAAAAGTGAAATTATATTGAGGAAGTTGTTCATCTGACAATGTTTATGACTCATGACTACAGAAAGTCATCTCTGTAGCTTAGATCTACTTCTAACTTTTTTTATCTACATATATTATAGGTTAAAGTAAAATGTTTTCTATTAACGAAAAACAAATAAATGAATGAATTGAAGTACCATTCTAATTATCCCTTTTAACATGGACTCAGTTTCCATCTGCGCAAATAACTGTCTTTAAAGTTTAAACCATCTGGGCAACTTGACTCCTGTGCTAACTGCTATTTTATTAAAGGATCAAAGTTAGAGAGAATAATAAATTGCAATATATACTGAGTTTTGCTTGCTTATGTTGTTTAATTTTGTAGATAAGGAGAATTTCGAACCCAAGAAGAGTTCTTGTTACCTCATTTTACCTAATTAACTGAATTGGTTGATGATCTTGCAAGTGTTTCTGATTTTATCTTCAAACTAAGTATGCTTTCATTGACATTGCATGTTTGCTGCCGTTGCTAGATGATACATCTAGGTTTATTATATTGAACTTTTGAAATCTCTTTATTTTTACCTGAACATACATTTCAGAAAGAAGTATCTTTCAAGTTAGTTATTTATGGCCTAGGTAACATGTCTATAGTTTAGCCATCTGCAAATAACCCAGCTTTATCCATTCTGTTGCTGTGATTGCAGTATCACCCTGATGTTAGCAAAGATTTACAAGCAGCTGAATTGTTCAAGAGCATCCGTCATGCATATGAAGTGAGCAATCATTATTCAACTTTCTTCCTTTATAAAATTATAAGTTTATCACTTTTTGGCAGGGATTTACTGTTATTATACGGTGCTACTGGTTCCCGAAAATTGTTCATAGATCCCAGCAAAGATTTGGAAATGTATTTAGAGATAACACTTCAGTTTTCAAATTCGATTAAGACCACCAAAAAGTAATGGACCTTTTCCTCTGATAAACTTAGTGCAATGAACTGCTTTCTACCATTTTATGAAGTTCTTGCGTTTTTCCTTATGCAAGATGAGGTTTCCTTTTCCTTCGTGCTACTAACAATGTCCTTAAACAGGTACTATCGAATGAAGTAACAAGAATTCAGTATGATAGAGAACTTCAATACAGTCACAAGCCTTACAGAGAAAAATGGAGTCACAGCACTGAGTTTGAAGACCAAGCAAGAATCTATAGGTGGGCCAACCTGAGGAGGAAAATGTATAATGAAAGATACACAGAGCATTACAATGTCGATGAGGGTTACTATACCACTGAAACAGACGAGGAGGAAGATGAAGGAGACTTAGACGAAGAGAGGGGCTCCTTTATTGAAGTGCTTAGATCAGCATTCGTGATTATATTTTTGTTCCAGACGATAGGGTCCCGCCTTTCTCTCACGTTTAGCAGTGTGATGGCATTGCTGGATGAGAAGTTAGATAATGGATATAAAATTGGTTATATAATAGCATGGATAATGGGCGGAAGGGGTGGCATATTGCTAACAATGTTCTTGTCATTTGCAAGTTGGGTTTGCGGGAAAACCAGTAGTAGTGCAGTGGTACTGGTGATTGTAGCCATGTGGGTCGGCTCCTACCTCTCAAGGTACGCTCCACTTCCTCAAGGTGCTCTGTTAACGCTACTCTATATGTCCATTAAGCTGCAATCTGATCATATATAATGATTGAAGAACTTGTGGTATTTGTACATCCAAATATGGGGGGTGTCAATCGACGTCTGACTCAATCCAAGGGTGAAAAACAAGAGTTTAGGACTTTAGATGGAGTATATATCACAGTAAAATCTGATAATGGAGTTGGTCTCGATGTTGTGTGTTGATGTTCAAGAAGAACGTCTCTTAAAACCAATTCTGCTGCTAGCATTTCTTCTGAATTTCTTTGGTTTCTGATTATATCTTTCTTAGGTTGGTGTACATATTTATTCCAGTAAATGTAAATAAATGTTGTAAGTTGTTTTCTGATGGCAAATTAAGTGCAAAAAGGTTGATGATGGTTGGAATATCAATGGCAAACTTAAATCTTGTCTCCTATGATGTCATTTTAGAAAGATTCTGTGTAGTGATTAGCGAAAGTTAAATTCTTGGAAAATGAATATTGATATTATAACAAAAATTATTATAATTCTATAAGCAGGTTCCTTCCCCTTTTTTATATACCCTAGTATAATTGAAACATAAGGGGAATAATTTGAAATACAAGAATTTACAAGCTAGGGGAAACAATATAGCGAAAAAGAGAATTACAGGTTTATGCAGCAATTGATGATAAGCAAGAATTAAGACTGGCGTTGGGTTAGTTCTTATTAACATGTAATTAAGAGCTCTTTACTTCCACATTATCATTTAAGGACCTTAAATTCCTCCAGAGATACTTTCCGCTGGCCATGTCGATGAATACCCAGAATCCATTCTGAATCATCTAAAAACCAAGGAAACAAATGTAGTCAGGACAAAAAAGGATTAGGAAAAAAAAAGAAAGAAAATAAAGAATGGTGATGATAGAATTGAGGGCACCTTTTTGAAACTTAGATGTTCCTTGTCCTTGTTCTCATGACCGGTGGTGATGTCGCTCTCCGGAGAGGAACTCACGGTGGTCCATGCAAAATAAGCAGCCAAGATGGCGGAGAAGAAGATCAATATGAACCTTAGAGGGCACATGTCTTGTGAGGAAAAACTGATATGCGTTTTGCAGCAATGGTACGAGAGAAAGAGGGAAAGAAAGATAAAGAGAGAATTGGTTGCAACTTGCAAGCAAGAGTAGAAAGTCAAGAATTGTATGAGAACGCTATATGAGGTTGAGTTGTTTTTTTATGACTAGTACAGTGTTATATAAGTAACGCGTTGCGTTTTCTGTTTCTTGTTCCTGACTTGTTCGTTTGGGTTCATTATTATTTAGTATTTACTATTATTCTTGGCTGCTTTAGGGTATCTATATATGCATTGTTACAACTGACAAACAAAATTTTAACTAGATGCTTAAAGAATCTAACTAGAGGGTGTTTTGAATTGATTCTAAGGGAAATGTAAATCCAAATATATAATTTGTTACTATATTAGAATGGGATCCATTTGATTCTATTGTTAAATATAATTCAGATAATTCAAGATTTTGCTATATTAGTTGGATTCGTTTAACTAATTAAATATTAAAAATAAAAGTAATTCAAGTTGGACCCTAGCGAAGATTTTATCTCAAGATTTCATTTAATTATTTTTCATTACAACTACCGGAAAGAGAAAATGAGGATGTTTGTAATGTCATTCAATGTCCAAAGCCCTAATCCCTTTCCTATTGAAAAAGAAAGACAATGAAAACAAGGGATGTTTGCAGATTGCAGTAAGAATGGCTTTGCACATTCTCCTTGTTGACTTTGTGCATCCAATGGTGAGCTGCCAGCACCAGTTCGGAGAAATCTTCTACCCTTCTAGATCCTCCAAAGTTGACCAAATCCCTGCTGGGTGCTTGCTGTAGCCCTCACCTACTATCTGACATAGTGTTTGAATAATTAATATTAAAAAATTACTAACAGTATTAATTGTGATTTATTATTATGATATCTACTCAAACGAAGATGATAAAAATATATTTTTTTAAAATATTTTGTTAAAAAATATGATTTATTTATTTAGTTATATATTAAAAAAGACAACACTTTTATAACATATTAAAATCTAATCATATAATTTATCATTTAAAAATAAAAAAATATTTTTATATAAAGACAATTATAAAATCTTTATAGTAGTATTTATTATTATTATTATTATTATTATTATTATTATTATTATTATTATTATTATTATTATTATTATTTTCAGATGGTTTGACAAAAAAATCTCTGATCTAACTAATACTAATAACTTTAAATTATTAATATAAAATATAAATAAAAATTATATATAGAATAGAAAGGGTAAAAAACATAGAAAAATGGAGAGGTACATAAGAGAATGTACGAAGAAAGTTTATTAATTTGAGAAGAAAATATTTGTTCTTAATTTTAATAAGAGAGTGTTACGTGATACATTTTGATTATTAAATTAATTTTTAATATATAATATATAATATAGTTATATTTTTATTTCAATTTTAATATTTTAATTTTATTTTAATTTAATTTAAATATAATTAGAAAATGTCATATTATATATTTTGATTTTAAAATTTGTAATTAGTTATTAATAATGATATATAAAAAAATAAAATAAAAAAATAAAAAAATTCTTTAATTTAAAAAAATAATTTTAATTATAATAAAAAATAACATACAATATATTTTAATTATAAAATTAATACTATATAATAGATACAACTAATATTTAAAGGGCATTACAATCATGTCCCCGTTATTTTAAAAATAAATTTCATTGTCCTTTGTCATCACCAATATGCACAATTATTGTATTGCTATTGTTTTGGTTCCCATTGCAACTAATACACCCCCCTTCACCTTTACTATCTCACTACTTTAGCGTCCCTATACCACCTCTACTACCACCATACCCATCCACTCTAACCACCAGCCAAGTCCACCACCATTGGTCCCTAATTGAACCGCAAAATAAATTCCCCAAACCAAACCTCGTTCAACCGCAAGGAAAGGATCGGGTTGTAAATTTTAGAAAATTATTATTTTTTGATTTATTTATAAAAAATATATATTAATTATAATCGTAAATTATGTAATTACACATACAATTTTTTTTGGCAAATAAGTTTAAACAAATTAATCATAACTCAACAAAACACATTTATATATCGCGCGCATAAAATTACATTTTTCTTCTTCTTCTTCCAACTTCTACCAAATATTAAAATCACGCCATTCTTCTTCTTTCTTTTTTTCAGTTGAATGAATGTAAGTTTATCATCTTTCAAGTAATTTTGCGGCTAAGTTTTATTTTGAAAAAAATATTGGTGATTTTATTAAAAATGAGATTATTTGGTGTAATTATAAGTGGATTTTGCATGTGGAAAGTCAACACGCAGGATGCGTGTTAGACATGTGTCATCATCCTAACAACATGCAGGGTGCGTGTTAGGCATGTGGCAACATCCTGGCAACACGCAAGATGCGTGTTGAATACCTTTTTTAATTTTATACACCACAATACTGTAATGTACTTCGAATATCAATATTCAACCAAAACACCATCTTTATCTCCATATTAAAAATAATTTCTGTAATTTTGCAGCATTATGTATTTTTTATTTAATTTTTTTGTTTTTATTCTTATTAAGAAAGTAAAACAAGAAGAAACTTGAAAAAGTAAAATAAGAAGGAAAAGATGAATAAGAAAAAAAAGATGATGATGACGATGATGAAAAAGAAGCAGTAAAAGAAGAGGAAAAAGAAGAGAAAAAGTTTTGAATTATACAGAACTTATCAGTACAAATATTACAAAATTGCTTAACAATACACATAAATGTCTTAGTTTTACACCAAAATTTACTAAAATACACAAAAATATTTTCTTTAATGCTGTATTATTTTCTTTTTTTAATTTCTTTTTTTTTTAGTTGAATGAATATAGGTTCATCATCTTCTAAGTAATTTTGAAGCATTATGTTTTTTTTTTTTTTTTATTTGATTTTTTATTTTTATTCTTGTTAAAAGAGTAAAACAAAAAAACTTGAGAAGGTAAAATAAGAAGGAAAAGATGAATAAGAAAGAAAAAAGATAATGATGATGAAAAAAAAGAAGAAGCATAAAAAAGATGAGGAGGAGGAAGAGCAAAAATTTTGAATTATGCAGAATTTATAAGTACTGTTCTTGGGTGAGTAACCTGGACGTAACTCGGCTCCTGAGAGTTAACGCTGAGCTGTCGTCTTCAGCACTGAGTTATATTCTTAAGAGATCCAAGCTTCTCGTCCAGAGAGATATCACGTCGCAGAGAGTGTGAACAAAGGGGGGAGGGGGAGTGTACCTGCAAAAGACATTCCGATGCTTAAGTTAGTATTGTGAAATTCAAGTTAGTCTGAAAGGTGAGATATCATACCCTTTATAGGCGAAAGGCATAGATCGGCTATATTCCTGGCCGTTGTTGATATTGAAGAATCATTATAATCAGATCGGGGGGGTTACGATATATAGTCGGGAGTTTTATCCCTGGTTCATACGGTTACGCCGAATTATAGCTCATTAAGCCGAGTTATAACGGGTGATACCGAGTTATGATGCTCAGATTGTAACAACCATATCATAGCCCCCAAGCTTATTCTGAGAATTTTTTTAATGAAGTAGGTTGAGCTTTTGAAGTTCAACATACTTTACTAAAAATAATAATATGAAAGAGTGGCAGTGTTAAATGAAGAGAGAGGAAATTAGTGATTGAATTAAAGAGAAGTTTGCTTTCCCAATGCCATTTGAACCATTGAGGGAATTGATGGGACGGTTTTGATAGAACCCCAATGGTCAAGGCGTTTAGGTAACTGCTTGGAAAACTAATGGTTTTTCCCAAGTCATGATTTCACTTTAGGTTAAGTGTTTGCATTACAGAGTTTGCTGTAAATGAGTAAAAGAGGTACGCCTTTGATTTTCATTTTCTCTGTTCTTGCATCTTCATTTTTGTTGGTTTTGATTTTGAAAATGGGTTTTGAGAATGAGAAAGAGAGAAAAGAAAAGGTGGATTGGTCATATCAATAGGTTAGCGATGATGTGAAAACTCAAGCTTCCTTGTTTACTGATTTTGAGGCTATGAAAGAAATAGATTTGAAGAAGATAGTCAGGGTAGGATATGGGTTGCGTGTGGAGCTGTTATCTTGTTCTAGTGAGGATCGTGTGTTCCATAGGGGAGAGTGTTCTGAGTTTTTTACATGCATAGTTGTGTCTTAGAGGAGTTGAAAGTGAAGCTTCTTTTCTCTGATTTTGAATGTCAAGTGTTAAATCAGTTGAACTGTGCTCCCTCTCAACTTCACCCTAATAGTTGGGCATTTTTTCGAAACTTTGAGGTTCTAATGGAGTATTTGGAAGAAGAGCCTTCGCTGGAGTTGTTCTTCTCGATGTTCTAGGCCAAAGGTGTTTGGAAGGGGGGTTTGGTCAATCTTAATAGCTCTCCTGGGTTTGCTGTTTCAAGTTGTATAAGTCTTCGTTTAAGGATTTCAAAGGAATATATTTGAAGGTTAGAAGTGTTGAAAATGATTTCCCCTTCTATTTAGATCAGGACTTAAGGGAGAGGTTTCCTTTATGGTGGTGCTCGAATCCCCAAAATATCCTCGGATTTGAAACGATAAGCCCGAGAGTTGAGTATGTGATTGAGTATTTGGTTGAAGTCGTCAATCAAAAAGAATTGATATCAGTTTTTGATTTTGTTGCAACGGGATGATAATAGACAAGTTGTGATAGATTACTTAAGTATACTTTCTTGTGTTTGGAAAAATGGTTTTGTAGGCCCCCTTTATGTTGATATGTTTTGGTAATGGATAGATTTTTGTGTTTTTTTAGGTTAAAAATACCTGGAGTATCCATGGTTACATTGAGAGCGCGGGTGAAGAACAAAAGTTTGGGTAAAGAAGGATCCTCCTCCAAACTTGAGAACCGGACTGCTGTAGGATAGGTTAATCAACCTCTCCCAAGACGGAAGAAGGTGATTTTGAAGAAAAGGAAGTTGGACATGGTTGATTTGTCTGAGGAATCGGACGAGGGTGGGAATGAAGTGTCTGTTGAGAAAATTCATAAGTTTATGGATAATCATAAGAAACTGCATGTCACCATCGATTATAATGATGGGTTGTCTGTTTAGGGGAGCGACTTCCCATTCATGGTCGTTGCCGATGATTTCGTCTGATGTGGCTTTGGCGAATGAGGTTGGGGATGTCGTTGTTGGTCAGTATATGTAGGTATTGATTTTATTTTGAGCTTTGTGTTGATGTTTAGTACTCTGTCTAGTGTTTTGAGTTCTGGTTGTTTGCTGTTTTAGGTTCTTGGTTTGCGATTGGCTAGTTTAGGTCGCAGCCAGGAGCTTAAGCATAAAAAGCTTCTCGGATAGAAAGAAGATCCGAATTTCTTGAAAGAGGAGTTGGTTTTGAAAAAGAGCACTATTGCAGAGCTGGAAGCTAAATTGACTGAGAGTGACAAGGAGCTCAAGTTAATGAGGAAAAATTATACGAAGGAAGTTGAGGACTTGAAAAAGAAAGATGCTGATCTTTCAAATATGGAAGCTTGGGTGATTGAGGTCACTGTCCAATTAAAGGGTATGAAAAAGAGTAAAGAGACAGAAATACTGGATTCATTTGTTGAGGGTTTTGAGCGGGCATCCCTCCAGGCAAAGTTTTTGGCACCTGATTTCGACTTTTCTGAGATGGATCCGGGAAAAATTGTTCGGGATGGAGCGATGGTGGAAGACGATGGAGCGGCCGAGGATGAAGATGAAAATGTTCAGTAATTTGTGTATTTAAACTTTTTTATTTTGCTTACAGTAGTAGTTGATGGATTGATTTCCTTGTTGGAAAGCTTTTTGACTATTTATACTATGGCATTTGTTTTGCTAATTAAAAAGGCAGTTTATTTGATAATAGTTTGATAATTTTACATATATGCGTTGTTTGATAGTTTGTTGAAGTTGTTTGGAATTCATTTACTTTGAATGTGCACACAGATGAATGTTTGTTTGGTCAGGTATCTTTTCATGGATACTAATTGAAATTTTGGTAATGTAACCATAGTTTGGTTTATTTGATGGATTGATAATCCATAAGTTGTGACTTGAAGTCCAGATAGATAGTGATGGTTTGTTGATTGTAAAATGTAGAAGTAATACAAAAACAAATAGAAAATATGCATAATATTGATTGACCTTCGTATACAAAGGTGTAGGTAGAAAAGCCTCGTTAAAACTATTCCAAGCAAAACCTATTTTGGGAAAAATCTAGTGAGTAGGAAAAAAAGTACAAGCCTGGCCTTGACTTTTAACTGTAATAATGTTTTAAAGAGGAAACATTCCAAGTATTGGGTAAATTTGTACCATCTAGAGATTGTAGCCGATAAGCTCCATTTCCGAGCACTTCAATAACTCGGAAGGGGACTTCCCAGTTTGTGGCGAGCTTTCCATGTGAAGATGGATTCATTGCTTGTTCTGTTTTGCGAATAACCAAGTCATCTGTTTGAAATGATCGGGGATGGACCTTTTTGTTGTGGCGCCGAGCTATGATCTATTGTGCTGCTCGGTGTCAAAGAGTGGCGACATTTTTGGTTTCTTCAAGTGTATCGAGATCTATTTGCCGAGCTTCATTGTGGTCGTCAATTTGAGTTCTTATGGATGATTGAGATACTTCTAAGGGTATCATAGCTTCAGATCCGTATACTAACCGAAAAGGTGTTTCTTTTGTTGTTGAGTGGATTGTGGTGTTGTAACCCCAGACTACTTCTGGTATTAATTCAGCCCAAAGGCCTTTTGCATCATCTAGTTTCTTGTGTAGAGCGTGCAAGACGATCTTATTGTCGGCTTCTGCTAGGCCGTCGACCAAGGAGAAGTGATGTTTGATTTTAAGATTCTACAAAAAAGAGGAAAACTTATGATCGGCAAACTGGCGACCATTATCAATGATAATGTGTCGAGGTATGCCGAATCTGCAGATAATATTCTTCCATATAAAGGAGATCATTTGTTCCGATGTTATTTTGGCTAGGGGTTGGGCTTCTATTCATTTTGAAAAGTAATCGATTGCAATAATAAGAAATTTTACCTGCCCCTTTGCAAGGGAAAAAGGGCCGAGGATATCGAGCTCCCAATGATTGAAAGGCCAACTTATCTTGTAGTTGTGGAGTTCCTCAACTGGAAGGTTTGTGATTGGGCTGTGTTTTTGACAATTGTCATAATGTTTGACTTTGTTGTTATAATCTTGTTGTAAAGTTATCCAAAAGAAGCCAGCACGTAGTATTTTGGATCACAATCTTCTAGCTCCAACATGAGTGCCACATATACCCTCATGTGCTTCGGCAAGCGCAAGTTCGGCCTCCGACCTGGAAAGACATTTTAGAAGGGGCCGATTAAAGCCTTGCCTATATAGAGAATTGTTATATATGGTAAAAAAAGATGCCTACCAGCAAAATCGCCGAGCATTAGTAATTTTGTCTGGAATTATTCCAGTCTTAAGATATTCTATGTAGGGTGTACGCCAATCTTCTTCCTGTGTAGCACTTAGAATTTCGGTTAGTTTTATGCTTGATTCGTGTAGCACAGATTGATATAAAGTAGAGACTGGTGTTTGTGCGAGCTTAGATAAGATATCAGCTCAGCTGTTGTGCTCACGAGGTATGTGAAGGACCTCAATTTTTGAGAAGTTAGAAATAATGTTTTTGAAAATATCCAAATATTTTGCTAATAGATGGTTCTTCACTTGAAAGAAACTATTTACCTGTTGGACGACTAGCAGAGAGTCACAGTATACCTTTAAGTCTGAAATTTTAAGTTAGCTGCGAGCCTTAGACCTGCAATTAGAGCTTCATATTTTGTTTGATTGTTGCTCGCCTTGAAAGAGAGGTGTAGGGAATGTTCCAGGTCTATACCATTTCCATCTTCAAGTAAGACCCCGGCCTCACAACCTTGGGGATTGGATGCTCCATCCACATATAAAGTCCACTGTGTTGGATTGTTCTTCGAGCTTGGTATGGTGAATTTGGTTATAAAATCAGCAATATACTGAGACTTTGTTGGACCTCGGCTTTGGTATCTAATATCGAATTCGGAGAGTTCGACAGACCATTTTACAAGTCGGCCAGCCAGCTCTGGTTTTTGTAACACTTGCCTTAATGGCTGATCAGTTCGGATGTGAACTATGTGGTTTTGAAAATAAGGTCGGAGACGCCAAGCTGAGAAAACTAAAGCCAAAGCTAATTTTTCTATTTTTAAATAGCGGAGCTCGGCATGCTGTAAGGATTTACTGATGAAGTAAATCGGCTGTTGCTGTTTGTTTCTTTCTATGACAAGAACAGAACTTATTGCCCAGTCAGTGACAGATAAATATAAATAAAATTCTTCTCCCCAAAGGGGTTTTTGTAAAATTGGTGGTTTTGAGAGAATGTTTTTTATGCTAGTAAAAGCCCCTTCACATTCATTAGTCCAATTAAAGTTGTTTTTCTATTTTAGGGTTTGGAAAAAACAGAAAGATTTAGATGCTAAATAAGGCAGGAATTTAGATAATGCAGCAAGTCTCCCTGTTAGTCGTTGGACTTCTTTGATTGTCTGTGGGCTTGGCATGTCTAATATAGCTCGGCATTTCTCTGGATTGGCTTCGATTCCTCGGTTAGTGAGCATGAAGCCGAGGAATTGACCTTCTTGTACTCTGAAGGCGCATTTCTCTGGATTGAGTCTCATATTGTAATGTCATATTTGGTTGAAGATTTCTAAGAGGTCGTCGAGGTAGTTGTGGCCGAGCTTTGTTTTGGCCACCATATCATCGACGTAAACTTGAGGTTCTTGCCGATTTGATTAGCGAATACCTTGTCTATAAGACGTTGGTATGTTGCCCCTGCATTCTTTAGTCCAAAAGGCATAACTTTATAACAGTAATTTCCATATTCAGTAATAAATGCTATTTTATTTTTATTAGAAGGATGCATTAGAATCTGGTTATAACCAGAATATGCATCCATGAAGCTTAATGTTTGATACCCTGAAGCATTATCTACTAAACAGTCAATAGAGGGTAAGGGATATGAATCTTTTGGGCATGCTTTGTTGAGAAGGGTGAAATCAACACACATGCACCATTTACCGTTATACTTTTTTACCATGACGACGTTTGCCAGCCATGTTGTGAAACAGATTTCTTGGATGAAGCCAGCATTGATCAGTTTTTTGGCTTCCTCTAGGGATGCCTGTTTCTTTTCGAGACCGAGGTTCCTTTTTTTGTGCTACTGGTCAAAATGACGTATATAGTGCTAGTTTGTGTGAAATTATTGATGAACTAATGCCAGGCATGTCAGCAGGTGTCCAGGCAAAGAGATTAGCATGCTGTTGTAGAAACTTTTGAAATGAAGCTTTCTCTGTCGAGCTAAGACTGGTTCCTACATAAGTGAATTTTTTAGAATCATTGTTAAGATAAACCTTCTCTAAGTCCATAGTTGGGGTTGGTCTTTCGATAGCCTTGGCCCTTGGGTCAAGATCGGCAAGGGCTGGGAGTTCGGCCGAGTTGCAGATGTTATTTACATGCGGACCCATAGGTCAGTTGTGTTTTCTCAAACTGATGTTATAACACTGGCGAGCTTCACGATTGTCACTGTGAATAGTCGCAATGAGGTCGTCCTGCATAGGAAACTTAACACAAAGATGAATTGTAGATACTATAATGTTGAACCGATTTAAAAAAGGTCGGCCAAGGATTAAATTATATGGACTAAAACAGTCGACAATTAAATATTGGACATATGAAGTTTTTGATAATGGATGCTCACCCAGTGTGGTTTGTAACCACACAGATCCCATCACCAATACTCGTTTCCCTGAAAAACCGACAAGATCTCCAGTGGAAGGTTGAAGGATGTTGTCGCTTAGCTTCATTTTCAGAAAAGTAGAGTAGAAAAGGATGTCGGCACTGCTTCCTGGATGCAATAGCACTTTACGTACTAAAAGGTCTCCTAGCTGAATGGTAATGACGACCGAGTCGTCTAAATTTGTGGTATTGGTGTTGAGATCGGAGTCCTGGAAGGTCACTTGAGGATAATATGAGGGTGTTTGATTGTTGCTGAAGTTTCCTTCCACCAATAGCATAGCTCGGTAGGAGCACTTCCTTGCCGAGTTTGTAGCTCCTCAACCTGCAAAACCCCCCAAAAATACAGTTAATAATTCCTTGTGGTTGATTAGGGTGGCTTGAGGTTGTCCGTTCTTTGCCATGGAAGTGTTGTCCTGCCGAGGAATTGTCAGCAGGAAACGGGGAACGCCTTTGCATGTGACCATTGATATATGTCCAAGTGACCCTGCCGAGCTAGTCGCTGATAAACCATAATTTTATGGTTTATCTTGTATTGAATTTGGTGGATTTTATCAACTTTTCTCACACTTATTCATTAAAATAGCATGGTTTTGTAATTCTTCCTAATTTGTGCTTAATGATTGAAAACATGCTTTTTAGGCTTTTAAAGTGATAAATTTAATTCACTTTTCTCCCATTCGATGCATTGATATGTTTGTTTGAGTGATTTAAGGTTTTGAAGGCAAGAATGGCTTCAAAGAAATGGAAGAAAAGCATGCAAAATGGAGAATTCATGAAGAAATAAGAATTTGCATAATTCAGAACGACGTGTATACGTGGCCCATGTCGCATGCGCTACGCGTATACGTGAAGGAAATCTGTCAGGAAACACGTATACATGATCCACGCGTACGCATGACATCTGTCACGTGACCTCATTAAAGAAACAAGCTGGGGGCAATTTCTTAGGTCACCCAGGCCCAGATCCAACTCATTTTCTGATGCTATTAAACCCAAGGATTGAGGAGGATGAAGCAAGTAGTCATAATTTTAGTTTTTACCATGTTTTATGTTAGAATTCTAGAGAGAAAAGCTCTCTCTTTTCTCTAGAAATTAGGATTTTAGATTACTTCTTTTCATAGATTTAGGTTTCAATTATTGTTTTGATTTAGTTTTCTTTACTATTTCTTGTTCTTACACCTTTGCTCACTTCACTTAGTTTTATTTGTTATTTTCTTTATTTTGTTATTTTTATGTTTATGAACTCTTGTTAGTTTTGGTCTTTATTAATGCAATTTATATTTTCATGTTATTATTGCTTTCTTTAGTTGTTATTGTTAATTTCTTGCAATTGGTAGTTATTAGATTTTATTATTCTTGCAATTTTGTCTTACTTTTCTTTAATGCCTTCCAAGTGTTTGATAAAATACTTGGTTGGATTTTAGTATAGAATTTTGTGTTCTTGTCTTGGGATGGTAACTTGGTTGACCTTGAGTTACTAATGTCCAAGTGATTGATAATTTGTTTCCGTTGACACTAGCTTTCAATAAATTAATTAGTGAATGGCTAGGACTTATGGACTAGGATTAATTAAGCTCACTTGATTTTCCTGTAATTTTGGGGATGACAAAGTGGGAGTGATCCTTGTAATTATCATATTGTAGTTAGTAACAAGGATAGTGATCCTTAACCATCAACACTTGCCAAGACCTTTTTACCATTTGAGTTTCATTTACTTTCTTGAAATTTACTTTCTTGTTCATCATTCAAAAACCCAACAATACCTTTTCATAACCAATAATATGCACACTTCCCTGCAATTCCTTAAGAGATAGCCCAAGGTTTAAATACTCTCGATTTTTATTGGGTTTGCATTGTGACAAATAAATTAAACTTTGATTAAGGGTTGTTTGTTGGTTTGGACTATACTTACAATGAAGTTCTTTTCTCTTGAGAAATTCTAGACCGACATTAATCCTCTATCAATCACTCTAGGAGGTCCTTGGCGATAACCCATTCGTCAGTAGTGTGTCTGTGCTTCTGATGGAAAGTGTAATATTTGGATTTGTCAATATTTTTTGTCTCTTGATAGGTGTCGGCTTTTTGCAGAGTTTTGATCATCTTGGAGTTGAGGATTTTTTTGATGATGTCGTCTCTCTTTGTATTGAATTGGGTATACGACTCATAACGAGGGGTTAGCTTGAAATTTTTCTTGCTGTCCCGAGGTATATCATCGTCTTTGCACTAAGGTTTGTCCCCTTTCGACCTTGACAAAGCTCCTCAATATCCATTTGTCCTTTTGCTTTTGTCCGGAACTTGGCCAGGGTCTTCGGCTTGGTTACTGCGATTGTGTCTTAGAATTTTCCTGGTCGGAGTCCACTCTTGATGGCGTGCAAATGCACCTCAGGGTGGAGATCTGGTATGTTCAAGGCAATTTTTGTAAAGAGAGTCATGTAGTCCTTTAAACTTTCATTCTGGTCTTGTTTGATTGTGTTCAGGTAGTCTAAGTCATGTAAGTAGATTGCGGATCCAGCAAAGTGATCCTCAAAAAGTTTTGTTAGCTGTCGAAAATGAGAAATAGCATCTGTAGGCAAAAAACAAAACCAATTAAGTGCAGGGTCGTCTAAATAAGATGGAAAACAACGACATAAGACAAAATCGGAAGCACCCTTTACGATCAGTATGGATTTGAAATTTTTGAGGTATTTCTTTGGGTCTCCTAACCCATCGAAAGGGGTTAAGGTTGGCGGGATAGTGAATATTTTTGGTAACTCAAAATTCATAACTTTGGTTGTGAATGGCCCCACAGAGTTATCAGGCTCGGTATTCTCGTTTTCTGGTTGCCTGTCCTCGTTTTGCGGGGGCCGAGCTTCTTCACTCCGTGGAGGCCGAGCATCTTCAACTCGAATTATCTCAGAAATGTGCGTTGGATCAGATTGGTGCTCTTTGTCCTCTGGTTGTTCACGGCGATCATTATTGTTATCAATCCGAGTCTTCGCTAATGCAGCAATCTAATTTGTCATTCTTTGATTTTCCTCTGTCATGCGTTGGTTTGCATCTGCCATTCGTTGGTTGGCTTGTTGTAACTCAGTTACCATCCAAAGAAGTTCAGATGGTGTAGGTGGAGGCGTGTCAGCCATGGATGACAGTACTGAAACCGATAAAAAAGGAAAGGCTTTATGTTTTCGTCCCCACAGACGGCACCAATTATTTTTGGGTGAGTAACCTGGATGTAACTCGGCTCCTGAGAGTCAACGCTGAGCTGTTGTTTTCAACGTTGAGTTATATACTTAAGAGATATAAGCTTCTCGTCCAGAGAGATATCACGTCGCAGAGTGTGTGAACAAAGGGGGGAGGGTGTGTATCTGCAAAAGACACTCCAATGCTTAAGTTAGTATTGTAAAATTCAAGTTAGTCTGAAAGGTGAGATATCATACCTTTCATAGGCAAAAGGCATAGATCGGCTATATTCCTGGCCGTTGTTGATATTGAAGAATCATTATGATCATATCAGGGGGTTCCGATATATAGTCGGGCATTTTATCCCTGGTTCATACGGTTACGCCGAATTATAGCTCATTAAGGTGAGTTGTAACGGGTAATACCTAGTTATGATGCTTGGATTATAACAGCCATATCAAGTACTATTTATGTCACAAATATAATTTGCGTGGCGGTAGCTAATCCGTCACAAATTATATTTTGCGACAGGTTAGCGATGATTTTACGACTTTTTTGTGGTAGCTAATCGGCCAGATATATTCTTGTAGTGATGGAAATTCGTAAAATCTTTACGGGTGGATACCTGTCCACGTGAAATGGACTGGGACAGGGACATAGGTACCCTTTTCATGGAGCCCGTTAAATCTATGCAAATATAAAATTATTGATTTATATATATATATATATATATTTCTTAAATTTAGTAATCCTAATTCTTGTCTCAAATTCAAACTTTTTTTTTCTTCTAAACTCATCCTTAGCCTTGATTTTGTATCTCTCTCTAACTCACTTTCTCTACCTTTTAAGTTCGTCACTACGTCGCTCAGTCTCATCCTAAAAAATTATATTATATTATTATATTGGAAGATATTTTTATATTTTTTTGAAATGTTAATTTTTATAATGAATATATTATGAGTTGCATTGAATTATATTGAATAGATTATTTATGATTATTATATTATAGTTTTTTTTGTTAATTTTTTTTCAAAATTTTTTAAAGAATACCCATAGATAACCTTAGGTATCTGCATTAGCTAAGGGAATAATTAAATAGGAACTTGCAACGAAGATGGAGAAGGGACGTCGAGTATTTTTTTTAAATGGGAGTAAAGGACGAAAAAAGGGGGTCTACTATGTCCACATGAGTATCTATTACCATCTCTAACTAACAATGAAAATTCAATTTAAGCTGATTTGAGATGAACATATGAACTTCATCTGCATTGAGTCCTAAGATAATGAACCTAATTTGGATTTAAGATCCTAACAATAGACCTAAGTTGATCTTACTCACTTGAGTTAATGTTTTGATTCATTTTTGTAACAAATACTATATTATTAAATAGGATTACATTTAGTATATATAAAAGTTAGGTATACTTACTTACAAGAGATTTTATTATCAAATTAAAAAAAATTCTAATTATCTTCTTTTTTTTCTTTTTTAGTTTTAAATATTATTTAATATCATAATAAAAAAGTGAACAATAATAATAATCACTCACATAATTAAAATAGATCATTCTAATATATACATGACACTAAATATATCAAAAATTATTATATGTGATAAATTATTTCTTTATTTTTTCTAAAGATAATTTATGTGTAGATTAACTAATTTTTATAACAGATAATCTATTGCATAATTTTTTTCTCGTAATATAGGTAAATTAATGAATTTAATATATAAAATATAATTTATATTATTTAACATACAAAATAAGAAACTTAAACCATTATCAAGGATAATAAATATAATAATACAAACACCTATTTATTTATTAGTATTAAAAAAATATACAAATAATATAACCATGATTTTTTTGGTAAAATATCAATAATAAAGATTTTTAATTAAGTTAATTACGTAATAAAAAAATTATGAATAATTTTTTAAATAATAATAAAAAATAAGATCACTATTTTTACATACGGCAAATTTATAAAAAAAATAGACAATAAATTAATTTTCAATAAATTATACATTAATTTTGTTAAAAAAAATTAACTTTATATATTAGATATTATTATTTGTGTACTAATGTGTGTGTAAAATTAATTTATAACCTAATTTTCAGTAACTAAAACTTAAATGTTTGAAATTATTAAATGCCGAATATTTTGCACTTAATTAATTTTATTTTTGTTATTACTATTAAAAAAAGGTGAGTTGTTAATTAATTCTGAATTCAAATTTAAATTTAAATTTGTATAAAAAATATTTTAAATTTTATCTCACTAATCAGAATTAATTTAAAATAAAAATTATTTTGTACATCATATTATAAGATAGCGTAGTCATTTTTTTTAATGGTAATTATTATCAAATAAAATGGTATAAAAATGGAGAAAAATATATTTACCAATCTAGGGATAATAATTTATTTTTTATTAAAATAAATTATATATTGAATAACCAAGGTTATTATAGTTACTTTTTACACAAATTAAGACTCAACGATGGTATTTTAGTAATATTATCAAGGAATATTAATCAATCTAATAGCTTTTGTAATGACATAACTCTATAAATTTAGAAACTTGAAAATTATGTCATAAAATATGAAATTTTAATCGATAACAATGTTGATCATATTGTTTGACTTCTTGAATGAATATGATGCTAAGAAATAAAGCTGTCACAGTTAAATTTCAAAAAAGATAAATATCCATAAGTATTGTTATCATTAATCAAAATTGTTTTATTTTCAAGACAAATACTATTTTTTCACCGTATTTTCTAACTCAACAGCCAAGAACTAATCTTCTACGGATTGAAGCTTCATTTATTAAAAGGTCTGCCACTAGTCAATGAGTTGTTACATATACAGGGCGAAATTCAAAGCCCTAATACTTACTTAAGGAGACGAGTGAGATGTCCACTCAACCAATCCAAATCAGTTAAGATAAATACTAATTATTTTTAATATTTTTAACATTAAAAATTAATTTTAATTATAACTTTATAAAAATTTATATTAAACCACTCTTCCACCTTAACCCATGACAACAATAAAGAAGTCTCACGATCCACAAATTCAACCCAACAGAATACACAAATTCAGTTATAATTTTAGTCTTTATTATTATCTTATATTTATCTTATCTTTATTTATCCTTATCTTATCTTTATTTGCTTTTATCTTTCATAGGTCACTGCTCTATATATATTTAGTTTTACCTTTATAATTTACAATTTCAATCAATCAACAATCAATAAAATTTCTTCATCTTTTCTTCTCTTTCCTTATTCTTTCACAATTTTATTATCTTTGCATACTCTTTATATACTCTTTCGGTTTTATTATGGTATCAGAGCTCCTCTTGAACTCTGCTGGCATCCATGGATAAACCAACCAATTCAGATCCTAAAACCTCTTCAACCTTCTCTCCCACTATGAATAATCAACCTCCCTACTCTGTCCTAGGTCAAGGAAAAATGGTACACAAGCAACTTCATAAGGAGCCACTTTTGGATCTTTCGCCAACCCAACACTTTTCTTTCATGGCACTTCCTTCCAATGAAGAAATTCATCCTTCAAACCCACTTGAGATTTTGTCAAGTCCAACTACTCATTATCTTTGTTCCTTCAATACTTTTTCTATTGTTAACAATTTTTCAAATCGAGATTCATTCTTAAATACTTGGATCATTGATTCTGGTGCCACAGATCACATTGCATCAAATTTGTCTTGGTTTATTTTTTACACACAAATTTCTCCTATTATTGTTCATTTACCAAATGGTTCTCAAACTACTGTTTCTTATAAAGGTATTGTTCAATTTTCACCATCCTTGGTTCTTCGTGATGTTCTTTATTTACCTAATTTCAACTTTAATATTATCTCCGTCCCAAAAATTACTTGAACACTCATATGTGAACTCATTTTTTCATCTTTTTCTTGTACTTTACAGAGCAACAATTTGGGAACGATTGATTTGGGCAGAATGAGAGAGGGATTATATGTCTTTGAACCCAATTTCGGTAAAAATCCATCCACTACACACTCCATAATTCCATCTAATCTCCACCCATTACACCTTCAAATATATGGTATTTTCGTTTAGAACACCTTTCTGGACAAAGGCTTAATCATTTACATAAACATTTTCCTTTTATCTCTATGCATCATGACAAGGCTTGTGACATTTGTCATCTTTCTAAACAAAAAAAACTTTTATTTTCTCAAAATTTTAACAAAGCCAATGCAAATTTTGATTTATTATATTTTGATATTTGGGGTCCGTTTTGACAAAATTCTATTCATAATCATAAATAATTTTTTTTACTATTGTTGATGATTTTAGCCGCTTTACATGGGTTATTTCATTAAAATCAAAAGGAGAAGTGAAAAATCATGTAAAAAATTTTATTACTTTAGTTGAAACACAATTCAACTCTAAAGTCAAAACTATTCATTCAGATAATGGAACATAATTTATTTTACATGATTTTTATGCTTCAAAGGGCATTATTCATCAACGTAGTGGTGTTGAAACTCCTCAACAAAATGGAAGGGTAGAACGCAAGCATCAATATATGTTGAATATAGCTCGTGCTCTTATGTTTCAATCTAATTTACCATCATCTTTTTGGTCTTATACTGTTAAATATGGTGTTTATTTACTTAACAGAGTTCCATCATCTGCAATTAGTTTTAAAACACCATTTCAGATTTTATTCAATCATCCACCAAATTATCACGACCTTAAAGTTTTTGGATGCTTATGTTTTGTTTCTACCCTAATGGTAAACAGATTAAAATTTGATCCAAGAGCCAAAAGTGTTGTGTTTATTAGCTTTCAACATGGTTTTAAAGGATATATTGTTTATGTTTTAGAAGATAAAAGAATTGAGATTTCTAGAAATGTGATTTTTTATGAAATGATCTTGCCCTTAGTCACAAAAAAGGTCCAATTTCATACACTTATCCTAACATTGCCAAACACACCTTCTCAAAAACAAGATTCAGTTAGTCTTCCAGTTGAACCCTCACCTATACCCATTGACTCAACTCCATCTAATTCTTTATTTTCTAAAACAACCTCTCCTTCTTCCTCACTATCGTTTCCTAACCAAGTTGAACCTATGACCACCGAACCTCTTTCAACACACACACCCATCTTTCCTTCCACACTAGACACCAATCTACCATCACCTCCTCATCCCCCCTCACCCTCTTCACCACCTGAGTAACCCCATCCTCGTCATTCTGACCGGCCTCATCGACCTCCAGCATATCTCTCTGATTACTTGTGCAATTCCTCTCTCATCTCTATAAATCAATCTCCCTCAAAGTGCAAGTATCCTTTATCTTCAGTCGTGTCTTTTTCTTCTCTTTCATCTTCACATAAAAAGTTTCTTTTATCTCTACATTCTAACGTTGAGGCAAAGTCTTTTAAGGATGCCAATTAACACTCTAATTGGTGTAGTGCTTTAAAAGATGAGCTGGATGCTCTTGAGCTGAACAAAACTTGGCGTCTTGTTGATTGCCATGCAGGCGTTAAGCCGGTTGGTTGTAAATGGGTCTATCACATAAAACGCAAGCCTGATGGTTTAGTTGATCGATATAAAGCACGCCTTGTGGCTAAAAAATTCACTCAGACTGAAGGTGTTGATTTCTTGAAAACTTTCTCCCCTATTGTAAAGCCTGCCGCCATCAGATTAGTTTTGGCATTGGCCTCTTTGAAGCATTGGCCCATACATCAGTTGGATGTCAATAATGCTTTCTTACATGAGAATCTTTCTGAGGATGTTTATATAACTCTGCCACCCGGATTTACATCTCCTCGACCGAATCAATGCTGCAAGCTACTAAAGTCACTATGTGGTTTACGACAATCTAGTCGTATGTGGTATGACAAACTTTCTCATCTTTTGCTATCTCATGGATATCAGCAGACCTTATCTGATTATAGTCTATTTGTTAAATTCACTGGTGCTCAAATTTCTATCCTTCTAGTCTATGTTGACGACATTATTCTCACTGGTAATTCCATTTCTGAACTTGCTGTCATTAAGTCTATTTTGCACCAACACTTCCGAATTAAAGATTTGGGTCCATTAAAATATTTTTTGGGTATTGAGGTTGCTCAATCAGCGAAGGAAATTTGCTTATCTCAGAGAAAATATTGTCTTGATCTTTTTGGAGGATTCTGGTTTATTAGGTGCTAAGCCTGCCTCTGTTCCAATGGATAGTACCACAAGACTATATCAGGACAAAAGTCCCCGCTATCTGACCCTTTTCTATATCGCCGTTTGGTTGGGCATCTTATCTATCTCACCACTACTCGACTGGATATCACGTATGCCATTCAACAATTAAGGTAAATATATGGCATCTTCTACTGAATCTTATCTTCAAGCTGTCAAGCATGTGTTACGATATCTGAAAACTAGCCCTGGCAAAGGACTTTTTTTTCCAAGAGAATCAGAAATTCAGCTTCTCAACTTTAGTGACTTCGATTGGGCCAAATGTCCTAACACTCGGTGATCTTTAACAGGTTATTGTTTCTTCTTAGGCAGTTCTTTAGTCTCTTGGAAGACCAAGAAATAAACCACCGTTACCCGCTCATCCACTGAAGCGAATGGATACTAAATGTGTTACAATTTTTACGCATCTCTCCTATCCACCCACTAGTTTTATATTGTGATAATCGGAGTGCTCTTCATATTGCTGCAAACCCAGTTTTTCATGAACGGACCAAACATTTAGAGGTTGATTGTCACTTAGTTCGACAAAAAGCTCAAGGTAGAGTGATGAAACTTCTCCCCATTCCCTCTTCTGGGCAGCTAGCTGATATCTTCACCAAACCTTTGTCTTCTCAACCCTTCCATCTTAATTTGAATAAGCTTGATGTTTTTGACATTTTTCATCCTCCAACTTGCGGGAGCGTATTAATTCACTCTACCACCTTAACCCATGACAACAATAAAGAAGTTTCACGGCCCACAAATTCAGCCCAACAGAATACACAAATTCAGTTATAATTTTAGTCTTTATTAGATCTTATCTTTATTTTATCTTTATTTATCCTTATCTTATCTTTATTTATTCTTATCTTATTTTTATTTGCTTTTATCTTTCATAGGTCACTGCTATATATATATATATATATATATATATAGTTTTACCTTTATAGTTTACAATTTCAATCAATCAACAATCAATAAAATTTCTTCATTTTTTCTTCTCTTTCTTTATTCTTTCACAATTTTTATTATCTTTGCATACTCTTTATGTACTTTTTCGGTTTTATTAATTTATAATAATAGTTATTATATATATTTTTTGTTTAATCTTTTTTAATAAAAATTTCATTTATTTGTATTAATTACTCGGTATAATGTAAGAAAAATATACTAATAATTAAATATAATTTAATTAAATTTATCATATTAACATATAATTTAAATATAAATTTAACATAATTTACATGTATATAAAATTTCTCACATACGCATTAATAAATTAAAAATAGTTAATAATTTCACGGGAGTAAAAATTTCACTCTTTTGCAAAAATTTGGGAAGTTCTCATGGAACGGGTGGGATTCCTTTAACCCCATTTCCGGTCCTCGTTTATTCACGGGAGTTGGTCTTTGTCCCCGTAGAGATTTCACAAATTTCCATTAAACCTCATCGCAGATACTACAGTACAAACTTTCGCATATATATTTTTACCATTTCTATTCAAATATGCTTCTACTTTTAAATATGATAAAAAAAAACAATAATTAAGGTGATGATCAACAACTCATCAAAATCAATAATAAGATCTTTAAAGTTCCAATCATATTATGGATTTAAATATGCTTCTACTTTTAAATATTTTTTAATGATTTAATATAAATCATCTTAAGAAAAAGGAATCTAAAAGTTTCAACAAATATCCCATAATAAGGATAAGTCTGGGATGGAGCACGGACGGTTGGATACATGTGGAAAAAGTATACATGTCAGATTCGACCTTGTTTTCTTTTTGACGTTCTAAGAAAAGTAGAAAACACAGCTTTTTTCATACTTTGATTTTGGAGTTTAGTGCAAATGTGAAAGAAAACTCAACATTTTAGCTATAACTAATTTGATCAATTATTTCAAAGTGCTTTCATCGTGGTACAATGCAAAATATGCGCTTTTGCTTTCTCTTTAATTACATGCACCCAACAAAAATATGAATTCATCCATGGTGTGAGAGATAACTTTTAGTCCGGATTTTTTTTAAATAAATAAATAAATTATTTATCAAAATATATCCATTCATAGCATTTTTACAAAAATTCATCACATCTCTTATTTTATTTATAATATAAACGAAATAAAATACTGTTAAACAAATCAAAACAAGATCTACTCGTAGAGACACGACAACCTAATTAAAAAATACACAAGATAGAACTAAGACTAGCGTGCATTGTAGTTAATCTTATTTAGATTAATCATCCTCCTCTTTCGCAATAATTTTTTAATCATCGAATTCGTCTTCCTCTTCTTCGTCTCCAATGACCTCCTCTTACTCTTGAAGATTCGCGGTCGTCTAGTGGTAATGTGTCGTCATCTACTTTAAAATCAATGATGTCATCATCCATAACATCCGACCTAAGGGTTATCGGATCACCGGTATCAACTACCATTTTCGAAAGAGTTGGGTCATCAATTTGGTAAGGTTCCTGACCCTCTGTTCCATCAGACTCGATGCGACCTCTTGACTTAGTTTTTATCACAACCTCCCAACTAGAGTTGCATGACCCCGGATAAGACAAATAGTATACCTTTCGTGCATTTTGAAGTAGAATAATTAAAAGGATCGTAGTGCCTATATTTTCTCGTCACATTTACTTCGGTGATATTGTAGTCCTTGTGCTTTCATGTTTCTTGTCACGAACTTGGATCATACCATTCACATTTAAACACGTACACCTTGTACGTAGTGCGACAGAAATATTATAACTGAATTATATGGTACAACACATCATGCCAATTAGAATGACCACTGCTGACATTCTCATGAACCGAGACTCTTATGTTATCTATTTTGTTTCCCATCAGAATGACAAAATCACTTTGCCTCCAAGTTAGGCTCTTACTCAGCATCTTCTATATCGGTAACACAAATTGCATCAAACACCATTTCGTTGCATCTCTCTTAGTTATCCTCCCAATTCATTTATTCCATATTTAGTTCTCTAACTACCCGAATTGTCGTTGATTGACGCATAGACCTATTGGGATTCGAGGCAGGCCGGTTAATTCCTTACTCATCTACTTCTCCATGTTCCGTCCATATCTAATACCCATCCTTGAACACATTACGATGGAAGTGAAGTATTATCTCTGAAGGTTCTAACTACTTAGTCAGTCGACACTTATAGTACAGACACCTAAAAATCTCTTGGGTCCTAAACGATTCCATGTTGAATTCATACGCAATAAACTTGTCAACCCCCTCAAAGAACTCATGTTTTAACGCACTCCATCTACCGTTATCCCTATCATATATCCACAGATAAAGACTTGAAATCGTTTTGTCACATACACCCCAAAATTCAACCAATAATACAACTTATTAAACATTTTAAAAAATTTGTCAAAGTTTCTTCTATAATTAGAATCTCCTACTAAGTCAAATTATCATTTTTTTTTCACAAACAAACATGTTTCAAACAATTTAAATGAAATTTCGATAGGACTTTTACTTAATTCAGAGACATCCACCAAATAATTTATCACTCTTGCACAAATAACAACAAACACACATTCAATAAAATAATAAATCCTAGTCGTTCTAGTGCGCAACCCCTTATTACTCCATAATTTTTCAGCAAACAAGGGTTTTGAGAAGGCGCCACTACGTAACCTTCCCCCACTTCCGTCCTAAAATTCTATCCTAGAAAAAGTAAGTCTAGCATAAAACTTAAACAATTTATTATATTCAGAGATAGAAAACCAACCTTGAATATGACTACATGAAAAATGCGAACTCCAATTAATCCCAGAGAAAATAGCACCGTCCTAATAAAAAAGATAACTTATTAAATTGACAAGTTAAAACTAATTTAAAAGGATTAAATATAACTCAACATTGTAATTAATTAGAACCTAATTCTAATTTCACCAAGTTAACAACTTTCATACCAAAAGTAAACCATATAATAACAAACAACCATTCATTATAGCAAAAAAAATTAATAATAAACCTCAATCACACACTTCATAAAACAACTTTAATAAGAAATTTAATAAAATACCTAAATAAATCCTAAACACAAAAAAAATCCGAAAAATTAAAAAAACTATAGCAAAACTACCTCTGATGGTGCATGTATGATGCTAGAAGCGTGATGGGGTCAGGAGGCAACAGTGACAGTGATAAGGTGACTTCTTCCGATAGGAACGGACACCAACAGTGGCGGTGATGACAGATCCAGCAGCAATTAGGATGACGTGCAGCGGCGGCGATGATGACAACTTCCAGGTGGTGGCAATGGTGTGGCGACAATGACAGCTTCAGAGAGACGACAGCGAGGAAAAGAGAAGAGAGAGTTTGCAGAAGTAAGGAGGAAGAGTTTCGCGTTTGAATTTTATCCCAATTTTACTGTCGAGTTTACCAGTAAAAAATTCTGACTGTAAATTATTCGTCGTCGCCTATATGCAACATTTCACTAAACCTTGTTACTATCGAAAAATTTTGCCGTAAAAATCTTATTTTAGATGTGGCACTAATGATAAAAAGTTTCGCGCCACTGATTATCGTTACTAATCCGACGATAATTTTTTGTCAGACGAATTTTTAGTCGTAACAATCGAAAAATTCGATTCTAACGTCCGATGATAAATTTGACAATAAATTAAATGGTATTAAGCTTTTTTTTTTGTAATGCTTCCTTAAGGAACTCTATTATTTTTTAATATTTGTCATCAGTATTATGACTTTAAATATTTCTTCAAATGTCTATATGCACATAACTTATATGTTTTAAAAAATATGAATTGAATAATTTAAAAAATAATTAATATTATTAAAAAAGATTTAGTTGTAGGATTAATTTTGTTAGTTATTATTAGAATTATTATAAAATATAAATTGAATAATAATTAATAGGATATTAATATTCTTAAAAAGAAATTTTAGTAGTATGAAGTACGGGTCATCTTGCTAATTATTGTAAAAATCGTTATAAGAAATAACATTAAGATTGAAAGGAAGATATATATGCTTGATTTCATAATAGAACAAGTGTAATTACCCGTGCTATGCACGTGATAAGATTGAAATTATAATTTTAAATTATTTTTTAAAATTAATTTAAATTATAATAATTTGATTAATAAAAAATTAATATGTTATGCATTGTTTGTTTTTTTTTTAATTTAGTATTAATTGGATTAACTCTAAAATAGTTATTAATCGATTTTAATAATCTACTTTCTTCAATAAATTAGACATATATACTGAATGTGATCATAAATAATATAGTAATAGGGACAATTTACGCATCTAAATTGTTTGAGCCTCAGTATTACGCAAATACATTGTTTCCAAATTCAATACGCAAATGCATTGTTTCACTATTTTATGTAAACCGCTACTGGCAGTAGCGGTTTATAGGTGTGCATAAACCGCTACTACCTATCGTGGTTTATGTGTGGGAGTGTGTGAGTGTAAACCGCTGCTACCAGCAGCGGTTTACGTGCGTGTGTATGTGAGTGTAAACCGCTACTGGCAGTAGCGGTTTACGTGTGAATGGGCTGAATGGGGCTGCCTATATAAACCATAGAGGGGCCAAATGTGGAGAGGTAGAGTGTTATTCACAAATGGAGGGGGAGGATAGTTTTGTGGCTCTGGTTCACTGCTCTGAAAAAATTCAAAAGAGCAAAAGGCATGGTGTAAAATTTACAGATAGAGAACCGCTTAGTGTTTTTATTCGATCGTCGAATACGTTGGCGGAGATTAAGCAAAGCATATTACGGAAGCTCGGTACGTGTGAGACGAAGTGGGTAAAAAAATTATTTTACGGAAGCTCAGGTCGGATGAAGACTTGCATGTCTTGTTTTACTGCAGGCGTAGTTTTCCGGAGGTGAGGGTAACTGAGCTGTTTGCGAAGTTGGAAGATGGTGTGGATAGCTCTGGGGCATCGGCACCTAATCCTCAGTCGACCCCAGCTGGTGGTGCATCAACATTGATGCCTGTGGTAGCAGTGGCAGTTCCGAATGCGGAGCCCGAACGTGTTGGGGCTGTTCATGCATATGTTGGTCCTGTTGTTCCTGATTTTGAATGCGATGCCGGACCGGATCGAGTTGAGAATGCACTGTTTGACGATGATTCGGATGAGGAGCCTGTCGATATTGGTGGGGACAGTCATGATGATATTCCAAGAGGTGGACGTTCAGCCCATGGAGGTTCCGGTTCTGCAACACAGGAGTACCCTCCCCACCTCTCTTCTTTGAACTTGGAAGCCATCGGCCAACAGCAGAATGCTGATGCAACATTCGATGGGCAAGGGATGCATGATGGGACATCTATGACTGAATTTCAGATTGGCCAATCCTTCCAGAGTAAAGAGGAAGCCGTGTTGAGTGTAAAAGATTACAGTATTCGGCGTGGAGTTGAGTACAAGGTTATGGAGTCTGACAATCTGAAATACCAAGGGAGATGCAAGGAGTTTGGTAACGAGTGCACGTGGTTGATTCGGATAGTCATGCGAAAAAGGAAGAGCACATGGGAAGTTAAGAGGTACAACGGTCCGCACACGTGTATGGCCACATCGATATCAAGCGACCACAAGCAGCTTGATTATCATGTCATCTGTGCGAGAATCTATCCATTGGTTCGAGCTGATGCGTCGGTGTCTATTAAGGTGTTGCAAGAGGCAACGGAGGCGACTTATGGATTCAGGCCTAGTTATCGGAAGGTGTAGTTGGCGAAGCAGAAGGCAGTAGCGCAAATATATGGCGATTGGGAGGAGTCATATGTTGATCTGCCTCGGTGGATCCTTGGGGTCACATGCACGATGGAAGGTTCCATTGCTCTACTGAAGACGTCCCCGGTTAGGGTGGGTGACCAAGTTGACAAAGATAGAGTCTTCTTTCATCGGATGTTTTGGACATTCCCTCCGTGTATTGAGGCTTTCTGCCACTGTAAGCCGCTGGTAAGCATCGACGACACACACCTGTATGGCAAGTATGGCGGGACATTGTTGTTGGCGATCGCACAGGATGGTAACTCGAATATTTTGCCTGTTGCGTTTGCACTCGTGGAGGGGGAGAACGCAGAGTCTTGGCCATACTTTCTTTCGAACCTTAGAAGGCATGTCACTCCACAGCAAGGTATTCTCGTGATCTCTGATAGACACAACGGCATCATGGCTGCACTAGAGTCCCCCGATAGTGGTTGGCAACCTCCCCATGCTTATCGGGCATTTTGTATTCGGCATGTTGCTGCAAATTTTGCCCTCACTTTCAAAGGACAGGATGCGAGGAGGTCGCTGGTAAATGCCGCGTATGCAAAGACGGAAGCAGAATTCGACTATTGGTTTGATATAATGAGGACGGAGAACCCGGCCATGTGCGATTGGGCAAACAGAATGGAGTATGAGAGGTGGACACAGTACAAGGATGGGGGGGAGAAGATATGGTCACATGACGACCAACATTTCTGAGTGTGTGAACTCTGTCTTGAAGGGCACAAGAAACCTACCGGTGACGTCTCTGGTTAAGTCGGCATATCTCCGGCTGGCCGAGTTGTTTGTTGTTCGGGGGCAGACGGCAGAGGCACAGTTAGGGTCCGGTCACCGGTTTTCACAGGCAGTAGTTAAGGCCATTAAGCGTAATCTGAAGGATTTGAGGTGCTTCACGGTGACTGTGTTTGATAGACATCACCTTGACTATACAGTGGCTAAGACGACGCCCACCGGCAAATTCTCTTTGGGTAGCTATCAGGTTTCTCTAAGGGATCGCACCTGCGATTGTGGATACTTTCAGGCGCTGCACTACCCCTGTTGCCATGCCCTCGCATGCTGTGTGCAGTCACAGCTAGATTGGGACACTTATGTCGATGAGGTGTACACCATGTCTGAGGTCTTTAAGGTGTATGAGATATCCTTTTCACCTTGTATTCCAGAGGGGCTTTGGCCACCATATGACGGGCCGACAATGATCCCCGACCCGGACATGAGAAGGGCAAGAGAAGGACGACCACGGTCCACCCGCATCCGCAACAACATGGATGAAGCCGACACCAGCCGACCTAAGAGGTGTGGCCTGTGCAGGCAGCCCGGTCATACCCGAAGGGTTTGCCCTCAGCGAGGTTCTACTAGCGGGATATAGATTTATCTTTATTTAGTTCATTTGTCGTAGTCTTCGTGATTACAAACGTGTCTGCTTGTATCAGTTATGAGTTTTAAGTCTTATTGGTTTCAATGTTAATGATAATATCAGTAGTTATTTTTCACTTTTCTAGACTTATCGTGCTTAATTTCCATCATAGCTATACGATCGATAAACATAAATACCATCAACATAAACATAAAGTAAAAACTAACCAAAATAAAAGTCCTCCAACGAGAATAAACATAAAGTCTATCGACATAAACATAAAGTAACAACTAACCAAAATAACAGTCATCCAACGAGAATAAACATAAAGTCTGTAACCGGAACATAAACAACATAACGAGAAATGGAAAACAACAACACATGGTGCTAACCATCGTGATCATCTCTAGCAGCATCATGAAAGTCACCAAGGAGATGAGATCCTATCCCACATCGAGTGGGACGCCTGACTCGAGTCGGTCGGGCCGCCTCCTGTCCAATGTCCTCACCTGGATGGTCTAACCCGATCGCGGACTAGGGGGTGCCCCCATGGTGAACCAAGTATCCAACGAGCTACCTGCAGGCACGTTCAGATCCACCCCATACTGACCCTGATAATCAGGTGGCTGGGAATGCATCTCCGTCATATATGGCTGGTAAGCTGCGGTCTCCATCTGCACCTCCGGCATCTGCTGCTGGTAAGACTGGCCACCAAACTGCACGTTCGACGTGCCAGCATCATCCCTAATCAACTCAGATAAGTCTGCATAAAATCGTGGACTCACCAGCTGATCATCTAAATCCATAGTCATCGTCGGCGTCGACTCCGGCATCTGAGAGTAAGATCTGCTGGTGAATGTCTCCCCTCCAGCCTCAGTCGCTGCGGTCCCACTAACTCCACCTCCGAACTGTGTAGCATCCGCAGTTCTCCCACGTTTGGCATTAGACCGACGAACACGGTGATCGACCACAGCTCTAGCCTCTCCGCCTGCATCATCCTCCTGCATCGCATCACGTAACCACCTCCACTCTCGACTGGTGTCCCTAGTACCAACACGACGGCGTCTCTCAACACGACGGTTGTCCGGCATATCAGGTAGCTGTGATCTGCGTGGGACCTGGGATGATCCTTTCTGAAATGCCTCCGGAGGTATCTGGGTGCCTCTAGGATCCGCGAATGTAGCTCCCGGGCTAAGGAACCACTGAGCCTCGCGGTACCACCAATCTAAGTAATCAGTAGATGGGCCAAGATCTGCCACTCGCTCAATGGAAATGACTGCATCAAGTCGGTTCCACCAGTGCTCATGCCATACCCAATAGTACTGGGGAAACCACCTATCCCCTCCCCTACCGTCCTTAGCATGCAGCCAGTCTACGTTCAAAGTATCCTCGGGGATATGCTGTACTCCACCCAGCTGTGGAACAACCCTGTCAACCTGATGCCACTCGATGACCGCAAAGTATATCAAAGTAGTCACGGCTCGCCACATGCGACTATGCTCCTCTGTAAGTATCTCTGGATGGACCATGGCAAGTACATCAAGCGCGGAGTAGGGCTTTCATACAATCTGAAATTTCAGAACTCATCATACATTACAACAACAAGTATATATCTAGTCACGACTAGAGAGCAAACAAAAAATGAAACTCTAACTGCTATAAAACTTACATCACGAGTAGTCAATCGATCCAATGCAAGCCGATACCTAATGACCATCTGCTCCTTTCCATCGTTACGAGGTAAGTAGGCAGACCACCTAAATTTAAGTCATATGAGACACAAACTTAAAAAAAACCCCAAGAAATTTGTTAAACTTAAAAAAGCATAACCCATACCTGGATGCCAGCGGGAAAGAGAAAACCTCAAATCCGGCCGGCCTCAAAGACGAAAACCGCCAGAATATCCAACTCTGTAGCAACTGGAGCGGGCCCGCAAGATTAGTCACATTTCTGTTCGCTACCCGACACATGCATCGGTACAGCCACGCTAAAGTGGCCGACCCCAGCTATACCTCCCCATGTCATCAAGGTTTGCCACAAATGGCAACCACCGTATATGTACCCGGTTCGCACTCTTGTCCCCAAATAACTGAGTCGATAACAGCATCATGATGTAAGCCCGTGCGTAGATGCGGACAGTCTCCTCACTCGCATCTGGTGGTAGCACCCTAAACCTCTCGTGAAACCATGTAAAGTGTACTGTCATCTGCTTGACCTTATTCGGTGGAGGCCGCTCACCGAATAGGTCCTCAAACCACTCCCAAGCTGGTCGGCCACCCTCCATGTATTTCTCAAACTCACCAAGGCAACCACTCACAGCCTCCCCATCCACAGGCAGCCCTAGCTGAAATGCCACGTCCTGCAATGTCACTGTGCATTCTCCGAAAGGCATGTGGAACGTATGCGTCTCAGGACGCCACCTCTCAACGAACGCACTAACAAGTGGCTCATCCAAACAGAACCATTGGCTGTTTAGCCTTGCCAAATGGTACAATCCAGCCCTCTCTAAATACGGGATGATCCTTTCATGCATGGGCATATTTTGTTGCCGTCTCACACTGTATATACACCTAGTGGGCTGCACAGAACAACAAAGAAAAACAGAGTCCAATTAAATTCTCCTATCCTTAAACAAATTCCCGTATCTAACCGTATACGAATACCTTAAACCATCAACAAATTCTCCTATATAGTATTAAAAAAAATTCCCTAGTCACGATAGGAAAAATAACAACACACATACTTTACTAAATAACATCCAGAAATTTTAAAATATTGTAAAGCTTTAAAATTTAAAACTTCATATCATACAAATATCCTAAACAAACTATAATAATTCACTAACGTCAACTATCCCTTTCCCTAAACTAAACCAACACCATGTAGCATAACATTCATTGAAGGGATTTGAAATTCAGGTAACTAGGCATATTTATAACTTACCAAGAAAAACTCAAAATACTAAACCAAAATCAGTGAACTAACATCCTAGCATGCGAAGCCTAATTTCAAACTAGAGGGAATAATCTATAAATTCTAATTCGTCTACCTAACCTACCATTTTTCTGACTAACATATGCAAAGCCTAGAAAAAAATAAATGTTAACTAACCTCGTCACCAATAGAACCGGCAATATGCGCAACACCGTTCAGTCGGTACAGGGTCCTGCCTGCCATGATAACTCGCCAGAAGTCGCCGCTGAGAAACCTCGGGCCCGCTCACAACTTGCTCTGACCACTCTCTAGAATTTCCTCTCTCTAAAAAACTCCACAAACCATCTAAATGCATAATCCACGGCTACAACCACGGTTTATATAGGCAAAGCATCACACGTAAACCGTTACTAGTAGTAGCGGTTCACACTCACACACACACACACACACACACACACACACACACACACACACGTAAACCGCTACTGCCAGTAGCGGTTTACACTCACACACACACGCACGTAAACCGCTGCTGGCAGCAACGGTTTACACTCACACACTCCCACACATAAACTGCGGCAGGTAGTAGCGGTTTATGCACACCTCTAAACCGCTACTACCAGTAGCAGTTTACATAAAATAGTGAAACAATGCATTTGCGTATTGAATTTGGAAACAATGTATTTGCGTAATATTGGGGCTCAAACAATTTAGATGTGCAAATTGCCCTAGTAATAGTTAAATCTACCTACAAACATATTGTCTATTATCACATTTTAAAACAAATTAAATATAAAGGCTATTAGCTCACACTTATAAATCTATAAAATCGCACTGTCTTTAATTCGTGCAAGGGTTTATTTATCAAATAAACTTAAAATATAAACAGAAAATATTTATAAAATGGACCTAGCATCACTTGAAAGAATCATGGAAAATAATCAACTTATCTTATCATCCATAAGAACCATTTCTATGTAAGTCGTGTTGTTCTTGTCAAATTTGGATGAGACTTTTCATAACCTTATAATTCTTGCATTTATTTTTCAAACTTTTTCATTACATAATCTATCATAGGTAATACTGTTGATAGAATCGTAGTTAGTATCCTTTAGGTATGAAAAATAATAAACAGAAGAAGTTCTATTTCTAAAGTACGAATTTTCTAGATGATAAATAATTGTAACAATACACTATTAATCCTTATATATATACACACACACTAATTATACACGGTAATAGTTAACAAATATTTTTAATGGAGATACTTACTCAATATATATGTTATTGACATTAATTATATGCCAATATTTTTAGGAAAGAGCTAAAAGAGGAGATATATAAATATATATAATATTATTGCTATATAGGAAGCATACATAAATTGCTACATTTTTTATTATGTTATATAACTTAAAATTATACTATTATGTTATTATTAATCCTATATACTTGCTATAATTATATCAAATTTAATTATGAATCTAAATAAATAAAATAGATAACATTCAATATTATTTTTTTCTTTTTTACATTCAATATTACTGTAAATATAAAAAGTAAAATAATTAATGAAAAAATATGAGTAGAAAATAAAACATATCAATTAAAATTCAATTTGTTATCTAATTAATCTTGTATCCATACGATATAACTTTACAAAAATGTTATGAATCACAACCTTTTTTATTCTACAAAAAAGAAAAACACTATATGTAGCCTTTAGTAGTACAAAAAATAATTATAAAAATTAATTATTGATATTGATATTAATCATAATTGATTATTAATACTCTAATTTTTTAAAATATATTTTACCTTTTAAAATATAATGCATGTACCGTGTAGACTTTATTATTATTATTGTTGTTGTTGTTGTTGTTGTTGTTGTTGTTGTTGTTGTTGTTGTTGTTGTTGTTGTCCACTAATTGATATCAAATTAAATGGGTCACTATTAATATGTGCATCAATTATCTCCTAATAAAATTATTGCACTTGAATGAGAATTAGAACTATATCAATTGATATAATTAGAATGATTAAAAATATCGATGATTTATAAGTAATTTAATAACTCATTAAATATTAATTTGATATAATTATAATGAAGATATTTTCTTAAATTAATATAATCATACATTATTCATGAGTTAATTGTAATATAATTAAAATAAATTTATTTGAGAAAAAAAATTCATGTATAATTTTCAAAAATTATAATAATTTTTTATTTATATATACGTATATATTAATTTTGTTAAATAATTATATATATATAAATAATTATATACATATATATAAATAAAAAAATATATGAATTATATTTTGTTAAACTCCATGTACCAGCTATTAAAAACATTTAAATCACATGTATTAATTTTTTTATTATAATTATTTCTTTTATATATATGATTATTTTTTATTCTACAATCGTGCAATAATATTTTTTATAATATTATTGTTATATATGAAGCAGCTTTATATTACTATAATTATATCAAATTTAATTATAAATGTAAATAAATAAAATAGAAAACAATCAAAATTAATTTTTTTATAGTCAAAATTTACTGTAAATATAAAAAATAAAATCACTAATGATTAAAAATTTGAGTAGAAAATAAAAATGCATAAACTAAATTCAATTTGTTAACTAATTAATTTTATGTCCATATAATAATATTATTATTATATATTGATTAAAACTGTGAATACATACTAATAAAATTATTACATACAAATGAGAATTAGAACTATATCAATTATATTAATTATATAAACTCAAAATTATTATTATTATTATTATTATTATTATTATTATTATTATTATTGAGTAATGATGATAATTCATGTGATAATGAATATTACCTATAAAACATCTAAAATTATGTGATAATTATAATTCAAAAATTACTGTATATGAAGTCACGTGAATTATTATTATAATTGATATAATAATTGCTATAATTACTACATATTTTCAATCTTATCGGTTGTATCAATTTAACTATATCAATTATATTCAAATTAGTAGTCAATTATTTTTATGAAAATTCTTGCTATAATTAGGTTATACTTATGAGATTATCTTGTATTAATCATTATAATTAATTTAATAAAGATATTTATTAAGTATATATATTATCTATATTAATTATATGCCAATATTTGTAAGAATGAGTTTAAAAAAGTGATATATAAATATATATAATATTATTGTTATATAAAAAATAGATTTAAATAATATATTAAATATTAATTTGATATAATTATAAAAAAATATTTTCCTAAAATAATATAATCATACATTATTCATGAGCTAATTATAATACAATTAAATGTATAATATTATTCTATATTATTTATTTACCGTCATAATTTGATTTGATTATTTTCTAGTTTATTTATTTACATAAATGATTAAAATATATAACATAATAAATATCGTAATTATTATAATTTTATGATATAATTATAATTAACATATTTTATTATAATTAAATATTGATTTGATATAATTATAATGAAAAAGTTTCCTAAAATAATATAATTGTAAAATCCGGTTAATTAACGGCTAATTAACCCATAAATGAGAATTTATTCTAGAAAGCCCTAAATGTGATTTTTATGGCTAAATGTGATAGAGGAGATTGAGACGAGAATTTCGGTACCAATTTTATAGAATTCGGACTAAGATTGGACCAAACGGGCCAAACCGGGTCAACTGGACCCAAAGTGGGCCCTTGGCCCAACATAACTAAACCAAAACCCTAGTTTTCAGCACTCTCTCTCCTCACATAACACTCTTACACGCTGAAATTGGAGGCACAAGAGGGAAGAACACTCTCTCAAGTTCTCTCCCTTGGTTGATCTTCAAACCACCATAACTTTTGATCTAGAGCTCTGATTGCCGCTCCATTTGTGGCCACGCGTTTACCGCGGAGAGCTCTACAAAACCCATACAATCAATCTTGAGGTAAGTTACGTTTTTCTCTTCGAAATTCCAACCTTATTTTCAAGTTTTATGAGCAAAAATGTTGAGATTTTAGGCTCTTTGATGTTATAGGACCCAACTCTCTTGAAGGAGAAGGTTAATCTTGTCTCCTTGGACCTTGGGTGTGATAAGATTCTCAACCCTAGTGTAATTTGTGGTTCTATGATGTTTGGATTTTGAGATGTTGTGTATGAGTGTGATGGTTGTGGCTTAGGTTGTGTATATGTGAATATTGAAACTTGATTGGTGATATTGAAAAGCTTGAAAAGATATTTGGTGGTGAAAAATCTGTTCTTGGAGGTGTTGAGGCCTTGAGAGCTTGAGAAAAAATGGTTTGGAAGTGCTCCAGTTGAGCTTGGGAAATCGGCTAAGGTATGGTTTCGGTTTCCCGTATCTAATATGTAATATGGTAGGAAATACTTAGACTAGAGGCCCTAAGATAGGCATTGAAATGTTGATGTTGTTGAATGGTTGAAATATATGATGTGGTCATATATGTGATGATGATTATTGATGCCTTGATGGTATGATGTATGAGACATATGCATGTTGTGATATATGCTTGATGATTGGTTATGGTTGAATTGTAGATTGAACCATGTTGATGGTGAGTATGACATTAATTGTGTACAATGATGATTTATTGGAATTGGTGTTGTTGAAAATTGGCATGAGGAAGAGTATGTGATATGTCAATGTGTTTGGGTTTGAACCATTTGGGTGAAGTGGGTTAAAATGATGGATAGTGATTTTGTAAATTGTGGTAATTTGTCAATGTGTGAGCTGAGGAGGCCTGATGTTGAATTTGATATATTTTGATTGATTTCAAAGAAAAGGGGTGAAGTTGGCATGTTTTGATTGATTTTGAAAAGAGTTGAAAATGGCTTGTTTTGAAAATGGCACTTTGTGGTTTTGTATGAAAAATATGGTTTTTGGGCATACTTTGACGGGACATAACTTGGACTACGGATCTCTGTTTTGTGCCAAATCTATTTAGAAATGAAATTGGATCCGGGATGTCCATGCCGTTCGAAGAATGGGTGAAAAACGATTTAAAAATGAGAAAGTTATGTCCGTTGGAAGATTGGGGGTTGAATCTGTGAATTCTGCAGCTTTTAACTTAGAAAATTTTAGCAGAATGACCCCTCGCGCGTAGGCGCACTTGGCGCGTACGCGCCATTCTTTCAGAGGGTGCCATCCACGCGTGCGCGTGGTGTGTGCGGGCGCGCCGATGTGCTGCACCCAATGCCCAGCCATTTTCCAGAAAGTTGTGCCCAAACTGTGCCAGATTTGTGCCTGGGGTACAAGAGTACCCACGCGTACGCGTGGCTGACGCGTGCGCGTCGATTGGCTAATTTTCAATCCACGCGTTAGCGTGCATGACGCATACGCGTCGATGAGTTTTGTGGCCATCCACGCGTGCGCGTGGAGTGCGCGTACCTGTGGCTCTATTTTCATCCCAAAGTTGATTTTTGAGTTTTAAAAGTCAAATCTCATACTTCTAAGCCTCCAATCTCGCCACTTATGTCTTAAATCATTATGATATATGCCTAGCAATGGGAAAAGGAGCTAGGGGATGTGGTAACTTGCGAGTGAAGCAAGGAAAAAATGAATGATCAATGAGGATCAAGCATGATTATGTGAGAAGCGGAGGATAGTGGTGGAAGTGCTTGTTATGCCATGGGCCGAAAGGCCGTAATTGTTAATAAAATGGCTGGTTATGGATTTAACCGTGAGCCATATGGCTGGTTATGGATTTAACCGTGAGCCGAATGGCTGGATTATTGCCGTGTTACGGCGGAGCCATGATTATGGCTAAGAATAAATGCATATATATGTTGTTGAATGAAATGTGAATGTTGCACTTCTATTATCGGAGATGAGAGTTTCCCTGGGAGAAAGCAGTGGCTAGCCACCACGTGCTCCAGGTTGAGACTTGAAGCTCTTTTGACCCTATGTCGTCAGGGTGGCCGGGCACTGTGAAAACCCCGGATGAGCTCACCCCCATAAATATTCACCAGTGAGGGTGATGGATATGGATCATGATTATGATCAAGTTTATATTGAGTATAACTCGAGTTGGGGAGACACGACAGAGGGACAGTCCAATGGTTAGCTACCAGGACTTGTCAGGTTGGCTCTATAACCGACATATGATATCATTAGCCACTAGGGACATGCATTCATCATATGCATACTATATGAATTGTTTGAGATTGCCTATTTGACTGCATATTACTTGCTAATTGTCTAAATGCCTTATTTGTTCCTATTTGTATATTTCTTGTTTGATATAACTGTGTTTGCTACATTATACTCCTGCTGGTGGTTGGGAGGTTTGAAGGAATTGGAAAGGGAAGTATTAGTTAGACTGAAGAATCTTTAGTCAGATGCCCTTATATGGTTTAGCTTGTTTATAAGCTTTGAATTATCTGGAGGAAGTTCTAGGATTGCCTTTGGCTTTCCTCTATTATTATGTATTATATATGTGGAAGCTGTTACCATGCTAAAGACCTCTGGTTCTCACCCATGCGGATTTTGTAGTTTTCAGATGCAGGCCGTGAGGGTTCCCGCTGAGGCATGCTGGAGACTTCTAGATTTGCGAAGATCCTTTGTTCTCGGGACTATGTTTTGGGTTATATGTTTTGCTTAGATACTTTTATCTCCATTAAATAATACAAACTGTGATGATTCCTCTTATGGGAGATTTTGGAGAAATAAGTTTCTGTATTTGTGTCCCTTTAGGTTTTCTTTGGGGTTTTCCTTATTTTATCATATGTATATATTGCTATGCTCGGACCGGTTATCTTCGCAGCCGAATTTTGAGTTTTGATATTCCCGTTCTTGACACTCCTTTGTATATATATAATATCGCGTTGGTTTATCCTTGTTCGTTACGATATCGATCGGAGTGTTGCGCTTTTGAGTTGCGATTTTTGTTTACCCCTTTTTCTACAAAGGCTCCTAGTTATAATCAATCATTCATACTACTATACGTACTAAATTTTTATTTTAGAGGCTGTAATACCTTGCCATCACTGAATTATGACTTAAGCATAAGACTCTGTATGATAGGGTGTTACAATAATCATACATTATTTATGAGCTAATTATAATACAATTAAAGATATTATTATATCATAATGTCTACTTACTATATTAATATAATATCAAAAAATACATGTTTCATTATTTTTTATAGATAAAATCGGTTTTTATTGGCAACTAAATTGTGTTTAGGTCAACGAAAACTATATGTTTAGGTAGAGATTTTTTGTCAAATATAATGAAAATACAAATAAAGAAATAAAGGATAAAATAAACTTAAATAATATATATGGCAGCACTTCATTTTATTAATTATTAAATTATTTAAAAATAGTACATCCACGAAAAATACTCATAATATATAAATTGAGGCAATAATTTAAAAATTTCTAATTATAATTTAATCAAATACTAATATTAAAACCAAATTACTTAAACAATATTGAATCTATTCTAGTTCTTAGTCACGTATAATATAGAGTCATTCTCGTAACGATAACCAACTGAAATAACATTGTAAATATCAACATTTAGAATTCGTACAAATTCAAACCATCTTCTTGTTAAATAAGCTTCATCATCCGCTATCCATGCAATGCGGCAAGGTATAAAATTGCCACACCGAAAAACCAAACTAACCCTTATTCCTCTCAATGGCATTGCAAGAAAGCCGGTAATTTCTGAAAAAAATTACAATATGTTATAAAATTATTCTAATAATGAACAACTTAAAATAAGATAATTTAAATATATTACCAATCGTTGAAATTGCATATCCGAGTTTGTCACGAATTTAGCAAAACTGAACTTAAACTGAGAGAATTCAATCTCATTATGTGCTCCACTTTGAAGATTTTCGGGCAGACGTAAAAAGCATGGAGGGGATGGAACTTGAACTTGCCCTATAAAATTCCGTGGATGCAATTCCTCAATTAAAAATCGAGCTCCTCCCAAGAAAGCTAACTTTAACCACATTTCATTAGGTTGGTCATAATAGGTAAGTAGATCCAACCATCCTTCGGTAAAGTAGAGATTATTGCCCCTTCTTTGAACGCTTACATCCATGTAGTTGGAACCTGAATCAGTGAAGACAACTCGATGAGGTATTTCATAGATGTGATGCATTGTAAACGATTGTGGTAAAAGACAATCGAACTGGAACATTAGACGATAAGAATAACTTAGAGTAACAATAATTAATAAATTATTAAAAGAATAATATAATATAATGAGTATAGAAAAATATTATAAAAAATTATAAATTGTACCTTAAAAGGATCAACTTCAATAAAAAACGAAGAATACATTCTTATTCTATGAAGTAGTAAAAAAAATAATAAATATAAAATTATGAGCTGACTCTCAAATTTAGATTCATGTACCACAGAAAAACACTATTTATAGACCTTAGTAAAACAAAAATAAATATGTAAATTACTTATTATTAACACAATTTTTTATTATGTGCAATAATTACGCATTATAATTGATAAGTAGTTTAATAGTGCATTAAATATTGATTTGATAATGAAGATATATTTCTAAATTAGTATAATTATATATTATTCATTAAATATTAATTATAATATAATATAATTATAATAAAGGTATTTTTTATAAAATAATTTAGAATAGATGAAAAATTTCATTCATTTTAGAGAGAAAACAGACTCACAAGAGATCGACACATCACTCTTATTAGCTGGCAGAAAATCTAATTTTAGTATATTAAGTAGATATTAAATAGATGATATCTACCATTATATGTTTTCATAGCAAAATTATAAATAATTTATATGTCATCACTTGAATGTAGAATGATTTTTATATCAACTTTTGTAAGATATAAATAGATGATAGAATGACAAAGGAGCTGCATTATTTCACAAAAAAACAGAGTAAGAGGTTGAAGTATCAATTTTTCTTTTTAATAAAAAATTACCTTATCTTTCATAAAAATAAACAAAAATTGAATTAGGTCTTTAATCCTTTTAATATGTGGCTAATTTTCTGGTGCCTGTAACTTTGGTACCGAAATTGTCAAAGTTACTTTTTATGGTAAGTTTTAAATATTAAAAAATAATTTACTTTTATATTTTTTAATTTAAATATTAAATTTTATCTCATTTTAGTAAGTTAGACAAATATATATAAACACCATAGGATACACTTTAATATGTTCAAAAAAAAAGTTTAACCCAGTCAAAGAATTAATGAAATGCCACGTGTTGCATTCCAATTTTGACGACATCCCAAAGCCACCATGAGTAAGAAATTTTGTAGTCGCAATAAACCTTTCCTATGTTGTAAAATAAATATAAAATAAAGAAGTATAAGTAGAAGACTCTAGTACTATAATTACTATCTCAATATAATAAATATGATTAATATATTTATTAATATTATATGTAAAGAATAATAAAAAAGAGTATTTAAAATACTTGTAAAATAAAGGAAGAGAGAGAATTGTAGTAGTAATATAAAGAGAGAATATTATATTAATTATTTATTATTATTACTGTGTATAAACTCAAGCGAGGTTTCACCTATTTATACAGGTAATAGGCCTTTGTTTTCAATCTTTATTAACTATCAATTTGCTTTGAAAAGCAATTCCTTCGATATAGGAAAGGTAAGCCGCCCAATCTCATAAATGGGCATTCAATTTGTTTTTATCACAACATTCCCCCTTGGATGTCCATTTAGGATTATGTCTCGTTAAAACTTTACTAAAGAAAAATCCAATGGAAAAAAACTTTAGTAAAGGAAAAAGAGTACAAAATCCTTTGTGATGAGAACTGCCTCATTAAAAACTTTATCAAGAAAAACCCATTGGGAAAAAACCTGACCAAGGAAAAAAGAGTACAGCTCCCCCTCGTGTCGACATCATTTAATATCTCGAAATCAGCGCATCCCAATCTGATGTACCAATCTTTCAAAAGAGGATTTTGGAAGTGACTTTGTAAATAAATCTGCCAGATTATCACTTGATCGAATCTGTTGGACATCAATTGTCCCTTGATTTTGAAGATCATGAGTGAAGAAAAATTTGGGAGAAATATGCTTTGTTCTATCACCTTTGATGTATCCGCCTTTAAGTTGAGCAATGCATGCTGTATTATCTTCAAATAGGACAGTTGGAGTTATCTTATGATCAATCAGTCCACATGATGACAGAATATATTGAATCAGACTCCTTAGCCAAAAACATTCGCGACTAGCTTCATGTATCGCTAGTATTTCGGCATGATTAGAGGATGTTGCAGCAATCGTCTGTTTCGTGGACCTCCATGATATAGTTGTACCACCATATGTGAATAGGTATCCTGTTTGAGATCTCCCTTTATGTAGATCAAACAAGTATCCAGCATCTGCATAGCCAATTAATTGTGATTTGGATCCATAGGGATAAAACAATCCCATATCAACTGTTCCATGAAGATATCAAAAAATTTGTTTGATTCCACTCCAATGTTGTAATACCCGGTCTAACCGAAATTAATTAAATAATGAGTAAGTAGGAGCGAATATGGTTGGAAGATTTGGCAATTGGAATTTGATGATTTCAATATGATATTTGGATTCAGTGAATTTTTCCGAGTCGGAAAACATAGTTTTCTGCGTAAAAGTGCGCAGTGGAATTTTGACCGGCAGTACCAGCTGAGACCTGTCTGGTACTGCAGCTGAGAAAGTTGATTATGAGTAAATAAGATTAAGAAATGAGGAATTATAATTAGGGGAGGTAGAAATATTTGAAGTGCGATTTAGAGCGCTAATGTTAAAGGTTTTGGTCCAAAATTGGGCCAACGGACAAAAATAAGTGAATTGGGCCTAAGTGGGCCCAAGACCCAACATATATAAACATTAGTTATGAGCATTTCAGCTCATTTTTACCCTAAAAGAGAGGTTGGGGCGCTGAAATAGTGAAGAGAGGAGAGAAGAGAGAAAACCTAACTCTCTTTGATCTTCAAATCACCATAACTTGAGCTACGGAGCTCCGATTGACGAGCCGTTTGCGGCCACGCGTCGCTCTTCTCATCCTCTACAATTTTATCTAAGTTTTGTGGTGAGTATTCCATTCATCTCTGCCCAGTTTTCGAAATTCCCCACTGTTACACGTTTTTGGGAAGTTAGTGTTGAAATCTTGTGATTTTGGGTGTTTAGGGATACTCCAACATGGATTCTAAGTGGGTTCTATCCCTACTTTATATGGGCTGAGGTAAGAAGTGCTCAAACCCTTGTGATTTATCATCTTTATGAGCCCTAGGTTGATGTATGTATGTGATATTGGTTATGTTAGTGTATTTGGTGATTTTGATGCATAATTGGGAGGTTGGTATTGCTTGTGGAGCTTTGGTGAGGCTTGGAGCTAAGGGTTGGTGGAGACTTCCATAGAAGAGGCTCAATTGATTTGGCTACAAGAGGTACGGTTTAAGTTTCATTTAAGTACCGTGTGGTGTGATGAGAATTCCTAGGCTAGATGCCCCTAGGATTAAGTTTGGATTGTGTAAATGGTTGATGCTAATATGCATAGTTGGTATGTAATGTGAATTGATGATTGGGTTGAGAATGGTGTGGCCTTGTATGCTTGGTGTATTGAAAATTTGATGTATTGGGTAATGAGTATTAATTTGTGGTTTATGCATTTAAATTGTGAAATTGGGCCGGAGGCCGTAAATTTTGGGCCGGAGGCCGGAAAGAGGTAAGGGAGGTAAGTTGATGTGTGCATTGTATGATGACACAAGTAATTGGATGAATTTCATATAATGAATATATGAATGATTGGGTTGGTTATTGAATAATGAGGTTTGAGGAGTTGAAGTGTGAAAATCGGTAATTTTGGGTGAAAGTGTATAGATGAAGTATGTTTGATTTTGGTTGATATATATTATGTGGTCATATATGTGAGTATGATTATTGATGCCTTGATGGTATGATAATGCATGAGAGATATGTATGTTGTGACATATGCTTGTGGAATGATTAAGGTTGATTTGGGGGTGAAACCACGTGATAGTGAGTATGATATTGGTTATGTATAATGATGGTTGATTGGAAATAGTATTGTTGGAAATTGGGATGAGGAAGGATGTATGACATGTTGATATGTTTGTAATTTAGCCATTTGTTTGAAATGGGTAAAGATGGTTATATGGCGGTTTTGTGAATTGTGGTAAGGTGTTAATGTATGAGTTGAGGAGGCTTGATGTTGATTTTGGTATATTTTGATTGGTTTCAAAAAGGGTTGAAATTGGCATGTTTTGGTTGATTTTGAAAAGAGTTGAAAATGGCTTGTTTTGAAAATGGCACTTTGTGGTTTTATATGAAAACATGGTTTTTGGGCATACTTTGACGGGACATAACTTGGACTACGGATCTTTGTTTTGTTCCAAATCTATTTAGAAATGAAATTGGATTCGGGATGTCCATGCCGTTCGAAGAACGGGTGAAAAACGATTTAAAATGAGGAAGTTATGTCCGTCGGAAGATTGGGGGTTGAATCTGTGAATTCTGCAGCTTTTAACTTAGAAATTTTTTTAGCAGAATGACCCTCCACGCGTAGGCGCACTTGGCGCGTACGCGTCGTTCTTCGAGAAGGCACCATCCACGCGAGCGTGTGGTGTGCGCGTGCGCGTCGATGCGCTGCATCCAATGCCCAGCCTTTTTCCCGAGAGTTGTGCCAGAGTTGTGCCAGTTCTGTGCCTGGGGCGCAAATGCACCCACGCGTACGCGTGGCTGACGCTTACGCGTCGTCTGGCTGTGTTTCAATCTGCGCGTCCGCGTGTATGACGCATACGCGTCGATGAGCTTTGTGGGCATCCACGCGTGCGCGGTGGAGTACGCGTACGCGTGGCCCTGCTTTCATGCCAAAGTTGATTTTTGAGTTCTAAAAGCCAAATCTCATACTTCTAAGCCTCCGATCTCACACCTTATGTATTAAATCATTATGATATGCTTAGTAATGAGAAAGGAACCAGGGGATGTGGTAACTTACGAGTGAAGCAAGGGGAAAAAGTTATGATCAATGGTGATCAACGATGATTATATGAGATATGGAGGATGACGGTAGGAGTACCGTGTATGCCATGAGCCGAAGGGCTATATCTATTGATAAATGGCTGGTTCTTGATTGAACCATGAGCCGGATGGCTGAGTTATTGCCGGATCACGGCAAAGCCATTATTGATTATGGCTGAGTATAAATGCATATATGATTAATGAATGAATGTGTTGAATGGATAATAATGGGAAATGTTGAAATGTGATGTGTAACCCCGGGTAGTAGGCAGTGGTGTTGTCCACTTGCTCCGGGTATGAGACGGAAAAGGATGTTTATGATAAATGAGTTAATTATAGAGTTTTGAATGAATGTAATTCTGATACCTGGGTAGTAGTAAGGGTTGGGGTTCGTCCCACTTGCTCCAGGTTATTGTTTGAGATTTGAAAACAATGAGGATTGATAATTTGAATTGAGATTGAATGAATATATGCTTAAGATACCTGGGCAGTAGCAAGGGTTGTGGTTCGTCCCGCTTGCTCCGGGTTAATGCTTGAGATACCTGGGCAGTAGCAAGGGTTGTGGTTCGTCCCGCTTGCTCCGGGTTAATGCTTGAGATACCTGGGCAGTAGCAAGGGTTGTGGTTCGTCCCACTTGCTCCAGGTCAGAGATTGTGACGCCTGGGTAGTAGCGGTAGTAGTGGTGAATCCACTCGCTCCAGGTTGAGCTGTTAAACACCCGCCTGGGTAGTAGCCGCAGTAGTGGTTGTTCCACTGGCTCTGGGCTGAGTGGGTAGTAGCAAGGGGGTTGTAGCTCAAACCTACTTGCTCCGCAAGGGGTGTTTCTGTCCATGGTTAGCTACCAGGACGTGTCGGGTTGGCTATATAACCGACAGATGATATCATCAGCCATAGGGCAGGCATACATCATTTGCATATGTTTGAATTGTGTGGGTTTGCCTATTTGTTTTGGATTTCTATATCATATATGCTATGTTACCTGATTACATGCTACTTGTTCTACTTGTACCTTATTTGTGTATTACTTGTCTGTATTGCTTGTGTTTGTACAACTGAGAGATCCCTCATGATGGTGTTGGTGGATGTTGGGGGCTGTTCTTGATGAGATGAATTAATAATGCGATTGCATAATGATGATAATTTTTGAATGAGATCATTTGAGCCCCCTGGGTAGACGCAGTGATGTGATTTCACTAGCTCCAGGCGAGGGTATGATGTATTGATATAGAGTTGCTGAGGCAGAACAACTGGTAATGGTTTTGCTTATGATTCTGAGTCTGATTCGTGAAAGAATCAGCGAATTGGGAAACATGTGTAATATGAACTAGATTTAGTATCCCCTTACGTCAGATGCCTATTTATGGGTTAGTGAGAATCTAGGCTGGATATTTGGTGAAAAGGAGTTTAGGATGCTTAGTGAGTTTTTATTGCAGTGCATTGTATTTATTTGACACTTTTACCGTACTGGGAACCCATGGGCCCGGGGTTCTCATTCCGTATATATCTCTTGTTTTTCAGATACAGGTTCAGGTGCTCAGAAGTGAGCTGCGATTCGTCTGAGAGACGGCGAAGATATTTATTTTCTCTACTTTGTGTTTTGCTTAGAATCTCTCCACCTTTGTTCTGAAAAGATTATATTATGTATTGAACTCTTTTGGAACTTGCCTATAGAGGCTCTTATGTTTCCTTTGGGAGAGATTAGGATATATTGTTGTCAACTACTTTCATACTATACCCTAGCCGGCCTAAACTTCGCGGGTCGCGACTAGTGGCTATTTACTTATGTTATATATATCTATCTGTTATCTGTCTCTTAATCTCCTTTATGCCTTGTCCGTATATCGCTTTCGGCTTCACGTTTTAACTTTTCGTTGTCGAAACGTGAGTGATACGTCTTCGCGATTTTATTTCTACTCTTTTCAGGCTTCTCGATTAATACTCCTTTCGAAATTACCTATAGTTATATATTAAAAATCCACCTGAGAGTCGTACCACCGTAATATCATTGACTTATGACTCGAGCATAAGGATTTGAATATTAGAGTGTTACATTATGGTATCGCATCCACTACAGGGGAATACGTTTCTTCATAATCTATACCGGGCCTTTGTGAAAAGCCTTGTGTCACAAGTCGGGATTTGTAGCGCACAACTTCATTTTTCTCATTTCGTTTCCTCACAAATACCCATTGGTATCCAATAGGTTTTACATCTGCAGGTGTACGGACTACAGGTCCAAAGACTTCACGTTTTGCAAGTGAGTCTACTTCAGCCTTCATGGCTTCTTCCCATTTTGGCCAATCATTTCTTTGTCAACATTCTTCGACTAATCTTGGCTCAAGATCCTTATTTTCATGCATGATATTTAATGCCACATTATATGCAAATATTTCATTGACAATTGTCTTATTTCGGTCCCATTTCTCTCCTGTAAAGACATAATTTATCGAGATCTCGTCATTTTCACAATTTTTAGGTACCTGAACGTCTTTTGGCGTTAAAACTATATCAAAATTTTGGATAACTGCAGATGTCTTTACTATGTCTTTTTCAACAGGAATCGTATTTACCTCTTTTCTTTTTCGAGAATTTTTATCTTTGGAACCGATAGGCCTGCCACGCTTCTGGCGTGTATTTGCTTCGGTGGCAATTTGTCCAACTGGAACATCAATTCGAATTGGGGCATTTTCCGCTATTATATAAGATTTGGTTATCCTCTTTGTATTGGAAAATGCATCAGGCAATTCATTTGCTATTCTTTGCAAATGTATAATCTTTTGAACTTCTAGTTCACATTGCCCTGATCGAGGATCTAAATGCATCAACGATGATGCATTTCAATTAAGTTCCTTTTCAGGAAGCTTATTCTCTCCCCCTAATGTTGGAAATTTTGATTCATCAAAATGACAATCTGCAAACCGGGCTTTAAATACATCTCCAGTTTGTATTTCAAGATACCTCACTATAGAGGGAGAATCATATCCAATATATATCCCCAATTTTCTTTGGGGTCCCATTTTAGTGCGATTAGGTGGTGCAATGGGAACATATATCACACACCCAAATATTCTTAAATGGAAAATATTTTGCTGCTGGCCAAAAGCTAATTGCATAGGAGAGAACTGATGGTAACTCGTTTGCCTCAAACGAATAAGTGCTGCAACATGTAAAATAGCATGCCCCCAAACCGAGGTTGGGAGATTTGTTCTTATTATCAAGGGTCTAGCAATTAATTGAAGGCACTTAATAAGTGATTCTGCTAACCCATTTTTGTGTGTGAACATAAGCTACTGGATGTTCAACACTTATTCCATTAGCCATACAATAAGCATCAAAAGCTTGGGAAGTAAATTCACCAGCATTATCAAGGTGAATTGCTTTGATTGGATTTTCTGGAAATTGTACTTTTAATCGAATAATTTGAGCTAGTAATCTTGCAAACGCCAGGTTGCGAGAGGACAATAAGCACACATGTGACCATCTCGAAGATGCATCTATTAGGACCATAAAATATCTAAAAGATCCACATGGTGGATGAATAGGTTCACATATATCACCTTGAATCATTTCTAGGAATTCAAGGGACTCAAATCCCATCTTTGCTGTTGATGCCCTTAAAATTAACTTTTCCCGAGAACATGCAACATAACAAAATTCACTAGTTTTAAGAATCTTCTGATTCTTTAGTGAATGTCCATGGGAGTTTTTAATAATTCTCCTCATCATGATTGTTCCCGGATGACCCAATCTATCCTGCCAAGTTATGAGTTCATTTGGGCTGGTAAACTTCTGGTTTACAATGACATATGATTCAAGTGCACTAATCTTTGTATAATATAACCCAGATGAAAGTGAGGGCAACTTTTCTAATATAACCTTTTTATTTGAATCATGAGTTGTGATACATAAGTACTCATGACTTCCCTCATTCATAGTCTCAATATGATATCCATTTCGGCGAATATCTTTGAAACTCAATAAGTTTCTCAGAGACTTGGTAGATAATAGTGCATTATTTATTACAAATTTTGTTCCTCCAGGAAACAAAATTATAGCTCTTCTGGAGCCTTCTATCACATTGTCTGAGCCAATAATAGTATTAACATACTCTTCTTTTGGCACAAGATGGGTAAAATATATATCACTTTTAAGAATAGTGTGCGAACTTACACTATCCGCAAGGCAAATATCTTTAGAATATGTTCTTGCCATTTTTCTTCAAAAACAAATGATAATAATAATAATAAAATGAGTAGAAGTACATGCATAGTAAAATTATTCACATGAATACTTAACAAACACACATATTAAACTATTTCATCATTGATCAAATAGTCAATATTTCCTTCAGGATCCTCAAAGAAATCAAATACATCATAATGAGTGGTGGAATTTTCAGCATCATTTGAAATGAAATTCGACTCTTTTCTCTTGTCGTCCTTTTTCAAAGATACCTGGTAAAGATCGACTAGGTGCCTTGGGGTACGACAGATACGTGACCAATGGCCCTTTCCACCACAACGGAAACACTTATCCTCTGTTGATTTATTCTGCCCGATATTTCTTTCTTTATCCCACTTCTGGTGAGATCCTCTCTTTTGAATATAATTCCTTTTCCTTCCATAATTTTTCTTGTTATTAAAACCTTGTCATTTACCTCTTCTGGGGTAATTTGTCGAATTTACTTCAGGAAATGGGGCGGCGCCAGTTGGGTGCGCTTCATGATTTTTCAATAATAACTCATTGTTGCGTTCAGCAACAAGAAGGCAAGAAATTAACTCAGAATATTTTTTAAACCCTTTTTCTTGATACTACTGCTGCAGGAGCACATTCAAGGCATGGAAGGTTGAGAAAGTTTTCTCCAACATATCATGATCTGTTATCTTTTTCCCACATAATTTCATTCATGAGGTGATTCGAAACATTGCAGAATTATATTCATTTATGGATTTAAAATCTTGTAGACACAAGTGCGTTCATTCATATCGGGCTTGAGGAAGTATTACCGTTTTTTGATGATTCTACCTTTCTTCAAGGTCTTTCCAAAGATCTGCAGGATCTTTTAATGTGAGATATTCATTTTTCAATCCTTCGTCAAGATGACAATGAAGGAAAATCATGGCATTGGCTTTATCCTTCTAAGATGCATTATTTTAAGCTTTAATGGTATCTCTAAGATCCATTGAATTAAGATGGATTTCAGCATCTAATATCCATGATAAATAATTGTTTCCAGATATATCAAGAGCATTGAATTCAAGATGAGAGAGTTTCGACATAATAAAAATTTGTTACCTGAATCTTTTTAAAAATTTGATCGTGCTGATAACGTGTTGTAAAATAAATATAAAATAAAGAAGTATAAGTAGAAGACTCTAGTACTATAATTACTATCTCAATATAATAAAGATGATTAATATATTTACTAGTATTATATGTAAAGAATAATAGAAAAGAGTATTTAAAATACTTGTAAAATAAAGGAAGAGAGAGAATTGTAGTAATAATATAGAGAGAGAAGAGTATAAAAGAGAGAGAATATTATATTGATTGTTTATTGTTATTACTCTGTATAAACTCAAGCGAGGTTTCACCTATTTATACAGGTAATAGGCCTTTGTTTTCAACCTTTATTAACTACCAATTTGCTTTGAAAAGCAATTCCTTCGATATAGGAAAGGTAAGCCGCCCAATTTCATAAATGGGCATTCAATTTGTTTTTATCACAACATCCTACATATAGATGGTGAATTTTAAGATGGTTATATTATCATAGTTAAACCAGATAGGTTTACGTGGTTTATCTCATTTACCGTAACGAAATATATGTATACTTATCTCAATCAAAAGAACGAATTTTAATAATTATTTTTATAATTATTTATTTTAATAGTTAAGACATTTATTTTATTTATTTAAATAAAAAATCTTCTAAAATTTTAGTAATTTTATTTATTTATTTTTGTAATTTTTCAAATATTTTTTATTTCATTAACAATAAAAACCCAATATACAAACTCAAGAGTTATGAATATTTCAGTGGAATGAGAACAATTATAAATATTTGCATCAATAAAAAAAAAGTCTATTCCCTAAAAGTAAAATTACGTAGACGTAACATTTTTCTAAGATCCTAATATGGTTATCTTTCACCTTGTCTGCACCAAATAATGGATCATTCTTATGGAACCTTATGGCTTTCATCATATACTTGAGTGGAACCGAAAATTTCATGCATCTTGAGTATGTGATTTTTTTTTCCTTTAATCTATATTCAATACTTGCACCATTGGCGTATCTAAGCATAATTTGTATATTGGGTTTATGTTGTTATACCTAATGAGAAGAAAAAAGATAAAAGATAACAAAATATAAAAAATAATTAAAAATAAATAAATAATTAATAAGAATTACTAAATTTTTTTAAAAAAAATATTAATATAAAAATTATAAAAAATAAATAAAAAATAATTAAAAATAAATATATTTATTTCTTTATACAAAAAATTGATCTTTTTTTAAATATTATAAATATTATAAAAAAAATACTCTCTTTTAATAATTTTGGTATTAAAAATTCTATTTAATAATTAAATTTTCATTAAAAAAATTACCACACACCTCCATAAACAAGTTACCGTCCTTCTAATTGAGTCAATAATTTCAACATCTTTTACTCCTCTTTTTAGGCGTTGCCTTTATATTAGTCACCCCAACATAGCTAACCTAGACACCTAGTTATGCAAAAACCAATGCCACTAGAAACATTGCCTATATTATAAATATATAATTTTAATGGAATTATATGTATTTTTTTAACGAGTAAAATCTTTGAAAGATTAGTCGTTTTTTAAATTGGTTTTTGAAAATTTTTAATTAATTTTTTTTAATTTTAAATTAGTCATGTTAGTTTTTTTGTTATTTTTTTGTTAATAGTGTCAAAATTTATTAATATAGCATATTAAGTGATACTCAATATATACCTAAAAATTTTAAATGACTATTAACATAATAATTTAATTGAAGAGAAAAGTTGAGACATTAATTTTTTTAATTTAGAGTTGATTTTATCTAATTTTATAAATTAATTATGTTAATAATAAATTATAACTCTTGAGTATTTATTGGAGTGTTACTTAATCTGTCACATTAGTAAATTTTGACATCATTAATAAAAAAATGACAAAATGACTAATATGACTAATTTAAAATTTTTAAAAGATAAATTTAATGAAAAAAATCTTTTAAAAATTAATTTAAAGACAAATGATCTTTTAAGAATTAATTTGATCATTTATTTTTTTTAACATATTGATATTAATATTTGATTTTTGTTTTCATATAGTGCCCTATTGATAATATAAGATTGGGTTACGTACAACATTTACAAGTTGCATGAAGATATATGATGATTCTTATGCTTCCCTCACTTCTTATAAAACACTGAATTGATTCTCTCTTTTTTCTCCCGTTACAGATAAGGCAGTTATACACCAGGCAATAGTTTTAGAAAAATTATTCCTAGAATATAATCTGTAAACTAGTAATAAATTTAGTTCAAATATATAATAAAAATTAAAATCATTAGCAAGGGATTGTAATCCGGGGATTGTGACTGAGCGGCAAAGGACTTATACTCCCTTAACGTTCGAACTTTAATTTACTTTGGCATGATTTTTTAATTCACTATATTAGATGTACAATAAAATCAATTTTAAATAAAAAATATATATTTAATTATAAATATATATTAAAAATAAATTAATAAAATTATAAATATAAAATAATTGATTTTGATATATAAGTAATATTTTTATTTATTAATATATGATTTTATACATTTTCTTTCAGGGAAATTCACTGTTTCTATAAATAAGCCTTTTATTTATTTGTACTTTTGTACACAATCTACATATTATATAAAATTGCATGTATTTCTCGCGTAGGTAAAGAGACTCAATTTTCTCACTAAATAAGTAAATATATAGTTCAATGCATAGTCAAATATGATATTTGAATATTCAAATTTGAGAATAACCCAATTCAATTTAATTTAATAGTTACTTGCATCGTAATATTTTTTTTTAAATAATTATATTAAATGTACATTAAAATTATCTATTAACGTAGAATATATATTAAAAATAAATTAATTAAATTATATATATTTATATATAAATATATAATAACTGATTTAAGAGTTAATTTTCTGTGTATTTATTTTTTATTATTAAAAGTTATACAAAAGAGCTATTAGAATTACACTATTTTAGTTTTACAGAATTTAATTTTAGTAAATTGTGAAACAATCTAATAAGAGTTCAAGAAAAAAAATAAATTAAGATAGAAATTGTGGGGGAAAAAATAAAGGTTAATTATTAGGTGCCTTCTATGGTACTTATCATCTTATTGTACCTATGGTGACTACAAATAAGTTTACCAATTAGTTGTGGACATTTGGTAACTGAAAGCGTATCACTAAAAGTGTTGCTTAAAGAGAAAGTGTTACCCTTAATCGTTAACTTGGCTCTGATACCAAATTTTTTAATTTGGATTTTTCTTTTAATTTCTTTTTCGAAATTTCTATTTGTATAGGTGCTTTATAAAAAGTGTTGACCATAATTTTTCAATCTTGTTTTAGTTTATAATATTCTTTTTTGCATGGATTATTGTATATAAAATCTTTTATCTATTTGTCTTTTTCTTTAATATAATTTCTCAAATCCTCAATAACTTCTTTTATTTCTTCACTTTCTCCTGTTTCTAAATATCTATTTAATTTTTCAATTTCATTCTCCATTTTTTCTTTTAACAGCTTTAATTCTTTTAAATCATAATATGGTGTTCCAGGCATTTATAAATTTTTTAAGTTTAGCTCCAGCTTATTTATATTTGTTCTTATTTCTATCCCCTTTTTATAAGGTCATTAATTTCGAATTGAAGATTATTTAATTCTCTTTTATATTCCTTTATTTTACTTTTTAATTTTTTCGCCCTTTTTCTTTTTATTTTATTTTCTGGTCTTTCAATCTTTGTATACTTCATTAATTATTTTAGAATTTCTGCAAATTCTATCATCGATTCATCATTATTTTCTAGAGATTCTATTAATTTTTCTAACTCTTCAACTTCTCCTTTCAATTTGTCATAGATTATTTTTAGAGTTTCAAATGCTCTTTGATTTATTTCAGAAAACTGTAAATAATTCAACCGATTTTTTCTTTCAAAGAGCTCTTGTTTCTTGTCTTGATAGGTTACATATATTTTTTCTTTATTTATTGTCATAACTTAGTGTTTAGGGTTTCATTTAATTTTTCGACCTTTTTTGTTAATTCTTTTATTTCAGAATTTTCTTCTTTAATCTTAGATAAACTTAAATGGCTATTAATTTTGGATTCTCTTATTTGAAAATTCGATGAAACTAATTTTTCTGATGGTTCTTTTAGTAAAAGAACTGGATTTTCAATAGCTTTATATTTTGGTATTTCTGTTTTTATAATTTTCTGAAATAATTCATCGACATAAATTCTTTCTCTGTTTTTAAATATTATACTATGATGGCTATTTGTTAAAGCATAATTTATTGCATATGTAATTGAAAATGGTTCATCGTCTTGTTCCATTAGATTCTTTCTGTGAAATTTATAAGCCAAACTTATAGATCTTCCAAGATTTTCAGTTGATAAAGGTATAGCATATCCAAGATGGGCATTGAATTTAACATTTACGTTTGCCAAGTTTCCATGAACAATTCCAATTATTTGATCTATTGGGTCATCAGTAATTTTTTTGTCACAGATTGCTAAGCTTATTGGTGAATTAATTCCTTTCATATATGTAGATTTGATTAAGACTTGTATAGTACTAATATGAATCCATCCAATTTTAGATCTTTTTTGTTGATCCTTAATTTTCTCAATCTGTTTACTCAATTCTTCATCATTTATCAGAGCTATTTCAAGTTCTCCATTAGCAGATTTTATCTTTATGGGGGCTTCAAGTTGAATTTTTCCATAGTATATTATATTTTTTCTATTAAAAACTTCTTTTAAAAGATTTTGTTTATTAAAATTTTCATTTGATTTGAGATTTAATTCTGTTTTTAGAACAGCCTGTTTTTCATTATCTAATAAGGCAGATAGTCTATAATAATCAGATTCTTCCGTTAATTCTAAACTTTCTAAATAATTCATGGCTATGAGATTAAGATAAAGGCGTACCTTTCTGCAGAAAAACTTCCTTTATTTAGAATATTTTACATAAGATGTTTTTATCTTCAGAGGGGAGATTGTAGATACTAACTCCAGAGGGGAGTTTAGAATTGGTTTTTCCTAAGGGAATTCTTCTTCAAATTATAGAATCGCCTCGGCCGCTTCCTCCTTGCTCTCCTAGCATATGAGTACTCTTAGCCTTCTGCTTTCTATTGTTTGATGCCTTCTACAATTGCCTAAGCAACCTATTTATAATGGTTGGGTCTGATGGACAATTCCCATCCTTACCCTTCTTATGACGTCATTGCTTACGTCATTGTTTGTTATCTTGCACCAGCTACATTGTTGGTGCTCTATGACCTAAGCGCTTACGTCACTATGCAATAATGTTGAGAGATGCTTCAGATGTGCTGTCCTCCTCTTTCATCATATGACCTTCAGATGCGTTGTCTTCTTCCTTTATCATGTGGGTTGATTCCGTTTTATTATTGCTTTCTTCAGATAACTCTGAGACACATAGCTGGCACTTGTGGTCTTCTCTGTCTTTTATCAAATAGCAGAGATTTCTCTTTATCCCTTCGGGGAGCTTTTCTAAGAGTCCAAATAAGTTGTAGAATGCTGATTCAAATTCCACTAAGAGTCTCATCTCTCTTTCTTCAATTTCATTCCTTTTACTGGACACAAGCAAAGTATTTCTGCTTTTATAATTGATTCTTGTGTGAGATTCCCTTGTTATCTTTTGAGTTCTTTCGAAGACCCTTGCTAGTGTGCTGGCTAGTCTTCCTTCATGACTGTAGATTGTTAAATCTTGAACTTGATCAATTGGTTAAAAATTTCCTGGGAAGACAGACATGAAGATCACTTGATGTGTTGGAACCAAGCATTCTTCTTCTTCATTAAAAATAGGTTGACTATTCGTAAATTTTAGGGATATATCCCTTGGATTTACGTTGTCAATCATATTTTTAAATCTTTTTACTGCATCAATAAATCCTGCAGGAAACTCACTAATAATTTTCAAATCATTAAAAATTAAGATTGTATCAATTAATCCATACTGGAAAAACTGATAGGTGTCAGATGGGGAAGCCTCTGGAAATATAACCATCTTTGTTAGCTGTTCTTTGGCAATAGGATAATATCCCAAGATCGCCCTTTTTTCTGCAGTCCAATTCAAGACTATGTTAAGGGTTTCTCTGAGATTTGATCTACAAACCCTTTTCTTTTCCTTGATTTCATCCCTTGTAGGAATGTTTCTTATTATCCCTGTTCTTTGAGTTTGAATTGGAGCTTTATCTGCTCTTTTTAAGGTTTGCTCTGGATGAAGAGCTTCATATTCTCTAAAAGATACCTTTGCCTCTTCCAGTGTTAAAAACCCTCCTTTATGAATTATCCTTGATTGCTGTGTAAATGGTGCTGCTTTTTCCCAGGCATCATATACTCCTTTCATGGGGCCATTATAAATTACATAATATTTTTTATCTTGGGTGGATTTTTTGATAATTTCAGCAATTGTTTTATTTTCTGGAATTTTTTCCTCACCTGATTTGTCCACCACGATTAGCTGGCTGAACTCTGATGGTTTTGGTTGTTGTGTTGATTTCATTGCTTCGATGGCCTTCTTGAGGGATTGGATCTGTATCCTTATTTGCTGACAATGCTTGCATTTTTCGAGTTCTTGTTCGTATTTTTGAATTTCTTGATTTAATGCGTTGTAGACGAACTCCATTCTCTTGTTAATGTATCTGCAATAACATTTTTGTCACCCTTAATATATTCAATTTTTATTGGATATTGTAATAAAAATAATTGCCATCTTACCAATCGTCCATGATTATAATCAACTTTTAAATTATATCGTATGAAACCTGTTAAATAACTTGAATCTGTCCTTAATGTAAATTTTTTGGGTAGTAAATCAATTTTCCATTTCTTAAGAGATTTAATTGCTGCTAGAGTTTCTCTTTCATGAGTAGTATATCTCTGTTCTGTTGGAGTAAAAGTCCCTGAAATATACCTGCAAAGTAATTCCTTTGGGGGATATTTAGAATCTAGTAATTCTTTTTCTTGTTCCAAACTTTTTATAGCTTTCTTAGCTTTTAGACATCCTGACCAGGTTATGTCTGAAACATCTGTTTCTACTATTAAGTAGTCGTTTTCTTCTGGAATATAAAATTCTGGAAGTTTTTCACATAATTCTTTAATTCTTTGAATTTGTATGCTATCTTTTTCATCCCATTTCCATACTTTTTTAGTACTTATTTTTGGAAATAAGCTTTTAGTGTATTCTGTTATATTCTTTAAAAATCCCTGATCAGAAATATAATTTATACACCCTAAAAATCTTTGTAATTGTTTTCTATCTTCTATTTTATTAGGAAATAAATTTACCTTTTCTAGAACATTTGGTTGAAGTTTTAGCTTTCCTTGAGTAGATAGAATTAATCCAAGGAACTCTATTTCTTGTTTTGCTATTCTTGCTTTCTTTTTACTAAGAACTAATCCTTTTTCCTTGCATCTTTCTAAAACTATTAATAATTTTTGAAGATGATCTTCTTTATCCTGTTTTGTAAAAATTAGTATATCATCAATGTATACTAGAACAAATTCATTTAACTCTTTTAGGTTTTCTTCCATAAATCTTTGATAAATACCTGGGGCTTGCTTTAATCCGAATGGTAATACATTCCATTCATAAAGCAACACACTTGTTGATTCCTTTGTTGGGCAAGTAAAAGCAGTTAATTTCTTTGTTTCTTCGTCTAAACGAAGTTGCCAATATCCTGATTTTGCATCAAGAGATGAAAACCAAGTTGCTCCTTTGATTTTTTCTAAAATAGAATCTTTTCTTGGAAGTTTATGAGCATCACCAATAGTTGCTTCATTCATTTTCTTATAGTTTATTACCATTCTTCGTTCTCCCCTTTTAATTTCATTATTGTTTTCAACGTAAAAAGCTGGAGCCGCATGAGGACTTTTACTTAATCTTATAATTCCTTTTTCCAAAAGGTCTTTACACTCTAATGAGAACTCTTCTCTATCTCTCGCGGAATAAGGAATTTTATTTGGAACATTTATCTCTTTTGTGGGATCTTTTAATTTAATGCTTATTAATTCGTTATTTGTATTTTTAATATCTAAAGGATTTTCAGCACAAATTTCATCCAAGAGTTCTTCTATCTTTATTTCAAGATTATTTTTTGGAATATTTATCTGAAAGTATAGATTTAAATAACATGTTTCTAATATAGAAAATATTTTAAACTTTAAGATCTTATCTATAGTAGTAGTTGGTATTTTTATACGTTTTGATTTTTGATTTATTAAAGAATCGTGTGGAGCTTTTAAAACTATATATGTTAATTCTTGAATGAATGGATGATATAGCTTTAAAAAGTTATTTCCTATGATAAAATCCATTCCAGAATCTAACATATATATAGATGGAACAATGAACCTATAATTTTGAATAAAAATTTCAACCATCTCTGCTTTTTGGTCAATTTTATGTATTGATTTGTCAGCTATTCTAACTTTTAATGGTTTCTTTAATTTTTTCCAATCAAGTTTTATACTTGAACTAGCAAAGCATTGTGTTGCCCCAGAATCTATGAAAGCATTTATAAACTTTTCTGTTATTTTTATAGTAATAAATGTAGCATTATTACTCAGTCTCTGAGTCTGTTTCCGAGACATATTCAAAAATATAGTCTAAGTTATCATCAGATTCTTCTAATGGTTCCATGAAACAAGATTTAGCAATTTCTATTTGTTTAGTAAGATCCTTTTTATCCTTCTTTTTCGGGCATTCATTTGCGTAGTGTCCTTCTTCTTGGCAATACCAACATTTACAATTTTCTTTTTTATTCGGGCAATAGTTATTTCTTTGTCTTTTATTTTTATTGTTATTTTCTTTTCTAAAATATCTCTTTTTTCTCCAGTTTGGATAGTATTTTCTTCTTCTAAATTGATATTTTCTTTTTCTTTGAAGATTTTTATTAAGACCATATTTTTTAGGTATCTCCTCATTATCCTGATAGCAAATTCTGATTATATTTGCAAATCTTTTTTGAGTTGCTTCTTGCATACAACGTTCTTTTATTTCCTCTCTTATAGCAGAGGTTGCTCCACCAAAATTATTTTCAATTGTTCCTCTATTTATTTCTCTTATAAATCTTCCCATTATAAATTCATTAGCAGGATATAGAAGTTTTGTTATGTACATACTAAGATAATGATTTTTATCTTCTTCTTTTAGTTTATAATAATGTATTCTATATTCACATATATAGGACTCCACATTACATAAATCATATATCTGAATATTAGCTAAATGGTTTTTTGCTTCTTGATATTCTTTATTATAGACTTCTTGTCTATGATCTATAATATTTTTTCCAAAAAATTCTTTATATAGAATCATCATTATATATAATATCTTATCATAAGCTGTTGTTTTTGTTTCTAATTCTTCTATTATTTGGTTTTCTATTGATGTCATATAATCTCTTATAGTTCCTTTAGTATGAAACCCTATGTAATTCCAAATGTCCCTTCCAGACAATTCACCAAGTTTTGGATTAGCAAAGACTTCTAATTAATAAGAAGGAATTCAACCAGTTTTTGAAAATTTCTTTTTCGTTCTTTTTGCAGTCTAAATCGAGCATTCTTTCTCCTTCCATTTCCTGGATTTTAGGAACGTATTTTGATGGTATTTTTGCATATTTTGAATCTTTATTTATAAACCCTTTTTTAAAAGCATAATTATCAAAACCTGTTTCCCATTTAAATTGAGATTGATTATCCTTAGATGTTCCAGCTTCATTCTTTACTTGTATTGGAATAGTTGGTTCTTCGTCACTTGAATAATCTAGAATGTGTTCTTCATTTTCTATATTTTCAGAATTTACTAATTCTTCCTCTATTTGAAAACCATGTTCCATAATATTATTTTCTTGAGCCATTTTTAATTGTTTAAAAAGCATTGTAACTTCTTCTAATTTTTCTTCAATATTCATAATTTTAGTGGTGGTTTTATTTTTAAATCTGTTATGTTAATTATGTTTTGAAATTTTTCTTTCTTGGGATTCTCTTTTTCCTTATTTCTTTGACATTTTATGGATGTTAATATTTCTTCAAGCATATCTACTATAGAATTTAATTGTGGGTTAAAAGTATGATATAGATGTGGGGAATCATTTCCATGGTAACATTTTTTAGAAATTCCATGTGAAAAATAAGTTTTTTCAGGTTTTTGAAGTCCTTCAATAAAACTTATAGTAAAATAAAGATTTTGAGAAAAATTATTTTGTATTGATTTTAAGAATTCGGTGTCATTACAGTTGACATTAGTTAAAATCATTAATTTTTGATCTATTAATTTTGATAACTTAATTATTTCTTCTCTTAAATCTTCTAATTTACTTTTTTCCATTAGGTGATGCTTTTCTTTGTGAAAGGTTACACTTTTAAGTTAAAAGTGTAACCTTAGCCACCACTAGTTACCATAGCCATAGCCACCAGAGACTTGGCTTAATTATTATCATGCAAAAAGTATAAATAAAAGGTATTCGTTAGGAAAAAAATTTAATCTTAAAGACATATTAATGAATGGAGAAAGCGTAATTAAGTACGGTTTTGGTCTCTAAAGTATAGGCCAAAAAAATTTTTTCATTCCGAATCTTTTTTTGCATATAAAATCGTCCCTAAGTTTTAATTTGGTTTTAAAATCGTCCTTACCTTAGAGACCAAAATTTTAATATTTAAATAAAAAGGACGATTTTAAAACTTGGTTTTAAACCTTAGAAACGATTTTGTATGCAAAAAAAAGAGTAGGAACGAAAAAATTTTCTACCTATATCTTAAAAACCAAAATCGTATTTAACCCCTAAAAATAATAGCAAGTGTTAGAGCATAATTTATTCTAGGGATAAGTATTGTTTTAGTTCCTCCTGTTGAGGATCGGAATCGAACCGTCCCTGGTGTATATTTTGATTTAAAATCATCCTTAACGTGTTTTTTTATTAAAGTCGTCATTTTTTAAAAAAAATTTAATTTTATTCCTAAAATATCCCTACTTTAATAAAAAATATAAAATTTAAAAAAGAAAAGAACACGTTTTGGGGGAGGGGGAGAAAACGCGTTTTTGGGAGAGGGGACAACGCCGGCGAAGTTTGGAGCTGCCGTCGCCGTCACCGGAAGAAAGAAGAAAGGAGAGGGGCTGCGATGGGGGAGAAGAGAAAAGGGGAAAGAGAGAGGGAGCGTCGGTGGAAGGGAGGACCGTTCATGCATGCTTCTGCCGCCGTGGAGTGCGTCGCCAGGAAGAGGAGCACGACGCGAGGAGGGCGGCGCGCGAAGGAGAGAGAGAGGGATCCGAGGCTAAGCTGGCCGCGCATGCTCCGTTGCCGGTCCTCGGGTGATGGGTGGCCGAGGAGAGAGAGGGATCCGTGGGTAGAGTGCGTCGCTGGTCCTCGGACGCTCCGTCGCCGCCAATGGGGATGGGTGGCCAAACGCCGGTGGTTTTGCATATGCTTTTTCTGCTTCTTCTTCTGTTGCATCTACTTCTTCTTCTGCTGCATCTGTTTCTGCAGCTTCGATTTCTGCATTAACATCTTCTCCTTCTGCATCTGCTTCTGCTTGAGTTTCTGTTTCTGATTCTATGACTGCCTCTACTTCTGCATTTGTGATTGTCTCTACTTATGATTTTCATTTGTTGTTTTTTTATTTGGTTGTTGAATTTGTTGAATTTGGGTTGATTTGTTGAATTTTTAATTTCTGGATTTATTGAATTTGTGTTGATTTGTTGAATTTCTGATTTTTTAATTTGTTGAATTTGTGTTGATTTTATTGATGTTGTTTTTCTTGGTGGTGAAGGTAAAGGTGCTAGTAGTGGTGGTGGGAGTAAAGGTGTTGGTGGTGATGGAGGTAAAGGTACTGATGGTAGTGGAGGGTATTTTTGTCCAAAAAAGTTAAAATGATGATTTTAATACGAAAAAACACGTTAAGAATGATTTTAAATCCAAAATTACGTTGGAGACGGGTTCAATTCTGACCCTTAACGTGAGGGACCAAAATAATACTTATCCCTTTATTCTACAACAAAATTATTAGATATTTTTTTAGCTTATTTTAACTTTTCCCTAAATCTTTTTCATTATGAAACATTTCCAATTTTATATTTGTTTGAAAGCATTAAATGTGTTATAATAGTATTGATATGCTACATGACCAAGTTATTTTTGTAATTAACTTTAGTGTTTATTTAGGTGTTGTTAGAAAAAAATCTTTTTTTTTTTATTGAAAAATATTTTTTTATTTTTTAGTATATTTAGTAAAATTAGAATGATAAAAGTAAAAAAATATTAAAATATAAAAAAATCTTTTTTAAAAATTATAATTTACATCTTTTTTTAAAAAAAATTACTTAAAAAAATATTTTTAACATAATAAATAAATAAATAAGTATTTTTATATTATTGTTCAAACATGGTTGTTAAATAAAAAAATATTTTTATATGAGATATTTAAATATAAAATTATTTTTAATTTCATAAAATATCTTATAAAAAAAGATTACTTAAAAAAAATTCATAGAAACTTATCTAAACAAATCCTTAACCAAGTTGGTTCAATAAGGTAAGGATTGATACCAAAAATTTTAGTTGAAAAAGAAAAAAATGAGGAAATAAGAGAGGCATCCATAGAAAGAAGAAGAGAGATTTAATTGGATTTGGTTATAAAAATAACTTGTTTACTTAATATTTTAATTCAATTTCTCCATAAAAATATCTACAATTTATTTAATTATATCTATTTTTATAATCATACTAGTATATACTAAAAATTAGTCATATTTATAAAATATATATTAAAATATAAAATATACATTAAAAATAATTATATATATAGTTAATTTAGTGACTAATTTTTAGTTTGTACGCATTTTTGTTCCAATTGTATTGATTTTCTGGAATAACAATGATATTCATCTATTTTTATTATACAAAAAATATACAAACTTATTATAGAATAAACTTGTGCTACATTGGGTTATGTAATTGTGTCACGTTTGCAATTTTGCATAAATGACAATTTTACAATTTTATAAAATAAAAATAATAAATATTTTATATAGAAATGATACAAAAATAATTAAATTTAATATTTATTATTACTCAATTGAATTAAAAGGAAACGGTTAAATATAATTAAGGGTAAAAAATCCAAATGAGCCAAGGGAAGCTCATTTTTACCTAAATCCGCCAAAACAAATTTTGATACATCAATCCACCAGAACACATTTTTATATAATTCGAATCAATAGGATTCGAATTAGCTTTGCACATAATTCGAATTGATTCAATTCGAATTATGACCAAATACTCTTCCCACGTAGTTCGAATCAATTAGATTCGAATTAGGCATGTAAGGTTCGAATTATATCAATTCGAATTACATGGAGTACGTGGCTTAGGGGAGTTCGAATCGAGTGGATTCGAATTACAAGTGAATTCCCTATAGAAAGGAGTTCGAATTAAATTAAATTAAATTAATATTTAAATTGAATTTCCTGTAAAATTCTAATAATTTTAATATTTAAATTAAATTTTAATATAATTTTTAATATTTAAATTTTTTTTCAATTTTAAATGAATTTAGTGTTATTTCAAAGTTAAATGTGACACGATAACTAGTATATTTAAAAATTAATATAATATTTAATTTTAGTACGTAAATAAAATTGATCTATTAATAATTATTAATATAAAAGTTTCTTATTAATTATTTAAATTAGATTTAATAGTAAAATAATATTAAATCTGTTTAAAATTTTTTAAAATTAAAATAGGCTATTTAAAATATTAAAAAATTAATTTAAATATTAAAAATTAAAATAATACTTTATCCTATAATGTATTATTTATACTCTCTATCTTTCTCCTATAAAGTATTATTTTAATTTTTAATATTTAAATTAATTTTTTAATATTTTAAATAGCCTATTTTAATTTTAAAAAATTTTAAACAGATTTAATATTATTTTACTATTAAATCTAATTTAAATAATTAATAAGAAACTTTTATATTAATAATTATTAATAGATCAATTTTATTTACGTACTAAAATTAAATATTATATTAATTTTTAAATATACTAGTTATTGTGTCACATTTAACTTTGAAATAACACTAAATTCATTTAAAATTGAAAAAAAATTTAAATATTAAAAATTATATTAAAATTTAATTTAAATATTAAAATTATTAGAATTTTACAGAAAATTCAATTTAAATATTAATTTAATTTAATTTAATTCGAACTCCTTTTTATAAGGAATTCACTTGTAATTCGAATCAACTCGATTCGAACTCCCCTAAGCCACGTACTCCATGTAATTCGAATTGATATAATTCGAACCTTGCATGCCTAATTCGAATCTAATTGATTCGAACTATGTGGGAAGAGTATTTGGTCATAATTCGAATTGAATCAATTCGAATTATGTGCAAAGCTAATTCGAATCCTATTAATTCGAATTATATAAAAATGTGTTCTGGTGGATTGATGTATCAAAATTTGTTTTGGCGGATTTGAGTAAAAATGAGCTTCCCTTGGCTCATTTGGATTTTTTACCCTATAATTAATATCTATATTAAAACTATAATAATAATAATTTTCAGTTACAAGTCTATCAAAAAGAAATAAATTTCAGTTATAAATATTTAAAATATATAATGATACATTAATATTTGTTTAATATACATATATTCCAATATATCATAATTAATTAATAAAGTATATTTATAATGTTATACTACATTTTTATATTCTCATTCTCAATTATTTTTTTCTTTTTTTTTAAAAAATCTCCAAATATACTAAAAAAACTTCAAAAATTACACTATAGAATATTATTTACTCAAAAATATCAACAGACAAATATAATTTATTTCTCAAAATTCAAATAATTTATTTATGAAAATTATTCACACGAATAAATAGAAAAACATAACTTTTTAAAATTAATTATATTTTATGATAAAGTATATAAGAAAGTTATATATTCTATAAAAATATTAGAAAACATACATAAGTTAATATTAAAAAAAAAGAATAACTTCACAAGATTTTTGTTGTTGTATATTTTTCGTTGTTTTTTGTTTTTAAATAATTATATTAAATTATATATAAATTACAATTTTTTATAAATTAATCTTTAAATTTAATATTAATTTATATATTATTTAATTAATTCGTAAATATATAATATTTTTAAATTTATAATATATAGTATAATTAATTTAGCTTTTCAAACATCGCGTGAATCTTATTCAGTGTAGCTAAAGTCCAAAACACACAAAATTTCCTCCTTTTTTTGGCGTGTGAAAAAGAGGGGGCATTATTCTTCCAAAGATGACACTACTAGTGAACAAAAATCAATTATTTTCGTGTGTCGTCCACATCAAAGGCAGAGAGAAGAGGAGGAGATCAAAATAAAAAGTTGTAAGAGTGGGGCATCACATTATCAGCATATGCAAAACACCCTTCTGAAGAAAAGCTAAAAACAATGCCTACGATGTGTTTGTGATTATGTTTGTGTTAGGTTGGTGCTGTTTAAGTGGGAATCGCGTTGGAATCAAGTACCCTTTTGGAGCCATTTATATTTAAGTAACCTTTTACATAAAAATATTTTCATTCTAAAAATTATTAAATGGTTTGAAACTAAACTACTTAGCATAATACATGCATTTTGGCTATTATCTTCGAAGTTATAGTCACTTCACTTTGCCGGTTATAAATTGCAACCCACTTTTTTCTTTTTACTTTTATTATATATGAATTTAATTTTAATACACTCACAGTATAAAATATTTTATAAAATTATGTAATTATATTTATTCTTTTAGATAATTATTTATGCAATCAATTTAAAAGATAGTTATTTTTACTGATTTGACATTATATAATTAGATATACATATAAAACTACTTTATTAATATATATATATATATATATATATATATATATATATATATATATATATATATATATATATTGATGAGTTTGAAAAACTCTAATTTAATTTAATAATGAACAAACATTATTAAAACAATTAATTACAAAATTATTAATTTAATTTCAATTCATATATGTTAATTAAAATAATTTTGCAGTGCAGGTTTTGTTTGTTGGGCTGGAAAGGAAAAAAAATTGCTGCAAGCCCCAATGTGAATTTTACATTCAGCATTGGTTCAAAAAATATTTAAAGAAGTATGGCTGAATTATTATTATTCTTGATTGGACCGTATTGAATTATCATTACTAGCTCATTTAAATCTTTGCTATCAAGACCAAAGTTTGGTCCTAAACCAATAATGAAAGAAAGCAAAGTTCCATGCTTTCAACGGATCCCACTTTCAAGTAGTGATGGATTTCAAATTCAATTAACTTGAATTAACTTGCATTGGAACCATGAGAGAGAAATTACAATTGATTTGATTGATTGCCTTAAGAGAAAGTATAGGGAGTGAATGGCCTAAGCGTACAATGTATACAATGGAAGTTTAGAAAGTATTAGAGATATGATCATTAGTGTTACATTGTTCTGTCAGGTTATGCTTTTGGGATGAGTAGGTTTGACATGGTATTAGAGTTTTAGATCTGAAAGGTCAAGGATTCGATTCTTGACTCCCTAACACTACCCTTGCCTTAATAATGCACGCTACTCAGCAAAGGGAAGTGGAAAACTTAATTTACTCTAATTCTCTCCCTTTGTTACATTGATTATTATTCAAATTTTCTCTCTTTACTCTCTCTTCTCTTTCGGACACTTCTCAAGAAAATATGGAAGCTATAGCAAGCTACCAGAAAGAAAAAGAAGCAAGTAACAAGACCATTGTAATGATGGCAAGAAAAAGAAAACAAAAAGTATGTTGTGGCTGAGATCTTCACCAAAATGGGGAAAAATTTGGTGAAGTAAGCTCATGCTCTCCAGGGGCGGAGCTAGATGAAATATTAGAGAGAGGCTAAAAATATTTACACAATAAAATAATACTAAAATAAAATTTTAAGGGGGGCTAAACTGAAATTTACATATAATTTATATGTAAAAATTTAAAATTAGGGGGGCGATTGCCCCCTTTTGGTTCTATGTGGCTCTGCCACTGATGCTCTCCATACCAAAAATGGAAGAAGAAGATCTCGGTCAGAAGAAGAAGATCTCAGAGGCATGGTTCGTCTCTGCTTTGTGCTCACTCATCACAAAAGTTAGCTAGGGAGGCTACGTGAAGGAGGAAGCGAAAGTAGAGCAGGAGGAGCTGTCATGCATCAAGAATTCATCAAAGGCTAGGAATCCTTCTTGGAGTGTAAGTCAAGTTGGATGGCTCGGATTGATGAAGTTTGGTGTAAAGGGAAGACTCAGAGGTAATTGCATGTTGGATATAGCATTCGGTTATCTCTCCTTTCTCTCTGGCCGAACCGGTTTTGCATGAAGAAGAAGAAGTTTAGCTTAGTTCAAACAGTTTCAACCGTGGAGGCTTCCCCCCTATAAATAAGGGAGAAGAGTCAGGATTTGAATCAAGAAAAAGAGTGAAAGCACAGTGTTCACATAGCTACCTAAGCTAACAGAAGTTCTTCTCCTTCAATATTTTATATTTTGTAATTTTCTGTTTAATTTTGTCTGTCTTGAGTCTCATGAAAAAAGACAAATAGTGAGGTTTGTAAGAAAAAGCCATAGAGCGGAAAAAGGCAGAGAGTGCAAAATTAAAAGAAAAAACCATAGATGTCCTTAGAGGTCCTTTGTACATCTGTGTTGTGTATCATGATTCTGTAGGAATCCCCTTGCAAGTTGGGTTAGCACTTTGCAGTTGAAAGCTTGGTGGGTTACCAAGTCAAGTTCAGTTTTAGGAATAGATTCTGAACTTGTCCCAGATAGGAAGAGTAGTTCTTAGGAAGAATTGGTGTTTGTAATCAAAGATGATTATAGTGAAATTCTATCATTGCTGTGATGGAGACTGGATGTAGGCTGCATTGTACTTAGTAGCTGAACCAGGATATATCTTGGTGTAATTTTCTCTCTCTTCTACTTTATTTCTGATTCTGCTGCATATGAGACAAAACTGAAAAATATCTCCTGGATGGTCACGAGACAAAACGAAAAAGTCTCTTGGTTAGGCACATGACAAAAATAAAAAATATCTCCTCAAGTATTTTGAAGGACAACAAGAGTTACTAAGTAAAAAAGGGGGCTAAGATTCAACTCCCTTCTCTTTTAGCCACTGATAAACCATTATATATATCTGTGTGTGTGTTTTAAAGTTATCAAAATTTATTATTTTTTGTTATGTGTGTGTGTGTTTTAAAGTTATCAAAATTTATTATTTTTTGTTATTAATATGTAAAAATATAGATTAAAATATATTATTAGATTACTAAATTAAATTGAATTAATAGTTAAAAGTAATGACTAAAAATAATATATATATATATATATAAAAGAAGAATTTTAAGTGTATTGAAAATACTAATATTTTAATTATTTTAATTATTAATTTAAATTATAAAAAATATATATAATATATATTAACAAAAATCAATGATTAAAATAACTAAAACATCAGTCTTTTAAGTACACTTAAAATTCTTTTTAATATATATATATCATCATAATGTTATGTTGAGTTGTAGTTCTAATAAACCAGATACACACATATGTTGATCCAGCATGGAGATTGAATTGATTGAATTGAACCTTTTGTGTTCTGTCTATACCATACTTTGAGGGGTGTTCTAGGCTCAAAAATTTAAATATAGGCAATTTTTTGGAGTTGTTCTTTAAAATAGACATGTGAAGTGTTAAATTTTAGGAAAATTTTTAAGTATGTTGTCATATGGTGTTTCAATTATTTTTAATTGTTGATATTTTTATAATGATGGTGTTCATTTTTTAGCCATTGACGTGACCATCGGGTAAAGTGAAAACAAAAATTAATCGTCAATTATGAGAAATATTTTTTAATTTTTTTAATTCATCTCGTAAGACGTGAGATTAGTTTAATTACTTAAAAAAATATATTTAAAAAATAATATTTTAACCAAATAAATTTTGTATGATGAAACATTTCTATTAATTTAGAGATTGCGAAAAGCTTAATAATTTAATAATTATTTTTGCATAATCTATTTATTTACACTATATTTAAAATAAATATAACATAAATATATTTTACCAACATAAATATAAAAAATAGAGTTTTTTAATATAAATTATAAAAAATATTTATTTTTTCAAAATCTATTTCTAAGCTTTATTTATCGATATGCATGTATTTTTTTTGTATTTGAACGACGACAAACTCTATAAAAACTAGTAAATTCGCCGTATCCATGGCGAACTCTATAAAAATTATAAAGTTTTCGGTACGGCAAACTTACTCATTTTTATAGAGTTCACCGTAGCATACAGCGACTGACAAACTTACCCAAATACAAAAAAAAAACATGTATTTTGATAAATAAAATTCAAAAATAAGTTTTTAAAAAATAAATATTTTTCATAATTTATATTAGAAAAAAATCCTATAAAAAATACTTTAACGAGTACTATGTTTATTACTAATATATTTATGTTGTATAATTTATTTATAATATATTTAAAATAAATATATTAACATAAATATATTTTACTGACACGAAGATTAAAAATACATTAACGTTAATAATATACTATAATTACTACTAATATATAATTTTAATTTAAAATCAACAATAACATATTATTTTCAGAGTATTACACATTATTAACATTTTAACATTAATAATAAGTAATTTTTATAGTATTAGACATAATAATATTAATATATAACAATTATAAATACAAAAAAATACTTTCTTTTATTAAGTATTTTACCTTCTAATATTAGCATCTGGATACTCATTTTAATAAACTTAAACATAATATTAACATACATACGTAATTAATTTCTCTAAATATTTAAAATGACAATATCAATATAGTAAAAGTCAAACAACACATAATATAATATGTATATATTGATATAAATAACTCTAAAAAAAATAATAATTTACATATCAAGAATAGTTTAAATGTAAAATAATATATTCTTCTGATAGAATTAAATTCAGTACCATTTTAATTTAAATCACACTTTTTTTATTAATAACCACAATTTTATTATTGTAAAGATAGACGCACAAATTTTATCTTTTTCACCTCTCCCTCACATCTTCTTTATGACAATTTTACTTTAAAATAGTATAATTTGTTTTTTTTCTTTTAGTACAGCGAAAAGAAAGACCCAAATTTATAGAAGAAACGCATCATACATCCTGATCAAAACCTCCAGCGTCCGTGTCGCGCCCCTGCTTTTCGCCAGACACGGACCTAACAATAACAATGAGGGGGCAATCTGTATTTTTTTTTTTAAATAGTTATATATAATGTTCTCCTATTTTAAATTTTAAATAATATCACTACAAATAAATTGAATTTAATTGGCCTAATTCTTAAATTTATTTTTTTCTATTATTTTAACTATTATTTAATTTAATTAAATTTAATTTTGTGCCATCACTTCTTTATTTTTTTAAATTTTTTTTATTTTTATATTTTTATTTTTTTCTATTTTTTGTTTAGTGGTCATCTTTTTTTCGTCAAAAGATAAATTTAAAACTTTTTATGATTTTTTTTATATAACTCTCTATGACTCTATATATCTTCTAATTTTATTATTTCTCTTTTTGATATTTTTAATTACAAATTTTAATTTATAATTTAAGTATTAATTTAATGTTTTATTCTCTTCATTACTTTATATATTTTATTTTATTTTTAGTTTATTCATCCTTATTACTTGTTTATTTATCTATTATATATACCTATATTGCATATAAAATTTTAAAATAAATTGATTAATTTAAAAATAATAATAAAAAATATTTTAATTATAATATATAATTAAACAGATATATAAAATCTTTCATCTAACATTATATCAAAATTAAGTTAAAAAATATATAATAAATTTAATTATTTTAAAAAGAAAGAAAGAAAAAAATTATAAATTAAGTTTCTATTATTTTATATAAATATATTTTTTATATACAAATTTAATTTTTCTAATATTTATATATAATTCTAGTTTCAAATCATAAATACTAATATATTTTTAGTCGCTAATTTTTTTTTGTGACTTCTTAGCCGCTAATATATCAATTAATTTAGCCTTTTATTATTAAATGTGTATAAAAAAAATTAGTTAGAATAACAAGTTATTTATAATTTAATTAAAATATTTTAAGTTCAAATTTAAAAAAATTATTTTTTATAAATTATATATAATAAATAATATTTTAAAAATAAAAATATTCATTAACTTTTTTTAATTTTATATCTCTGTATAATTAATAATTTTTAATAAAATTTATTTTAATAGGTATATATTTTTGTCTCCATTTTTTAAATTTTTTTTGAATCTGTCATTGTTATTTTGGCCATTCTCCAAATGAAAGTGACGTCTTCTCGCCAATTGCGAGTTGACAGTGCCAACTTCTCGCGCACCTGCAAAATACACTTGTCACCAATCTCGCATCCAACCTCTGTTAACTTCACTTTCTAACATAACACCGAAAAATCCCAATATAAAAAATAATGGTGGATACTACCATGAAGATTTTATTATTGTCTTTATATGAAGATGCTTCTTTTTTACCATTAGATGATGAAATGTATGGTTTGATTTTGATGTGTTACAAAAGTGTTATTTTTTTTAAAGTGTGGCTAAACAAACAAAGTACACTTTTAACACAAGAATCTTCATAAAAAGATGTTTTTAGCATCTTCATTTGAGTAGTTGCCAAAAATAATTTCTGTTCTATAAGTTGCAACCATTAATTGAAAGGCATAGTTCCCCCCTCTCCCTTATTGAATTTGATTCCATGTAAGGAATTCAATTCTTATTCTCGTCTCTCCCAATATTAAGTATTTATAACCCTTTGTCTCTGTTCTCTTAAACCTCGTCTTTGGCTTTGACTTGATTCGGAGTCAGTTTAATTAAAAGCTTCAGAATTACTGTTTCTGTTTTCTGAAACTGTGAGTTCAACATTTTTCTCTAAATTTCTTTGGTATGTTTTCTCATCTCTTTTTCTCACATGATGTTAACAAATTTTGGTTGTTTTTTCTTTTTAACTCATTCTCTGTTGTTTTCTTAGGTTGGATTTGATATAAGTTATTCAATACATGTCAGTAGTAACTAGTAGAGTAAAGTTGTTCATTTATGTGTTAATATTTATTTAAATTAGAATAAAGAGGTAATGGTGCTTTTTTCTTAGTGCCCACTACTAATTATATTACCAATTTCACAAATAACGTTGATTAGAAGTGCTGTTCAAAGGGGCAATCCTCTCTTGTTTTTTTTTTAATTATTATCAGTTTATTTTTATGTCAATTCTAAAACGTGTTAATTACCGTGGCATATTATTTGCTTATTAGTTTAGTCCCACATGACTTGCATTATCATATTATTGATGCCTGTGTTAATTTTAAGCTGGTATTTCTTTTATACATACAAAATTTATTGTTTACAGCTCAATAGAAAATGATAGTTCGGTACACAAGCAGTCCATAATATCGTAGGGTTTAAAAAAGGGCGCACCCAAAAAGTATAATGTATGCGACCTATCTTAATAATAATTACATCAGTGTATATTAATATTACAGAATTTAGTCCACCTAACTTTTAATGAATTTTGTGATCTGATAATTTGAAACTCACTTGTATAAACTGAATTAGATTTGTGTCGAGGATTTCATCAATATAAATAAGAATTGTGGGTATGCCTAATATGTTTAATCTGATCCTTCCACCTTATTGTATTATATCAATAATGAACGAACCACAGTGCATTCTGGAAAGCCGCTTTTGGAAGAGGTTATGGTATGCATTTTGTTGTTCAAACCAACTGCATATATAAATACTAGTTAGTCATATGCTGATGTGAGAATTAAGATTTCCCTCGGTTTTGGGCTGCCACATATGTCATGTGTCATTCCAAATATTTTTAAGAGTTAATAATCCTTTTGTTTTTATTAATTATTTGATTTGACTTGATTACCTAATCAGTGATTCAGTTTGAATTCCTATCATCTAATAAATTCCTATCATCTGCTAATCTAGTTGAATCCCCTTGCCCTTGCTTTAGAATTCACTTCAACCTTATCCCATTACGTTACATATAGATATAAATTTAATTTTAATGCATACACGTACATCTACGTTAGCAACAATAATTATACTTTATATTGACTGTTAAATAATCATCTAAAAAAATCAATATGATAGGCAGCAATATAAAATATTTTACATTGTCAACATATCAAAATTAAACTGATATATATACTTCAATTTCTCAATGGCAATTCCTAACATATTCTTTTTTCCGAATACCCAAGTGTTGCTGAGATAAAAGCCTTAGATAGTTAGATTCAAAGATTGCCAGTTAAATATGAAAAGAACAAGTTGGCAACTGGGGTTGTTTTATTATATATATATAAACTAACAAATAGGAATAGAAGCACCACCACCTTCTATGTATAAATACATCGCTGTAAACTTTGGCATTGCTTCGTTTTATAATTGGCAGATAACAAAAAATATTATATTATGTGATTAGAAGTCATAGTCGGCAACACAAGCCACGAGATACTTATGTGTCACTTTGAATACTTTACATTCATATTTCCCAAATACCCGGGGACTCCAATTGAGGAAATGTTGTTGGTGCAATGAATGTAATTTTAATAATGATCAAATCAAACACTAATAACTTTTTACCTGTTAAGGGTACCCTTGGTTCCAACCTCACCTGGATCCTGCCTCCTAAGATAATGTTGGAGACATTCAGAACTTCTAATTTGGCCCTTCTTGATGTAATAGTAAGAGTAGTTTTTCCTGTGATTCCTTTTAAAATCTTGAGCAAAAAAATAAAAATAATAAAATTGAAAAAATAAACCCTCTTCCCAATAATAATAATAATAATAATAATAATAATAATTACACTGGCTACACAGTTCATTCATAAGCTACATAAGCAAGTGTATTTAAGGGTTCCCGAACTTATAAGTGAGAAAAATCAAACTTTGTTCATCACATATACATTCCTAGTAGCTTGCTAGGTTTCTGTAACAACTTTTGTTCATGGTGATGTGAAAGAAGCTAGATCACAAAACAAGGTACAATCCAGAAGATATATAACAGGAAAAAAACAGTATCTCCCTTTCTTTTCACATTTTTATTTCCTATTGTATGATCTTGTTGATTTTGCATGTAAAATGGCAACTACATCATTCATGCCATTGATAAATTGCCACCAAAAAAAAAGTTAGTTGTATGTAAACTCAATTAAGATGTATCTAGTCTTGAGTCTTTTCCTTTTATTATTATTATTATTATGACATATTTAGTCGTTGCAAGATAGATGATATCATATATTTCTTTCTATTATTGTTATTATTATCTTTCTATTATTGTTATTATTATCATTTATAATTCTCTCACATGATTAAATGCTGATATTGATCCACATGGTATTGTTATCATTTATTAACGTTGCTGGCACTTATCCAATTTCTTTTGTCCGATATTAGACTACTTTACTAGTTTATATTGTTGACATTGACTCCACCTTGCTCTAATGTATTACCTTCTGCTATAAATACATCCTATGGATCTGGTTTCATATTCCACATCATTTGTTTGGTGCCAATCAATATTACAGTAACAGTGCAAGATCTCTTTTCTGTGCTTGAAAATCTCTCTTACTGAAAGGATTTTTAATATTGTTGTGTCAGAGTTAGTGCATAGAGTTTCAAAAGGAGAAGAACAATGAATGCATTAGTAGCTACCAACAGGAACTTTAAGTTGGCCTCTAGGCTTCTTGGATTGGACTCAAAGCTTGAGAAAAGTTTATTGATTCCATTCAGGGAAATCAAGGTAAGTGAAAAGTTACTTTGGTTTTCTCTGTATGTGTTTGTTCTGGTAAATTGGTTCTAACTCTTGTTGTTTTCACATCTTCTGTTTCATATAGTTCATAAAAAATAAAATAAAAAATAATGATCCATACAATGCAGGTTGAATGCACCATACCTAAAGATGATGGCACATTAGCATCATATGTTGGGTTCAGGGTTCAACATGACAATGCTAGAGGCCCTATGAAAGGAGGAATCAGATACCATCCTGAGGTTATTATTCTATTTTCTAACTTAGGATGTGTTTGATTGAAGGGAAAAGAATTATGAAACAGTTCAATTAACCACTTTGACTTGCTCTCAATTCATGTTCTCATTTCACAAAAGTAACTGTTTGTTACAAATTTTCCATTCAAATTATGTTTCATTCTTTCCTATAGTGGCTATTTCTCAGTTCTCAATCTGAATTATGTTTTACATTGGATTAAACAGGTTGATCCAGATGAAGTGAATGCTTTAGCACAACTAATGACATGGAAAACTGCGGTAGCAAATATACCGTATGGTGGCGCCAAAGGAGGAATAGGGTGTAACCCATCAGAACTAAGTCTCTCTGAGTTAGAAAGGCTAACTAGAGTTTTCACACAGAAAATCCATGATTTGATTGGAATTCACACTGATGTGCCTGCACCCGATATGGGAACAGGACCACAGGTATGTGCAAAGATTTAGCAGTGAATCTGCAGTTGTTTGTAAAATTACCAAGATCATGCTTTTGTTAACAATCAATACTTGACTTATGTTATATGTACTATTCAAAATAATGTCCTTTTGACCTTTTTCTAGTATATTTATAAATAAATGCATCATGATACAAATGGTATTTGATTCAATGATTTATAAATGGTTCAATAAAAATGTCAAAATGTATAGTTGACTTAAAGACACACTAATAGATATGCAATAAACAAATAAATAAAAGATGCCCCCATTACAATTTTGTAACTATATTATCTTTCCGTTTGGTTATTTTGTATGCAGACAATGGCATGGATACTAGACGAGTATTCGAAATTTCATGGTTATTCTCCTGCAGTTGTGACTGGAAAACCGATAGTAAGCAACTTTTGATGTTTGTCATATAATTTGAATTAGCATTGATCTGGCACCAAAAAATGCTTAATAATTAACTCCCTTTTCTTTTCTAACTACATTATGTTTCAAACTAGGATCTTGGTGGATCTCTAGGCAGAGAAGCAGCCACAGGAAGAGGAGTCCTCTATGCAACAGAGGCTGTGCTTAATGAGTATGGAAAGAATGTATCTGGACAACGGTTTGTCATACAGGTAATTAGTTTTTGTACCTTACTTTTTGCTCCAATTGATCCTTATGTTTGTGAAATTAACATGCATTCTATTTCTACATTATGGTGGTAACAATAACAAATGAGGCTTTGGATTGTTGCACCATAGCTTATATATAAGAAAAGAATGCAAAATTAGCTTTGTTGATAGCAAAAGGGTAAATTTACTTCAAAGTTGATGCACTTAGTATTTTAATGAATTTGAGATTGATTCATAACATCAGTTATATCATCTTTGTATGTGATCAGGGTTTCGGAAATGTGGGATCTTGGGCTGCCCAATTAATTAGCGAGAGAGGTGGAAAGGTTATTGCTGTGAGTGATGTAACTGGAGCCATAAAGAACAACAATGGCCTTGACATCCCAAGCTTACTCAAGCATTCCAAAGAGCACAAAGGAGTTAAAGGATTCCATGGTGGTGATTCCATTGATCCTAAGTCAATATTAGTTGAAGACTGTGATGTTCTGATTCCAGCAGCTCTTGGGGGTGTCATTAATAGGTACTTTTCTCCACACAATACATAAATGATATGTATGTTTGCAGGTAAACTACCAAAATGGTATCTGAAAGTTTATGCCGCTGGCAAAAATAACCGTTAAGGATACAAACAACAAATAAGTTATTGAATGATTTGAAAATGCGACAAAAGCTAGACATTTTTGTCATACAAAGCATGAGCCACTTCAAACTCTTAAGACGGGATAATGCATTATTACTATTGAACATCTTGAAGCAAATTAAACCTGATCCATTCATTTTCCTTAGTGAGTTTAGTACCTTCATTTCAAATGCTAGCAAATTATTTATTGCATGAGTTTATCACCTTCTGTCTCGTGGCCTCCTAAATGAATGTACTAAACATGAATCAGAATCTGGGGTAGGTCTATCTATTTCTCTTATTTATTTATTTTTTGCTTTTGTTTGGTTGAAGGGAAAATGCAAATGAAATCAAAGCCAAATTTATTATTGAAGCAGCCAATCACCCCACTGACCCAGAGGCTGATGAGGTTAGCTTTCTCCCTTTTCACTTCTATTTTTCCAGAAAATGGAAAGAATGAAAAAAAAAATAACCAAGAAATGCAATATTGATAACTGCCATGGTAATTTGCAGATTCTGAAGAAGAAAGGAGTTGTGATCCTTCCAGACATATATGCAAATTCAGGAGGTGTTACAGTTAGTTACTTTGAGTGGGTTCAGGTAAAATAATCAGACATAATGAATTGTATAAGAGTAATATTTCAAATTAGTTCCTAAAAAATATTTAATGGGACACTTTAGTCTTCAATAATTTTTAATCACCCAATTAGTCCCCAAAGTTTTATTTGTTAAACATATCAGTTCCCAGATTGTTCAACTATATGGAGGGACTGGTTTTTGAGAATTTTAAAACTATTAGGGACGGGTATTCTTTACCAAATAACGACAAGAATTGATTTGTCTAACTTTTTACCAAATTGGATGTGAGGATTGATATGTTTAACAAAATAAAAGATTAAGGACTGATTTGGTAATTAAAATTTGTTGAGAATTAAATTGTCGGACTAAAAATTCTTTGGGGACTGATTTGGTATATTACTCATAGTATAATTTCACAAAGATGCTCTACAATATGTAGAAGCATTATAGTATACTATATATAATCCTTGGAATGTTTGTTTCTTTCCATACACAGAACATCCAAGGGTTCATGTGGGATGAAGAGAAAGTGAACAATGAGCTAAAGAAGTACATGACAAGAGGGTTCAAAGATGTGAAAGAAATGTGCAAGACTCATGAATGCGATCTTCGAATGGGAGCCTTCACTCTTGCAGTTAACCGTGTTGCAAGGGCCACTGTCCTTAGGGGTTGGGAAGCTTGACATCATCCGTTCATGGTGCTGCTGCTGCTTTCAATAAGAGTTCCAATCACAAAGTTTTCCTTTTTTAAATTGCTTTTTCATGTGATGGATGAAATGGTGAATTAGAATTCTCATCCCACATTTTCATGAAATCATATATATATGATTTATCAAGGGATGGTTTCCCTTATCTATACTTGGACTCATATTCCATAACTTCTTGTTGTATAAATATTTTTTCAGGTACAATCTTCTTATTTTAGTTGATATTCTTTTGCACTATCAATACAAACGAAATTTATAACAAAACAAAGTAAAAATTAAAAAAAATGAAGTAACAGAAGTAAAGAAAAAAATTGTGTAGTTCAGTTTTACATGTCGTTTATTTCATTAAATTAAATATAAATCATAATATCAAAATTTCACATACGGTTACTGTTGCTAAGGACGTGCGTGTTTGGATGTTGTTGCATTTCTGGTTGGGGTTGAGAATAGTGGAGAGTATGGGTTGCTTGGGAAAATGGAAGGCTTGAGGTTGACTTGGACTAATATAATGTTGTTCTCTTTTGGTTATTTTCTTCTTCAGAAGAAGAACAAAGGAGCGATGATGAAGAAATTCGAAACTCGGGGGAAGGAAGAGATTGACGGTGAGAAGAGAAGATAAGGGGGTAAATAATGTATTTTGTCTGGAATGATGTGATATTAGCCTATTACATAAAGCGATTTTTATTGAGTTAAATCTCAGGGTGGTCCTGAACTTGCACTCGACTCTCAAAGTAGTCATTTTACTTGCATTGGTCCCAATATTGTCTTCGAATTTAACAACGGTGACTCACGATTGTCCCTGAAGCATTTTTCGGAGAATATTCTCAAACGGCGTGATGACATGTATGGAGAGGCGCCACGTTGGATATTTGACGTGACTGTTATCATCTTTCAACTCAATTTAGTCCCTGAATTATTTTATAACCCTAATCCCCAATTTATTATCAAAAACCACTTTGTTTCTTCTTCTTTGCTCTCCTTCATCTTCTTTGCCATTGTTGACTATAATTTGGGTGAGTCATGATGGGTGGAGTAATAGTTGAAGTACCTGGTGGTGTGATAATTGGTTTGGCCCTTGCTTCCTTGATTCTGGCATTGAATACTTCGCAAGCATTGTTACATATATTGTCACATTTTGGTTGGTTGGGAAAGAAAGTTCGACTCCATGCATCTCTTCGTCATTTGGAAAGGTACTCCCATGCTTCCTTTAGCTCTCTAAATTTTCATCATCCCCTCAACAAATCCTCTTGAGTAGTAGATCTTGCACACTCCCACAGTAATCTTCTAAGTTCATTGTCTTTCCACTGGTTATTGAAGTTTCTCCATAAGTGCCATACACAAAATATGTGGTGGACATCAAGGAAGACCTCTTACACAGCTGTGATTAGCCCCTACACGAAACCACTGAAATCAATAACTTACAATATCGAGACCCAAAATGGTCCCTCACCTTACATAAGTGACATCAAATTAGTCCCTACACATGTATAAGTGACAGCAAATTCATCCCCATGATTTATTAAGTTCTACTCCTATCCCATTCTATCAATACAGGCAATAACAATGTGTGAAATAAACCAGTAAATATAGAAACAGAATCATGAAAGCAAAATATGGCTACAAAAAATACATAAACCTAAGGAGTTCAACCTTTACTAAAATACAATAACCAGTAAATAGCAAAGACATCATTACCTTTTGCATGTCCAAAATAAAATACCACCCATTTTGGGTGTAGCTCCCTAGATCCTCATGTAGTAGCTCAAGGAACCACCTCCAATTATCGGTGTTCTCCACTGGTACAATGGCATTTGCAATGACGTAAATTGCTGCCAAGATTTGTCCACCAAATCTGATTTTTAGGAATGCTCCATCAAGCCCTATTAGAGGTTTGCATCTCACCCTAAACCCATTCTTGCACCCATCCAGATAAATATACATCTTGTCAAAAGTGGGCTCTTCTGTGGGGTTGGGATGAGGAATTGTTGTCATGCGCACAGTAGAACCAGGGTTGCACTTTAGAAGAGTCTCACCATAGTCTCTTACCATCCCATATTGTGCAGCAGCATCACCATACACAATGTGCCTTGCATCTCCAAGTGCTCTTGTCAGGGAAGACTTGTTCAAGTTCAAGTCACATTTGCTTTTGAAGTATGTTAAAGTTTCAGAGTGCTTCAGATTTGGAAATTTCCTAAGCTTCTTCACCATCTTGCTTGCTAACCACCCTCTGTTAGCTAATTTATTTTGTGTCTCCCTTGGGCAGGTATGATCATCATTGAAGGTTTTAACTTGCCAGAAAATACTCTCACTATCCTTAGAGACATAGATAACCCATGGACATTCCTCACTCTTACATAAAGCCCTGCATCGTACATTATCATTTTTCTTGAATCTAACTCTTCTACCTTCCTAGATGCAATACTCCCTCACAGTCTCCTTAAAATTCATCTTCGTTTTGAATTTCATCCCTACCTCTAATCGAAGTTCCCCGAACCTTGTTTCTTCTCTGAAAATAGGAAATGCGTCGTTATCCTCTAAGTTAGGGGGTGTCTTATTTCTTCGGAATGCCAAGAATCTACCCCATTTGACTCATCATCATATTCGTCATGAGCATCATAACCTCCAACATTCGCGCATTCATCATAACCTCAGTTTGCAGCCTCCATCCATCATGACCACCCAAATCACGCTCAACAATGGCAGAGAAGACGAAGGAGGGCAGAGAAGACGAAGGAGAGCAGAGAAAAAGAAACAGAGTGGTTTCTGATAATAAATTAGGAATTAGGGTTATAAAATAATTCAGGGACTAAATTAAGTTAAAAAATGATAATAGCCACGTCAGATATCCAACGTGGCGCCTCTCCATACATGTCATCACGCCGTTTGGGAATATTCCTCGAAAAATATTTCAGGGACGATCGTGAGTCACCGTTGTTAAATTCGGGGACAATATTGGGGCCAATGCAAGTAAAAGGACCACCTTGAGGGTCGAGTACAAGTTCAGGGACCACTTTGAGATTTAACTCATTTTTATTCATGAGCCGTTAAATCGTTAAATCATTAAAAAACACATTTTCATTGTGACAACTTATAAACGGTTGATAATTGAAAATGATTATATGATAATTTAGTTGAATATATAAAATTATATAATATTTGTCTATATCCATATTTAAAGATATAGTTAAGTCTAAAATGAATAAAGGTTTAATTAAGAGATTCTATTTCCACTATATTTATCTGATCTCATAGAGGTCGGTTACGACGACAACAGTTCAGCCCTATTTATCTAAATAAGTAACTAACTTTTAAGATATCTCTTATTATCTAGAAAGGAAATGTTAATAACTTTTCTAAAAAAAGAAAATAGTTATCCACCATCAAAAGTGAAGCTACACTAAAAGATAGTTATCTATTATATTATATACACACTGATATCTTCAAATATATTCAGGATCTCATCTACTAAAAATCTACTTAAATCTATGCTAACTTAATCATCAGAATCTCTTACAAATACCACCCACACCTCCTCACGAGGAACTCAGACGACGGCACATCGGCATCAACAGAAGTTAGATGCTGCCCACAAGGAGTCTGGACCTCACGTTCAAGTCCAAAAGTAGCCTAGTTTTAGGTAATCCTTGAAAAATTGGTGCGGTTGCCGAGAAACCTGAAAGTCTATACCTAACCATGGTGGACGATCAAATTGAAGACGGACATACATCATCCGAATCTGAACCAGAGTAGCATAATGATGACTGAGCACTTATGATACCTCCACGACCAAATAGAGAAGGTGACCCTAATAGGGAGGAAACGTCAGGAAATCCCCATCTCAGGCAAATCAATTCAGAGGTACATCTACCTAAGAATGAGGATTCTCTACACCCAACAGAAATTATGGGACTCCTACACGGACATCATGGCAAACTGGAGCAACTCGAGCAGGAGATAGAGCAACAAAGAGAAGCTGAAAAAGACCTACAAAAAAAAGTACGATGTCGAAGAGAATTATAAGAAAGGCTTCTAAAATTAGAAGTCAACCTACGAAATCGGACCAATCATGCAACTCAGGAGGAAAGTCCTTTTGGTAGAGAAGATCCATTCATAGAAGAGATCATGCGGGCTAGGGTTCCAAGGAACTTTAAAAGCCCCGACATGGACCTCTATGACGAGATGACCGACCCAAGACACTACCTCAATAACTTCAAAAGTCGGATGTATTTGGTCGACGCGTCCAATGCGACTCGTTGCAAGGCTTTCTCGATGACATTAACCAAAACGGCGATGAAGTGGTTTGATAGCTTACCACCCAAGTCAGTCACCTATTTTGACGATCAAGTAAGGAAGCTTCTCACCCGTTTTTCAATTTAGAAAGACAAAGTTAAGCATGCTCCAAGTCTCTTAGGGATTAAACAAGAAGTCGGAAAAACTCTCCGAACGTACATAGAAAAATTCAACAAAACTTACTTAAAAATTCAAAATTTACCTCTAGAAGCATTAATAATGGTTAGTTAATGGCCTCAAAGAAGGGTCATTTTCTCAATCCATATCAAAGCGACATCCGACCTCTCTGTACAAAGTACAAGAACGAGAGGAAAAGTACATCAACATGGAGAAAAATTTTCGACTTAAAGAATCAATTCCAAGACAACTTTTCTTATCAAGCTTAGGATAAGGATAAAGAAGCAAAGAAAAAGAATGAATATAGCTCAGACAAGCCTTGAAGGTACCATAACTACACCCAACTTTGAGTTTCTCTTGTCGACATCTATAGGGAGATTTGCCACACTGAAAAACTTTCACCTCCTCGTCCCATCAAGAACAAGAAACCTGGAAGTCGGACGGAATACTATGAGTATGATAAACTATATGAGCATTCCACCAATAATTGCTATGACCTAAAAAAGGTGACAGAAAAACTGGCCAGAGAAGGTCAGTTAGAAAGGTACCTTGCAGAAAGGTCGGATGATCCATAAAAAAGGAAGAGGGCTGATGAAGATAGGGATCGATGAGACCGGCCACCACAAACCCCTGAAAGGTACATCCATATGATAGTTGGAGGATTTGCAGGAGGAGGAGTAACCAAGTCTTCTCAAAAAAGACATCTAAAAGAAGCCTACCAAGTCAGCGAAGAATATGAAGTTCCCGACTTGCCCACAATCTCATTCACCAAAGAAGACGCACAAAGGGTGACCCCTGGGTATGACAATACTGTTGTGATCACAATAATACTCGCCAATGCAAACCTTCACATAACTCTGGTAGATCAGGGGAGATCAGCCGACATATTATTCAAACCTGCTTTCAACAAGCTCAGGTTAGAAGAGAAAAAGCTGAAAGCCTATCCTAACAACCTTGTCAGGTTATGAGACACACTCATTTGATCTCTCGGCTTAATCTCATTGCATACCACTTTTGATAAAGGTGTGAAATCTAGAACTTTGAGCATCGACTACATTGTGGTCGATGTAACATCAGCTTACAATGCCTTGATAGGTCAGACAACCTTGAACCGACTAGGTACGGTCGTGTCCACTCCTCATCTTTGCATGAAATTTCTGACTTCAGAGGGAATCACTACCATAATAGGAGATCAGAGGTTGGTGCAAAAACTTTATAATGAAAGCTTGAATCTACGGAGAAGCATTAAGAAAAAAGAAGTCAATACCATTGAGCTTCGTGGTGTTCGAGTACGAAAGAACTACGACCACAACCTAGTGAAAATACCGAAGAAGTTCAAATTGGAGATCATGCAGAGAAAATAGCAAGCATATATAGGAGCCAACCTGGATAAAGAATTGAAGCATATCTCGTTAAACTCTTACAACAAAACTCCGATCTCTTTGTTTGGAGAGCCTCCGACATTCCTGGGATACACCCCGACCTCATGAGTCAAAAGCTCGGCTCTGAAAGATCACAAGTCATGAAAGAGCAAGTGCAAGCTTTATTAGAAGCCGGATTCATAAGAGATGTAAAATACTCTCTGTGGCTGGCTAATGTGGTACTCGTGAAAAAATAGAACGGGAAGTGGAGAATGTGTGTTGATTATACCGACCTTAATAAATCTTGTCCTAGAGACCCATACTCACTCCCTAGCATTAATGTATTGGTGGATTCAGCTTCAGAATATCAATACTTGTCTTTTATGACACATACTCGGGATACAACCAAATTCTGATGTACAAGTCAAACCAAGAGAAGACCTCCTTTATCACCCTAAAGGCTAATTATTGTTATGTGGTAATGCCTCTTGGATTAAAAAATACTGGAGCCACCTATCAACAGCTAATGAATAAGGTATTTTCATCCCACCTCGGTAAGTTAATAGAGGTATATGTTGATGACATGCTTATTAAAGTAAAAAAAGACAATAATCTCTTGTCTAACTTAGCCAAGGTATTCAACATAATCAGGATATATGGGATGAGACTAAATCCCTTGAAGTGCACGTTTGCAGTGAAAACCGGAAAGTTATTATGCTTGATGATCACCCAAAGGGGCATCGAAGCCAACCCGGACAAATGTAAAGCAATACTTGAGATGAAAAGTATGACTTGTCTCAAGGAAGTCCAACAATTGAATGAAAGATTAGCAGCCTTATCCAAATTTTTGGTGAGATCAGCTCTGAAGTCTCTACCCATGTTCTCAATACTAAAGAAAGGGTGCCAATTCGAATGGACTCGGGAATGTGAGCAAGCTTTTCAAGACTTCGAAAACTTCCTGAGTCAACTGCCAATCCTCACCCGACATGTCCAAGGAGAAGAGCTCATATTGTACTTGGTAGTTGCAGGTAGGGCTATAACTTCGGCTCTAGTTCGAGAAGATGAGAATGGATAACAACCAATTTACTTTGTTAGCAAGGCCCTACAGGGTCAGAACTAAACTACCAGACGGTTCTGACCTTATTTTCAAGCTCATACCATAAAATTTCATACTAATCAACCTATGAAGCATATCTTCCAAAAGACAGATACTGCAAGTTTGATGCTTAGAGCTGTCTGAATTTGACTTAAGGTATGAAACTCGGACAATAATCAAATCCCAATATTTGGCCGACTTCATGACTGAGTACACCAAAATCTAAGGATGTCCTACATGCTAGAATTTATATGTAGATGGATCATTCAATAAAGTTGAAAGTGGAGTAGGAGTCATTCTGGAGAATGAAAAAGGAACTCGGATAGAACTTTCATTGAAATTCCAGTTTCTAGCCTCCAACAATCAAGCAGGGTATAAAGCATTACTTGCTGGCTTGAGGCTAGCCAAAGTGGTCGGGGTGGTAAATTGATCATGTTTAGTGATTCTCAAGTAATAACCTCTCAAGTAAATGGGACTTATCAAGCTAAAGACCCCAACATGAAGAAGTACTTGGAAGAAACACTGGAACAATTACCTAAATTTCCTGAAGTAGAGGCCCGACATATAGCTCGAAAATTCAATATCTGAGATGATGCCCTCTCCAAGTGGCCATCACCAAGCTAGGGGACAACAATAGAAGCTTAATCCAGGAAATTCTCCACACACCATCAGTGGCCAAAGAAGTTGACAAGTCGGGCACAATGGCTATCTCCAATCTAGGCTATCTCCAATCTAGGTTTGGGTTAGATGACCCCCATTATCGAATACCTTAAATTCAATATCATCCCTAAAGAAGAAAGGGAAGCAAGGAGGCTCATAAGGAAAACACAAAATTACACCTTGGTTAACAACGTTCTCTATAGAAGAGGAGTATCTACACCTCTACTAAAGTGTGTCCCGACCTCTAAGACTAACTAACGAAGTCTTAGAGGAAGTCCACAACGGCATATGTGGCAACCTAGTTAGGAGCACAGTCACTAGCTAAGAAAGTGATCTGATCTGGCTTCTTTTGGCTAACCTTACAAAGGGAGGCAGCTGACTTTGTCAAAAAATGTCTGTCCTGCCAAATGCATGCTAACTTCCATGTGGCACCTTCAGAAGAGCTCATTAGCATTACTTTACCTTGGCCATTTACAAAATGGGGTTTAGACCTCCTCGGTCCATTCTCATAGGCACCCGGACAGGTAAAGTTCCTCATAGTTAGGATTGATTATTTTATCAAGTGGATCAAGGCATAACCTCTAGCAACTATCACAATTCAAAGAAGTTGAAACTTTTTCCACAAGAACATTGTCACCAGATTTGGAGTTTCACACTCCATTACCATGAACAATGGAACTTAATTTACCGATTCAGTATTTATTAAACACCAGTTCATGTCGGTAGAGCACTCCCAAGCCAATGGACAAATAGAAGATGCAAATAAAGTCGTATTGGCCAGGTTGACTACAAGATACAACGAGCTCCCTCAAGTCTTGTAGGCATATCAGAGAACCCCCCACTCAACAATGGAAAAATCTTCTTTCCCACTTGCTTATGGCATAGAAACCATGATACCTAAGGAAGCCAATGAAGAATCTCCAAGGGTCAGATTCTATGATGAAATAGGAAACATCCGAGCTCAAAAAGAAGAACTTAATCTCCTTCCAGAATTTTGAGAACAAGCTCGAATAAGGGAGGAAGCGTTGAAGCAAAAAAATGACTTTAAGGTACAACAAGAAAGTCATCAAAAGAAGCTTAATCTTAAATGACCTCATACTAATCAGAAATGATATCGGAGCATAGAAATCGGATGAGGAAAAGCTGACTGCAAACTGGAAAGGACCTTACAAGATCACCGAAGTCTTAAGAAAATATTACTACAAAGTGTCCTACCTGAAGGGGAACGAGCTTCGAAGGTCGTGGCATGCATGTAACTTGAAAAGGTACAACAGTTAGAAGTGCACCTTGCTCTCTGGTGTATTTTTTTTCCCAACTTCATGGTTTTTTTGTCGAGAAGAATTTTTCTGGAGGAAGTTTTATCGAGGCATCATAAGAAGGGGTTAATAAAAGAGAAAACTCTTAGTAGCAAAGTAACTTATGTAAATCATTTTCTCATTAATGATAGTTGATTTTTTCACTATTTTTCCCACTAAAATGCACAATTTTAAACTCGAAAAATCGCAAAAATTATGAGACCCAAATTTTAAAAATTATATAATAAGTTATTTACGATTTATTATAGTTACTCAAGATTATATTTTCAGAGATTTTTATATATAAATCGGATAATTTTTTAATTATAATTTAAAGCTTTAGTAATTGAAAAATAATGAGAATTTTATATACTATATTTTGAATATTTTGACTTTGAACTTTATTTTATGAATAAAAGAGAATTAATTTGATTATCTTCAATTTCTATTGAATTAGTATTTATTTAAAAATACATTTACACATTGATAATTAAATAGTATTTCGAAGATAACTATTTTATATTTAATTTAGTTTTAAATTATTACTCTACCCTTTTATATTTATTAAAATTACTACAACACTACCTTAATCCAAAAATCTCCAGAACAAACCTAACATAACCCTAATTTTCTTACACACACAAAATCCTAACTCTCACTCCCTCATGCATAGTCACCGTCACCCCCTCACTCTCATCTTTCACTCAACACACCACACACACAAACACACCCACACAGAAAGAATAAGAAAGGAAGAAAGAAAAGATAGGGAAGGAGAGAAGAGGGAGAACGAAGAAGAGAAGGGGGAAGGGAGGACGGCACCGGTGATAAACCACTATTTTATGGTTTATCTTGTGCTCAATTGAGTGGTTTTTATCAAGCCTTTGCCCACTTATTCATATGATTTGCATGTTTTACAATTCCTTCCGAGAATTTGTTCTATGATTGAAAACATGCTTCTTTAGCTTTTATTTTCTTTTATTTAATCCTCTCTTATTACCATTAGATGCCTTGATGTGTGTGTTAAGTGATTTCAGAGATTACAGGGCAGGAATGGCTCAGAGGATGGAAAGGATGCATGCAAAAGTGGAAGGAATACAAGAACTTGAAGAAACTGCAAAACTGTCAGCCTAACCCTCTCGCACTCAAACAGTCATAACTTGAGTTATAGAGGTCCAAACAATGCAGTTCCACTTGCATTGGAAAGCTAATGTCAGGAGCTTCGATTTGATATATAATTTGCCATAGTGGCCGTACCGCTAGGCGACGCGAACGCCTGATCCACGCGGACGCATCGCATCTGCGAAAATCAGCGTGGCTAAATTCGTAAACAGCGATTTCTGGGCTGTTTCTGACCCAGTTCTCGACCCAGAAAACACATATTAGAGGCTATAAAGTGGGGGAATGCAGCTATTCATTGAAGAGTGGAGATCAGACTCAGAATTCACTTTTCATAATTTTAGATGTAGTTTTAGAGAGAGAGAGGCTCTCTCCTCTCTCTTAGGATTAGGATTAGGATTTTTAGAAATTAGGAATATTTCTTCTTAATCTCATGTTCAATGTTCTTATTTATTTATTTTCTCTTTTATTTGTTTAATGACCGTTCATGTTATGATTTTCTTTGGTTAATATAATTTGAGGTATTTTCAGATCTATGATTTGTTTCTTTTATTTATGATGTAAATAATTTAGATTTTTCTACCTTTTGGCTCTGGTTGATTAATTGGTGACTCTTGAGTTATCAAACTCATTGTTGACCAAAAATTAGAATTCTTCAAGAATTAAATCAAGTTCCACTAACTCTAGCCTTTCCCAAGGAAAGACTAGGACTTGAGGAATTAAAATTAATTCATCCACTTAACTTACCTTCATAGTTAGAGGTTGACTTAGTGGGAGAAAAATAAAATTCTCATCCTAATTGATAAGGATAACTGGGATAGGACTTCCAATTCTCATACCTTGCCAAGAGATCTTATAATTATTAATTTATTTTCCTTTATATTTGTGCCCATTGCCCAAACTCCAAAACCCCCAATTTACAAAACTCATAACCAATAATAAGAACATACTTTCCTGCAATTCCTTGAGAAGATGACCCGAGGTTTAAATACTTCGGTTATCAATTTATTTAGAGGTTTGTTACTTGTGACAACCAAAATATTTGTAAGAAAGGACTTTTATTGGTTTAGAAGCTATACTTGCAATGGGAATTTATTCTAAATTCTAGACCACGCAAAAATCCTCTCTTCAAAATGGCGCCGTTGCTGGGGAATTGCAAACGTGTGCCTTATTATTGGTTATTATAAATATTTAAAAAAAGTTCAGATTTTTATTTTAAAATTTTTATCTTATCTTATCTTATTTCAAAATCAAATTTCAAATTTCAAATCTTTTTCAAAAAAATCATATCTTTTTTAAAATATTTTCTTTTTATTAATTTTTATTTTTATTTTCTCCTACTAATATGAACTCTCACCCCTCTGGCTTCAAGTTTGATTCCAATGTTGTTGTTAGGAATGGGAACTATAATGAGAACAGGCATCAAGATTGGAACAATCAAAGATGGGAGGAGCCACAAGGATTTGATCAACCCTCATGGCAACAACCACCTCCAATGGACTATCAACAACCATTTTGTGATGCATATCAAGGCAATGGCCATGGTGAAAGCTCTTTTGATTATCAACAACCACCACCATATGCCTATGAACCCCTCTTCAACATGACTTTGGACCACCATACTCACAAGCCCCTTACCACCACTCACCTCCATATGACCCTAATCCGTATCCACCATACCAACCACCTTATCCACCTTATGAACCATATATAAAACCACCTTCCTACCATGAACCCTTTCTCCCAACAAATGAACCCTCCTATCCACCCCAAACCTCCTTGGAGAAAGCATTTACCGATCTAAACTCTACTATACAAGCCCTCGCCGCCCAAATCGGACCACTGAATACCTTCAATATTCAACCCTCAAGCTCCAATGCATTTCCATCTCGACCGCGTAATAATCCACCCATCCTATTACCACCATCCATGGAAGAGCACCCATATCTATCAATTCAAGAACAAGATGATCCCAATTATGCTATTGATATGGAACAAGAGAGAGAGGATCGTCTTTGCGAATCCATACTTCATAAGGAGCTAGAGGAGGCACTAAAGGTGAAGGTAGAAGAGACCCTTGAAGGTGAAGGAGTAATTGAAGGGAGTTTTCATGGAAAGGTAATCATCAAGGAGGAACAAGAGTTAAGGGATCATTTCAAGGAAACAGTAGATCAATTTCATGCAACCCTTCATCAACTGGAGCAAGCAATAAATCAATTATCTTCCAAACGTTCAGACATCCAACAGACTCCCATGGCCCCATGTGGAGAATCTAATGAAGAACGTAGCATGAGGGAGACACTAGAGATTCCAGTGGACAATAAAGAGCATGACTTTGTACTGGAACAAGTGGAGGAAGCCATAATAGTTGCAGAGGAAGAAGTGGTTGCAGACTTAGGAGATGCGGAACCTCCATGGGAAAGTCAAGTTATAGAGCCTCCTTCCAAGGCGATTGAAATTGATGTTGAAGAGGGTGTACAACCTCCAAGGCATATCATGGTTGAAGACTTGGAAGAGGTTGATCAATAGATGGAGATTCAAGAAGAAAAAGCACAACCTCCCATACCCTTGGTGAGCAATGAAGAAGAGATTGAATTGGAAGAGAGCTACCAAGAGGAAAATGTTGAAATTGAAGAAGCTTACAAAGAAGTGGAAGTTGTCAAAGAAGAACACAGAGGAGTGGAGCTTACAAGTTCATTAGAAACCCCTCCCCCTAAGTTGCCATCACCCTTCACAACATTCAAGTGGGTAAAATTCATATCCCTTAGCTTTCTAATTCTACTTGAATATGGGCTACTGGAGACGGATGGTCAACTTAGAGCTCTCTATGGCATCAAGAGTAAGAGGAAGATGGTTAGTGGTAAGAGTTGTCCTGCAAGGTTCAACATGGTTGTGTGCTCAAAATTTAAACGCAAAGGTTGGTGTAAAGCTCAACTGAATGGGTCTAGAAAGTTGTCTGGCTACTTTAGTGAGAATTCAGATCGCTTGCTACCCGGATAGAACAAT